>NC_140579.1:291075757-291675757 GCF_964204655.1 Triturus cristatus
AAAGTGGTAACACTTAAAACATTTAATTTGCAAAGGAAAAAAATGAGGGGGTTAATTTCGCAATAGAAATTATGATTAGTGCTGCAGAAAGAAAAATTAGGGCACATTTTGACTTCTCAAATCCTCTTCTATTTCATAAAAAACATTCTGACATGCAGACTGAAACATGCACTTTGAATACCATCAGCAGACTTCCCTGGTGAGCAGTAGCTTTACTACAGTGATCTAATAAGCAACTAGAGTGCTAACATTCAGAATTTATGGCAAATGTGTGACACATCTGAATGTCTTCTTGATGGAACCAAAGTAAAAAACTGAAAGTATTTCCTACTGAGGAGACTGCAGTAAATTAGGAAATTAGGAAACTTCATAACAAATAAATCTCCCAAGATGGCCACCAGAGACAAAAGAGCCCAAATGTAGCCCAAATATCACACAGATGTAGCCCAAGTATAGCCCAATGACAGAATGTCCCAGAGTGTTCTAACGAACAACTAGAGCGCTAACAGTCTTATTTATGACAAAAGTATGGCACACCTGAAGCCATCTTGATTGGAATAAAGTGGTAACACTTAAAACATTTAATTTACAAAGGAACACAATGAGGGGGTTCATTTTGCCATAGAAATTATGATTAGTGCTGCAGAAAGAAAAATTAGGGCACATTTTTACTTCTCAAATCCTCGTCTATTTCATAAAAAAATTCTGACATGCAGACTGAAACATGCACTTTGAATACCAGCAGCAGACTTCCCTGGTGAGCAGTAGCTTTAGTACAGTGATCTAATGAGCAACTAGAGTGCTAACATTCAGAATTTATAGCAAATGTGTGACACATCTGAATGCCTTCTTGATGGAACCAAAGTAAAAAACTGAAAGTATTTCCTACTGAGGAGACTGCAGTAAATGAGGAAATTAGGAAACTTCATAACAAATAAATCTCCCAAGATGGCCACCAGAAACAAAAGAGCCCAAATGTAGCCCAAATATCACACAGATGTAGCCCAAGTATAGCCCAATGACAGAATGTCCCAGAGTGTTCTAACGAACAACTAGAGCGCTAACAGTCTTACTTATGACAAAAGTATGGCACACCTGAAGCCATCTTGATTGGAATAAAGTGGTAACACTTAAAACATTTAAATTACAAAGGAACAAAATAAGGGGGTTCATTTTGCCATAGAAATTATGATTATTGCTGAAGAAAGAAAAATTAGGGCACATTTTGTGTGACTTCTCAAATCCTCTTCTATTTCATTAAAAAATTCTGATATGCAGACTGAAACATGCACTTTTAATACCAGCAGCAGACTTCCATGGTAAACAGTAGCTTTACTACAGTGATCTAATGAGCAACTACAGTGCTAACATTCAGAATTTATGGCAAATGTATGACATATCTGAATACCTTCATGATGGAATCAGAGTAAAAAACTGAAAGCATTTCCTACTGAGGAGACTGCAGTAAATGAGGAAATTAGGAAACTTCCTAACAAATAAATCTCCCAAGATGGCCACCAGAGACAAAAGAGCCCAAATGCAGCACAAATATCACCCAGATGTAGCCCACATGTAGCCCAATGACAGAAGTGTGCAAAACACTTATTTGTTGTGTATTTGCAGTTTTATATAGTGCAGACTTGTCAGATATTGGAGTGCTTTACATGAGCATTGGTTACATCACACAAGATCAAATTCATTTTGGTTGTTGACATGGGGTGATTAAGTGATTTGACCAGAATCACAGAATGTTGAGCTGAAGCAGAAACTCCAACCTGGTTCCCCAGTTGCAAAGTTTGCAGCTCTGGAAGTAACACCACATCCTCTCCCCTAAGTGCAATATTTAATCAAGTGGTTAACTGGATAAAAAAACATAAAGATTACAAATAATTTAAAAGTTCTTTGTCGCTATTTGAAAACTCAGAAAATATGTCCTCATTTTAGTTTTTTAGAGCACTAACCATAATTTTGATGCAAATAAGACCCTCTCATATATGTAATTTCTAAAGGAAATGCTCTAGGTATTACAGTTTTGATTACATCAAGATGACGTCAGGCGTTCCACACTTTTGTAATAAATATAGAATGTTAGCAATCTAGTTGTTCATTGGGATACTGTTGAGAGGCAGAGGCCAGGGGCACGGACTCTGAAAATTGAAGGCAGGTAGGAGAGTGCAGAGGCAACAATTTGACCACACTGGGCAGGCAGGAAGGGCAGTGGCAGCACAGCAGACTATGGAGGGCAGTGGAAAGGGGGGCAGGGGCAACAAACCAACAATACAGGACTGGCAAGAGTGGCTGTGGCAATATAATAGACCATTGTGGGCAAAAGGAAGAGGCAGTGGTAGTACAACCATACATGCCAACAGACCCGTTTCAGCCAGGAAACGTCCAATGTTATTAAGCTCAAATGGGCTTTATTTGATCTGTCTCCTGTCTACAATCTCCTCTTTTTCAATGTAACTCAAAGGGGAAAATCAATACCCCGTTTTTTTTTTCAAAATCTCCATTTTACCAAGTTCAAAATGTTTGCAAGTATGGTACATTGGATCATGGTAGGCAGGAGGAATTGGGGTAAGGTCATGGACTCGGATAACAGAGGACAGGAGGGACATGGAGAGGTGCACCAAACTGACCCTACAGGGCAGGCATCAGGGTTTGCAGCAGCACAATACACCACACAGGGCATGCGGGACGGGAGTGCAGCACAACAATCCATAGAAAGCAATAGGGAGGGGACAGGACCATGCACATGGACAACAGAGAACAGAAGGGAAAGAGGCAATGGTAGCTAGCTGACCATAATGGACAAACAGGAGAGAAAGCTGCAGCATAACAGACCATAAATGGCAGGAGGGATGGATCAGGGGCATTACAATGGAACAGACAAGCCAGGAGGGAGGGAATAGGGGTCTGCACTTGGAAACAGAGGGCCTGGGGCAAGGGGGCAGGGCAGGAGCAGCAAGATGACCATGGAGGTCAGGCAGGATGGGCACTAGAAACAAGACACACCATGGAGAGCAACAGTGAGACTATGATGGCATACACACAGACCATGGAGGGAAGGTGGGAGGGCGTCAGGGGCAGTTAGCTGACAACACAGGGAAGGTGGGAGGGGCCATGGCAGCACAGAAGACCATGCATGGCAAGCGGGAGGGTTAGTGGCAGCACAATGGCTAAGATGGGCAAGAAGGAGGGTGCAGGGGCATGCACAAAGTACCATGGAGGATAGAAGGGAGGGTCAGGACCTAGGCAGAGACAAGAGAGTTCAGGGGAAGGGGCCTCACAACAGACCACGCGGGGCAGGTAGGAGGAGCAGTTGCAGCACAACAGACCAGGGAGGGCAGAAGGGTGTGGCAGTAAAATGGACCATGGAGGACAGGAGGAAGGGGATAGGAGCATGGCATGTGGACAGGCAGGGTGGAGGTGGCAGGACAGGTTACAGTCATCTGACAATGCTAGGCAGGTTGGAGGGGAGTGGCAGCTCAGCAGAACACTCAGAGTAGATAGGAGTGGCAGGTCCATGGAACATGGTGGGCAAAAAGGATGGAGCAGGGGCTTGCACAAAGACATCGGAGAGCAGGGGGAAGGAGAATAGGGGCAGCAAGCTAAGCACAGAGGCTAAGCAGGAGGTCAATGATGGGCCATAGAATAGGGCAATGGAGGGCAGGAGGAGTGGACTGGTACATCATGCTAAATGGAGGGCAGTGGCAGCACATCAGACCATGCATGGCAGGAGGGAGGAGGCTAGTCCATGGATTCAGATAACAGAGGATAGGGAGGAGGTGGATGGGGCAGCAAGCTAACTGTTCAGAGAAGGTGGGTATTAGGAACTTTATTGTTTTTAAAATGTGTGTCTGTGCGAACTATGAACAAGTATGCAGCATAATCTCACTTTCATTCAGGAAGAAGAGGACGTTTGTGACTGTGACTCTGGGCTCACTTGGCAGAAACACCCCCTGACCCTCCACCCCCATCGCAAAATGTAATGCCCGTGAAAAGGGTAGGTGGACGCAGTGTTATATAGAACATAGTCCTGAGAGCACGATTGAAAATGAAAACTAGATACAGTATATGGTGTAAACTATGCACCAAAAAGTGTGATATAAGATGAACCGGGGCGTGAAATATAATATGCCATCCTCAAAGCTTTATTTCGATAAAAAACATATCGTAAAAGCATACAAATTTGTTATAAAAAATAAAGTAACTGGAATTAAAAAGGAAAGAAGATAAAAGGAATATAATTACAAAGGGAGCAATCATAAAACGAGGGATACATTGCTACACCAAACATTACTACCCCCCAAAAAGACAAACGACAGTCTAAAAAACAGTCATGAATAAATAAATTTTAAAAAGAAGAAATATTATATCAGCAAGCGTAGAGACCTAAATCTAATAATCCATGACCAGCCAAGAAATTTGGCTACGCCACATGCCAGCAGTTGACTGGTATCTGACTGTAAAATTCTAAGTGCAACACGATAGTTCGTAGTGCCTAGCTGCCTACAGACGGGACTGAGCCATCTTGCACGAGGGTTTTTGTAGGCAGGGCACTCGAACAAAAGGTGCGCTATAGTTTCAACCTCCCCATTGCAACATGGGCAGTTTGCAATAGTTTGATGGGGGGGTTTCCATTTGCTGGAAAACTCGCGAGTAGGGAGTGTACCAAACCTAAACTGGGTATAGAGTGTCCTATCTCTAGGTTTCTGGATGAAATCAAAATAGTGCTCCAGCCTAACCACCTGTTTATGTAAATAGAAGTCCCCAGTCAAGCTACCTAAATTGGGAGTACTATACTCCAGGTTGTCAATCCAAGTCCAATAGGCCTTCTTAAGATCGACCTTGCTCAAATGTTTTTCAAGCTCCCAAACTTCTCTTAGACCCATTGAGCAGAAAGCTTTTTTAGTATTGGACAACCACCCAATCCTATATGAGCTTATCACTTCTTTTAGGCCATCAACATATTTAGATAGCTCAGGGGTACGGCATAAACGGGCCCAAAAGAGCAAGGGACGTAGTCTAGCAAGATCCCTAAATGAGCGCCTGCCCATATCGCTCATTAGGGGCTTAAGGGGAGTACCCCTTGGGAGCGAGACCAAGTCCCTGAGGAATTTATTTTCAGATCTAGAAATTTCATTGACATTGTCGAAGCCCCAAAGTTCAGCACCCTAAAGTGCCGCACTAACAGCTTTGGCAGCATAAATCACAAGGGCAGGAGCAATGGGCCTGCTCTGCGAAGAGCGATGTTCCTTCCCAATTGCTCCCGTGACCCGCTTATGATTAAGAAGCATTTTGTCAATGTGGGGTCTCCAACTTAGTCTATCTGAAATTCTAATTCCTAGATAATCAAAAGTATTGACAAGCTCTAGCGGAACACCATCCAGCGTAGAAGTTATTTTAAGGGATCTACGGGGGTTAAACAAGAGAAGTTTCGTTTTCGAAGTATTAATGGTCAAGCCTCTCAAACTACAGAACAACTTAAACCTATCCAAAAGTTTTTGCAACCCTGCCGGTATTTTAGAAATTAACAGGGTGTCGTCGGCAAAAAGTAATGCAGGAACTTTATCACCCGCCAGGGTCGGGGCCTCAGCTGGAGTTTCCCGCAGGAAGCTTATCACCCCATTCACATACAAAGAGAATAGGGTGGGGGCCATAACACAGCCCTGGCGGACTCCCCTATTGACGGGGATTTTATCCGTTTTCTGTTCTTGAGAACCCCACCTCACCCGGGCATAATTGCCCACATGAAGACGGATCAAAAGATCTAGGATAGGCAGCGGAAGACCCATTTCATTCAAGACCTGCCACAGGCGATCGCGGGGGACTAGGTCAAAGGCGGTCTTTAAATCTATGAATGCCAAATAAAGACTGCCCTTGCCAAGCAAGACCACCTTCCAATATAGAAGAAGAAGCCTAAAAACCTGGTCAGTAGTACCCGTATTTGCTCTAAAACCCGCTTGGTAGTCTGATAGAATATTATTATCGCTGGCCCATGACAGGATTCTCTCTAACAAGACCCTGCCAACTATCTTCTGGCCAACATCAATAAGACTGATGGAACGGTAGTTGGCAGGGTCTCCCCTAATTCCCTTCTTAAATATTGGGATCACCTCCGCCCCCTTCCATGATTCTGGGTCGGGGGATCCTTTAAGAAGGGCGTTAAGCAAGATGGTAAAATACCTGGCCCACTCTTGGGGATCAGCTCGAAACAGATCACCAGGAAGGCCATCTGGTCCGGAAGCCTTGGCTAAAGCTAATTTATTAATAGCAGGCAAAACTTCAGATTCCACAAAAGGATCAAATGCCTCCATAAGAGAGGATGAGATAAAAGAACCAGAGAAGACTCCTGAGCTATGAGCGACATCCCCAGAATAAAGTTTTTTAAAATGGTCGTACCACTCCTGGTTCGTAATATGATTGGAAATTATATCGGAGTCCTGGCCTTTGGTCTTCCTGAACAATTTCCAAAAGGCATTCCCATCTTTGGCAGACTAGCAGCCTTTAAATCTAACCAAAAGGATTCTTCCCAGGCCCGCTTAGCTCTTAAAACTGTCTTTTTATAGTCCTTCCTAGCGCTCTGGACCAAGTGGCAATCTCGTTTTTTAACAGCAGCTATCACGCCGAGTTATACCATAAACATGAGACTTTAAGGGACTCATTGAAGTTACTAGAGGTTGGTGATGCCACAAAAAAAGAACCCATTGACTCAACTGTCTCCAGATAGATATTCCCAATATTAGGGGGACCACCCACGACGCTACATACTGTGTGCAGTTCCTTGGTTTTAGCCAGCAGGACATTTTTTATAGCATTCAGTTTTTGAGCATCACAGACAATTTTCGGCCATTTCAGATACCTCCTGCATTGG
Organism: Triturus cristatus; assembly: GCF_964204655.1. NCBI lineage: Eukaryota > Metazoa > Chordata > Amphibia > Caudata > Salamandridae > Triturus > Triturus cristatus. The sequence continues at coordinate 291,082,632 of NC_140579.1, forward strand.
AGAGCGCGAGATAGCACACGCACTAGCCCGTGCTATGCGATATGCGCCTTGGAGTGTAATATGCACAGGGAAGTGTTGTGTAACCTAACTAGTCTCTAAAGTTGTAATATAAAATATGTGCTGGGGAGTGTAACGTTTCATATGCACTGTGACAAAGATATGGATCCCAGATTGTAATATGTATTGCATAGCGCTGTGCGTTATAACATAGGCATCGAGGAAGGCACGTTAGATGGGGCAATATAACCCGTGCGAAGGTAAGTGTGGCATGACATATTCACTGGGTGGTGTTACAGTGCACATGGGCTACAGAGTGTCATAGCATACGCACTAGCTGGTGGAATACAACACAGAGGTGTGTGGCACTCGGCGGGCACTGGTGGGTGTAACACAGCATTGGGCTCAGCCAGGAGCACGCTGTGACTCTCAAGTGAGGTTTGTCTCCTTTCCAGAGAGTAAAATAAAACGTATTACACATCCGGCTGTGGATGTGTGTTTTATTAACTGTGAGGGGGGTTTCTTGCATAGTTTGGTCGAATTTTTGTCCAATCCCCTTTGAATGGCTTGGTGTGCGTGTGTATTAAATGTGCCTGTCAATAGCTACCCATGTCTGTATAAATAAACGACAAGGAAATCTACTTGGATAGTACCCACCTGCGGGGCCGCCGGGATTAGGCACTGTAGGGTGTCAGACACGTCAGAGCTTCACTAGCGGTGTAAATACATTCCACGTGGATTCATTGTATGCATAGTTGCCTTTTAATGAATATCACGCAAATCGTCATGGTGATAGGTACATACGGTTTGTCCAGCATGTCCTAGGTGTTTCTATAAATATATATTTTTTTAAAGTATTAAAAAACAAAGGTCGGCCCTGGGGGATGGGGTCCCTGGGGCCATAAGTGGCCTGAAGAGGGGGGCAACGTAGCATCCCTACTAAAGAATAAAAAAAAAAAGGCCATGACCCGGGGGTTGGAGTCCCCGGGGCCGATTAAGGCCTTGGGAGGGGGGCCACGCGGCCCCCTTCCAAATTAATTTTTTTCAACAAAAAAAATTAGGGTGCAGGCCCTGCGGGATGGGGTCCCCAGGGCCAATAAATTAGAAAAAGAAGGGGGGCCACACAGCCCTCCTTCTTAAAAAAATAAAATAAATAAAAGACCGGCATCGCGCCGGAGGCCATGCCCCCTCCTTGCAGCACTCTGCAAACGCACCCCCTGGCCAGTTGTAGGTTGGGGAATTAATTCCCCTTCAATACTGAGGGTCCCTGAGGGCCAACTAGCCCAACAGGTATCTCCAGTATGCGCCAGGGAGCTGCGTTACAGACAGGTGTTCTGAGGCCACGCCCCTGTTTACACCTCTATGCAACGCAGCTCTGTGGCGCTTACTGGAGGTACCTAGTGGGCTAGTTTGACCCTAGGGACCCTTAGGATTCAAGGGGACTTAATCTCTCAACTTAGAATGGCCACAGGGCGCGTTTACACAGTGGTGAAGGGAGGGGACGGGACCTGAGGTGACGTGTGCAAACACGCCCTGTGGCGCGTTTTAAGTTGGGGAAATAATTCCCTTTCAATCCTGAGGGACCCTGGGGGCCAACTAGCCTACCAGGTGCTTCCAGTAAGCGCCACTGCTCTGCGTTGCAGAGAGGTGGTCCAGGCCGTGCCACTTTTTACACCTCTCTACAACACAGCTCTCTGGCTCTTACTTGAGGTACCTAGTGGGCTAGTTGGACCCTAGGGACCCTCAGGATTCAAATGAACTTAATCTCCCAACTAAAAACGGCCACAGGGCGTGTTTACACAGTGGTGAAGGGAGGGGACGGGGCCTGAGTTAACGTGTGCAAACACGCCCTGTGGCGCGTTTTATGTTGGGGAAATAATTCCCCTTCAATCCTGAGGGACCCTGGGGGCCAACTAGCCCACCAGGTGCTTCCAGTAAGCGCCACTGCGCTGCATTGCAAAGAGGTGATCTAGGCCGTGCCCCTTTGTGCATCTCTCTGCAACGCAGCTCTGTGGCGCTTACTGGAGGTACCTAGTGGTCTAGTTGGACACTAGGGACCCTCAGGATTCAAGGGGACTTAATCTCCCAACTTAAAACGGCCACAGGGCGTGTTTACACAGTGGGGAAGGGAGGGGACGGGGCCTGAGGTGACGTGTGCAAACACGCGCTGTGGCGCGTTTTAAGAGGTAGTTTTAATCCCCTGCCATATTATATACTAGGGGCTTACAGAGGAGGTCATGCTAATCACAGGGGGACCCCAACGCATAGTGTTCCCTAGTGTATGTAGGTGTTTTCACTGTATTCTGAGTGTCTTTTAACATAGCACTGGCTCTAGGACTGGTTAGTCAGACTCAGTTACCACCAGCATCCGTCAGAAAAAGTTGAGGGTACAGGATGATTTTTCAACAAGGCTTCTTTCTGCTCTTCTGTTTGTTCTTTCTGCACGTTATCCTTCTTCCTGCACTTTTCTTCGTCTTTGAGGACTTCTGTTGCTTCTTTCTGCATTTCTTTTTTTTCTTTCTGTGCGTTTTTTCTTCTTTCTTCACATGTCCTATCTCTGTAGGCATAGTTAGAAATTAGCATTTAAAAAACCTTTGAAATTCACTGAAAAAACCATTGGTTTCAGGCACGTTATAGTTCGGAATTAGCATTTAAAAAACCTTAAAAATTCACTGAAAAAAACATAGGTTTCAGGGGCGTTATAGTTAGCTGGACTTTTCACTCGTACAAAACCATTGAAATTCCCCCGTTATAGTTAGTTCAGCTAACTATAACTCGCGCGCCCGCAATGCACTGCTGATGATGTCACATATTACATCACTCATGACATGGTCAGTGACATCACTCATGACATCACTGATGACATCTCAAATGACATCACTCATGACATCATCCTTGTGATAGAGTGGCAGACCTCCTCTCCCCCTAATATAACCTTTGATACACACATTCAAAAATAGAAACTAAAATTTTCAAAACAATGGACATACCAATACCAGTTACAACAACCTATTCAGTAATTCTAAGATCCACATACACATCCACTCATTCACCAACAGTCCTATACAGTCACTCATTCATGTACTCACTCATCATATGTACTGATACACCTATACATCCTGTTACACAACGCCACTCATCCATAGAGTTACTCACACACATAGTCACTCATGCTAATAAAGAATCAAACATCCATTGACTTGAATATACAGTTATACACACACCACCACACTTACTTCTACAGAAACTTACACATACTTTGTCTTTTAAACAATCACTTATAGAAACACATACTTATTCATACAGGAACTCTTCCAATCTCTCACTCTCACATATACTCACTTATATACAACAATAGTCACATATACTAGTTTAAACATATGTAGTTACTCATAAAGACACTATTGAGACAGTCATTCACTCACTAACACACCCATGCACACACTCATCCACCCATACAGTCATGCACACATGCTGTCTTCAACACATATAAACAGTGAGTCACTCATTCATGCACCTATGCACTATGTAATACTCCCCACCGAACCATACAGACACTCATACTGATACTCAAAAAACCAACTAATAACCTATATAGACACTCATGTAGCTACTCACCAACCCATGCAGCCACTTATACACAAAGTGAGAGACTGATACATATATTTACATATTTAAACATTACTCACTAAGCCATGTATTCACTAAGATACACTTAATCAGTCAGTTATACAATCAATTTTTCAAAAACAAATCATCCATTTAGACACTTATATACCCATTTATTCTTCCATCGACCTTGAGATATATATATATAAAACATATGTAATTTTCAGAAAAACACACGTTCACTGGATGATGTAATCAGTGATGTCATTAGTGATGTCATTTGAGATGTCATGAGTGATGTCACTGACCATGTCATGAGTGATGTAATATGTGACGTCATCAGCAGTGCATTGCGGGCGCGCGAGTTATAGTTAGCTCAACTAACTATAACGGGGGAATTTCAATGGTTTTGTACGAGTGAAAAGTCCAGCTAACTTTAACGCCCCTGAAACCTATGGTTTTTTCAGTGACTATATACATATATATATATATATATATATATATATATATATATATATATATATATATATATATATATATATATATATTTATATATTTATATTTATATATATTACCTACTGGCGGTTGCCAGTAGGTAGTTATTGTTAGGACCTACTATCCATAGGAAATTCGTAACATTCTTTTCCCAATAACTTTGGCGCCGGATGAAGAATCTTCGCGAACATTTAAAAACTGGTGGGGGACTCCGGTCAGCTCCTATCCTGAAAGTTTGGGGGTGATTCATCAAACGGGGGCCGAGAAAAAAGGGGGGTCCCAAAACATGCTTTCTCCATGTTATTTCCCATAGGAAATTTTGGAACAGGCTACAACCCGAACTGCTGAACGTAATTACACCAAATTTTGCAAAAAGGTAGCCCTTGGCTCAGAAAGAGACGTTTTCTTAAATGGTGTAAATCCGTTCAGTAGTTCCTGAGAAAATCAAAAAATAGAGGTCAAAAAATCAATTTCCCATAGGAAAGTTTAGACACAGTTATAGCAAAAACTGCTGAACGGAATTACACCAAATTTGGCAAAAAGGTACTGCTTGGCTCAGAAAGCGTCCTTTTTAGGTCTCGCCTGGTGTAGGCTGCGCGCATGCGCAGTCTCGCTGGCGAGATTTAATGATATGGGGTATTTTCTGTAAGGGGCATTAAGCCCCACCCCTCTTTTCCATTGGCTGGCGTCACCGTTTATGCTAAACGGTGGTCAGCCATTGGAAAAGAGCTCCTTGTGACGTATTCGCTCTGCTTTGTCGTCCGTCCCATTTGGACGGCCTCGCCTGCTTTGTGTTCGTCGCAAAAGGTTTATTATCTTTATGGGGCCATGTGTTTCAAACACATGGCCCCATAAGGACAAGAAAGCTTTCGCGACGAACGCAAAGTGAAAACGGAGCGTGCTTGTTTCTGTTGTTTACAGAGGCGCAGCCGGCAGTAGTGGTTGATGCCTGGTGAGGCGAAGGCCAGAGACCCGGATGAAGGAGCGGGGTCAGGTTGAGGGGTGCCCAGGGCTGTTGATCCGAGGCTTACAGCCCGTTTGTTCCAGATAGAGCTTTTTGGGGGGCAACGTTGATCACTTGCTCTGCATGCTGCTGTGGTGATAGAGCGTGCCCACTGACACCAGAGCCACAAGGGCTCAAGACATGCCCTCCATGGCGCTTCAATGCAAAGCCCTATACCCATAGCTTGGAACCCGTATGTGCCTAGAGCCGTAACGCAGGGACCGTTCTTCACAGTTCTGTGCATCTGTAAGGCATGTGGCATTTTAGAGGCGGGAGGCTCAAAAATATTTGCATGTGAGCGCCATTTTGCATTGTCACTGGACCCACCTCCACCACCCCCCCTCGCGGCACACAGCCGAGGCCTATGCGCAGCACGTCTCGCATGGTGCTGCCTGAGCCGCGAGTGGCCAAGGCTATGGACATGTCCTGTTGATAGTCCTCCTATGAAGCCCCACCCTTCACCACCCACACCTCGGTGATAGGGGCCGCGCAGCCTCCACCGGTACTCACCGGCGATGCCTTTCAAGTTCCGGCTTCAGCTGCCTGTGCTGGGCTGCCTGACTGCAGCCGGGGCGCAGGTTCTCACGCTGCAGGGCAGGGTGTGTAAACCCATCCGGCCGAAGATTGTCCACTCCCCTCAGGCTCTGAAATGATCCGCTGCCCTCCTGCGGGAGCCTCTGCTCCCTGCTTCCAGTGTTGTCACTGTCGGTGGCTCTCCGATCCTGCTCTATTACGGAAGCAGAATGGGGATTCGCCTGCTGCCCCAGTGTGGACCTGTAGCCGATCCGGTGTGCAGTGCCTGCGGTCTGCTCCTGGGCTCAGGGGTACTCTTCACGCTGAGGCCGATGAACGCTCCTCTCTTCGGAGCCCTGCAGGTAGATCCACTGCCCATGCTCTACCCCGGAAGGCAGAGGAGGCTGCTCTGTGGTCCCTTTCCGTGGCTACAGTTGATCCGCTGCTTTCAGAGCTGCGTCTGAAGCTCCCGAAGCCACCACTGCCGGGAATGGCGCAGTGCTGCTGTTGTCACAGCAACCGAGGGGTGGGAGGAGGATGAGGTTGGAGGGGAGCGGATTCTGTGAAGAACGTATTATACATTCTATTAAATATACAAATAAGCATTGAAAATGCAATAGGTCTCGCCTTTGAATAAGTTATAGCCATTTGCTTTGCTAATGGTATTGTATAGCAAAGCAAATGGCTTTAACTTAATGAAAGGCGAGACCTATTGCATTTTTAATGCTTGTTCAAAATGGTGTTAATCCGTTCAGTAGTTTTTGAGAAATTAGGAAATAAAGATAGTGATATCTATGGCTGATCTCGAGCTACATTGTAATTGGCTGTCAACACTCCAAACCAGGAAGTGTTGGCAGCCATCTTGTGCCTCGGTACAACCGAGGCACAAGAAAACAGAAAAAGAAATGCGAAAAACAAGAAAAGGGGGCAGGGTAGAAATACCTTGACCCCCTAGGCCTGCTCAGGGGTTCCCACAAGGACCCCCAGAGGCAAAAACAGCATTTTTTTTTTTTTTTTTTAAATCGTCGAGATTCGGGCACCCAGCGCGAATTTCGTCCGGAAAACCGGGAAAAAAAATGAAGCGCGCGCTCCCGCGCTTCGTTTAATTAAGCTCCCGGGTGGGCGAGGTCCCGGGAGCAGTTAAAAAATTTGTGTGTGGGGGCCCCAATCCCCCCCACTGCCCCTTGGACCGCCATCTCCCCGGGGCTTGATCAAAGAGGTGATGGGGGGCACGCAGCCTCCCCCAGCTCCAGGGACCGCCACTCCCCGGGGCAAATTTTTAAATGTGTAGGGGGGCCTCTAAGGCTGCGTTGCAAAGAGGTGTAAAAAGGGGCGTGGCCTCTGAGCACCTCTCTGCAACGCAGCTCCCTGGTGCTTACTGGAGGTACCTGGTGGGCTAGTTGGCCCCCAGGGACCCTCAGGATTGAAGAGGAATTAATTTCCCAACTTAAAACGCCCACAGGGCGTGTTTGCACACGTCACCTCAGGCCTCACCCCCTTCCTTCACCACTGTGCAAATGCGCCCCCTAGTGAGTTGTAAGTTGGGGAATTAATTCCCCTTGAATACTGAGGGTCCATGGGGGCCAACTAGCTTACCAGGTACCTCCAGTATGCAAATGCGTTGCAGAGAGGTGGCCCAGGCCATGCCCCTTTTTACACCACTCTGCAACGTAGCTCTGTGGCGCTTGCTGGAGGTAAGTGGTGGGCTAGTTGGCCCCCAGGGACCCTCAGGACTCAAGGGGACTTAATCCCCCAATTTACAATGCACCAGGGGGTGCGTTTGCGCAGGGGTGCAGGGAGGGGGCGTGGCCTGATGTCACAAGTGTGAAAACGCACCCCGTGGAACGTTTTAAGTTGGGGAATTAAGTCCCCTTGAATCCTGAGGGTCCCTGGGGACCAACTAACCCACCAGGTATGTCCAGTAAGTGCCATAGAGTTGCATTGCAGAGAGGTGTAAAATGGGGCATGGCCTTGGACTACCTCTCTGCAACGCAGCTTTGTGGTGCTTACTGGAGGTATGTGGTGGGCTAGTTGGAGCCCAGGGACCCTCAGGATTCAAGGGGACTTAATCTCCCAACTTAAAACGGCAACAGGGCGTGTTTGCACATGTCACCTCATACCACCCCTCCATTCACCACTGTGCAAACGCGCCCCATGGCGCGTTTTAAGAGGTAGTTTTAATCCCCCTGCACTATTATGTACTAGGGACTTACAGAGTAGGTCATGCTAATCACAGGGGTACCCCAAAGCATAGTGTCGACTAGTGTATGTAGGTGTTTGCACTGTATTCTAAGTGTCTTATAGCATAGCACTGGCTCTAGGCCTGGTTAGTCAGAGTCAGTTACTACCAGTACCCGTCTGAAAAAGTTGTGGGCACAGGATGATTTTGCAACAAGGCCTCTTTCTGCTCCTCTGTTGGTTATTTCTGCACATGTCTTGCTTCTTCCTGCATTTTTCTTTGTCTTTGTGGACTTCTGTTGTTTTTTTCTACTTTTCTTTTGCTTCTTTCTGTGCGTTTTTTCTTCTTTCTTCACATGTCACACTTCTGTAGGCATTGTCAGAAACTAGCATTTAAAAAACCTTAGAAATTCACTGAAAAAAACCATAGGTTTCAGGCACGTTATAGTTAGAAACTAGCATTTAAAGAACCTTTGAAATTCACTGAAAAAAACATAGGTTTCAGGGGTGTTATAGTTAGTTGGACATTTCACTCATACAAAACCCGTGAAATTCCCTTTATAGTTAGTTCAGCTAACTAGAACTCGCGCCCCCGCAATGCACTGCTGATGATGTCACATATTACATCACTCATAACATGGTCAGTGACATCACTGATGACATCATCCATGTGATAATTTCATGCATCTTATCACACCCTAATATAACTTTTGATACACCCACTCTAAATTACAGACTGCCTTTCTCAAAACCATAGACACTCCAACATTAATAACTACATACCCGCTCACTGATTCTTAGGTCTACACACACATCCACTCACTCACCCGTACAGTCACTCATACTTACGGTCACTCAGTACAGGACTATCATATGCACTCATACACCTTTATAGTCACTCACATACCGCCACTCATCGACAGAGGTACTCACACACCTAATCACTCATGAAAATAATTCATCACACTGTATTGCCTTGCCCACTTGCGTAATCTAAACTTACGCACACCACTTACTTACACAGAAACTCCAACACTCCTCTGGAGGTAAAATGAGCTTTATTAGTATCGTAGAGAAGGGCAATAAGTTACTGAAGCTAGTAAGTTCTTAGGCACCAAGTGGAACAATGAATACCCCACACTATATATATATACAAATATGAGATCTTGAATATAGATATATAAACAGTTAATGTACAAAGCACCTCACCAGATGCGTCTGCACCGGAGTCTTCAACATCCCTGGCCAAGCACCGAAAACACCAAGTCGGGAACCCTGTAGAGACTGGGGCACAGGAAGTATTCTCTCCGGGCACCAAAGTCGTCCCGCGAGTGCGTCCACTCCAAGACTGAGTTCCTGAGCTCCACCCCACAGACACTGCTTTTTATAGTTAAATCAACACGTTCGAGAACCCTCTAGCAGGCGTTCTCGCCCATCTATCCATCATAGGTGCTGGCCGCATCTCTGCTTCAGATCCACCCATACAGACCTGGCCAGATTCTGCTTTGGTGCGCCGAGGCAAAAGACATTCCTTTCCCTGTCTCCAACCTTGGAGAGCCTTGCAATCAATCAATCAATCAATCAATCATGGAACTTATATCGCGCACTACTCACCCGTAAGGGTCTCAAGGCGCTTGGGGAAGGGGGTCTGCTACTGCTCGAACAGCCAGGTCTTGAGCTGTTTCCTGAAGGCCAGGTGGTCCTGGGTCATCCGCAGGTGGACGGGTAGGGAGTTCCAAGTCTTAGCTGCCAGGTAGGAGAATGACCTTCCTCCAGCGGTGGCTCTCTGGATGCGAGGGGCGAGGGCGAGGTTAGCGGAACGTAGCCGGCGGGTGGGCGTGTAGAAGGTGAGGCGGCTGTTGAGGTACCCTGGACCTAGGTCGTGGAGGGACTTGTGTGCGTGGGTGAGGAGTCTGAACGTGATCCTCTTGTTGACAGGGAGCCAGTGCAGGTCTCTCAGGTGGCACGAGATGTGGCTGCGTCGGGGGACGTCCAGGATGAGTCGGGCGGAGGCGTTCTGGATACGCTGAAGTCTTTTCTGAAGCTTGGCTGTAGTACCGGCGTAGAGGGTGTTTCCGTAGTCTAGTCTGCTGGTGACGAGAGCGTGGGTGACCGTCTTCCTGGTCTCGGTCGGGATCCATCGGAAGATCTTTCGGAGCAAGCGGAGGTTGTGGAAGCAAGCTGAGGAGACGGCGTTGACTTGTCTGGTCATCGATAGGGAGGAATCCAGTATGACGCCCAAGTTGCGTGCGTGGTCCGTCGGTTCAGGTGCGGTGCCTAGTGCCGGGGGCCACCAGGAGTCGTCCCATGCGGAGGGTGATGGTCCCAGAATGAGGACTTCTGTCTTGTCCGTGTTCAGTTTCAGGCGGCTGATGTTCATCCATTCAGCGACGTCTGTCATCCCTTCGTGCAGGCTGGCTTTGGCGGTGTCGGGGTCTCTGGAGAGGGAGAGAATCAGCTGGGTGTCATCGGCGTAGGAAATGATGTTGAGGTTGTGTTGGCGTGCGATGGCAGCGAGGGGTTTCATGTAGATGTTGAAGAGAGTAGGGCTGAGCGACGATCCTTGCGGGACGCCGCAGATGACTTCGGTGGCCTCGGAGCGGAACGGAGGGAGGCGTACTCTCTGTGTTCTGCCGGAGAGGTATGAGATGATCCATTCCAGAGCCTTCCCTTGGATGCCGGTGTCGTTGAGGCGTTGGACTAGTGTGCGGTGGCAGACAGTGTCAAATGCTGCGGAGAGGTCTAGGAGGATGAGTGCCGCTGTTTCGCCGTTGTCGAGCAGGGCTCGGATGTCGTCGGTGGCTGCGATGAGGGCTGTCTCGGTGCTGTGGTTGGCTCTGAATCCGGACTGTGATGGGTCGAGGGATCCGTTCGTCTCGAGGAAGGCTGCCAGTTGCTTGTTGACGACCTTCTCGATGACTTTGGCCGGGAAAGGAAGGAGCGAGATGGGGCGGTAGTTCTTGAGGTCGGTCGGGTCCGCTGTTGGTTTCTTCAGCAGAGCGCTGAGTTCGGCGTGCTTCCAGCTCTCCGGGAAGGTTGCTGTGTTGAAGGAGGTGTTGATGATGTCTCGGAGGTGGGGTGCGATGGTAGAGGCTGCCTTGTTGAAGACATGATGGGGGCACGGGTCGGTCGGAGATCCGGAGTGGATGGTGTTCATCATGCGTGACGTGTCTTCGGGGGTCACCTCGGTCCATGTCTGGAGGGTGGCGGCGGGGCGCGAAGGTACAACCGATGGGTGCGGGGGTGAAATGTCGAAGCTGTTGTGGATGTCGGCGATCTTGCGGTGGAAGTACGAGGCGAGGGAGTCGCAGAGGTCCTGTGAGGGAGTGATGTCGTTGTTGCCGGTGCTGGGGTTGGAGAACTCCTTGACGATGTTGAAGAGCTCCTTGCTGTCATGGGCGTTCTTGTCCAGTCGTTCCCGCAGAGATTTCTTCTTGGTGGTGCGGATGAGCTGGTGATGTCTGCGAGTGGCGAGTTTGAGTGCTGTTCTGTTGTCGGCGGTCTTGTTGAGGAGCCAGGCCTTCTCGAGGGTGCGGCAGGCCTTCTTGGAGTCCTTGAGTTCGTCGGTGAACCAGGGGGCCTTCTTGCTTCTGGGTCTGGAGGGGGGGTTCTTCAGTGGGGCGAGGTCGTCGGCACAGGAGGTCAGCCACTGCGTGAGGTCGAGGGCAGCTGTGTTAGGGTCCGTGGTCCTGGCAGGTGGGCTCTGGCTGAGGGAGGTGGCGAGCTGGTCGGCGGTGATCTTGCTCCAGTTTCTGTGGGGAGCCTGCTTCGGGTGATTGTGGACCGTGTTCTTTCTGAAGCTGAAATGGACGCAGCTGTGGTCGGTCCAGTGAAGTCCGGTGGAGTGGCTAAAGGTGACGTGCTTGCTGGACGAGAAGAGTGGGTCGAGCGTGTGGCCGGCGAAGTGGGTGGGGGTGTTGACCAGTTGCTGAAGTCCGAGGTTGGCGAGGTTATCCAGCAGGGCGGTGGTGTTGTGGTCATTGTTGTTCTCCAGGTGGAAGTTGAGGTCCCCGAGGAGGATGTAGTCGGCGGAGGGGAGGGCGTGAGGGCTGATGAAGTCGGCGATGTCTTCGCAGAACTGTGCGCGTGGTCCCGGGGGTCTGTAGATGAGGGTGCCTCTGAGGGTAGTCTTGGGGTCGGTGTGGATCTGGAAGTGCAGGTATTCGGCGGCGTTGAATACGTCGATGGAGTCAGTCGAGATGCGAATGGTGCTCTTGTGTACGATGGCGATGCCTCCTCCGGTCTGGTTGACGCGATCCTTCCTGATGATCTTGTAGCCGTCCGGGATGGCTATGGCGATGTCGGGGGCTGAAGAGTCGTTCATCCAGGTTTCCGTGAGGAAGGCGACGTCCGGAGATGCGGTGTCGAGGAGGTTCCAGAGTTCCACGGCGTGTCTGTGGACGGAGCGGGTGTTGAGCAGGATGCACTTGAGGTGGTTGCTGTTGTCCGTCTTGGTGGGCGTGGTGCTTGTTTGGAGGCAAGAGAAGTTGCAGGATCGGCAGGTGAAGGGTCCATGGGTGCGTCGCGGGGACGCTCGGTAGCATCCGGGGGCTCGGGCGGTTTTGAGTGCGATGAGCGTAGCGAAGTCGTAGATCCTGCGGGGGGGCTGGCGGGCGCGGGGACCAGGGAGTCTGGCGCTGGGCGCGGTCCAGGCGCGGACGGGCGCAGACGGGCTTACCTTTGGCGCACCTTCGGCGCTCAATCGGCGCTCCCGCTGCGCGCGTCCGCTGCGCGGTCGCGGAAGGGGCGTCATAAGTAGGAGCCCGGAGGGAGGGTCAGCAGGGAGGCGGGAGGCTGGGTAGCCAATGGGCAGTGAGGGGAGGCGGGACTGCGGGGACCGGAACAGGGAAGCGGGAGGAGGGGAAAGAGTGACCGGGGCAGTGGCGGCGGAAACGGCGAAAAAGAAGAAAAACAAGCAGGCAGCGAGCGGAGGCCGGTACCTGAGAGCGGCGGAAGGAGGTAAGTGGCGCCAACGGGGGTTGCAGTGGGTGAAAGGCAGCGGCAGGCGTAGGCAGCGGCAGGCGTAGGCAGCAGCAGGCGTAGGCAGCAGCAGGGGATAGGAGCGACCGCCTGTGGGTCACAGGGGGGTCACACTGACCAGCGCGGTGAGGATCCCTAAGTAGGAGCCCGGAGGGAGGGTCAGCAGGGAGGCGGGAGGCTGGGTAGCCAATGGGCAGTGAGGGGAGGCGGGACTGCGGGGACCGGAACAGGGAAGCGGGAGGAGGGGAAAGAGTGACCGGGGCAGTGGCGGCGGAAACGGCGAAAAAGAAGAAAAACAAGCAGGCAGCGAGCGGAGGCCGGTACCTGAGAGCGGCGGAAGGAGGTAAGTGGCGCCAACGGGGGTTGCAGTGGGTGAAAGGCAGCGGCAGGCGTAGGCAGCGGCAGGCGTAGGCAGCAGCAGGCGTAGGCAGCAGCAGGGGATAGGAGCGACCGCCTGTGGGTCACAGGGGGGTCAGCGCATCCTCCCTCTGTCCTAGAGATAAGCATAGAATGCACAAAAACAAGCTCAAGGTACAAAATAACCTCACGAGGTATGTCTTGCACCAGCTCGTACTGGTTTACGTGAATAACATGTTTATGTTACTGCTGAAGTGTAACTACAGGTCAAAGCAGCACAAAATGGAAATGCAGTACAACAAAATGGAGGATCAGAGCATCACATGGAATCGAGGTCAACATGCAGTTTAGCACGTGAAAATGGCAAATGCAGTACATTCCACCCCTTGACACTCAATTCACCCATCATACCCCATTGGCCTAAATACCATGGATCTGGGACGAAGAAGGGAGAGAAGATTAGGAATGCATTGAATACAACAACATAGTGAGATAGAAATGCAAATAATCACTACAATAACACCCAAGATATAACGAAGCTGTCCAAAATTAGGTAGCCACCCAAACAACCAATCCCGCCATCCTTGATCAACGTTTTGGGTAACCCCTTTCACTAAATCTTTTAAAGCATTAATATGCGCATGGATAGATGTAGAATGATCAGATAAATTGAAACAACAGAGTCCATCAAAGTCCTCGCAACCGTGGTTGGGTTTTAACAACAAATAGTCCACAGCTGCCCTATTCTGCAAAACAGCTTTTTTCGTTCCTTGAACATCTAATAACAAATCAGCTAAAGCCGCAGAAGTATGATTGAGATTCTTCACAAGTAAACAGGCAAGCTTAGCAATAGTTCTTGCATTATAAACGGACAGTCCTGGCACTCCTACAATGGAAATAGCCAAACTAGTATACTCTGCTCTAGAAAGCAAATCAATATTGGAGTCACAATCCTCAGGTAAATGAACAGCGGCTCTAGAAGAGCGAATGTGTGTGATAGAATGCATGGGAAATAGCATAAGACTTAAACGTGATAAGGCACAAGGTCCTCCAGTTATATTAGCTGGTATGTAAGTGTATGAAATATTGCCGCACGAAAACAGCCATCCCTAAGATAATTTCACATGGTTAACATGGCTAGCGGTTAATACTGTATGATTACAGACCATATAATTGGTAACATTACTGCAAGAACTGTCATGTCGTGAGTGACATAATGTTTATTGATCAGTGGTCAATTGTGTGCTTTTCTCTAGTTTCAATTGGCCACACTTGCCAATTTTGGCAGGGTCACAAGTTAGTTGATAGCAAACGTCTCCAGTAGTGATATTGTAGGTAACAATACTCATCATGTTCCTCCAGAGTTTATCTGTAACCTCTGGGCAAAAACAACAGTACTCATAAAGACTCAGATGTGTTTGGACATCAGTTTCCTCCACTACCCCATCAAAGTTAGTTTGGTTGAAGATGTGCAGAAGCACATGTGCAGGGGTAGGTACGGCAACAAGACAAGTGGATATCATATCAGCTGTACTCTGAAGATTTCTCATACAGAAGTGGGAAGTATTCAGCACATTCCCGGCCAAGTAGGTCCAGATGTTATCCGGTTGCTGCAACAATGCTGTCATCCGACTCGGGCGGTTGATCCCCTTCGGCATCCCCGGGCCCTCCCGGACCCCTCCGGACACGCCCAAACACAGACCACACAGCGCAAGCATCGCAGCGTCAAGCCATGCTGTGATCTAGAAATTGAAAAGAAACTGGAATAATCACACTCGTAAATAACATTTTTCAGCAGGTAAATTTTCCCACTTTTCCTGTCCGGGTCTCATGATGACAAGGATATTATCCTTTCCCTTTGTGATTAATTCTGCAGGTTCAGGAGTTTTGTTTGGGGACTCTACCCATACTTTTGCCCCTGGGTTCTTATCAGTAGATCCGAACCGGCCCTTTCCTCGCACAGTTAGAAGAGCTGGGGCCGTCCCCTTCATGACATTTCCTCCATAAACCGGCATGATGACCATTTGGGCAACTCGGTCACCGGGTTGCACAATCAGATCATTGTCTCCACTGTTCAATGGAATAACTTTGATCTCCCCCTGGTAATCGACATCGACCACCCCTCCCAAAACCTGGATGCCTTTAAGGGCAAGCCCAGATCGAGGAGCGATCAGTCCGAAATGCTCTGGGGGAATTTGAACTCCAATTCCTGTCTCAATCAAGATAATGTCTCGTGGTTGCAGTCGATAGAGTTTCAGGGCATGCAAATCAAGACCAGCAGCCTCTGGTGTGGCACGATATGGAGCTAAAGCTCCGGGAGCTGTCTCCCAATACAGAATCGTGTTTGTGGCCACATGTGGCTTGATCTGCAAAGCCGGGGTCAACATGCGCATCAAAGGAGTCTCTGCATTGGCAAGGGGTCGGTTGTTCAAAATTTGCAATGCATCAGCCAAGTGATCCCTCCACCCCTTCAATGACCCATCAGACAACTTTTTCAACTGCTCTTTCAACAAACCATTCATTCTCTCAATCAAACCTGCTGCCTGTGGGTAGTAGGGTATGTGATAGATCCACTCAATGTTATGCTGCACACAAAAATCTTGTACCATCTTTCCTTTAAAGTGTGACCCATTGTCACTTTGGACCTGCAAAGGAATTCCGTAATACAAAATCAACAAATTCAAAGTTTTCAGAGTGTTAGACTGGGTTGCTCTCTTGCATGGAAAGGCGATGAGATAGCCAGAATAGGTATCCACCACCGTGCATGCATACTGACTTCCTCGACTCATTGGCATTGGCCCGATGAAATTAATTTGCCATATTTGGCCTGGCAACTTCCCTCTGCCTAGCTGGCCTCTCACTACCTGTGGAACTGGTCTGTGTTGGGTATGCTGACAAACGGGACAGTGAATGATCGCAGTTTTAATCAAATCTAGGGGAATATACATCCCTCTACTTTCTGCCCACCTGCTAGTGGCTCGCTCGCCCAAATGTCCGCTTTTCTGATGCACCCATTTAACCATGCCCACCAAGTCAGAATCCTGTGTCGCCACCTCAGCTTCACGAATTTTCGCTTCTTGGTCTGCAAAGGAATTGCACCAACATTCTAGTGAGTCAGTCGGGCAATGAGCATCAACATGATAAACTGTGACTGTACTCTGGGACAACAATTTCCAAATCTCCTGCCACAACTCCTTTCCCCAAACCTCCCTATTGTGAATCATCCAATTGTGAGCATGCCATGTGGGAAGCCAAGTGGCTAACCCATTGGCTGTAGACCATGAATCAGTATAAATGTGACATGTACCAGGGAGCTCTTGCTTTAAAGACTGGTAAACCGCGCACAATTCTGCGAACTACTTCTTCCCTCTCCAGTAGTCGACAGCAACTTTTTGGTCACAGGATTGTATGACACCGCATTCCAATGTCTCTCGGTCCCTACATATCTGGCTGAGCCATCTGTAAACCACACATGCTTTTTGTCCTCCGCGGACAACTCTGAGAATGGCCCGCCCCATTTCACTGGGGACTCTCGTACTCTGGGTACATCTTGCAACATTTCTGCATCTGCTACTGGAGTCTGCGCCACTTGCTCATGCAGCACTGCGGTACCTTTAGGACCCACTTGTGCTCTGTCTTGTATGTACCACTTCCACTTTATGACGCTAGCCTCCTGTGCATGCCCAATCCTGTGGGTCTTGGATGAGCTCATCACCCATTGCATGATAGGAATTTCAGGTCTCAAAAACACATTTTCTGCTTTTCAAAAGGAGCGTACCGTTCTCCAGCATCAGGTAATTTCTTTGTCCAAAACCCTAGGGGCACTTTCTGTCTCCCCTGTTTTTGCCACAAGCTCCAGGTCGCATACTGATCCTGGACCGTTACATTCAAATCAATGCTTCCCTCTCGTATGGGCCATAGATCCAGGGCACGCTGTATGTCCTCCTTCGTTGACTCAAATGCCTGTTGCTGGGCCTTCCCCCACTCAAATTCATGCTTCTTCCGTGTAACCTTGTACAGAGGGGCCAAGATCTGACTCAAATGGGGAATGTGTTGTCTCCAAAAACCAAACAATCCAATGAAACGCTGCGCCTCCTTCCTGTTTCGCGGCACTGCAAACTCCTTGATCTTTTGCCTTACTTGTGGCAGCACCTCTCTATGCCCCTGATGCCACTGAATACCTAAAAACTTTACACTCTGGGAGGGTCCCTGCACCTTCTCTGGGTTAATCACCCACCCTTTGCTTTGCAAATGCTCTACGATTCTGTCTAGCTGAGCCTGCACCTGTTCTTGTGTCTCTCCTTGAATCAACACATCATCAATGTAATGACAAAGTTGTACCCCAGGAATAACTGACACCTCATCTAAATGCTCTGCCACCAACCGGTGACAGATTGTAGGCCTATGTAAATACCCCTGTGGCAAAGATTGGAATGTGAACTGCCTACCATTCCACAAGAAGGAGAATTGTTCCTGGGACTCGGGTGCAATTGGAATTGAGGTAATTCAGTTTTCCGATCCCGTTCGTATTTAGCCGCCATTTTGTGTTCCGCCGCCATTTTGTGTTGCCCTCACTCAGGCAGCATAGTGAACGAGGTGTTGTTTTCCCTCTTCCTACTGCAAAGTGTCACATAACCTCCTGCCTCTGTTTAAAGCTGGTGTCAGGGTCTGGCCGACTCCACTAATCCTCGTCTGGTTTGACTGATCCCTGTTTCGACTATCTGTTGGTTCGCACCATTCTTTCCTGACTTTATCTTATCCTCTGGTCTTCGCTATTCTTTACTCGTATTCTCTCATTTCACAACTGTCCTCCGGGGCATACAAATGTGTCCTGCCACCTGCAAGTCGAATTATAAACACTACCACTGATTAACTTGTGGGGAAGGGTGACAAACACAGTTGGAAGAGAGGCTTATTTATCTTGTTTTCACATTCTTCTCATTGGTTAACCCTGTATGCATTGGGAGTGTTCTTTGTGAATATGTGAGTTATAAAAGATTGTGCGCCACGAAGTAAAGTGGCAGTCTCCTAAGAACATACTGAGTGTACTTCTGGGACAACTGTACTTAGCTGCAGCTAATAAACCAAACCTTCTACTCCTAACGGAGTGTCCCATGTCTCTGTTCGACAAAGCAGGTGAACTCAGGAGATTAAGGCGTACCCTGAGCCGCCAGGCCCATAAGGTCTCGGTTCTTCAATTTGGCGCCCGAACGTGGGCCGGCTTCAGAGGTAGCAGTTCTGCCCGAGGATCGTGAGGAGCCCCGCAAGAAAATTCTGGAGGAATCGCGATCCACGTCAAGCGACCCCTGTATGTCGAAGTGGTCCGAAGGTCTTTTGCAGCGCGGTTTCCCCTTGACGGCTGCTGACGACTGCTGCCCTGACTGCCGCTCTGCTTTGGTCCCTTTGATGATGTTTGGTATCGCGAGACATTAGACGGGCCTCTGTTGGCGTAAGAAGACACTTAGTTAAGTATTGGTGGGTAGCTCCCACTATTTTGTTTTGATTTGGCTATTGCAAAAGCCGAAGCCGAGGGGTGAGTACGTTTGTGCTGTATTATTTGATTTAACCCCTTGATGTTTGTGAGCAGTCCAGTGAAATAACGATGCCTGGTCTGAGTAAGTTTAGGAAGTTCTGTTGCCTTGGTTGTAATAGGGATTCTCGGCTGGAGGACTCTTGTCCGATTCCTCCGGTTGGAACTCCCACCTATGAGCTTTATTCAAAACATGGTGTCTGCCCCATTGCCTTTAATAAGGCATGGATCCGATACACGAAGAACGATGGCGTTCTACAGTGGCCACAAAATGGTAGTTTTGAGCCTGACATATTAGACAATTTGGAAGCGGTATTGTTCAAAAGACAAGCCCGGCCGGCAATGTTTGACTCTTTCCGCCTCTGGCGTAAGGATTCAAACAGAAAGAAATTAAGCAGGCAAAACGAGATAAGAAAGCACAAAAGATGACGATTATACAGGCTGCCCAGCAGTTTAAAGATAATGAGATTGATAATGCAATGGAAATTTCCGAGAGACAGCATCGTATGGCAATAGATAAATGCTATCCGGTGTTGCCTAATTCCCCTTCTGATAAAAGTAAGGATCTGGAGGAAGACCCTTTGATGTCTCACCTATTGAGATTGCCTCCAGCCTATGTACAAGGTGCTAATGCACCTCCGTTGTTACAACCTGTTCAGTTGCCTGTTGTCCCCCCACCTGTTCCGGTTCTTCCACATTTGCCCCTTCCGGTATTGCCACTCCCACCTCTCGTGCCACTGATTCCTTTGTCTCCATCTCCTGAACATCAATCTTCTTTGCCTTCGGCTCCCCTTATAACTGCCAGTTCCTCTCCTATAACACCTAATACC
Organism: Triturus cristatus; assembly: GCF_964204655.1. Taxonomy (NCBI): domain Eukaryota; kingdom Metazoa; phylum Chordata; class Amphibia; order Caudata; family Salamandridae; genus Triturus; species Triturus cristatus. Next base: position 291,102,124 of record NC_140579.1, read on the forward strand.
TTGTCCCCTGTCCTTATGTCTAATTCTCCTACTGTGCGCAAACTAATAACAGATACTGTCTCTGGTTTTTTGTCCCCTTTCTTTGGGACTCTGAACATGTCTCCGGCTTTTTCTCGAAGACAGTCTCGTAGTCAACTTCCAGGTTCCGACGAACGGGTGGTGTTGGACTCTCTCGCTCGCAAATGGATCGAGAAGGGTCCCCAGTATAGTGTGAAAGATATCATGATCACCTTTCATCAGTGGGATGCGCCCACGCAGAGATATGTACTTAATGTTATGTGTGACACTCTTGCTAAAGGATGGGAGGATATGGATTTGGGTTTACTTCCCCAGGGTCTGTTGGATGTTCAGGCTAATTTCGATAAAGGACTCATTGTGGGTTCTAAGGTTGAGGACGCCGTAAGGACACTTGTTACTTTTAGGTCCTTATTTTCTTCACAAACTTTTCTTGATTCTGATCCTGCTGTTCGGCAGACATTGAAACATTACCCAATGAGAGAGGTTCCTCCGAAATGGAGGGAAGAGGTTGCGCAAGCAGGTAATAATCCAGCTATTCCCGCTCACTTCCAGCGTATATGGGTACATGTGCCCTGGAAGAGATCTGATGTTTTGGCCCTCAAACAATCTTTACCGGATCCCCGTAAAAACCCTGCTGGTTACTATAAAGAATTGTCCCAGACTGTTGATGCCTGTATTATGAATTTAGCCGATATTGACATGCTGATGGGAAATGTGGTCCCACAAGCGTTATGGGCTCGGATTCGTAGAGAGGATCACATTCAAGAATTGGGTGGTACATGGGCTGCTATAACTGCCTCGGATAAAGCACAAGTGGGTGGTGCTAAGCCTGAAGTTTTGATCACAGAACTCCCTGGTAGGATTATTACTTTAATGAAAACAATGATGCCCGCCTTACGAGTTAATTGGGATAAATTAGCTGCGTGTAGACAGAAGAAAGATGAGAGTGTCTCCAATTTCTTCACTCGTTTTGAGGAGACGTTTATTGATCATAGTGGTCAGGATATGACTACGGAGGGTGGACAGCGATTATTTGTAGATAAATTCGTATTGCTCCCCGAGTTGTCACATAAATTAAAAGACTCTGAAAGTTCATGTGCTGTTTCTTCTTCTGCTCAGATATTGGCTACTGCTCAATATTACGAAAACAGGGACAAAGAGGAAAAAGACAAACAAGAGAAAAAGACTAAAGAATTAAAAACTAAGGTTCTTCTGCAACAAGCTTATCCTCCTCGCTCTGCTCAGCGCCAGTTTGAACAGCCTCCCCAGTTTCAGAGGGTGTTTCAAAACCCTGAGCCCTATATTCCGCGCCTTTGTTAGGTCCTAACCAATGCGCCTATTGTAGGGAGGAAGGTCATTTTAAGAATGGCTGCGCGGTTTTATTACAGCGTAATGGAGGACTATCTACTCCACGAGGTCGTGGTGGTTCCCAGTTAGCGCCCAGGGGTAGAGGTCGAGGTATGTCGCCCCAGACACAGCGTTCCCTTCCACCTCCACATTCTATGAACTACTTTGATCAGCAAAATACTCAGTCTACACAGTATTACAATGATGATTACTATGTTGAAGGTGAGAATGACGGTCTTCACGCTAACTAGGACAGCCATAGACAAAGTGAGGGAGTTGTATCGATTCCAGTAGATCAGAATGGGCCTTATGTTAATGTCTCTACAATGGGTTTTTCAGAGCCATTTCTTTTAGATACCGGTGCGATGAGAAGTTCTATTATTCACTCCAAACTCCCTGGGGCACCTTTGTCTGGCTTAACAAACGTATCCGTAGGATTTTCTGGTGCCCCAGTTCATAGCCCGGTCTCTTGTCCTCTGCCTATTTCAATTGGTTCTTGTGATTTGGAAGCTCCGCTTCTTTTAACGAGTGGTTGCGGCAAAAATCTGTTGGGTTTGGATTTATTGAAAAGATTGCATGCAACGATATATTGTTCTCCTTCTGGTGTACATCTCGCTTTGGGGCAGAAACTGACTTCTCCAATGTATTTGTCTAAAGATCAATTTCCACCTGAATTGCTCTCTCTCCCTGCAACACTTTGGGCTACGGGTCCAAATGATGTTGGTTGTCTTGAGATCCCACCCTATGTCGTTACCCTCAAGCCCAATGCTAAATTGCCACGCATCCCTCAATACAAAATTCCCAATGATGGTGAAAGAGCGCTTTTTGCTATTATTTATGATTTGGTTCAGAAGGGTGTGGTTGAGGAGACGAGGGGAAATGTATGCAATAGTCCTGTTCTCCCAGTTCTTAAACGCACTGATCCTTCTCAGCCTCCTGTTTATCGCTTTGTTATTGATCTCCGGGAGGTTAATAAAATTGTTGTGCCGCAGTTTCCTGTTGTTCCAGATATCACTGCCCTGTTAACTATGATACCTGCCTCGGCAGCTTGGTTTTCTGTTATTGATCTGAAAAATGCTTTCTTCAGCATCCCCATTGCTGAAGAGAGTAGGGGTATTTTTGGCTTCTCTTTAGGAGGCCGAAGTTTTCGGTTCAAGCGCGCACCCCAAGGCTATTGTGAAAGTCCCTCCATCTATAGCCAAGCTCTGAAGTGCCAGCTTGATGCTTTTCCTTTACCGCCAGGTGCTACCCTTATTCAGTATGTGGATGATTTATTGATTGCTGCTGATTCAGAGGATATTTGCAAGAACGTGACTATTGCACTATTGCGTCACTTGTCTGACCTTCACCATAAGGTTTCACCTTCTAAATTACAATATGCCCGCCAAGAGGTTACCTATTTAGGTCATCTCTTGTCGAAGGAGGGAAGGCGACTGACCCCAGAACGTATTCAAGCAATTGCACAAATGTCTGTGCCACCCACACAAAGAGAAGTGCGTGCCTTTCTAGGCGTTACCTCTTATTGTAGACAGTGGATTCCAAATTTTCTTTGTTGGCTAAACCTTTGTTGGCACTCACTTTGCAAGACACACTCCAACCCCTTCCTTGGACTGACAAATGTCAGAAGAGTTTTTCTGATTTACGTGCTGCTCTGTGCTCTGCTCCTGTGTTGGTTACTCCGATTTACAGTAAGCCCTTCACGCTCTATGTCCATGAAAGAGAGAGTTGTGCGTTGTCAGTCTTAATACAACGATTTGGAGACAAGCAGCGGCCATGTGCCTACTTTTCGGCTACATTAGATCCAGTAGCCAAGGCATTGCCTAGTTGTCTTAAAGCTACAGCAGCAGCAGCAATTTCTATTCTTCAGTCTGCTGGAGTGGTGCTAGATAACACTCTTATTGTTATGGTACCACATGCAGTGGATACCTTGCTAAATAGGACGAAAACACAGCATCTTACAAGTGCTCGCTTGTCTGGGTATGAGCTGACGCTCTTGGCTAGTCATGTGCACATCAAATGATGTAACACTTTAAATCCAGCCACATTGTTACCTCTTCCAGAGGAGAAAGGTATTCAGGAACAACATGATTGTTTTCTCCGTACTGAGGAGGAGACAAAAGGTAGGATTGATTTGAAAGATATACCACTAATGGACCCGGATGGGATCCTATGGGTGGATGGTTCTTGTTTTAAACTCCCTAATGGTGAAACAACTTCAGCTTACGCTGTTACCACCTTGCATACAATCGTGGAGACAGCACGCATCAGACATAATTCAGCTCAGGCGGCTGAACTGATAGCTTTGACCAGAGCGTGTGTGTTATCTAAGGGGAAGAGAGTGAATGTATATACCGACAGCCAGTATGCGTTTGGTGTGGCACATAGTTTTGGTCGTTTGTGGAAGGAAAGAGGATTTGTTACCTCCCACGGTACTAAAATACAGCATGGTCAGTTGGTAACTGATCTTCTTGAGTCACTTGCTTTGCCTACCCAGATAGCAATCATAAAGTGTAGTGTGCATAAGAGGATTACTGATGATGTTGGTCGCGGGAATGCTTTTGCGGATGAGGTAGCGAAAGAAACAGCCAGAGATGCTATAAGTCGCATGTATGTTGCGGGCCCTGCAAATTGGGTCAAGGAAAAAGGAATGTGTGAGGATACAATAGAAAGTGTGAGACTGATTCAAGGAGAGGCTACAGAGAAAGAGTTGAGTAAGTGGAAAGAGAGTACAGGAATGTTAGACGCGATGGGATGTTGGATAGAATTGTCAGAACATCAGCGTTGGCTGTTACCAGATGCCTATGTACTGCCTGTAGTTGCTATGGCACATGGTCCAGCCCACATCAGTGCGAAAGGAATATGTAAGCTTCTGGCTCCAGTGTGGCTGAACGAAGGGATTCCAAAATGTGCAGATAATTTAGTGAAGCATTGTATCCTTTGCTTGATGCATAATCCAGGAAAGGGAACCCCAACTCCAGCAGGTCATTTTGCTCTCCCAACATATCCTTTTGAGGTGTTGCAAATTGATTATATTCACATGGAACGATGCAACAATCTCAAATATGTTTTGGTGGTGGTGTGTGCCTTCTCCAGATGGATAGAGGCCTACCCCCTGAAAGACAACACTGCTTTGTCCACTGCCAAAGTTCTTCTGAAAGAGTTCTTCCCTAGGTTTGGTTTGCCACGCATTGTCTGGAGTGACAATGGAAGTGAATTTGTGGGCCAAATTATGAAAAAGGTGTGTGCCGGTCTTGGTATCAGGCAGAAATTCCATGCGGCGAACCATCCCAATCAGCAGGTTTGGTAGAGTGCTATAACGGCACTCTCAAACTTAAGCTTGCAAAGGTACAGGCTAGCACGGGACTTGCCTGGCCTGATGCTTTACCTTTGGCTCTCCTATCCACTAGAACAGCTGTACATTCTCGTTTGGGACTCAGCCCATACGAGGTTGTTTTTGGGCGCCCGGCTAATGTTTGGGGAGTCCCTCGCCCTAAAAAGTATTCTGACATACAGTATCCAATGCTGATTGACTACTTACATGACCTCACCACTAAATTACGTGTTATCCACCAACAGGTTCAAAACACTTTACCAGAGGCCTCCACAGACCCAGATCATTCTATCCAACCGGGAGACTGGGTCTGTGTGAAAAATTTTCAGAGGACAAGGAATTTGGAACCTTGTTGGAAGGCGCCTCGACAAGTTCTTCTGGTGACACGTACAGCAGTGAAAGTCGAAGGGAAAAAGAACTGGATCCATGGCGTGCACTGCAAAAAGGTGCCCTTGCCCTTGCCTTTTGACCAGTGGGTCCGTAAGGGTGTAGGTGATTTTGAAGGCGAAAGGGTCCCCCGGTTTGTACCTTTCAGTAGTGCAGACCTAGATGGAACTCGGTCAGAGAAAGAAGATGACGACATTTTACAAGAAGCCGTACCGCCACATCTCCGATTGAACACTACAGATCCACAGACACTATTTCAGGACCAAACTGTACTGAACAGAACTCGATATAATTTAAGGCCTAGACTGGTCAAGGACACCTGAGATTTTCATCTCTTTCGTGACATATATCATCTGTCCAGGTTGCAGGGTCACGGTAGGAGTCTTGGTTCGTGACCTGTATAGTGGCTAGGCCCCCAGGACTTGCAGTGTCATAGGACGGCTAATAATCACAGCCAAGTGAGTAAGGAAGATTGCCGTGAGCAACAATTTTAGAGGATGGATGTCAAAGTGGGAAAGAATAATAAGAAGGAAGAGATGAGAAAGAAATATTGTAAATTAGTGTACAGTCAATGTGGCATAACATTGTGTGTTCTTATGTTTTTTTAGTACCTTATTGGCTTGTGTAGGTTGGATTGTTCATGCTATGCAGCACAAATCTGTCCCTTCTTCTATTTCCTTGCCTCTTCATTCTACTATCTCCCGACATCAATTACATACGCTTCCCCAACATGAACTAATCAGGAGAACAGAATATTTTAACAATTCATTTGTCCAGTTGTTGCATCAACACCAATTGGTAGTCAACACAACCGACTGTTGGGTGTGTGGACTTATGCCTCATACCACAGACAAAGCGATGCCATATTTAGCCCTTCCATTTTCTTATGAAGGTTCTGCTTGGGCCTATTTTGTGATGTTTTCAAATGCTTATCAGAACCGATTTAGACGTCCAGTTGGTTCATATGGTAGTGGGCAAGATTTTAGTCATAGTTCTCTGATAAAAGGAATAGTGGCTATGGCTAGAATTGTGGAGAATAGTAGGGTTCCTGTTGATGAGAAACGGGCATACGATGGTTGGAACGTGACTCGTTACGTTACTAGCCTTACAGATAGAGTTAAACAGGGAAAATCTCCACCAATTTGGACTGTGCCTCATCGAGGTAACTTTTGTTTACAAATGAATGGCCAGACTACTGACACTGGACAAGGAAAGAGTTTTTGTTCCCATACATACATTTACACATCTCAGAATTCACCACCGTTAGTGCCATCCCAGGGCATGTATTTTGTCTGCCACGATAGAGCCTACACATGGCTACCGACAGATTTTTCAGGAATGTGCTATATAGCCTTTCTTCTCCCTCCTACATACACTGCTCCTTCGGGACATCACAGAAACAGATATGGCAGAGGGATTATTGATTCTAAAGACACAGCAGGACAAGAGGGAGGTGATTTCCTTAAAGGATATCTCCCTTTTTGGGGCCCAATGGCCAACAGTAGAAACATGAGACAATTGGTTTGTGTTGTTGAGACTACCATAGTGTCACTGCGGGAGCCTTGAGTAATCTCACAGCTGAACTTCAGGCGGATCGTCTCATGACATTGCAGAACCGGATTGCTCTGGATGTTATTCTTGCGGATCGTGGTGGAGTTTGTAAATTGATCGGATCTAGCTGTTGCATTTATATACCTGACGATGCCCCTACGGTATACCAAGCCATCTCCAAATTACATGTGATCTCCGAGTCGATTCATCAGGACGAAGGAGATTGGTCTTTATTGGAATGGTTTTGGGGATTACTGTCCAAATGGGGATGGAAGGTATTAACATTCCTTGGAGTGGTTTTGGCCATAATTTTTTCCTGTTGTCTCTGTATGCAGTGTGGCCCCGCCATCTGTGGTCTTTGTGCCACTATGTGTGTCCCAAGGCCTGTGTCACGGAAGACGGAGAGCATTAAAATGATGTTGCAGCAACAGCTTGATGACCTCATGGCCATTGACGTCGACTCAGATTAAAATGAGTCTGTGCGTCTTGCCTGAGTAATGGCAAAAGGAGGGTCTGAGGTAATTCAGTTTTCCGATCCCGTTCGTATTTAGCCACCATTTTGTGTTCCGCCGCCATTTTGTGTTGCCCTCACTCAGGCAGCACGGTGAACGAGGTGTTGTTTTCCCTCTTCCTACTGCAAAGTGTCACATAACCTCCTGCCTCTGTTTAAAGCTGGTGTCAGGGTCTGGCCGACTCCACTAATCCTCGTCTGGTTTGACTGATCCCTGTTTCGACTATCTGTTGGTTCGCACCATTCTTTCCTGACTTTATCTTATCCTCTGGTCTTCGCTATTCTTTACTCGTATTATCTCATTTCACAACTGTCCTCCGGGGCATACAAATGTGTCCTGCCACCTGCAAGTCGAATTATAAACACTACCACTGATTAACTTGTGGGGAAGGGTGACAAACACAGTTGGATGAGAGGCTTATTTATCTTGTTTTCACATTCTTCTCATTGGTTAACCCTGTATGCATTGGGAGTGTTCTTTGTGAATATGTGAGTTATAAACGTTTGTGCGCCATGAAGTAAAGTGGCAGTCTCCTAAGAACATACCGAGTGTACTTCTGGGACAACTGTACTTAGCTGCAGCTAATAAACCAAACCTTCTACGCCTAACGGAGTGTCCCGTGTCTCTGTTCGACAAAGCAGGTGAACTCAGCAGATTAAGGCGTACCCTGCGCCGCCAGGCCCATAAGGTCTCGGTTCTTCAATTTGGCGCCCGAACGTGGGCCGGCTTCAGAGGTAGCAGTTCTGCCCGAGGATCGTGAGGAGCCCCGCAAGAATATTCTGGAGGAATCGCGATCCACGTCAAGCGACCCCTGTATGTCGAAGTGGTCCGAAGGTCTTTTGCAGCGCGGTTTCCCCTTGACGGCTGCTGACGACTGCTGCCCTGACTGCCGCCCTGCTTTGGTCCCTTTGATGATGTTTGGTATCGCGAGACAATAGACGGGCCTCTGTTGGCGTAAGAAGACACTTAGTTAAGTATTGGTAGGTAGCTCCCACTATTTTGTTTTGATTTGGGTCTTTGATTCGGCTATTGCAAAAGCCGAAGCCGAGGGGTGAGTACGTTTGTGCTGTATTATTTGATTTAACCCCTTGATGTTTGTGAGCAGTCCAGTGAAATAACAATGCCTGGTCTGAGTAAGTTTAGGAAGTTCTGTTGCCTTGGTTGTAATAGGGATTCCCGGCTGGAGGACTCTTGTCTGATTCCTCCGGTTGGAACTCCCACCTATGAGCTTTATTCAAAACATGGTGTCGGCCCCATTGCCTTTAATAAGGCATGGATCCAATAAACGAAGAACGATGGCATTCTACAGTGGCCACAAAATGGTAGTTTTGAGCCTGACATATTAGACAATTTGGAAGCGATATTGTTCAAAAGACAAGCCCGGCCGGCAATGTTTGACTCTTTCCGCCTCTGGCGTAAGGATTCAAACAGAAAGAAATTAAGCAGGCAAAACGAGATAAGAAAGCACAAAATATGACGATTATACAGGCTGCCCAGCAGTTTAAAGATAATGAGATTGATAATGCAATGGAAATTTCCGAGAGACAGCATCGTATGGCAATAGGTAGATGCTATCCGGTGTTGCCTAATTCCCCTTCTGATAAAAGCAAGGATCTGGAGGAAGACCCTTTGATGTCTCACCTATTGAGATTGCCTCCAGCCTATGTACAAGGTGCTAATGCACCTCCGTTGTTACAACCTGTTCAGTTGCCTGTTGTCCCCCCACCTGTTCCGGTTCTTCCACATTTGCCCCTTCCGGTATTGCCACTCCCACCTCTCGTGCCACTGATTCCTTTGTCTCCATCTCCTGAACATCAATCTTCTTTGCCTTCGGCTCCCCTTATAACTGCCAGTTCCTCTCCTGTATCGCCTAATACCTTGTCCCCTGTCCTTATGTCTAATTCTCCTACTGTGCGCAAACGAATAACAGATACTGTCTCTGGTTTTTTGTCCCCTTTCTTTGGGACTCTGAACATGTCTCCGGCTTTTTCTCGAAGACAGTCTCGTAGTCAACTTCCAGGTTCCGACGAACGGGTGGTGTTGGACTCTCTCGCTCGCAAATGGATCGAGAAGGGTCCCCAGTATAGTGTGAAAGATATCATGATCACCTTTCATCAGTGGGATGCGCCCACGCAGAGATATGTACTTAATGTTATGTGTGACACTCTTGCTAAAGGATGGGAGGATATGGATTTGGGTTTACTTCCCCAGGGTCTGTTGGATGTTCAGGCTAATTTCGATAAAGGACTCATTGTGGGTTCTAAGGTTGAGGACGCCGTAAGGACACTTGTTACTTTTAGGTCCTTATTTTCTTCACAAACTTTTCTTGATTCTGATCCTGCTGTTCGGCAGACATTGAAACATTACCCAATGAGAGAGGTTCCTCCGAAATGGAGGGAAGAGGTTGCGCAAGCAGGTAATAATCCAGCTATTCCCGCTCACTTCCAGCGTATATGGGTACATGTGCCATGGAAGAGATCTGATGTTTTGGCCCTCAAACAATCTTTACCGGATCCCCGTAAAAACCCTGCTGGTTTCTATAAAGAATTGTCCCAGACTGTTGATGCCTGTATTATGAATTTAGCCGATATTGACATGCTGATGGGAAATATTGTCCCACAAGCGTTATGGGCTCGGATTCGTAGAGAGGATCACATTCAAGAATTGGGTGGTACATGGGCTGCTATAACTGCCTCGGATAAAGCACAAGTGGGTGGTGCTAAGCCTGAAGTTTTGATCACAGAACTCCCTGGTAGGATTATTACTTTAATGAAAACAATGATGCCCGCCTTACGAGTTAATTGGGATAAATTAGCTGCGTGTAGACAGAAGAAAGATGAGAGTGTCTCCAATTTCTTCACTCGTTTTGAGGAGACGTTTATTGATCATAGTGGTCAGGATATGACTACGGAGGGTGGACAGCGATTATTTGTAGATAAATTTGTATTGCTCCCCGAGTTGTCACATAAATTAAAAGACTCTGAAAGTTCATGTGCTGTTTCTTCTTCTGCTCAGATATTGGCTACTGCTCAATATTACGAAAACAGGGACAAAGAGGAAAAAGACAAACAAGAGAAAAAGACTAAAGAATTAAAAACTAAGGTTCTTCTGCAACAAGCTTATCCTCCTCGCTCTGCTCAGTGCCAGTTTCAACAGCCTCCCCAGTTTCAGAGGGTGTTTCAAAACCCTGAGCCCTATATTCCGCGCCTTTGTTAGGTCCTAACCAATGCGCCTATTGTAGGGAGGAAGGTCATTTTAAGAATGGCTGCGCGGTTTTATTACAGCGTAATGGAGGACTATCTACTCCGCGAGGTCGTGGTGGTTCCCAGTTAGTGCCCAGGGGTAGAGGTCGAGGTATGTCGCCCCAGACACAGCGTTCCCTTCCACCTCCACATTCTATGAACTACTTTGATCAGCAAAATACTCAGTCTACACAGTATTACAATGATGATTACTATGTTGAAGGTGAGAATGACGGTCTTCACGCTAACTAGGACAGCCATAGACAAAGTGAGGGAGTTGTATCGATTCCAGTAGATCAGAATGGGCCTTATGTTAATGTCACTACAATGGGTTTTTCAGAGCCATTTCTTTTAGATACTGGTGCGATGAGAAGTTCTATTATTCACTCCAAACTCCCTGGGGCACCTTTGTCTGGCTTAACAAACGTATCCGTAGGATTTTCTGGCGCCCCAGTTCATAGCCCGGTCTCTTGTCCTCTGCCTATTTCAATTGGTTCTTGTGATTTGGAAGCTCCGCTTCTTTTAACGAGTGGTTGCGGCAAAAATCTGTTGGGTTTGGATTTATTGAAAAGATTGCATGCAACGATATATTGTTCTCCTTCTGGTGTACATCTCGCTTTGGGGCAGAAACTGACTTCTCCAATGTATTTGTCTAAAGATCAATTTCCACCTGAATTGCTCTCTCTCCCTGCAACACTTTGGGCTACGGGTCCAAATGATGTTGGTTGTCTTGAGATCCCACCCTATGTCGTTACCCTCAAGCCCAATGCTAAATTGCCACGCATCCCTCAATACAAAATTCCAAATGATGGTGAAAGAGCGCTTTTTGCTATTATTTATGATTTGGTTCATAAGGGTGTGGTTGAGGAGACGAGGGGAAATGTATGCAATAGTCCTGTTCTCCCAGTTCTTAAACGCACTGATCCTTCTCAGCCTCCTGTTTATCGCTTTGTTATTGATCTCCGGGAGGTTAATAAAATTGTTGTGCCGCAGTTTCCTGTTGTTCCAGATCTCACTGCCCTGTTAACTATGATACCTTCCTCGGCAGCTTGGTTTTCTGTTATTGATCTGAAAAATGCTTTCTTCAGCATCCCCATTGCTGAAGAGAGTAGGGGTATTTTTGGCTTCTCTTTAGGAGGCCGAAGTTTTCGGTTCAAGCGCGCACCCCAAGGCTATTGTGAAAGTCCCTCCATATATAGCCAAGCTCTGAAGTGCCAGCTTGATGCTTTTCCTTTACCGCCAGGTGCTACCCTTATTCAGTATGTGGATGATTTATTGATTACTGCTGATTCAGAGGATATTTGCAAGAACGTGACTATTGCACTATTGCGTCACTTGTCTGACCTTCACCATAAGGTTTCACCTTCTAAATTACAATATGCCCGCCAAGAGGTTACCTATTTAGGTCATCTCTTGTCGAAGGAGGGAAGGCGACTGACCCCAGAACGTATTCAAGCAATTGCACAAATGTCTGTGCCACCCACACAAAGAGAAGTGCGTGCCTTTCTAGGCATTACCTCTTATTGTAGACAGTGGATTCCAAATTTTCTTTGTTGGCTAAACCTTTGTTGGCACTCACTTTGCAAGACACACCCCAACCCCTTCCTTGGACTGACAAATGTCAGAAGAGTTTTTCTGATTTACGTGCTGCTCTGTGCTCTGATCCTGTGTTGGGTACTCCGATTTACAGTAAGCCCTTCACGCTCTATGTCCATGAAAGAGAGAGTTGTGCGTTGTCAGTCTTAATACAACGATTTGGAGACAAGCAGCGGCCATGTGCCTACTTTTCGGCTACATTAGATCCAGTAGCCAAGGCATTGCCTAGTTGTCTTAAAGCTACAGCAGCAGCAGCAATTTCTATTTGTCAGTCTGCTGGAGTGGTGCTAGATAACACTCTTATTGTTATGGTACCACATGCAGTGGATACCTTGATAAATAGGACGAAAACACAGCATCTTACAAGTGCTCGCTTGTCTGGGTATGAGCTGACGCTCTTGGCTAGTCATGTGCACATCAAACGATGTAACACTTTAAATCCAGCCACTTTGTTACCTCTTCCAGAGGAGAAAGGTATTCAGGAACAACATGATTGTTTTCTCCGTACTGCGGAGGAGACAAAAGGTAGGATTGATTTGAAAGATATACCACTAATGGACCCGGATGGGATCCTATGGGTGGATGGTTCTTGCTTTAAACTCCCTAATGGTGAAACAACTTCAGCTTATGCTGTTACCACCTTGCATACAATCGTGGAGACAGCACGCATCAGACATAATTCAGCTCAGGCGGCTGAACTGATAGCTTTGACCAGAGCGTGTGTGTTATCTAAGGGGAAGAGAGTGAATGTATATACCGACAGCCAGTATGCGTTTGGTGTGGCACATAGTTTTGGTTGTTTGTGGAAGGAAAGAGGATTCGTTACCTCCCACGGTACTAAAATACAGCATGGTCAGTTGGTAACTGATCTTCTTGAGTCGCTTGCTTTGCCTACCCAGATAGCAATCATAAAGTGTAGTGTGCATAAGAGGATTACTGATGATGTTGGTCGTGGGAATGCTTTTGCGGATGAGGTAGCGAAAGAAACAGCCAGAGATGCTATAAGTCGCATGTATGTTGCGGGCCCTGCAAATTGGGTCAAGGAAAAAGGAATGTGTGAGGATACAATAGAAAGTGTGAGACTGATTCAAGGAGAGGCTACAGAGAAAGAGTTGAGTAAGTGGAAAGAGAGTACAGGAATGTTAGACGCGATGGGATGTTGGATAGAATTGTCAGAACATCAGTGTTGGCTGTTACCAGATGCCTATGTACTGCCTGTAGTTGCTATGGCACATGGTCCAGCCCACATCAGTGCGAAAGGAATATGTAAGCTTCTGGCTCCAGTGTGGCTGAACGAAGGGATTCCAAAATGTGCAGATAATTTAGTGAAGCATTGTATCGTTTGCTTGATGCATAATCCAGGAAAGGGAACCCCAACTCCAGCAGGTCATTTTGCTCCCCTAACATATCCTTTTGAGGTGTTGCAAATTGATTATATTCACATGGAACGATGCAACAATCTCAAATATGTTTTGGTGGTGGTGTGTGCCTTCTCCAGATGGATAGAGGCCTACCCCCTGAAAGACAACACTGCTTTGTCCACTGCCAAAGTTCTTCTGAAAGAGTTCTTCCCTAGGTTTGGTTTGCCACGCATTGTCTGGAGTGACAATGGAAGTGAATTTGTGGGCCAAATTATGAAAAAGGTGTGTGCCGGTCTTGGTATCAGGCAGAAATTCTATGCGGCGAACCATCCCCAATCAGCAGGTTTGGTAGAGTGCTATAACGGCACTCTCAAACTTAAGCTTGCAAAGGTACAGGCTAGCACGGGACTTGCCTGGCCCGATGCTTTACCTTTGGCTCTCCTATCCACTAGAACAGCTGTACATTCTCGTTTGGGACTCAGCCCATACGAGGTTGTTTTTGGGCGCCCGGCTAATGTTTGGGGAGTCCCTCTCCCTAAAAAGTATTCTGACATACAGTATCCAATGCTGATTGACTACTTACATGACCTCACCACTAAATTACGTGTTATCCACCAACAGGTTCAAAACACTTTACCAGAGGCCTCCACAGACCCAGGTCATTCTATCCAACCGGGAGACTGGGTCTGTGTGAAAAATTTTCAGAGGACAAGGAATTTGGAACCTCGTTGGAAGGCGCCTCGACAAGTTCTTCTGGTGACACGTACAGCAGTGAAAGTCGAAGGGAAAAAGAACTGGATCCATGGCGTGCACTGCAAAAAGGTGCCCTTGCCCTTGCCTTTTGACCAGTGGGTCCGTAAGGGTGTAGGTGATTTTGAAGGCGAAAGGGTCCCCCGGTTTGTACCTTTCAGTAGTGCAGACCTAGATGGAACTCGGTCAGAGAAAGAAGATGACGACATTTTACAAGAAGCCGTACCGCCACATCTCCGATTGAACACTACAGATCCACAGACACTATTTCAGGACCAAACTGTACTGAACAGAACGCGATATAATTTAAGGCCTAGACTGGTCAAGGACACCTGAGATTTTCATCTCTTTCGTGACATGTATCATCTGTCCAGGTTGCAGGGTCACGGTAGAAGTCTTGGTTCGTGACCTGTATAGTGGCTAGGCCCCCAGGACTTGCAGTGTCATAGGACTGCTAATAATCACAGCCAAGTGAGTAAGGAAGATTGCCGTGAGCAACAATTTTAGAGGATGGATGTCAAAGTGGGAAAGAATAATAAGAAGGAAGAGATGAGAAAGAAATATTGTAAATTAGTGTACAGTCAATGTGGCATAACATTGTGTGTTCTTATGTTTTTTTAGTACCTTATTGGCTTGTGTAGGTTGGATTGTTCATGCTATGCAGCACAAATCTGTCCCTACTTCTATTTCCTTGCCTCTTCATTCTACTATCTCCCCACATCAATTACATACGCTTCCCCAACATGAACTAATCAGGAGAACAGAATATTTTAACAATTCATTTGTCCAGTTGTTGCATCAACACCAATTGGTAGTCAACACAACCGACTGTTGGGTGTGTGGACTTATGCCTCATACCACAGACAAAGCGATGCCATATTTAGCCCTTCCATTTTCTTATGAAGGTTCTGCTTGGGCCTATTTTGTGATGTTTTCCAATGCTTATCAGAACCGATTTAGACGTCCAGTTGGCTCATATGGTAGTGGGCAAGATTTTAGTCATAGTTCTCTGATAAAAGGAATAGTGGCTATGGCTAGAATTGTGGAGAATAGTAGGGTTCCTGTTGATGAGAAACGGGCATACGATGGTTGGAACGTGACTCGTTACGTTACTAGCCTTACAGATAGAGTTAAACAGGGAAAATCTCCACCAATTTGGACTGTGCCTCATCGAGGTAACTTTTGTTTACAAATGAATGGCCTGACTACTGACACTGGACAAGGAAAGAGTTTTTGTTCCCATACATACATTTACACATCTCAGAATTCACCACCGTTAGTGCCATCCCAGGGCACGTATTTTGTCTGCCACGATAGAGCCTACACGTGGCTACCGACAGATTTTTCAGGAATGTGCTATATAGCCTTTCTTCTCCCTCCTACATACACTGCTCCTTCGGGACATCACAGAAACAGATATGGCAGAGGGATTATTGATTCTAAAGACACGGCAGGACAAGAGGGAGGTGATTTCCTTAAAGGATATCTCCCTTTTTGGGGCCCAATGGCCAACAGTAGAAACATGAGACAATTGGTTTGTGTTGTTGAGACTACCATAGTGTCACTGCGGGAGCCTTGAGTAATCTCACAGCTGAACTTCAGGCGGATCGTCTCATGACATTGCTCTGGATGTTATTCTTGCGGATCGTGGTGGAGTTTGTAAATTGATCGGATCTAGCTGTTGCATTTATATACCTGACGATGCCCCTACGGTATACCAAGCCATCTCCAAATTACATGTGATCTCCGAGTCGATTCATCAGGACGAAGGAGATTGGTCTTTATTGGAATGGTTTTGGGGATTACTGTCCAAATGGGGATGGAAGGTATTAACATTCCTTGGAGTGGATTTGGCCATCATTTTTTCCTGTTGTCTCTGTATGCAGTGTGGCCCCGCCATCTGTGGTCTTTGTGCCACTATGTGTGTCCCAAGGCCTGTGTCACGGAAGACGGAGAGCATTAAAATGATGTTGCAGCAACAGCTTGATGACCTCATGGCCATTGACGTCGACTCAGATTAAATGAGTCTGTGCGTCTTGCCTGAGTAATGGCAAAAGGAGGGTCTGAGGTAATTCAGTTTTCCGATCCCGTTCGTATTTAGCTACCATTTTGTGTTCCACCGCCATTTTGTGTTGCCCTCACTCAGGCAGCACGGTGAATGAGGTGTTGTTTTCCCTCTTCCTACTGCAAAGTGTCACATAACCTCCTGCCTCTGTTTAAAGCTGGTGTCAGGGTCTGGCCGACTCCACTAATCCTCGTCTGGTTTGACTGATCCCTGTTTCGACTATCTGTTGGTTCGCACCATTCTTTCCTGACTTTATCTTATCCTCTGGCCTTCGCTATTCTTTACTCGTATTCTCTCATTTCACAACTGTCCTCCGGGGCATAGAAATGTGTCCTGCCACCTGCAAGTCGAATTATAAACACTACCACTGATTAACTTGTGGGGAAGGGTGACAAACACAGTTGGAAGAGAGGCTTATTTATCTTGTTTTCACATTCTTCTCATTGGTTAACCCTGTATGCATTGGGAGTGTTCTTTGTGAATATGTGTGTTATAAAAGATTGTGCGCCACGAAGTAAAGTGGCAGTCTCCTAAGAACATACCGAGTGTACTTCTGGGACAACTGTACTTAGCTGCAGCTAATAAACCAAACCTTCTACGCCTAACGGAGTGTCCCGTGTCTCTGTTCGACAAAGCAGGTGAACTCAGGAGATTAAGGCGTACCCTGCGCCGCCAGGCCCATAAGGTCTCGGTTCTTCAGAATCATGAAAAAAGCATTGGCAATATCAAGTGCCGCATACCATGTCCCATTGTGTTTCTGAATTTTCTCAATCATAGTAATGGTGTCTGGGACCGCGGCCGTCAACGGGGGCGTATGCTTATTCAGCTCGCGGTAATCAACAGTCATGCGCCAGCTTCCATCCGGTTTGCGCACGGGCCACACAGGGTTATTCCACGCCGTGGTAACTGGTCTCACCACCCCCGCCTCCACCAAGTCCCGTATGGTTGCGGTAATCTCATCTTGTCCCCCTGGGATCTTGTACTGCTTCATGTGAACCACTTTTGTTGCTTGGGGCACCTTCACTGGGGGAATCTTCAAGCGCCCCACCCTCACAGCAGCCACCGAGAGGTACTGCTTTGACCCAAACTGATAGCATCCGTCATCTAAATATAGGGTCATACCTTTCAGAATGTCAATACCAATGATGTACTCGGGAATGGGCACAATCAAGACAGTGTATGCTCTCTTGGGAAGTCTGCCTATTTTCATCTGAATTACCGTTTGCACTGCTGGTGTCTCCTGTCCACCCAAACCCGTGATAGTAAAATACTGTCCTTTAAATTTTCGTGGATTGCCATGTATCAACGTGGCCTCCGCTCCGGTGTCTACTAAAGCCCGCACCTCCTGAACGTTTCTATTTTTCCAATAGATCTCAACCCTCACATGCGGTGTATTATCTTTGCGAGCCCATCCCTGCACCGGAGCTTGGCCCATTTCCTAATCTAATTTTCTCCTGCCCAGCTCTGTATCTGCCCGGCGCAGGTCCCGGCGCAGATCTGAATACAATGTCGGGTAATCCTTAGGTAACAACTCCTCCTCTTCCCGGTCCCCATCTGAATCTGTGCAATCTCGGTCCCAACCTTTCTCTTTTGTCACTTTCACATGAGATTCCCTCTCTCTCTCTCTCCTGACTTGCTTTGTCGTGCTTCTCCTCAGACTCTGCTTCCCTACGACTTACTTTCCTGTTATCTTTTCTATTCACATGCCTACTCCCCTCCTTATTATCCAGTACTCGCTTACGGTACATTTCCCACATACTTTTGGTCTCAATACCATCAATCTCACTCCTTGACACCCCATCCTTTAACAGCGCCAAAAACATATCACGTCGGGTTACTCGGTTGTTGTCAGTGCGGGACTCTGAGCGCGAAGCCCTGTCTGGCTTGTTCCACTACCCAAGCTCTCCCAACTCACGGATCGCCTCAACTACTTCTCCTATGGTATTACCAGTTTGGTTAATCAACAAAGTCATTATCACCGTCTTGTATAAGTGGGGTGCCAAACGAATGATTTTATTCCGTATTGACACAGTTATTCTCTGACCCACCAAATCATGCGCCTCACCTATAATGATTGCCAGCTTCATTCCCTCCTCCTTAATTCTCTGCATGGCATCTCTCAGGGTGAACCATGGTTTTTCATTCCCGGGCCAGTCTGACTCTGTGGGATACCTGTAGCTACATCCCTGAGCTGCTACCTGCAACAGGGTAATTTGGTCATTACCATTGTAATTCCGGAAATGTCCCTGCACAGTGGGATCAGTACTAAGAGTGCAAAATTTGGCAGCATCTCCACTGTGTAACATTACTCCAGAAGCGCCTTGATCATAGAGGCACACCATCCAAGTTAATAGTGCCTCGCCAAACTTCTGTCTGAATCTTTCTAAAACATCACTGATCTCCTGCTGAGTAAAATCCTCCAGACTATTCATCATAACCCCATTCGGGTTATGTGGACTGGTCTGGAGTTTCTGTCTTAGAATAGGCGGCACTTCCACTCTCTTGCTATTCTTTACCTCCTCCTCCTGTCTTTCTCTCTGAAAAGGCTGCTCTCCTTCTGAGGAGAACTCTGATGATTCCCAGATGTTAGAGTCCCAGGTGGATGGATCAAAATCTAAGCCTGCTTTGGCAATCGCTAAATGGACTTTCCGCTTACTCACTCTACCCCTCCTTTTCCAGTATCTGTATTCAGCGACACGGACTGCAGCCCGTTCTGCTATAGTCTGATATGTTTCTAATTTGTCTTGTAATAGCTTATTCTCACAGGAGTTGTTTTTCTAAGCTCAACTGTTCCAGCTGCAGAGATAAGCATTTCTCAAAAACTTTACGGTAGGCATGCAACAGAGCCCAACCTCGGCGGCTCACTGTATATAATTCTTTACCTTTTTCCACAGGAACCTTCTGTAAACAATTTAAAACATCTTCTGGCGTTGCTTCGCCCAAACAGTCAAACCAGCTCTCACTTAATCCTGTGCGTTTAGAATACTCACGCGCCAGCGCGGAGTATGGCGTCGCCTCCCATCCAGGAATTTGCATGGGGGCAAAAGGAATTTCACTTGGTGCCAAGGAACCAAAACCACCTTTCGTCATTTTAAACATGTTCCTACCCGCGTTATTTACGTATCCTGCCCGACTACGCCAAAATGTATTGCTTTGCCCACTTGCGTAATCTAAACTTACGCACACCACTTACTTACACAGAAACTCCAACACTCCTCTGGAGGTAAAATGAGCTTTATCAGTATCGTAGACAAGGGCAATAAGTCACTGAAGCTAGTAAGTTCTTAGGCACCAAGTGAAACAAACACCATATATATACAAATATGAGATCTTGAATATAGATATATAAACAGTTAATGTACAAAGCACCTCACCAGATGCGTCTGCACCGGAGTCTTCAACATCCCTGGCCAAGCACCGAAAACACCAAGTCGGGAACCCTGTAGAGACTGGGGCACAGGAAGTAATCTCTCCGGGCACCAAAGTCGTCCCACGAGTGCGTCCACTCCAAGACTGAGTTCCTGAGCTCCACCCCACAGACACCGCTTTTTATAGTTAAATCAACACGTTCGAGAACCCTCTAGCAGGCGTTCTCGACCATCTATCCATCATAGGTGCTGGCTGCATCTCTGCGTCAGATCCACCCATACAGACCTGGCCAGATTCTGCTTGGGTGCGCCGAGGCAAAAGACATTCCTTTCCCTGTCTCCGACCTTGGAGAGCCTTACACAGCGCATCCTCCCTCTGTCCTAGAGATAAGCATAGAATGCACAAAAACAAGCTCAAGGTACAAAATAACCTCACGAGGTATGTCTTGCACCAGCTCGTACTGGTTTATGTGAAAAACATGTTTATGTTACTGCTGAAGTGTAACTACAGGTCAAAGCAGCACAAAATGGAAATGCAGTACAACAAAATGGAGGATCAGAGCATCACATGGAATTGAGGTCAACATGCAGTTTAGCACGTGAAAATGGCAAATGCAATGCAGTACACACACTCCCATTTACTCACCTATACAGTTATACACACACCAGCTCACTTACTCATACAAATACTAGCACATTCTAACGCTCTTATACAATCACTGGTACAAGCACACACTCATCGATACAGTCACTCTCACTATCACACACTCTCACTTATAGCCATTTAAATACTCTAACACACATATATACTACCTTTCACATATGCAGTTACTCACACATGTACCATTGAGATATACATTCACTCACTAACACACCCATACACACACTCACCCACCCATACAGTCCATCACAGATGCAGTCTTGAAACCATGACCCAGTGAATCACCCCCTCACACATCTATGCACAGAGTCACAAACACCCCACCCACACAAACACTCAGGCATCCATACACATACTCAGACAACCAATCAATAACTCATACATACACTCATGTAGTTATTCACAAACCGATGCAGCCGCTTACACACCAGCAGACAGACGGATACAGACATTCACACACTTTAGTCACTAACCCATGCATTCAGTAAGATACGTTTAATCACTCACTTATAGAGTCACTCACAAACCTACTAAATCATCTATTCAGACACTTATACACCCATGCATTCTTCAATATGCCTTTCCCTATAATATATTAAACATATTTAAACTTTACAGAAAGACACAGTCACTGGATGATGTCATCAGTGATGTCATTTGAGATGTCATGAGTGATGTCACTGACATGTCATGAGTGATGTAATATGTGACATCATCAGCAGTGCATTGCGGAGGCGCGAGTTATAGTTAGCTGAACTAACTAGAACGGGGGAATTTCACGGGTTTTGTACGAGTGAAATGTCCAACTAACTATAACGCTCCTGAAACCTATGGTTTTTTCAGTGAATTTCTAAGGTTTTTTAAATGCTAATTTCTAACTATAATGTGCCTGAAACCTATGGTTTTTTCAGTGAATATATATATATATATATATATTATCTACTGGCGGTCGCCAGTAGATAGTTATAGTTAGGACCGAGTTCCCATAGGAAATCAGAAAATTCTATTTTGAATAACTTTGGCGCCGGTTGACTTATCTTCATGAAATTTTCAAAACTAATGGGGCGCTCTGCTCAGCTCCTACCCTGAAAGTCTCGGGGTGATTCGTCAAGCGGGGGCTGAGAAAAAAGAGGGGGTCCCAAAACGCGTTTTCCCTATGCATTTTCCCATTGGACTTTTAGTCGAAGGTACAGCCCGAACGGCTGAACAGAATTACTTGTAATTTGGCAAAGAGGTAGTCCTCAGGTCAGGCATGTGCCTTTTGCATATATGGTGTCAATCTGTTCAGTAGTTCCTGAGAAAATTGCAGTTAAAAGTACATAAATATCTATATGCGCGCACCGTGCGCGCACGGTGCGCGCACCAAATGTGCGCGAGCGTAATTCTGATTGGTGGTTAGATGTCAGTCAACATTCGAATCGGTTGAAATCAGGAAGTGTCGGACGCCATTTTGTGTGTGGCAGTGAAAAAGAACGGTGGAGAACGTGAAAAGGGGGCAGGGTAGAGAGTTCCTGACCCCCTAGCCTTTGTCAGGGGGTCCCTGAAGGACCCCGAAGGGTGAAAAAAACATTTTATTTTTTTTCAAAAAATCACGTGGTGCGCACAAGGTGCGCGCACCCCCCAGCCGCCATTTTGAGTTTTAGAGGCAGAAGAGAGCTAAAAACGCAAGTGGAGAACATGAAAAGGAGGCAGGGTAGAGAGTCCCTGACCCCCTAGGCATTCTCAGGGGGACCATGAAAGACCCCTAAGGTCCCAAATAAAAAAAAAAAAATTATAAATATTGCGCGGTGCGCGCACGGTGCGTGCACGGCGGCAAAAAATTCATAAAAAAAAAAGGATTCAAAAATCAAGTTTAAGTGTTTTGATGTTGGTTGGCTCTAAAAAGAGCCGTTGTGTTCATTGAGTGTTTTTTTTGTACCTACAAGTAAGTACCGATGCAGAGTCTAAAGTTCAAGAGGAAGACTCTGTTCCCTTCATCTGTGAAATGAACACCGTCTTGCCTTGCATGTTGTAACGCAAGTTGTTGTGGTATATAGAACCCATACCATACCATAGTCTGGGAGGAAAGCAGAAACAGACTTATTGACGTGCTTTTTTGCTTTCTCAAACTGCGGACAATATTGGTTGGACCAGTTCCACTTTTGCCTTTGGCATATATTAGAATATACAAATGTAGTTTGTGGAAAAAGTGACATCAATTGCACAAAGGTGTCCTTAACAACCATTTCCAGACCTACCCCAGTTAAAGTGCCTAGGTCATTTCCACCACAGTGCACAATTATAAGGTCAGGCTGTGGGAGATGTAGAAAGGATTTCACCAAAGGCATTAATTGGTGCCACTTTAACCCTCTCTGACCAATCCATTTAATGTCTACATTTGGCCAAGCAAGGTCTTTCACAATGCCTCTTTTTTCTGCATAATTTTCACTCTAGTAGACATAGCTATGACCTACAATCCACACTGTGAACAAGGAGATCTGGATGCACTCAGAAGGTGTCTTTCAGTAGAATGGCAATATGAAAAGAAAGATAGCTGTAAAATGGAGGCTTACATACTTTTTTTTAATAAAAAGAACTCATTGGCTGTTTCAGACCATTCAACACTAAAAACTAGGCTGTATGTTTACATTTTTAAAAGCATGTTTTGTATTGGTTCACACTAATGTGCTCCCACAGAAGATTACTTTGGATATGCTGTTAGGTTTGAAAAGTCAAGCACTCTTACTCTTTGGATTAGAAACATTGTGTGCTGAACTTCTGACCTCTCTGCTCACACCAGTGTTCCATGATCTGTTGCTATGGTAGCAGGCAGAAGACATGTTGGGGGTAGGAATCATTTGGAAAGGGTTGAAATTTGCAACCAATAGAAATGTGTGTTTCCATTTAAAATACATGTGGGAAGCAATGTGATTTGAAGTTAACATGTATATGTGTGAAAAAAGAGAGGGACATTTTGCCATTTAGTGGTTCTGGTGAGAGGAGTACAGCTCAGAGATTCTGGCTCTGATAATCTGCTGTGTGAGTGGCACATTTCTTTCTCAACTAACTACTTTTAATGGTGAGTTATGAATTTCAGAGGGGATGTATGTGGTGTATTTTGATATAAATAATAGAAATTTGTTTCTTCTTTTAAAGTTGTGTTTTACATTTTATGTTTTGGAAGATATTTAACTGCCTTGAACTTTTAAGATATTATGGAGTATGTCTTCAACATATGTTAAGGTGTACTGGTATTACCCAGGAATACTGTTTTGTGCCTAGAATCACATCATGAGTCTGTGTGCACACAGGAATTGTTGTCAGAGATTTAATTCGTGTTTCTCTTGTTCTGTAAGACTTGCACTCATAGGAAAGGGGAAGCTTGTTTTCTTGAACTGTGATTGTTAGCATTCAGCAGAAATCACTATCTCACACATGAGAGGCAAATGCTAACACATTTGAAAACAACAGGGTAGATTTTCCTTCCACTCCTGCAATGGGTGAGGTAGTTCCTACATGTTCAAAACTCCAATTAACCCTTACCACAGGTGATCTTACATACATCTCTGCAGTCTTCATGCAGTTGTGCAAGCGTCCATGCAGCTCTCTCTTGTACCTGACAATACACAGTCTCCAGAAACACACTCTTAGCACACAGGCAGCTGTTTCTCCTGCACTCCCATGCTTACTATTCAGCACTGTGTGGTATTTCAGATAGCAGTGTGTAACGCTAACATATTCAACATCACCACGGCTCATTTCCTTTGCTCTAGTCTAATCACTCACCCAGGTTCCATATGCTCATGGTCTCAAGTAGCTCTTAGGACATGTGCTCTTTTCTGCCTCTCTAAACTATAAGGAAAATGTGTCAGGCTGTTACAGTAATTATCACTTGCTCTACCACAGTAGTACATGTGCTTTGAAATTGCCAATCAAATATCGTTTTCTGGCTAGAATCACACCATGAGTCTGTGTGCACACAGGAATTGTTGTCAGAGATTTAATTCGTGTTTCTCTTGTTCTGTAAGACTTGCACTCGTAGGAAAGGGGAAGCTTGTTTTCTTGAACTGTGATTGTTAGCATTCAGCAGAAATCACTATCTCACACATGAGAGGCAAATGCTAACACATTTGAAAACAACAGGGTAGATTTTCCTTCCACTCCTGCAATGGGTGAGGTAGTTCCTACATGTTCAAAACTCCAATTAACCCTTACCACAGGTGATCTTACATACATCTCTGCAGTCTTCATGCAGTTGTGCAAGCGTCCATGCAGCTCTCTCTTGTACCTGACAATACACAGTCTCCAGAAACACACTCTTAGCACACAGGCAGCTGTTTCTCCTGCACTCCCATGCTTACTATTCAGCACTGTGTGGTATTTCAGATAGCAGTGTGTAACGCTAACATATTCAACATCACCACGGCTCATTTCCTTTGCTCTAGTCTAATCACTCACCCAGGTTCCATATGCTCATGGTCTCAAGTAGCTCTTAGGACATGTGCTCTTTTCTGCCTCTCTAAACTATAAGGAAAATGTGTCAGGCTGTTACAGTAATTATCACTTGCTCTACCACAGTAGTACATGTGCTTTGAAATTGCCAATCAAATATCGTTTTCTGGCTAGAATCACACCATGAGTCTGTGTGCACACAGGAATTGTTGTCAGAGATTTAATTTTTGTTGCTCTTGTTCTGTAAGACTTGCACTCGTAGGAAAGGGGCAGCTTGTTTTCTTGAACTGTGATGGTTAGCATTCAGCACAAATCACTATCTCACAGATGAGAGGCAAATGGTAACACATTTGAAAACAACAGGGTAGATTTTCCTTCCACTCCTGCAATGGGTGAGGTAGTTCCTACATGTTCAAAACTCCAATTAACCCTTACCACAGGTGATCTTACATACATCTCTGCAGTCTTCATGCAGTTGTGTAAGCGTCCATGCAGATCTCTCTTGCACCTTACAATACACAGTCTCCAGAAACACACTCTTAGCACACAGGCAGCTGTTTCTCCTGCACTCCCATGCTTACTATTCAGCACTGTGTGGTATTTCAGATAGCAGTGTGTAACGCTAACACATTCAACATCACCAAGGCTCATTTCCTTTGCTCTAGTCTAATCACTCACCCAGGTTCCACATGCTCATGGTCTCAAGTAGCTGTTAGGACATGTGCTCTTTTCTGCCTCTCTAAACTATAAGGAAAATGTGTCAGACTGTTACAGTAATTATCACTTGCTCTACCACAGTAGTAAATGTGCTTTGCAATTGCCAATCAAATATCGTGTTCTGCCTAAAATCACACCATGAGTCTGTGTGCACACAGGAATTGTTGTCAGAGATTTAATTTGTGTTGCTCTTGTTCTGTAAGACTTGCACTCGTAGGAAAGGGGCAGCTTGTTTTCTTGAACTGTGATGGTTAGCATTCAGCACAAAACACTATCTCACAGATGAGAGGCAAATGGTAACACATGTGAAAACAACAGGGTACATTTTCCTTCCACTCCTGCAATGGGTGAGGTAGTTCCTACATGTTCAAAACTCCAATTAACCCTTACCACAGGTGATCTTACATACATCTCTGCAGTCTTCATGCAGTTGTGCAAGCGCCCATGCAGATCTCTCTCGCACCTGACAATACACAGTCTCCAGAAACACACTCTTAGCACACAGGCAGCTGCTTCTCCTGCATTCCCATGCTTACTATTCAGCACTGTGTGGTATTTCAGATAGCAGTGTGTAACGCTAACACATTCAACATCACCAAGGCTCATTTCCTTTGCTCTAGGCTAATCACTCACCCAGGTTCCACATGCTCATGGTCTCAAGTAGCTGTTAGGACATGTGCTCTTTTCTGCCTCTCTAAACTATAAGGAAAATGTGTCAGGCTGTTACAGTAATTATCACTTGCTCTACCACAGTGGTAAATGTGCTTTGAAATTGCCAATCAAATATCGTTTTCTGCCTAGAATCATCACACCATGAGTCTGTGTGCACACAGGAATTGTTGTCAGAGATTTAATTTGTGTTGCTCTTTTTCTGTAAGACTTGCACTCGTAGGAAAGGGGCAGCTTGTTTTCTTGAACTGTGATGGTTAGCATTCAGCACAAATCACTATCTCACAGATGAGAGGCAAATGGTAACACATTTGAAAACAGCAGGGTAGATTTTCCTTCCACTCCTGCAATGGGTGAGGTAGTTCCCACATGTTCAAAACTCCAATTAACCCTTACCACAGGTGATCTTACATACATCTCTGCAGTCTTCATGCAGTTGTGCAAGCGTCCATGCAGATCTCTCTTGCACCTGACAATACACAGTCTCCAGAAACACACTCTTAGCACACAGGCAGCTGTTTCTCCTGCACTCCCATGCTTACTATTCAGCACTGTGTGGTATTTCAGATAGCAGTGTGTAACGCTAACACATTCAACATCACCAAGGCTCATTTCCTTTGCTCTAGTCTACTCACTAACCCAGGTTCCACATGCTCATGGTCTCAAGTAGCTGTTAGGACATGCTCTTTTCTTCCTCTCTAAACTATAAGGAAAATGTGTCAGGCTGTTACAGTAATTATCACTTGCTCTACCACAGTAGTAAATGTGCTTTGCAATTGCCAATCAAATATCGCTTTCTGCCTAGAATCACACCATGAGTCTGTGTGCACACAGGAATTGTTGTCAGAGATTTAATTCGTGTTGCTCTTGTTCTGTAAGACTTGCACTCGTAGGAAAGGGGCAGCTTGTTTTCTTGAACTGTGATGGTTAGCATTCAGCACAAATCACTATCTCACAGATGAGAGGCAAATGGTAACACATTTGAAAACAACAGGGTACATTTTCCTTCCACTCCTGCAATGGGTGAGGTAGTTCCTACATGTTCAAAACTCCAATTAACCCTTACCACAGGTGATCTTACATACATCTCTGCAGTCTTCATGCAGTTGGGCAAGCGTCCATGCAGATCTCTCTTGCACCTGACAATACACAGTCTCCAGAAACACACTCTTAGCACACAGGCAGCTGCTTCTCCTGCATTCCCATGCTTACTATTCAGCACTGTGTGGTATTTCAGATAGAAGTGTGCAACGCTAACACATTCAACATAACCAACTGTGATGGTTAGCATTCAGCACAAATCACTATCTCACAGATGAGAGGCAAATGGTAACACATTTGAAAACAACAGGGTAGATTTTCCTTCCACTCCTGCAATGGGTGAGGTATTTTGCAGAACCTGTGGTACTCACCAGACGCCCTGACGCTCTGCTCAACTCCTTGGCATCCTTCCTGGGTCGGTGATGCTGTGGTCTCCCCCGCCGCCATTACCTTTGCTGGCCACTGTGGGGGGGGGGACTACAGCCCCCAGAGTCCTTAGCGGCACTTCCTGCTCCCGCCTACCAGCGCGCCCGGAGGCGCTTAAAATCGAGAGGCTCCCTCGGTGGAGCGGGGGCATTTTGCAGAACCTGTGGTACTCACCAGACGCCCTGACGCTCTGCTCAACTCCTTGGCATCCTTCCTGGGTCGGTGACGCTGTGGTCTCCCCCGCCGCCATCACCTTTGCTGGCCGCTGTGGGGGGGGACTACAGCCCCCAGAGTCCTTAGCGGCACTTCCTGCTCCCGCCTACCAGCGCGCCCGGAGGCGCTTAAAATCGAGAGGCTCCCTCGGTGGAGCGGGGGCATTTTGCAGAACCTGTGGTACTCACCAGATGCCCTGACGCTCTGCTCAACTCCTTGGCATCCTTCCTGGGTCGGTGATGCTGTGGTCTCCCCCGCCGCCATCGCCTTTGCTGGCCGCTGTGGGGGGGGACTACAGCCCCCAGAGTCCTTAGCGGCACTTCCTGCTCCCGCCTACCAGCACGCCCGGAGGCGCTTAAAATCGAGAGGCTCCCTCGGTGGAGGGGGGGCATTTTGCAGAACCTGTGGTACTCACCGGACGCCCTGACGCTCTGCTCAACTCCTTGGCATCCTTCCTGGGTCGGTGACGCTGTGGTCTCCCCCGCCGCCATCGCCTTTGCTGGCCGCTGTGGGGGGGACTACCGCCCCCAGAGTCCTTAGCGGCACTTCCTGCTCCCGCCTACCAGCGCGCCCGGAGGCGCTTAAAATCGAGAGGCTCCCTCGGTGGAGCGGGGGCATTTTGCAGAACCTGTGGTACTCACCAGATGCCCTGACGCTCTGCTCAACTCCTTGGCATCCTTCCTGGGTCGGTGACGCTGTGGTCTCCCCCGCCGCCATCACCTTTGCTGGCCGCTGTGGGGGGGGACTACAGCCCCCAGAGTCCTTAGCGGCACTTCCTGCTCCCGCCTACCAGCGCGCCCGGAGGCGCTTAAAATCGAGAGGCTCCCTCGGTGGAGCGGGGGCATTTTGCAGAACCTGTGGTACTCACCAGACGCCCTGACGCTCTGCTCAACTCCTCGGCATCCTTCCTGGGTCGGTGACGCTGTGGTCTCCCCCGCCGCCATCACCTCTGCTGGCCGCTGTGGGGGGGACTACAGCCCCCAGAGTCCTTAGCGGCACTTCCTGCTCCCGCCTACCAGCGCGCCCGGAGGCGCTTAAAATCGAGAGGCTCCCTCCGCGTCGCGGGACGCGCGCGGGTGGCGCCGGGCTAAGCCCGGGCAAAGGGCGGGCCCTCTGTGGCCCTCAGAGGACCGAGTGAGGCCGGGACGGGCCACGTTATCAAGCTTTCAGGTACTCATCTGAGATTAGCTGGACTTGGTGAACTGTATAGTCCCATGAACTGAGGCGTTTTTGTGCAGGATAAGAAAGTGCTTGATGTTGTTAATTGATTCTTCTTGGCTAACTCTTACTTTTGTGCAGACGATATTATAGCCTGCTATTGTTTAATTTAATTTTTATTGAATCCTATGAACATGTCGAAATCCACATTGGGAAACAAATCTTCCACTGCTACAACACTTGATAACTATCTAGTAAAAGTAGTTACTAAAATAAATAGTGAAAGACGCAAATCACTAGGTCAGGGCTCCACCCCGACTACTATCTCCCCTCTATTGATTAGCACACCCAGTATGTTATCCCCGCCATTTCACGGTGTGAATTGTGGCAATGAAAACCATGATCTGGTAACCTTGGGTGATCTAGTTCCTATTTCCTTTGAAAAAGAATTGCCTGAAGTTAATGGGGATGCTCCAAAAAATATAAATGAGGCTCCATTAGAGGAATCCCCGGACCCGATAATACAGAGAGTCCCGAGACCCCGCAAACACACCCAACCCAAACGGGGAGGTGCACGAAGTAGCTATAAAAAAACCGGTTTCGTGTCCCTAACTGGGGACTCTCTGAGGTAAGTCTCGTCCA
This sequence comes from Triturus cristatus, assembly GCF_964204655.1. NCBI lineage: Eukaryota > Metazoa > Chordata > Amphibia > Caudata > Salamandridae > Triturus > Triturus cristatus. Next base: position 291,131,610 of record NC_140579.1, read on the forward strand.
ATAATCTAACAACAAAGATTGATTCTGATCAACTGGATTGTCTGGTAGGCATTTTGGAGGCTAAAATTCTAAAGATAGTTGAACCTTTAGTAACTAAAATTGGTGAACTATCGGCAGAGATTGAAAGTCTACGAAATCTCGTAGGCCCTCGCAGTAATCCACCTGTGAAAGCTAGTAGCGCAGCTGGGGGTGCACGCGGAACTGTTGAGCCACATAAACCCATTAAGGACACCTCAAATTGTGTTGAACCCTCAGATGTCGTATCTATGATAGATGTGAATAAAACCATATCTTTAGATAGTTGCCCAAAGAGTAAGAAGGAATCCAGGCTTACGCACACAGGAGGAGCACAACCGGACTTACCCCCTGAGTGTGCCCCTTTGGTGGCAGTGTTGACAAATGTCCCACCCTTGATGGATGGTGACCAGAAAAATAAACTAGAATCCCACGAATCTCTTAAGAATAAATCCGTTTCGTGGTTAAACAAACAGTGTGGGTTTCCTGTGCAATTATCAAATCAGATACTGACAACCAGAAGAGTTTCTTGGATAGGGCATTCTCGTAAGAACATAAAGGGGGATTGCGTTATAATAAACTTTAGTAATCCTTCTCTAGTTAATAACGCCCTATTAAAAGCTACCTTGCTTCCTCACACCGATCAGGGTATTACCCTCCGACCACTGGGATACTTTTATAGGCAACACACAAATCTACCCATTAGCGACCCTTTGAAGGGCAGAGCATTTAGCCCTGAAGGACAGTTTTTTCACGGTGTTGTTACATCTAATCGTTTTCAAGCTTTGAGTGATTTAGACTCAAATGATTGACTTCATCACGATTGGGTTCCTCCTATATCCATTAGGGAAGCTTCCACACTGACATTGGAGGAGGATCAGGGGATAAGTGGAAATCAGTCAAGCATGGGGGTGGAGGGTCCCCCAAATGTTATGACTATAGTGAGGAATGTTAATGATGACAATGTGGATAGCATAGCTGATGTCCCATTCCAGCCTGTAGGTACAAGGGTCCTTAGCTGGAACATAGCCGGCCTTAATAGTAAAGCGCATGATCCCTTATGGAGGAATTGTTTATTAGGCTGTGAAATCATTGGGCTACAAGAAACCTGGGACACGGAAAGCACCTTTTTGCTGGATGGGTATTCTGCTTTTTGGTCACCTGCGGTGGTCTCTTGTAGGGGGAGGGCAAAAGGTGGACTCCTAACCCTCATCTCATTGACACTTGAGGGTCTTTATAGTAAAGTGGAGTCAGGCTTGCCTTATTGCCTTGCAGTGGAAATTCAAACCAATTCTAACGGGAAATGGCTTATCGTTAATTTTTATAATTCTTTTACTAAGAGTACGCCAAATGAACACTTGGTCAGTCTATATTATTTTTTGCAACTGTATGATGATAATATTAAGAATCCCTATTCGGTTATAGTGCTTGGTGATTTTAATGTTCATCGTTGTTCAAGCAACTGTTTTGTATGGGACAGGTTAGGTCCATTAAACCAAGGAAACATACATTTTGAACATACTTCGCAGGGTATGTACCTAGATGAGCTCCTCGCTGGAAATGCCTTGGTTCATCCTGTTAACCATTTAAATGATATTCCAACTTATAAAGGAAGTGGTTTGGGCTCCACCATTGATTACATTTTTGTAAGCACAACCCTAGCAGATAATGTAAGTCGGTACAAGCTCAACTGGTCTATTTACGGTGACCACAATTCCGTCCAGATGACCCTGTCTGACGATCTAAGGAAAAGAGAATCTGACAATCCTACCGTTGGAACTCTGGACATAAGGCCAACTGACCAAACACGTCGCCTGAAATGGTGCCGAGTGGTACCAAAGGACTTCAATGAAAATTTGTTGGGAAAGGTTGGGGATGAAATTTATACGTGCTTGCAAGATGGAATTATTGGTGAAGTGGTCCTGCACTTAGGAAAGCCTATAAAAAGGCCCAGAATAAGCGCAAAAATGAAATTAGGGAAGAGGCTTGGAATTAACTTTTATCCATAGATGTTATCAAAAATAGTGCCAAATTCTGGTCCGTGGTAAACAAGCCTTTTTTTAATAGTAAAAGTAATAATGAGCTTGACTGCGGTATTCAGGAAGAAAAATGGTTTAGTCATTTCAAACAGGTGTATGATGGAGATGGCCCTAGGGTGACGCCCACACTAAACTTGGAAAATTACACCCTGTCTTTTACAGAATTAGAGGTCACACATGCCATCATGCAAATGACAAGTAAGAAGGCGCCGGGACCTGATGGAGTCCCGGCAGACCTTTTTAAATCAGATATAAAAACCTGGTCTAAAATTTTATTTAACGTTTTCACTAATGCTTGTCAACTGGGTCTGCCTCCGACCTGGGCGAAATCTGTCATCATACCTATATATAAAAAAGGCGACAGAGGTGATCCGAGTTGTTATCGTCCAATATCCTTAATAGATTCTTCTGTGAATGTACTGGGGAGGGTGGTCCTTGCCCAACTGACTGGTTGGTTAGAGGAAACAGGAACACTCTCTAAGGTCCAGTACGGATTCAGAAAAGGGATGGGCACCATAGATCAATGTCTAAATCTACAACTATTAATAGGCAAATACACGGTGACAAAAACATCGTCTACTTCTTAGCTGATCTACATAGGGATTTATCGGCCACAGTACGGTATGACCAACTGGGTAATTGTACAAAAGACATACCCATATCTAATGGAGTTAGACAGGGGTGCATTTTGGCACCTCTGCTTTTTACTCTTTATATAAATAAATTAGATAATGCTTTAATCACCTCATGTAATGATATCCCTTGTGCAGGGAAATGCTTAATTCCCGCACTCTTATACGCCGATGATGCCGCCTTACTCGCAAGAACGGGAGTGGGCCTTCAGTTACTGCTAGATTCATTTTCGGGCTTTATGAAGGCGTTGGATTTAACTGTCAATTTTACAAAATCGCATGTTATGGCTATCGGTCCGAAATCTTCAAAGATTAAAACTTTTAAATGTGGGGCCACCAATTATCCAGGGTATCATCATTCCCTTACTTGGGTGTTCTTTTTGATGACCAAGGTTCTTGGGTAACCCAAATAACAGCAAAAAAGATTGTTTTATCTAGAGCGACTGTGGCTGTCCTAGGCTTTGCTAGAAAGCTAGGTGCCAGACCAATGAAGGCCCTTATTCAAGTTTATAGAGCAAAGTGTTTCTCTTTGGCAATGTATGGAGCCGAGGTATGGGGCATTAAAAATGTTAAAAGTATTCAGATTATCGAGGATAGGTTCCTAAAAAACCTCCTTTCAGTTCCGATCTCAACTGCCAATTATAATGTCCATCAGGAGCTTGGAATCGGTTTTGTAGAAGACAGCATTGCCCTGGCCCCATTATTGAAATGGATTAACATTTGGCTAAACCCGGACCTACAGCTCAATCGCACAATTATGAAAGATTGTACATTACTAGATTATGGGTCACACATACCTTGGCTGAAATATATTCAGAACCTGGCAATAAAGCTAGGTAGACCTGAATTATATCATTCCCCAGAAGCCCTAGTAAAGGGAGATATAAAATGGTGCAAAGAAACATTTATGCATATATCTACCATGGATAGGGAAGGGAATGAGCTGGTAAAGGGCACCGTCAGGGCTCACCAGCTATGTAAGACAACACCATCCATGGAACCATACCTAGGATATGTCACAAATGTAAATCACCGTTTCCTATGGACTAGATTCAGATTAAATCAATTACACCTATTGCACGGAGAAAGGAAAGGCTGGAAAAGGGTTGAGGATCTTGGCCCTTGTTCCTGTGACAACTTTTCATTACAGGATATGACACATTTTCTTTTCTTCTGTGAGCACTTTATTGATATTAGGAAACGATTTTTACTCCCTATATTAAAAAACAAAGGCTTTGTGCAGGTGAGACCTGCTCTTCTTTACCTTCAGATGTTAAATGATGTTTGGGAAACTTTTAACATTGCGAATTTTTTATCTGTTGCAATTAGATATCTGAGGAAATGAACTGTATCCCCTTTTAATGTTTTTAAATGGATTTGCTGCTTTGTTTTTATTAATTCGTGTTAATGTGTTTTTAGCTGTAGTGATTATTTGAAATGAAATAGTATCTTTTTAAGTGTCTTTTATTGTAGTATGCTTTTATGGTTTGCATTTAAACCGAATAAAGATTTTTGACTGACTGACTGGGTGAGGTAGTTACTACATGTTCAAAACTCCAATTAACCCTTACCACAGGTGATCTTACATACATCTCTGCAGTCTTCATGCAGTTGTGTAAGCGTCCATGCAGATCTCTCTTGCACCTGACAATACACAGTCTCCAGAAACACACTCTTAGCACACAGGCAGCTGCTTCTCCTGCATTCCCATGCTTACTATTCAGCACTGTGTGGTATTTCAGATAGCAGTGTGTAACGCTAACACAATCAACATCCCCAAGGCTCATTTCCTTTGCTCTAGTCTAATCACTCACCCAGGTTCCACATGCTCATGGTCTCAAGTAGCTGTTAGGACATGTGCTCTTTTCTGCCTCTCTAAACTATAAGGAAAATGTGTCAGGCTGTTACAGTAATTATCACTTGCTCTACCACAGTAGTAAATGTGCTTTGAAATTGCCAATCAAATATTGTTTTCTGCCTAGAATCACACCATGAGTCTGTGTGCACACAGGAATTGTTGTCAGAGATTTAATTTGTGTTGCTCTTGTTCTGTAAGACTTGCACTCGTAGGAAAGGGGCAGCTTGTTTTCTTGAACTGTGATGGTTAGCATTCAGCACAAATCACTATCTCACAGATGAGAGGAAAATGGTAACACATTTGAAAACAGCAGGGTAGATTTTCCTTCCACTCCTGCAATGGGTGAGGTAGTTCCTACATGTTCAAAACTTCAATTAATCCTTACCACAGGTGATCTTACATACATCTCTGCAGTCTTCATGCAGTTGTGCAAGCGTCCATGCAGATCTCTCTTGCACCTGACAATACACAGTCTCCAGAAACACACTCTGAGCACACAGGCAGCTGCTTCTCCTGCATTCCCATGCTTACTATTCAGCACTGTGTGGTATTTCAGATAGCAGTGTGTAACGCTAACACATTCAACATCACCAAGGCTCATTTCCTTTGCTCTAGTCTACTCACTCACCCAGGGTCCACATGCTCATGGTCTCAAGTAGCTGTTAGGACATGTGCTCTTTTCTGCCTCTCTAAACTATAAGCAAAATGTGTCAGGCTGTTGCAGTAATTATCACTTGCTCTACCACAGTGGTAAATGTGCTTTGAAATTGCCAATCAAATATCGTTTTCTGCCTAGAATCATCACACCATGAGTCTGTGTGCACACAGGAATTGTTGTCAGAGATTTAATTTGTGTTGCTCTTGTTCTGTAAGACTTGCACTCGTAGGAAAGGGGCAGCTTGTTTTCTTGAACTGTGATGGTTAGCATTCAGTACAAATCACGATCTCACAGATGAGAGGCAAATGGTAACACATTTGAAAACAGCAGGGTAGATTTTCCTTCCACTCCTGCAATGGGTGAGGTAGTTCTTACATGTTCAAAACTCCAATTAACCCTTACCACAGGTGATCTTACATACATCTCTGCAGTCTTCATGCAGTTGTGCAAGCGTCCATGCAGATCTCTCTTGCACCTGACAATACACAGTCTCCAGAAACACACTCTTAGCACACAGGCAGCTGTTTCTCCTGCACTCCCATGCTTACTATTCAGCACTGTGTGGCATTTCAGATAGCAGTGTGTAACGTTAACACATTCAACATCACCAAGGCTCATTTCCTTTGCTCTAGTCTACTCACTCACCCAGGTTCCACATGCTCATGGTCTCAAGTAGCTGTTAGGACATGCTCTTTTCTTCCTCTCTAAACCATAAGGAAAATGTGTCAGGCTGTTACAGTAATTATCACTTGCTCTACCACAGTAGTAAATGTGCTTTGCAATTGCCAATCAAATATCGCTTTCTGCCTAGAATCACACCATGAGTCTGTGTGCACACAGGAATTGTTGTCAGAGATTTAATTTGTGTTGCTCTTGTTCTGTAAGACTTGCACTCGTAGGAAAGGGGCAGCTTGTTTTCTTGAACTGTGATTGTTAGCATTCAGCACAAATCACTATCTCACAGATGAGAGGCAAATGGTAACACATTTGAAAACAACAGGGTACATTTTCCTTCCACTCCTGCAATGGGTGAGGTAGTTCCTACATGTTCAAAACTCCAATTAACCCTTACCACAGGTGATCTTACATACATCTCTGCAGTCTTCATGCAGTTGTGCAAGCGTCCATGCAGATCTCTCTTTCACCTGACAATACACAGTCTCCAGAAACACACTCTTAGCACACAGGCAGCTGCTTCTCCTGCATTCCCATGCTTACTATTCAGCACTGTGTGGAATTTCAGATAGAAGTGTGCAACGCTAACACATTCAACATCACCAAGGCTCATTTCCTTTGCTCTTGTCTAATCACTCACCCAGGTTCCACATGCTCATGGTCTCAAGTAGCTGTTAGGACATGTGCTCTTTCCTGCCTCTCTAAACTATCAGCAAAATGTGTCAGGCTGTTACAGTAATTATCACTTGCTCTACCACAGTAGTAAATGTGCTTTGAAATTGCCAATCAGATATCGTTTTCCGCCTAGAATCACACCGTGAGTCTGTGTGCACACAGGAATTGTTGTCAGAGATTTAATTTGTGTTGCTCTTGTTCTGTAAGACTTGCACTCGTAGGAAAGGGGCAGCTTGCTTTCTTGAACTGTGATGGTTAGCATTCAGCACAAATCACTATCTCACAGATGAGAGGCAAATGGTAACACATTTGAAAACAACAGGGTAGATTTTCCTTCCACTCCTGCAATGGGTGAGGTAGTTCCTACGTGTTCAAAACTCCAATTAACCCTTACCACAGGTGATCTTACATACATCTCTGCAGTTTTCATGCAGTTGTGTAAGCGTCCATGCAGATCTCTCTTGCACCTGACAATACACAGTCTCCAGAAACACACTCTTAGCACACAGGCAGCTGATTCTCCTGCATTCCCATGCTTACTATTCAGCACTGTGTGGTATTTCAGATAGCAGTGTGTAACGCTAACACATTCAACATCCCCAAGGCTCATTTCCTTTGCTCTAGTCTACTCACTCACCCAGGTTCCACATGCTCATGGTCTCAAGTAGCTGTTAGGACATGCTCTTTTCTTCCTCTCTAAACCATAAGGAAAATGTGTCAGGCTGTTACAGTAATTATCACTTGCTCTACCACAGTAGTAAATGTGCTTTGCAATTGCCAATCAAATATCGCTTTCTGCCTAGAATCACACCATGAGTCTGTGTGCACACAGGAATTGTTGTCAGAGATTTAATTCGTGTTGCTCTTGTTCTGTAAGACTTGCACTCGTAGGAAAGGGGCAGCTTGTTTTCTTGAACTGTGATGGTTAGCATTCAGCACAAATCACTATCTCACAGATGAGAGGCAAATGGTAACACATTTTAAAACAACAGGGTACATTTTCCTTCCACTCCTGCAATGGGTGAGGTAGTTCCTACATGTTCAAAACTCCAATTAACCCTTACCACAGGTGATCTTACATGCAGCTCTGCAGTCTTCATGCAGTTGTGCAAGCGTCCATGCAGATCTCTCTTTCACCTGACAATACACAGTCTCCAGAAACACACTCTTAGCACACAGGCAGCTGCTTCTCCTGCATTCCCATGCTTACTATTCAGCACTGTGTGGTATTTCAGATAGAAGTGTGCAACGCTAACACATTCAACATCACCAAGGCTCATTTCCTTTACTCTTGTCTAATCACTCACCCAGATTCCACATGCTCATGGTCTCAAGTAGCTGTTAGGACATGTGCTCTTTCCTGCCTCTCTAAACTATAAGCAAAATGTGTCAGGCTGTTACAGTAATTATCACTTGCTCTACCACAGTAGTAAATGTGCTTTGAAATTGCCAATCAAATATCGTTTTCCGCCTAGAATCACACCGTGAGTCTGTGTGCCTACAGGAATTGTTGTCAGAGATTTAATTTGTGTTGCTCTTGTTCTGTAAGACTTGCACTCGTAGGAAAGGGGCAGCTTGCTTTCTTGAACTGTGATGGTTAGCATTCAGCACAAATCACTATCTCACAGATGAGAGGCAAATGGTAACACATTTGAAAACAACAGGGTAGATTTTCCTTCCACTCCTGCAATGGGTGAGGTAGTTCCTACATGTTCAAAACTCCAATTAACCCTTACCACAGGTGATCTTACATACATCTCTGCAGTCTTCATGCAGTTGTGTAAGCGTCCATGCAGATCTCTCTTGCACCTGACAATACACAGTCTCCAGAAACACACTCTTAGCACACAGGCAGCTGCTTCTCCTGCATTCCCATGCTTACTATTCAGCACTGTGTGGTATTTCAGATAGCAGTGTGTAACGCTAACACATTCAACATCACCAAGGCTTATTTCCTTTGCTCTAGTCTAATCACTCACCCAGGTTCCACATGCTCATGGTCTCAAGTAGCTGTTAGGACATGTGCTCTTTTCTGCCTCTCTAAACTATAAGCAAAATGTGTCAGGCTGTTACAGTAATTATCACTTGCTCTACCACAGTAGTAAATGTCTTTTGAAATTGCCAATCAAATATTGTTTTCTGCCTAGAATTACACCATGAGTCTGTGTGCACACAGGAATTGTTGTCAGAGATTTAATTCGTGTTGCTCTTGTTCTGTAAGACTTGCACTCGTAGGAAAGGGGCAGCTTGTTTTCTTGAACTGTGATGGTTAGCATTCAGCACAAATCACTATCTCACAGATGAGAGGCAAATGGTAACACATTTGAAAACAGCAGGGTAGATTTTCCTTCCACTCCTGCAATGGGTGAGGTAGTTCCTACATGTTCAAAACTTCAATTAATCCTTACCACAGGTGATCTTACATACATCTCTGCAGTCTTCATGCAGTTGTGCAAGCGTCCATGCAGATCTCTCTTGCACCTGACAATAAACAGTCTCCAGAAACAAACTCTTAGCACACAGGCAGCTGCTTCTCCTGCATTCCCATGCTTACTATTCAGCACTGTGTGGTATTTCAGATAGCAGTGTGTAACGCTAACACATTCAACATCACCAAGGCTTATTTCCTTTGCTCTAGTCTAATCACTCACCCAGGTTCCAAATGCTCATGGTCTCAAGTAGCTGTTAGGACATGTGCTCTTTTCTGCCTCTCTAAACTATAAGCAAAATGTGTCAGGCTGTTACAGTAATTATCACTTGCTCTACCACAGTAGTAAATGTGCTTTGAAATTTCCAATCAAATATCGTTTTCTGCCTAGAATCACACCATGAGTCTGTGTGCACACAGGAATTGCTGTCAAAGATTTAATTTGTGTTGCTCTTGTTCTGTAAGACTTGCACTCGTAGGAAAGGTGCAGCTTGTTTTCTTGAACTGTGATGGTTAGCATTCAGCACAAATCACTATCTCACAGATGAGAGGCAAATGGTAACACATTTGAAAACAACAGGGTAGATTTTCCTTCCACTCCTGCAATGGGTGAGGTAGTTCCTACATGTTCAAAACTCCAATTAACCCTTACCACAGGTGAGCTTACATACATCTCTGCAGTCTTCATGCAGTTGTGTAAGCGTCCATGCAGATCTCTCTTGCACCTGACAATACACAGTCTCCAGAAACACACTCTTAGTACACAGGCAGCTGCTTCTCCTGCATTCCCATGCTTACTATTCAGCACTGTGTGGTATTTCAGATAGCAGTGTGTAACGCTAACACATTCAACATCACCAAGGCTCATTTCCTTTGCTCTAGTCTAATCACTCACCCAGGTTCCACATGCTCATGGTCTCAAGTAGCTGTTAGGACATGTGCTCTTTTCTGCCTCTCTAAAATATAAGGGAAATGTGTCAGGCTGTTACAGTAATTATCACTTGCTCTACCACAGTGGTAAATGTGCTTTGAAATTGCCAATCAAATATCGTTTTCTGCCTAGAATCACACCATGAGTCTGTGTGCACACAGGAATTGTTGTCAGAGATTTAATTTGTTTTGCTCTTGTTCTGTGAGACTTGCACTCGTAGGAAAGGGGCAGCTTGTTTTCTTGAACTGTGATGGTTAGCATTCAGCACAAATCACTATCTCACAGATGAGAGGCAAATGGTAACACATTTGAAAACAACAGGGTAGATTTTCCTTCCACTCCTGCAATGGGTGAGGTAGTTCCTACATGTTCAAAACTCCAATTAACCCTTACCACAGGTGATCTTACATACATCTCTGCAGTCTTCATGCAGTTGTGTAAGCATCCATGCAGATCTCTCTTGCACCTGACAATACACAGTCTCCAGAAACACACTCTTAGCACACAGGCAGCTACTTCTCCTGCATTCCCATGCTTACTATTCAGCACTGTGTGGTATTTCAGATAGCAGTGTGTAACGCTAACACATTCAACATCCCCAAGGCTCATTTCCTTTGCTCTAGTCTAATCACTCACCCAGGTTCCACATGCTCATGGTCTCAAGTAGCTGTTAGGACATGTGCTCTTTTCTGCCTCTCTAACCTATAAGGAAAATGTGTCAGGCTGTTACAGTAATTATCACTTGCTCTACCACAGTAGTAAATGTGCTTTGAAATTGTCAATCAAATATTGTTTTCTGCCTAGAATCACACCATGAGTCTGTGTGCACACAGGAATGGCTGTCAAAGATTTAATTCGTGTTGCTCTTGTTCTGTAAGACTTGCACTCGTAGGAAAGGGGCCGCTTGTTTTCTTGAACTGTGATGGTTAGCATTCAGCACAAATCACTATCTCACAGATGAGAGGCAAATGGTAACACATTTGAAAACAGCAGGGTAGATTTTCCTTCCACTCCTGCAATGGGTGAGGTAGTACCTACATGTTCAAAACTTCAATTAATCCTTACCACAGGTGATCTTACATACATCTCTGCAGTCTTCATGCAGTTGTGCAAGCGTCCATGCAGATCTCTCTTGCACCTGACAATAAACAGTCTCCATAAACACACTCTTAGCACACAGGCAGCTGCTTCTCCTGCATTCCCATGCTTACTATTCAGCACTGTGTGGTATTTCAGATAGCAGTGTGTAACGCTAACACATTCAACATCACCAAGGCTTATTTCCTTTGCTCTAGTCTAATCACTCACCCAGGTTCCACATGCTCATGGTCTCAAGTAGCTGTTAGGACATGTGCTCTTTTCTGCCTCTCTAAACTATAAGCAAAATGTGTCAGGCTGTTACAGTAATTATCACTTGCTCTACCACAGTAGTAAATGTGCTTTGAAATTTCCAATCAAATACCGTTTTCTGCCTAGAATCACACCATGAGTCTGTGTGCACACAGGAATTGCTGTCAAAGATTTAATTTGTGTTGCTCTTGTTCTGTAAGACTTGCACTCGTAGGAAAGGTGCAGCTTGTTTTCTTGAACTGTGATGGTTAGCATTCAGCACAAATCACTATCTCACAAATGAGAGGCAAATGGTAACACATTTGAAAACAACAGGTTAGATTTTCCTTCCACTCCTGCAATGGGTGAGGTAGTTCCTACATGTTCAAAACTCCAATTAACCCTTACCACAGGTGAGCTTACATACATCTCTGCAGTCTTCATGCAGTTGTGTAAGCGTCCATGCAGATCTCTCTTGCACCTGACAATACACAGTCTCCAGAAACACACTCTTAGTACACAGGCAGCTGCTTCTCCTGCATTCCCATGCTTACTATTCAGCACTGTGTGGTATTTCAGATAGCAGTGTGTAACGCTAACACATTCAACATCACCAAGGCTCATTTCCTTTGCTCTAGTCTAATCACTCACCCAGGTTCCACATGCTCATGGTCTCAAGTAGCTGTTAGGACATGTGCTCTTTTCTGCCTCTCTAAACTATAAGGAAAATGTGTCAGGCTGTTACAGTAATTATCACTTGCTCTACCACAGTAGTAAATGTGCTTTGCAATTGCCAATCAAATATCGTGTTCTGCCTAAAATCACACCATGAGTCTGTGTGCACACAGGAATTGTTGTCAGAGATTTAATTTGTGTTGCTCTTGTTCTGTAAGACTTGCACTCGTAGGAAAGGGGCAGCTTGTTTTCTTGAACTGTGATGGTTAGCATTCAGCACAAAACACTATCTCACAGATGAGAGGCAAATGGTAACACATGTGAAAACAACAGGGTACATTTTCCTTCCACTCCTGCAATGGGTGAGGTAGTTCCTACATGTTCAAAACTCCAATTAACCCTTACCACAGGTGATCTTACATACATCTCTGCAGTCTTCATGCAGTTGTGCAAGCGTCCATGCAGATCTCTCTTGCACCTGACAATAAACAGTCTCCAGAAACAAACTCTTAGCACACAGGCAGCTGCTTCTCCTGCATTCCCATGCTTACTATTCAGCACTGTGTGGTATTTCAGATAGCAGTGTGTATCGCTAACACATTCAACATCACCAAGGCTTATTTCCTTTGCTCTAGTCTAATCACTCACCCAGGTTCCACATGCTCATGGTCTCAAGTAGCTGTTAGGACATGTGCTCTTTTCTGCCTCTCTAAACTATAAGCAAAATGTGTCAGGCTGTTACAGTAATTATCACTTGCTCTACCACAGTAGTAAATGTGCTTTGAAATTTCCAATCAAATATCGTTTTCTGCCTAGAATCACACCATGAGTCTGTGTGCACACAGGAATTGCTGTCAAAGATTTAATTTGTGTTGCTCTTGTTCTGTAAGACTTGCACTCGTAGGAAAGGTGCAGCTTGTTTTCTTGAACTGTGATGGTTAGCATTCAGCACAAATCACTATCTCACAGATGAGAGGCAAATGGTAACGCATTTGAAAACAACAGGGTAGATTTTCCTTCCACTCCTGCAATGGGTGAGGTAGTTCCTACATGTTCAAAACTCCAATTAACCCTTACCACAGGTGAGCTTACATACATCTCTGCAGTCTTCATGCAGTTGTGTAAGCGTCCATGCAGATCTCTCTTGCACCTGACAATACACAGTCTCCAGAAACACACTCTTAGTACACAGGCAGCTGCTTCTCCTGCATTCCCATGCTTACTATTCAGCACTGTGTGGTATTTCAGATAGCAGTGTGTAACGCTAACACATTCAACATCACCAAGGCTCATTTCCTTTGCTCTAGTCTAATCACTCACCCAGGTTCCACATGCTCATGGTCTCAAGTAGCTGTTAGGACATGTGCTCTTTTCTGCCTCTCTCAAATATAAGGGAAATGTGTCAGGCTGTTACAGTAATTATCACTTGCTCTACCACAGTGGTAAATGTGCTTTGAAATTGCCAATCAAATATCGTTTTCTGCCTAGAATCACACCATGAGTCTGTGTGCACACAGGAATTGTTGTCAGAGATTTAATTCGTTTTGCTCTTGTTCTGTGAGACTTGCACTCGTAGGAAAGGGGCAGCTTGTTTTCTTGAACTGTGATGGTTAGCATTCAGCACAAATCACTATCTCACAGATGAGAGGCAAATGGTAACACATTTGAAAACAACAGGGTAGATTTTCCTTCCACTCCTGCAATGGGTGAGGTAGTTCCTACATGTTCAAAACTCCAATTAACCCTTACCACAGGTGATCTTACATACATCTCTGCAGTCTTCATGCAGTTGTGTAAGCATCCATGCAGATCTCTCTTGCACCTGACAATACACAGTCTCCAGAAACAAACTCTTAGCACACAGGCAGCTACTTCTCCTGCATTCCCATGCTTACTATTCAGCACTGTGTGGTATTTCAGATAGCAGTGTGTAACGCTAACACATTCAACATCCCCAAGGCTCATTTCCTTTGCTCTAGTCTAATCACTCACCCAGGTTCCACATGCTCATGGTCTCAAGTAGCTGTTAGGACATGTGCTCTTTTCTGCCTCTCTAACCTATAAGGAAAATGTGTCAGGCTGTTACAGTAATTATCACTTGCTCTACCACAGTAGTAAATGTGCTTTGAAATTGCCAATCAAATATTGTTTTCTGCCTAGAATCACACCATGAGTCTGAGTGCACACAGGAATTGCTGTCAAAGATTTAATTCGTGTTGCTCTTGTTCTATAAGACTTGCACTCGTAGGAAAGGGGCAGCTTGTTTTCTTGAACTGTGATGGTTAGCATTCAGCACAAATCACTATCTCACAGATGAGAGGCAAATGGTAACACATTTGAAAACAGCAGGGTAGATTTTCCTTCCACTCCTGCAATGGGTGAGGTAGTTCCTACATGTTCAAAACTTCAATTAATCCTTACCACAGGTGATCTTACATACATCTCTGCAGTCTTCATGCAGTTGTGCAAGCATCCATGCAGATCTCTCTTGCACCTGACAATAAACAGTCTCCAGAAACACACTCTTAGCACACAGGCAGCTGCTTCTCCTGCATTCCCATGCTTACTATTCAGCACTGTGTGGTATTTCAGATAGCAGTGTGTAACGCTAACACATTCAACATCACCAAGGCTTATTTCCTTTGCTCTAGTCTAATCACTCACCCAGGTTCCACATGCTCATGGTCTCAAGTAGCTGTTAGGACATGTGCTCTTTTCTGCCTCTCTAAACTATAAGCAAAATGTGTCAGGCTGTTACAGTAATTATCACTTGCTCTACCACAGTAGTAAATGTGCTTTGAAATTTCCAATCAAATATCGTTTTCTGCCTAGAATCACACCATGAGTCTGTGTGCACACAGGAATTGCTGTCAAAGATTTAATTTGTGTTGCTCTTGTTCTGTAAGACTTGCACTCGTAGGAAAGGTGCAGCTTGTTTTCTTGAACTGTGATGGTTAGCATTCAGCACAAATCACTATCTCACAAATGAGAGGCAAATGGTAACACATTTGAAAACAACAGGGTAGATTTTCCTTCCACTCCTTAAATGGGTGAGGTAGTTCCTACATGTTCAAAACTCCAATTAACCCTTACCACAGGTGAGCTTACATACATCTCTGCAGTCTTCATGCAGTTGTGTAAGCGTCCATGCAGATCTCTCTTGCACCTGACAATACACAGTCTCCAGAAACACACTCTTAGTACACAGGCAGCTGCTTCTCCTGCATTCCCATGCTTACTATTCAGCATTGTGTGGTATTTCAGATAGCAGTGTGTAACGCTAACACATTCAACATCACCAAGGCTCATTTCCTTTGCTCTAGTCTAATCACTCACCCAGGTTCCACATGCTCATGGTCTAAAGTAGCTGTTAGGACATGTGCTCTTTTCTGCCTCTCTAAAATATAAGGGAAATGTGTCCGGTTGTTACAGTAATTATCACTTGCTCTACCACAGTGGTAAATGTGCTTTGAAATTGCCAATCAAATATCGTTTTCTGCCTAGAATCACACCATGAGTCTGTGTGCACACAGGAATTGTTGTCAGAGATTTAATTCGTTTTGCTCTTGTTCTGTGAGACTTGCACTCGTAGGAAAGGGGCAGCTTGTTTTCTTGAACTGTGATGGTTGGCATTCAGCACAAATCACTATCTCACAGATGAGAGGCAAATGGTAACACATTTGAAAACAACAGGGTAGATTTTCCTTCCACTCCTGCAATGGGTGAGGTAGTTCCTACATGTTCAAAACTCCAATTAACCCTTACCACAGGTGATCTTACATACATCTCTGCAGTCTTCATGCAGTTGTGTAAGCATCCATGCAGATCTCTCTTGCACCTGACAATACACAGTCTCCAGAAACACACTCTTAGCACACAGGCAGCTACTTCTCCTGCATTCCCATGCTTACTATTCAGCACTGTGTGGTATTTCAGATAGCAGTGTGTAACGCTAACACATTCAACATCCCCAAGGCTCATTTCCTTTGCTCTAGTCTAATCACTCACCCAGGTTCCACATGCTCATGGTCTCAAGTAGCTGTTAGGACATGTGCTCTTTTCTGCCTCTCTAACCTATAAGGAAAATGTGTCAGGCTGTTACAGTAATTATCACTTGCTCTACCACAGTAGTAAATGTGCTTTGAAATTGCCAATCAAATATTGTTTTCTGCCTAGAATCACACCATGAGTCTGTGTGCACACAGGAATTGCTGTCAAAGATTTAATTTGTGTTGCTCTTGTTCTGTAAGACTTGCACTCGTAGGAAAGGGGCAGCTTGTTTTCTTGAACTGTGATGGTTAGCATTCAGCACAAATCACTATCTCACAGATGAGAGGCAAATGGTAACACATTTGAAAACAGCAGGGTAGATTTTCCTTCCACTCCTGCAATGGGTGAGGTAGTTCCTACATGTTCAAAACTTCAATTAATCCTTACCACAGGTGATCTTACATACATCTCTGCAGTCTTCATGCAGTTGTGTAAGCATCCATGCAGATCTCTCTTGCACCTGACAATACACAGTCTCCAGAAACACACTCTTAGCACACAGGCAGCTACTTCTCCTGCATTCCCATGCTTACTATTCAGCACTGTGTGGTATTTCAGATAGCAGTGTGTAACGCTAACACATTCAACATCCCCAAGGCTCATTTCCTTTGCTCTAGTCTAATCACTCACCCAGGTTCCACATGCTCATGGTCTCAAGTAGCTGTTAGGACATGTGCTCTTTTCTGCCTCTCTAAACTATAAGGAAAATGTGTCAGGCTGTTACAGTAATTATCACTTGCTCTACCACAGTAGTAAATGTGCTTTGCAATTGCCAATCAAATATCGTGTTCTGCCTAAAATCACACCATGAGTCTGTGTGCACACAGGAATTGTTGTCAGAGATTTAATTTGTGTTGCTCTTGTTCTGTAAGACTTGCACTCGTAGGAAAGGGGCAGCTTGTTTTCTTGAACTGTGATGGTTAGCATTCAGCACAAAACACTATCTCACAGATGAGAGGCAAATGGTAACACATGTGAAAACAACAGGGTACATTTTCCTTCCACTCCTGCAATGGGTGAGGTAGTTCCTACATGTTCAAAACTCCAATTAACCCTTACCACAGGTGATCTTACATACATCTCTGCAGTCTTCATGCAGTTGTGTAAGCATCCATGCAGATCTCTCTTGCACCTGACAATACACAGTCTCCAGAAACACACTCTTAGCACACAGGCAGCTACTTCTCCTAAATTCCCATGCTTACTATTCAGCACTGTGTGGTATTTCAGATAGCAGTGTGTAACGCTAACACATTCAACATCCCCAAGGCTCATTTCCTTTGCTCTAGTCTAATCACTCACCCAGGTTCCACATGCTCATGGTCTCAAGTAGCTGTTAGGACATGTGCTCTTTTCTGCCTCTCTAACCTATAAGGAAAATGTGTCAGGCTGTTACAGTAATTATCACTTGCTCTACCACAGTAGTAAATGTGCTTTGAAATTGCCAATCAAATATTGTTTTCTGCCTAGAATCACACCATGAGTCTGTGTGCACACAGGAATTGCTGTCAAAGATTTAATTCGTGTTGCTCTTGTTCTGTAAGACTTGCAATCGTAGGAAAGGGGCAGCTTGTTTTCTTGAACTGTGATGGTTAGCATTCAGCACAAATCACTATCTCACAGATGAGAGGCAAATGGTAACACATTTGAAAACAGCAGGGTAGATTTTCCTTCCACTCCTGCAATGGGTGAGCTAGTTCCTACATGTTCAAAACTTCAATTAATCCTTACCACAGGTGATCTTACATACATCTCTGCAGTCTTCATGCAGTTGTGCAAGCGTCCATGCAGATCTCTCTTGCACCTGACAATAAACAGTCTCCAGAAACAAACTCTTAGCACACAGGCAGCTGCTTCTCCTGCATTCCCATGCTTACTATTCAGCACTGTGTGGTATTTCAGATAGCAGTGTGTATCGCTAACACATTCAACATCACCAAGGCTTATTTCCTTTGCTCTAGTCTAATCACTCACCCAGGTTCCACATGCTCATGGTCTCAAGTAGCTGTTAGGACATGTGCTCTTTTCTGCCTCTCTAATCTATAAGCAAAATGTGTCAGGCTGTTACAGTAATTATCACTTGCTCTACCACAGTAGTAAATGTGCTTTGAAATTTCCAATCAAATATCGTTTTCTGCCTAGAATCACACCATGAGTCTGTGTGCACACAGGAATTGCTGTCAAAGATTTAATTTGTGTTGCTCTTGTTCTGTAAGACTTGCACTCGTAGGAAAGGTGCAGCTTGTTTTCTTGAACTGTGATGGTTAGCATTCAGCACAAATCACTATCTCACAGATGAGAGGCAAATGGTAACACATTTGAAAACAACAGGGTAGATTTTCCTTCCACTCCTTCAATGGGTGAGGTAGTTCCTACATGTTCAAAACTCCAATTAACCCTTACCACAGGTGAGCTTACATATATCTCTGCAGTCTTCATGCAGTTGTGTAAGCGTCCATGCAGATCTCTCTTGCACCTGACAATACACAGTCTCCAGAAACACACTCTTAGTACACAGGCAGCTGCTTCTCCTGCATTCCCATGCTTACTATTCAGTACTGTGTGGTATTTCAGATAGCAGTGTGTAACGCTAACACATTCAACATCACCAAGGCTCATTTCCTTTGCTCTAGTCTAATCACTCACCCAGGTTCCACATGCTCATGGTCTCAAGTAGCTGTTAGGACATGTGCTCTTTTCTGCCTCTCTAAAATATAAGGGAAATGTGTCAGGCTGTTACAGTAATTATCACTTGCTCTACCACAGTGGTAAATGTGCTTTGAAATTGCCAATCAAATATCGTTTTCTGCCTAGAATCACACCATGAGTCTGTGTGCACACAGGAATTGTTGTCAGAGATTTAATTCGTTTTGCTCTTGTTCTGTGAGACTTGCACTCGTAGGAAAGGGGCAGCTTGTTTTCTTGAACTGTGATGGTTAGCATTCAGCACAAATCACTATCTCACAGATGAGAGGCAAATGGTAACACATTTGAAAACAACAGGGTAGATTTTCCTTCCACTCCTGCAATGGGTGAGGTAGTTCCTACATGTTCAAAACTCCAATTAACCCTTACCACAGGTGATCTTACATACATCTCTGCAGTCTTCATGCAGTTGTGTAAGCATCCATGCAGATCTCTCTTGCACCTGACAATACACAGTCTCCAGAAACACACTCTTAGCACACAGGCAGCTACTTCTCCTGCATTCCCATGCTTACTATTCAGCACTGTGTGGTATTTCAGATAGCAGTGTGTAACACTAACACATTCAACATCCCCAAGGCTCATTTCCTTTGCTCTAGTCTAATCACTCACCCAGGTTCCACATGCTCATGGTCTCAAGTAGCTGTTAGGACATGTGCTCTTTTCTGCCTCTCTAACCTATAAGGAAAATGTGTCAGGCTGTTACAGTAATTATCACTTGCTCTACCACAGTAGTAAATGTGCTTTGAAATTGCCAATCAAATATTGTTTTCTGCCTAGAATCACACCATGAGTCTGAGTGCACACAGGAATTGCTGTCAAAGATTTAATTCGTGTTGCTCTTGTTCTATAAGACTTGCACTCGTAGGAAAGGGGCAGCTTGTTTTCTTGAACTGTGATGGTTAGCATTCAGCACAAATCACTATCTCACAGATGAGAGGCAAATGGTAACACATTTGAAAACAGCAGGGTAGATTTTCCTTCCACTCCTGCAATGGGTGAGATAGTTCCTACATGTTCAAAACTTCAATTAATCCTTACCACAGGTGATCTTACATACATCTCTGCAGTCTTCATGCAGTTGTGCAAGCGTCCATGCAGATCTCTCTTGCACCTGACAATAAACAGTCTCTAGAAACACACTCTTAGCACACAGGCAGCTGCTTCTCCTGCATTCCCATGCTTACTATTCAGCACTGTGTGGTATTTCAGATAGCAGTGTGTAACGCTAACACATTCAACATCACCAAGGCTTATTTCCTTTGCTCTAGTCTAATCACTCACCCAGGTTCCACATGCTCATGGTCTCAAGTAGCTGTTAGGACATGTGCTCTTTTCTGCCTCTCTAAACTATAAGCAAAATGTGTCAGGCTGTTACAGTAATTATCACTTGCTCTACCACAGTAGTAAATGTGCTTTGAAATTTCCAATCAAATATCGTTTTCTGCCTAGAATCACACCATGAGTCTGTGTGCACACAGGAATTGCTGTCAAAGATTTAATTTGTGTTGCTCTTGTTCTGTAAGACTTGCACTCGTAGGAAAGGTGCAGCTTGTTTTCTTGAACTGTGATGGTTAGCATTCAGCACAAATCACTATCTCACAAAGGAGAGGCAAATGGTAACACATTTGAAAACAACAGTGTAGATTTTCCTTCCACTCCTGAAATGGGTGAGGTAGTTCCTACATGTTCAAAACTCCAATTAACCCTTACCACAGGTGAGCTTACATACATCTCTGCAGTCTTCATGCAGTTGTGTAAGCGTCCATGCAGATCTCTCTTGCACCTGACAATACACAGTCTCCAGAAACACACTCTTAGTACACAGGCAGCTGCTTCTCCTGCATTCCCATGCTTACTATTCAGCATTGTGTGGTATTTCAGATAGCAGTGTGTAACGCTAACACATTCAACATCACCAAGGCTCATTTCCTTTGCTCTAGTCTAATCACTCACCCAGGTTCCACATGCTCATGGTCTAAAGTAGCTGTTAGGACATGTGCTCTTTTCTGCCTCTCTAAAATATAAGGGAAATGTGTCAGGTTGTTACAGTAATTATCACTTGCTCTACCACAGTGGTAAATGTGCTTTGAAATTGCCAATCAAATATCGTTTTCTGCCTAGAATCACACCATGAGTCTGTGTGCACACAGGAATTGTTGTCAGAGATTTAATTCGTTTTGCTCTTGTTCTGTGAGACTTGCACTCGTAGGAAAGGGGCAGCTTGTTTTCTTGAACTGTGATGGTTGGCATTCAGCACAAATCACTATCTCACAGATGAGAGGCAAATGGTAACACATTTGAAAACAACAGGGTAGATTTTCCTTCCACTCCTGCAATGGGTGAGGTAGTTCCTACATGTTCAAAACTCCAATTAACCCTTACCACAGGTGATCTTACATACATCTCTGCAGTCTTCATGCAGTTGTGTAAGCATCCATGCAGATCTCTCTTGCACCTGACAATACACAGTCTCCAGAAACACACTCTTAGCACACAGGCAGCTACTTCTCCTGCATTCCCATGCTTACTATTCAGCACTGTGTGGTATTTCAGATAGCAGTGTGTAACGCTAACACATTCAACATCCCCAAGGCTCATTTCCTTTGCTCTAGTCTAATCACTCACCCAGGTTCCACATGCTCATGGTCTCAAGTAGCTGTTAGGACATGTGCTCTTTTCTGCCTCTCTAACCTATAAGGAAAATGTGTCAGGCTGTTACAGTAATTATCACTTGCTCTACCACAGTAGTAAATGTGCTTTGAAATTGCCAATCAAATATTGTTTTCTGCCTAGAATCACACCATGAGTCTGTGTGCACACAGGAATTGCTGTCAAAGATTTAATTCGTGTTGCTCTTGTTCTGTAAGACTTGCACTCGTAGGAAAGGGGCAGCTTGTTTTCTTGAACTGTGATGGTTAGCATTCAGCACAAATCACTATCTCACAGATGAGAGGCAAATGGTAACACATTTGAAAACAGCAGGGTAGATTTTCCTTCCACTCCTGCAATGGGTGAGGTAGTTCCTACATGTTCAAAACTTCAATTAATCCTTACCACAGGTGATCTTACATACATCTCTGCAGTCTTCATGCAGTTGTGCAAGCGTCCATGCAGATCTCTCTTGCACCTGACAATAAACAGTCTCCAGAAACACACTCTTAGCACACAGGCAGCTGCTTCTCCTGCATTCCCATGCTTACTATTCAGCACTGTGTGGTATTTCAGATAGCAGTGTGTAACACTAACACATTCAACATCACCAAGGCTCATTTCCTTTGCTCTAGTCTAATCACTCACCCAGGTTCCACATGCTCATGGTCTCAAGTAGCTGTTAGGACATGTGCTCTTTTCTGCCTCTCTAAACTATAAGCAAAATGTGTCAGGCTGTTACAGTAATTATCACTTGCTCTACCACAGTAGTAAATGTGCTTTGAAATTGCCAATCAAATATCGTTTTCTGCCTAGAATCACACCATGAGTCTGTGTGCACACAGGAATTGCTGTCAAAGATTTAATTTGTGTTGCTCTTGTTCTGTAAGACTTGCACTCGTAGGAAAGGTGCAGCTTGTTTTCTTGAACTGTGATGGTTAGCATTCAGCACAAATCATTATCTCACAGATGAGAGGCAAATGGTAACACATTTGAAAACAACAGGGTAGATTTTCCTTCCACTCCTGCAATGGGTGAGGTAGTTCCTACATGTTCAAAACTCCAATTAACCCTTACCACAGGTGATCTTACATACATCTCTGCAGTCTTCATGCAGTTGTGTAAGCGTCCATGCAGATCTCTCTTGCACCTGACAATACACAGTCTCCAGAAACACACTCTTAGCACACAGGCAGCTGCTTCTCCTGCATTCCCATGCTTACTATTCAGCACTGTGTGGTATTTCAGATAGCAGTGTGTAACGCTAACACATTCTACATCACCAAGGCTCATTTCCTTTGCTCTAGTCTAATCACTCACCCAGGTTCCACATGCTCATGGTCTCAAGTAGCTGTTAGGACATGTGCTCTTTTCTGCCTCTCTAAAATATAAGGGAAATGTGTCAGGCTGTTACAGTAACTATCACTTGCTCTACCACAGTGGTAAATGTGCTTTGAAATTGCCAATCAAATATCGTTTTCTGCCTAGAATCACACCATGAGTCTGTGTGCACACAGGAATTGTTGTCAGAGATTTAATTCGTTTTGCTCTTGTTCTGTAAGACTTGCACTCGTAGGAAAGGGGCAGCTTGTTTTCTTGAACTGTGATGGTTAGCATTCAGCACAAATCACTATCTCACAGATGAGAGGCAAATGGTAACATATTTGAAAACAACAGGGTAGATTTTCCTTCCACTCCTGCAATGGGTGAGGTAGTTCCTACATGTTCAAAACTCCAATTAACCCTTACCACAGTTGATCTTACATACATCTCTGCAGTCTTCATGCAGTTGTGCAAGCGTCCATGCAGATCTCTCTTGCACCTGACAATAAACAGTCTCCAGAAACACACTCTTAGCACACAGGCAGCTGCTTCTCCTGCATTCCCATGCTTACTATTCAGCACTGTGTGGTATTTCAGATAGCAGTGTGTAACGCTAACACATTCAACATCACCAAGGCTTATTTCCTTTGCTCTAGTCTAATCACTCACCCAGGTTCCACATGCTCATGGTCTCAAGTAGCTGTTAGGACATGTGCTCTTTTCTGCCTCTCTAAACTATAAGCAAAATGTGTCAGGCTGTTACAGTAATTATCACTTGCTCTACCACAGTAGTAAATGTGCTTTGAAATTTCCAATCAAATATCGTTTTCTGCCTAGAATCACACCATGAGTCTGTGTGCACACAGGAATTGCTGTCAAAGATTTAATTTGTGTTGCTCTTGTTCTGTAAGACTTGCACTCGTAGGAAAGGTGCAGCTTGTTTTCTTGAACTGTGATGGTTAGCATTCAGCACAAATCACTATCTCAAAAATGAGAGGCAAATGGTAACACATTTGAAAACAACAGGGTAGATTTTCCTTCCACTCCTGCAATGGGTGAGGTAGTTCCTACATGTTCAAAACTCCAATTAACCCTTACCACAGGTGAGCTTACATACATCTCTGCAGTCTTTATGCAGTTGTGTAATCGTCCATGCAGATCTCTCTTGCACCTGACAATAGACAGTCTCCAGAAACACACTCTTAGTACACAGGCAGCTGCTTCTCCTGCATTCCCATGCTTACTATTCAGCACTGTGTGGTATTTCAGATAGCAGTGTGTAACGCTAACACATTCAACATCACCAAGGCTCATTTCCTTTGCTCTAGTCTAATCACTCACCCAGGTTCCACATGCTCATGGTCTCAAGTAGCTGTTAGGACATGTGCTCTTTTCTGCCTCTCTAAAATATAAGGGAAATGTGTCAGGCTGTTACAGTAATTATCACTTGCTCTACCACAGTGGTAAATGTGCTTTGAAATTGCCAATCAAATATCGTTTTCTGCCTAGAATCACACCATGAGTCTGTGTGCACACAGGAATTGTTGTCAGAGATTTAATTCGTTTTGCTCTTGTTCTGTGAGACTTGCACTCGTAGGAAAGGGGCAGCTTGTTTTCTTGAACTGTGATGGTTAGCATTCAGCACAAATCACTATCTCACAGATGAGAGGCAAATGGTAACACATTTGAAAACAACAGGGTAGATTTTCCTTCCACTCTTGCAATGGGTGAGGTAGTTCCTACATGTTCAAAACTCCAATTAACCCTTACCACAGGTGATCTTACATACATCTCTGCAGTCTTCATGCAGTTGTGTAAGCATCCATGCAGATCTCTCTTGCACCTGACAATACACAGTCTCCAGAAACACACTCTTAGCACACAGGCAGCTGCTTCTCCTGCATTCCCATGCTTACTATTCAGCACTGTGTGGTATTTCAGATAGCAGTGTGTAACGCTAACACATTCAACATCACCAAGGCTCATTTCCTTTGCTCTAGTCTAATCACTCACCCAGGTTCCACATGCTCATGGTCTCAAGTAGCTGTTAGGACATGTGCTCTTTTCTGCCTCTCTAAACTATAAGGAAAATGTGTCAGGCTGTTACAGTAATTATCACTTGCTCTACCACAGTAGTAAATGTGCTTTGAAATTGCCAATCAAATATCGTTTTCCGCCTAGAATCACACCATGAGTCTGTGTGCACACAGGATTTGTTGTCAGAGATTTAATTTGTGTTGCTCTTGTTCTGTAAGACTTGCACTCGTAGGAAAGGGGCAGCTTGCTTTCTTGAACTGTGATGGTTAGCATTCAGCACAAATCACTATCTCACAGATGAGAGGCAAATGGTAACACATTTGAAAACAACAGGGTAGATTTTCGTTCCACTCCTGCAATGGGTGAGGTAGTTCCTACATTTTCAAAACTCCAATTAACCCTTACCACAGGTGATCTTACATACATCTCTGCAGTCTTCATGCAGTTGTGTAAGCGTCCATGCAGATCTCTCTTGCAGCTGACAATACACAGTCTCCAGACACACACTCTTAGCACACAGGCAGCTGCTTCTCCTGCATTCCCATGCTTACTATTCAGCACTGTGTGGTATTTCAGATAGCAGTGTGTAACGCTAACACATTCAACATCACCAAGGCTCATTTCCTTTGCTCTAGGCTAATCACTCACCCAGGTTCCACATGGTCATGGTCTCAAGTAGCTGTTAGGACATGTGCTCTTTTCTGCCTCTCTAAACTATAAGGAAAATGTGTCAGGCTGTTACAGTAATTATCACTTGCTCTACCACAGTAGTAAATGTGCTCTGAAATTGCCAATCAAATATCGTTTTCTGCCTAGAATCACACCATGAGTCTGTGTGCACACAGGAATTGTTGTCAGAGATTTAATTTGTGTTGCTCTTGTTCTGTAAGACTTGCACTCGTAGGAAAGGGGCAGCTTGTTTTCTTGAACTGTGATGGTTAGCATTCAGCACAAATCACTATCTCACAGATGAGAGGCAAATGGTAACACATTTGAAAACAGCAGGGTAGATTTTCCTTCACCTCCTGCAATGGGTGAGGTAGTTCCTACATGTTCAAAACTCCAATTAATCCTTACCACAGGTGATCTTACATACATCTCTGCAGTCTTCATGCAGTTGTGCAAGCGTCCATGCAGATCTCTCTTGCACCTGACAATACACAGTCTCCAGAAACACACTCTTAGCACACAGGCAGCTGCTTCTCCTGCATTCCCATGCTTACTATTCAGCACTGTGAGGTATTTCAGATAGCAGTGTGTAACGCTAACACATTCAACATCACCAAGGCTCATTTCCTTTGCTCTAGTCTAATCACTCACCCAGGTTCCACATGCTCATGGTCTCAAGTAGCTGTTAGGACATGTGCTCTTTTCTGCCTCTCTAAACTATAAGGAAAATGTGTCAGGCTGTTACAGTAATTATCACTTGCTCTACCACAGTAGTAAATGTGCATTGAAATTGCCAATCAAATATCGTTTTCCGCCTAGAATCACACCATGAGTCTGTGTGCACACAGGAATTGTTGTCAGAGATTTAATTTGTGTTGCTCTTGTTCTGTAAGACTTGCACTCGTAGGAAAGGGGCAGCTTGCTTTCTTGAACTGTGATGGTTAGCATTCAGCACAAATCACTATCTCACAGATGAGAGGCAAATGGTAACACATTTGAAAACAACAGGGTAGATTTTCGTTCCACTCCTGCAATGGGTGAGGTAGTTCCTACATGTTCAAAACTCCAATTAACCCTTACCACAGGTGATCTTACATACATCTCTGCAGTCTTCATGCAGTTGTGTAAGCGTCCATGCAGATCTCTCTTGCGCCTGACAATACACAGTCTCCAGAAACACACTCTTAGCACACAGGCAGCTGCTTCTCCTGCATTCCCATGCTTACTATTCAGCACTGTGTGGTATTTCAGATAGCAGTGTGTAACGCTAACACATTGAACATCACCAAGGCTCATTTCCTTTGCTCTAGGCTAATCATTCACCCAGGTTCCACATGCTCATGGTCTCAAGTAGCTGTTAGGACATGTGCTCTTTTCTGCCTCTCTAAACTATAAGGAAAATGTGTCAGGCTGTTACAGTAATTATCACTTGCTCTACCACAGTAGTAAATGTGCTCTGAAATTGCCAATCAATTATCGTTTTCTGCCTAGAATCACACCATGAGTCTGTGTGCACACAGGAATTGCTGTCAGAGATTTAATTTGTGTTGCTCTTGTTCTGTAAGACTTGCACACGTAGGAAAGGGGCAGCTTGTTTTCTTGAACTGTGATGGTTAGCATTCAGCACAAATCACTATCTCACAGATGAGAGGCAAATGGTAACACATTTGAAAACAACAGGGTAGATTTTCCTTCCACTCCTGCAATGGGTGAGGTAGTTCCTACATGTTCAAAACTCCAATTAACCCTTACCACAAGTGATCTTACATACATCTCTGCAGTCTTCATGCAGTTGTGTAAGCGTCCATGCAGATCTCTCTTGCACCTGACAATACACAGTCTCCAGAAACACACTCTTAGCACACAGGCAGCTGCTTCTCCTGCATTCCCATGCTTACTATTCAGCACTGTGTGGTATTTCAGATAGCAGTGTGTAACGCTAACACATTCAACATCACCAAGGCTCATTTCCTTTGCTCTAGTCTAATCACTCACCCAGGTTCCACATGCTCATGGTCTCAAGTAGCTGTTAGGACATGTGCTCTTTTCTGCCTCTCTAAACTATAAGGAAAATGTGTCAGGCTGTTACAGTAATTATCACTTGCTCTACCACAGTAGTAAATGTGCTTTGAAATTGCCAATCAAATATCGTTTTCCGCCTAGAATCACACCATGAGTCTGTGTGCACACAGGATTTGTTGTCAGAGATTTAATTTGTGTTGCTCTTGTTCTGTAAGACTTGCACTCGTAGGAAAGGGGCAGCTTGCTTTCTTGAACTGTGATGGTTAGCATTCAGCACAAATCACTATCTCACAGATGAGAGGCAAATGGTAACACATTTGAAAACAACAGGGTAGATTTTCGTTCCACTCCTGCAATGGGTGAGGTAGTTCCTACATTTTCAAAACTCCAATTAACCCTTACCACAGGTGATCTTACATACATCTCTGCAGTCTTCATGCAGTTGTGTAAGCGTCCATGCAGATCTCTCTTGCAGCTGACAATACACAGTCTCCAGACACACACTCTTAGCACACAGGCAGCTGCTTCTCCTGCATTCCCATGCTTACTATTCAGCACTGTGTGGTATTTCAGATAGCAGTGTGTAACGCTAACACATTCAACATCACCAAGGCTCATTTCCTTTGCTCTAGGCTAATCACTCACCCAGGTTCCACATGGTCATGGTCTCAAGTAGCTGTTAGGACATGTGCTGTTTTCTGCCTCTCTAAACTATAAGGAAAATGTGTCAGGCTGTTACAGTAATTATCACTTGCTCTACCACAGTAGTAAATGTGCTCTGAAATTGCCAATCAAATATCGTTTTCTGCCTGTAATCACACCATGAGTCTGTGTGCACACAGGAATTGTTGTCAGAGATTTAATTCGTGTTGCTCTTGTTCTGTAAGACTTGCACTCGTAGCAAAGGGGCAGCTTGTTTTCTTGAACTGTGATGGTTAGCATTCAGCACAAATCACTATCTCACAGATGAGAGGCAAATGGTAACACATTTGAAAACAGCAGGGTAGATTTTCCTTCACCTCCTGCAATGGGTGAGGTAGTTCCTACATGTTCAAAACTCCAATTAATCCTTACCACAGGTGATCTTACATACATCTCTGCAGTCTTCATGCAGTTGTGCAAGCGTCCATGCAGATCTCTCTTGCACCTGACAATACACAGTCTCCAGAAACACACTTTTAGCACACAGGCAGCTGCTTCTCCTGCATTCCCATGCTTACTATTCAGCACTGTGAGGTATTTCAGATAGCAGTGTGTAACGCTAACACATTCAACATCACCAAGGCTCATTTCCTTTGCTCTAGTCTAATCACTCACCCAGGTTCCACATGCTCATGGTCTCAAGTAGCTGTTAGGACATGTGCTCTTTTCTGCCTCTCTAAACTATAAGGAAAATGTGTCAGGCTGTTACAGTAATTATCACTTGCTCTACCACAGTGGTAAATGTGCTTTGAAATTGCCAATCAAATATCGTTTTCTGCCTAGAATCACACCATGAGTCTGTGTGCATACAGGAATTGTTGTCAGAGATTTAATTCGTGTTGCTCTTGTTCTGTAAGACTTGCACTCGTAGGAAAGGGGCAGCTTGTTTCTTTGAACTGTGATGGTTAGCATTCAGCACAAATCACTATCTCACAGATGAGAGGCAAATGGTAACTCATTTGAAAACAACAGGGTAGATTTTCCTTCCACTCCTGCAATGGGTGAGGTAGTTCCTACATGTTCAAAACTCCAATTAACCCTTACCACAGTTGATCTTACATGCATCTCTGCAGTCTTCATGCAGTTGTGAAAGCGTCCATGCAGATCTCTCTTGCACCTGACAATGCACAGTCTCCAGAAACACACTCTTAGCACACAGGCAGCTGCTTCTCCTGCATTCCCATGCTTACTATTCAGCACTGTGTGGTATTTCAGATAGCAGTGTGTAACGCTAACACATTCAACATCACCAAGGCTCATTTCCTTTGCTCTAGGCTAATCACTCACCCAGGTTCCACATGCTCATGGTCTCAAGTAGCTGTTAGGACATGTGCTCTTTTCTGCCTCTCTAAACTATAAGGAAAATGTGTCAGGCTGTTACAGTAATTATCACTTGCTCTACCACAGTAGTAAATGTGCTCTGAAATTGCCAATCAAATATCGTTTTCTGCCTAGAATCACACCATGAGTCTGTGTGCACACAGGAATTGTTGTCAGAGATTTAATTTGTGTTGCTCTTGTTCTGTAAGACTTGCACTCGTAGGAAAGGGGCAGCTTGTTTTCTTGAACTGTGATGGTTAGCATTCAGCACAAATCACTATCTCACAGATGAGAGGCAAATGGTAACACATTTGAAAACAGCAGGGTAGATTTTCCTTCACCTCCTGCAATGGGTGAGGTAGTTCCTACATGTTCAAAACTCCAATTAATCCTTACCACAGGTGATCTTACATACATCTCTGCAGTCTTCATGCAGTTGTGCAAGCGTCCATGCAGATCTCTCTTGCACCTGACAATACACAGTCTCCAGAAACACACTCTTAGCACACAGGCAGCTGCTTCTCCTGCATTCCCATGCTTACTATTCAGCACTGTGAGGTATTTCAGATAGCAGTGTGTAACGCTAACACATTCAACATCACCAAGGCTCATTTCCTTTGCTCTAGTCTAATCACTCACCCAGGTTCCACATGCTCATGGTCTCAAGTAGCTGTTAGGACATGTGCTCTTTTCTGCCTCTCTAAACTATAAGGAAAATGTGTCAGGCTGTTACAGTAATTATCACTTGCTCTACCACAGTAGTAAATGTGCTTTGAAATTGCCAATCAAATATCGTTTTCCGCCTAGAATCACACCATGAGTCTGTGTGCACACAGGATTTGTTGTCAGAGATTTAATTTGTGTTGCTCTTGTTCTGTAAGACTTGCACTCGTAGGAAAGGGGCAGCTTGCTTTCTTGAACTGTGATGGTTAGCATTCAGCACAAATCACTATCTCACAGATGAGAGGCAAATGGTAACACATTTGAAAACAACAGGGTAGATTTTCGTTCCACTCCTGCAATGGGTGAGGTAGTTCCTACATGTTCAAAACTCCAATTAACCCTTACCACAGGTGATCTTACATACATCTCTGCAGTCTTCATGCAGTTGTGTAAGCGTCCATGCAGATCTCTCTTGCGCCTGACAATACACAGTCTCCAGAAACACACTCTTAGCACACAGGCAGCTGCTTCTCCTGCATTCCCATGCTTACTATTCAGCACTGTGTGGTATTTCAGATAGCAGTGTGTAACGCTAACACATTGAACATCACCAAGGCTCATTTCCTTTGCTCTAGGCTAATCATTCACCCAGGTTCCACATGCTCATGGTCTCAAGTAGCTGTTAGGACATGTGCTCTTTTCTGCCTCTCTAAACTATAAGGAAAATGTGTCAGGCTGTTACAGTAATTATCACTTGCTCTACCACAGTAGTAAATGTGCTCTGAAATTGCCAATCAATTATCGTTTTCTGCCTAGAATCACACCATGAGTCTGTGTGCACACAGGAATTGCTGTCAGAGATTTAATTTGTGTTGCTCTTGTTCTGTAAGACTTGCACACGTAGGAAAGGGGCAGCTTGTTTTCTTGAACTGTGATGGTTAGCATTCAGCACAAATCACTATCTCACAGATGAGAGGCAAATGGTAACACATTTGAAAACAACAGGGTAGATTTTCCTTCCACTCCTGCAATGGGTGAGGTAGTTCCTACATGTTCAAAACTCCAATTAACCCTTACCACAAGTGATCTTACATACATCTCTGCAGTCTTCATGCAGTTGTGTAAGCGTCCATGCAGATCTCTCTTGCACCTGACAATACACAGTCTCCAGAAACACACTCTTAGCACACAGGCAGCTGATTCTCCTGCATTCCCATGCTTACTATTCAGCACTGTGTGGTATTTCAGATAGCAGTGTGTAACGCTAACACATTCAACATCACCAAGGCTCATTTCCTTTGCTCTAGTCTAATCACTCACCCAGGTTCCACATGCTCATGGTCTCAAGTAGCTGTTAGGACATGTGCTCTTTTCTGCCTCTCTAAACTATAAGGAAAATGTGTCAGGCTGTTACAGTAATTATCACTTGCTCTACCACAGTAGTAAATGTGCTTTGAAATTGCCAATCAAATATCGTTTTCCGCCTAGAATCACACCATGAGTCTGTGTGCACACAGGATTTGTTGTCAGAGATTTAATTTGTATTGCTCTTGTTCTGTAAGACTTGCACTCGTAGGAAAGGGGCAGCTTGCTTTCTTGAACTGTGATGGTTAGCATTCAGCACAAATCACTATCTCACAGATGAGAGGCAAATGGTAACACATTTGAAAACAACAGGGTAGATTTTCGTTCCACTCCTGCAATGGGTGAGGTAGTTCCTACATTTTCAAAACTCCAATTAACCCTTACCACAGGTGATCTTACATACATCTCTGCAGTCTTCATGCAGTTGTGTAAGCGTCCATGCAGATCTCTCTTGCAGCTGACAATACACAGTCTCCAGACACACACTCTTAGCACACAGGCAGCTGCTTCTCCTGCATTCCCATGCTTACTATTCAGCACTGTGTGGTATTTCAGATAGCAGTGTGTAACGCTAACACATTCAACATCACCAAGGCTCATTTCCTTTGCTCTAGGCTAATCACTCACCCAGGTTCCACATGGTCATGGTCTCAAGTAGCTGTTAGGACATGTGCTGTTTTCTGCCTCTCTAAACTATAAGGAAAATGTGTCAGGCTGTTACAGTAATTATCACTTGCTCTACCACAGTAGTAAATGTGCTCTGAAATTGCCAATCAAATATCGTTTTCTGCCTGTAATCACACCATGAGTCTGTGTGCACACAGGAATTGTTGTCAGAGATTTAATTCGTGTTGCTCTTGTTCTGTAAGACTTGCACTCGTAGCAAAGGGCAGCTTGTTTTCTTGAACTGTGATGGTTAGCATTCAGCACAAATCACTATCTCACAGATGAGAGGCAAATGGTAACACATTTGAAAACAGCAGGGTAGATTTTCCTTCACCTCCTGCAATGGGTGAGGTAGTTCCTACATGTTCAAAACTCCAATTAATCCTTACCACAGGTGATCTTACATACATCTCTGCAGTCTTCATGCAGTTGTGCAAGCGTCCATGCAGATCTCTCTTGCACCTGACAATACACAGTCTCCAGAAACACACTTTTAGCACACAGGCAGCTGCTTCTCCTGCATTCCCATGCTTACTATTCAGCACTGTGAGGTATTTCAGATAGCAGTGTGTAACGCTAACACATTCAACATCACCAAGGCTCATTTCCTTTGCTCTAGTCTAATCACTCACCCAGGTTCCACATGCTCATGGTCTCAAGTAGCTGTTAGGACATGTGCTCTTTTCTGCCTCTCTAAACTATAAGGAAAATGTGTCAGGCTGTTACAGTAATTATCACTTGCTCTACCACAGTGGTAAATGTGCTTTGAAATTGCCAATCAAATATCGTTTTCTGCCTAGAATCACACCATGAGTCTGTGTGCATACAGGAATTGTTGTCAGAGATTTAATTCGTGTTGCTCTTGTTCTGTAAGACTTGCACTCGTAGGAAAGGGGCAGCTTGTTTCTTTGAACTGTGATGGTTAGCATTCAGCACAAATCACTATCTCACAGATGAGAGGCAAATGGTAACTCATTTGAAAACAACAGGGTAGATTTTCCTTCCACTCCTGCAATGGGTGAGGTAGTTCCTACATGTTCAAAACTCCAATTAACCCTTACCACAGTTGATCTTACATACATCTCTGCAGTCTTCATGCAGTTGTGAAAGCGTCCATGCAGATCTCTCTTGCACCTGACAATGCACAGTCTCCAGAAACACACTCTTAGCACACAGGCAGCTGCTTCTCCTGCATTCCCATGCTTACTATTCAGCACTGTGTGGTATTTCAGATAGCAGTGTGTAACGCTAACACATTCAACATCACCAAGGCTCATTTCCTTTGCTCTAGGCTAATCACTCACCCAGGTTCCACATGCTCATGGTCTCAAGTAGCTGTTAGGACATGTGCTCTTTTCTGCCTCTCTAAACTATAAGGAAAATGTGTCAGGCTGTTACAGTAATTATCACTTGCTCTACCACAGTAGTAAATGTGCTCTGAAATTGCCAATCAAATATCGTTTTCTGCCTAGAATCACACCATGAATCTGTGTGCACACAGGAATTGTTGTCAGAGATTTAATTTGTGTTGCTCTTGTTCTGTAAGACTTGCACTCGTAGGAAAGGGGCAGCTTGTTTTCTTGAACTGTGATGGTTAGCATTCAGCACAAATCACTATCTCACAGATGAGAGGCAAATGGTAACACATTTGAAAACAGCAGGGTAGATTTTCCTTCACCTCCTGCAATGGGTGAGGTAGTTCCTACATGTTCAAAACTCCAATTAATCCTTACCACAGGTGATCTTACATACATCTCTGCAGTCTTCATGCAGTTGTGCAAGCGTCCATGCAGATCTCTCTTGCACCTGACAATACACAGTCTCCAGAAACACACTCTTAGCACACAGGCAGCTGCTTCTCCTGCATTCCCATGCTTACTATTCAGCACTGTGAGGTATTTCAGATAGCAGTGTGTAACGCTAACACATTCAACATCACCAAGGCTCATTTCCTTTGCTCTAGTCTAATCACTCACCCAGGTTCCACATGCTCATGGTCTCAAGTAGCTGTTAGGACATGTGCTCTTTTCTGCCTCTCTAAACTATAAGGAAAAGGTGTCAGGCTGTTACAGTAATTATCACTTGCTCTACCACAGTAGTAAATGTGCTTTGAAATTGCCAATCAAATATCGTTTTCCGCCTAGAATCACACCATGAGTCTGTGTGCACACAGGATTTGTTGTCAGAGATTTAATTTGTGTTGCTCTTGTTCTGTAAGACTTGCACTCGTAGGAAAGGGGCAGCTTGCTTTCTTGAACTGTGATGGTTAGCATTCAGCACAAATCACTATCTCACAGATGAGAGGCAAATGGTAACACATTTGAAAACAACAGGGTAGATTTTCGTTCCACTCCTGCAATGGGTGAGGTAGTTCCTACATTTTCAAAACTCCAATTAACCCTTACCACAGGTGATCTTACATACATCTCTGCAGTCTTCATGCAGTTGTGTAAGCGTCCATGCAGATCTCTCTTGCAGCTGACAATACACAGTCTCCAGACACACACTCTTAGCACACAGGCAGCTGCTTCTCCTGCATTCCCATGCTTACTATTCAGCACTGTGTGGTATTTCAGATAGCAGTGTGTAACGCTAACACATTCAACATCACCAAGGCTCATTTCCTTTGCTCTAGGCTAATCACTCACCCAGGTTCCACATGGTCATGGTCTCAAGTAGCTGTTAGGACATGTGCTGTTTTCTGCCTCTCTAAACTATAAGGAAAATGTGTCAGGCTGTTACAGTAATTATCACTTGCTCTACCACAGTAGTAAATGTGCTCTGAAATTGCCAATCAAATATCGTTTTCTGCCTGTAATCACACCATGAGTCTGTGTGCACACAGGAATTGTTGTCAGAGATTTAATTCGTGTTGCTCTTGTTCTGTAAGACTTGCACTCGTAGCAAAGGGGCAGCTTGTTTTCTTGAACTGTGATGGTTAGCATTCAGCACAAATCACTATCTCACAGATGAGAGGCAAATGGTAACACATTTGAAAACAGCAGGGTAGATTTTCCTTCACCTCCTGCAATGGGTGAGGTAGTTCCTACATGTTCAAAACTCCAATTAATCCTTACCACAGGTGATCTTACATACATCTCTGCAGTCTTCATGCAGTTGTGCAAGCGTCCATGCAGATCTCTCTTGCACCTGACAATACACAGTCTCCAGAAACACACTTTTAGCACACAGGCAGCTGCTTCTCCTGCATTCCCATGCTTACTATTCAGCACTGTGAGGTATTTCAGATAGCAGTGTGTAACGCTAACACATTCAACATCACCAAGGCTCATTTCCTTTGCTCTAGTCTAATCACTCACCCAGGTTCCACATGCTCATGGTCTCAAGTAGCTGTTAGGACATGTGCTCTTTTCTGCCTCTCTAAACTATAAGGAAAATGTGTCAGGCTGTTACAGTAATTATCACTTGCTCTACCACAGTGGTAAATGTGCTTTGAAATTGCCAATCAAATATCGTTTTCTGCCTAGAATCACACCATGAGTCTGTGTGCATACAGGAATTGTTGTCAGAGATTTAATTCGTGTTGCTCTTGTTCTGTAAGACTTGCACTCGTAGGAAAGGGGCAGCTTGTTTCTTTGAACTGTGATGGTTAGCATTCAGCACAAATCACTATCTCACAGATGAGAGGCAAATGGTAACTCATTTGAAAACAACAGGGTAGATTTTCCTTCCACTCCTGCAATGGGTGAGGTAGTTCCTACATGTTCAAAACTCCAATTAACCCTTACCACAGTTGATCTTACATACATCTCTGCAGTCTTCATGCAGTTGTGAAAGCGTCCATGCAGATCTCTCTTGCACCTGACAATGCACAGTCTCCAGAAACACACTCTTAGCACACAGGCAGCTGCTTCTCCTGCATTCCCATGCTTACTATTCAGCACTGTGTGGTATTTCAGATAGCAGTGTGTAACGCTAACACATTCAACATCACCAAGGCTCATTTCCTTTGCTCTAGGCTAATCACTCACCCAGGTTCCACATGCTCATGGTCTCAAGTAGCTGTTAGGACATGTGCTCTTTTCTGCCTCTCTAAACTATAAGGAAAATGTGTCAGGCTGTTACAGTAATTATCACTTGCTCTACCACAGTAGTAAATGTGCTCTGAAATTGCCAATCAAATATCGTTTTCTGCCTAGAATCACACCATGAGTCTGTGTGCACACAGGAATTGTTGTCAGAGATTTAATTTGTGTTGCTCTTGTTCTGTAAGACTTGCACTCGTAGGAAAGGGGCAGCTTGTTTTCTTGAACTGTGATGGTTAGCATTCAGCACAAATCACTATCTCACAGATGAGAGGCAAATGGTAACACATTTGAAAACAGCAGGGTAGATTTTCCTTCACCTCCTGCAATGGGTGAGGTAGTTCCTACATGTTCAAAACTCCAATTAATCCTTACCACAGGTGATCTTACATACATCTCTGCAGTCTTCATGCAGTTGTGCAAGCGTCCATGCAGATCTCTCTTGCACCTGACAATACACAGTCTCCAGAAACACACTCTTAGCACACAGGCAGCTGCTTCTCCTGCATTCCCATGCTTACTATTCAGCACTGTGAGGTATTTCAGATAGCAGTGTGTAACGCTAACACATTCAACATCACCAAGGCTCATTTCCTTTGCTCTAGTCTAATCACTCACCCAGGTTCCACATGCTCATGGTCTCAAGTAGCTGTTAGGACATGTGCTCTTTTCTGCCTCTCTAAACTATAAGGAAAATGTGTCAGGCTGTTACAGTAATTATCACTTGCTCTACCACAGTGGTAAATGTGCTTTGAAATTGCCAATCAAATATCGTTTTCTGCCTAGAATCACACCATGAGTCTGTGTGCACACAGGAATTGTTGTCAGAGATTTAATTCGTGTTGCTCTTGTTCTGTGAGACTTGCACTCGTAGGAAAGGGGCAGCTTGTTTTTCTTGAACTGTGATGGTTAGCATTCAGCACAAATCACTATCTCACAGATGAGAGGCAAATGGTATCACATTTGAAAACAACAGGGTAGATTTTCCTTCCACTCCTGCAATGGGTGAGGTAGTTCCTACATATTCAAAACTCCAATTAACCCTTACCACAGTTGATCTTACATACATCTCTGCAGTCTTCATGCAGTTGTGCAAGCGTCCATGCAGATCTCTCTTGCACCTGACAATACACAGTCTCCAGAAACACACTCTTAGCACACAGGCAGCTGTTTCTCCTGCACTCCCATGCTTACTATTCAGCACTGTGTGGTATTTCAGATAGCAGTGCGTAACGCTAACACATTCAACATCACCAAGGCTCATTTCCTTTGCTCTAGTCTAATCACTCACCCAGGTTCCACATGCTCATGGTCTCAAGTAGCTGTTAGGACATGTGCTCTTTTCTGCCTCTCTAAACTATAAGGAAAATGTGTCAGGCTGTTACAGTAATTATTACTTGCTCTACCACAGTAGTAAATGTGCTTTGCAATTGCCAATCAAATATCGTTTTCTGCCTAGAATCACACCATGAGTCTGTGTGCACACAGGAATTGTTGTCAGAGATTTAATTTGTGTAGCTCTTGTTCTGTAAGACTTGCACTCGTAGGAAAGGGGCAGCTTGTTTTCTTGAACTGTGATGGTTAGCATTCAGCACAAATCACTATCTCACAGATGAGAGGCAAATGGTAACACATTTGAAAACAGCAGGGTAGATTTTCCTTCACCTCCTGCAATGGGTGAGGTAGTTCCTACATGTTCAAAACTCCAATTAATCCTTACCACAGGTGATCTTACATACATCTCTGCAGTCTTCATGCAGTTGTGCAAGCGTCCATGCAGATCTCTCTTGCACCTGACAATACACAGTCTCCAGAAACACACTCTTAGCACACAGGCAGCTGTTTCTCCTGCACTCCCATGCTTACTATTCAGCACTGTGTGGTATTTCAGATAGCAGTGCGTAACGCTAACACATTCAACATCACCAAGGCTCATTTCCTTTGCTCTAGTCTAATCACTCACCCAGGTTCCACATGCTCATGGTCTCAAGTAGCTGTTAGGACATGTGCTCTTTTCTGCCTCTCTAAACTATAAGGAAAATGTGTCAGGCTGTTACAGTAATTATCACTTGCTCTACCACAGTAGTAAATGTGCTCTGAAATTGCCAATCAAATATCGTTTTCTGCCTGTAATCACACCATGAGTCTGTGTGCACACAGGAATTGTTGTCAGAGATTTAATTCGTGTTGCTCTTGTTCTGTAAGACTTGCACTCGTAGCAAAGGGGCAGCTTGTTTTCTTGAACTGTGATGGTTAGCATTCAGCACAAATCACTATCTCACAGATGAGAGGCAAATGGTAACACATTTGAAAACAGCAGGGTAGATTTTCCTTCACCTCCTGCAATGGGTGAGGTAGTTCCTACATGTTCAAAACTCCAATTAATCCTTACCACAGGTGATCTTACATACATCTCTGCAGTCTTCATGCAGTTGTGCAAGCGTCCATGCAGATCTCTCTTGCACCTGACAATACACAGTCTCCAGAAACACACTTTTAGCACACAGGCAGCTGCTTCTCCTGCATTCCCATGCTTACTATTCAGCACTGTGAGGTATTTCAGATAGCAGTGTGTAACGCTAACACATTCAACATCACCAAGGCTCATTTCCTTTGCTCTAGTCTAATCACTCACCCAGGTTCCACATGCTCATGGTCTCAAGTAGCTGTTAGGACATGTGCTCTTTTCTGCCTCTCTAAACTATAAGGAAAATGTGTCAGGCTGTTACAGTAATTATCACTTGCTCTACCACAGTGGTAAATGTGCTTTGAAATTGCCAATCAAATATCGTTTTCTGCCTAGAATCACACCATGAGTCTGTGTGCATACAGGAATTGTTGTCAGAGATTTAATTCGTGTTGCTCTTGGTCTGTAAGACTTGCACTCGTAGGAAAGGGGCAGCTTGTTTCTTTGAACTGTGATGGTTAGCATTCAGCACAAATCACTATCTCACAGATGAGAGGCAAATGGTAACTCATTTGAAAACAACAGGGTAGATTTTCCTTCCACTCCTGCAATGGGTGAGGTAGTTCCTACATGTTCAAAACTCCAATTAACCCTTACCACAGTTGATCTTACATACATCTCTGCAGTCTTCATGCAGTTGTGCAAGCGTCCATGCAGATCTCTCTTGCACCTGACAATACACAGTCTCCAGAAACACACTCTTAGCACACAGGCAGCTGTTTCTCCTGCACTCCCATGCTTACTATTCAGCACTGTGTGGTATTTCAGATAGCAGTGCGTAACGCTAACACATTCAACATCACCAAGGCTCATTTCCTTTGCTCTAGTCTAATCACTCACCCAGGTTCCACATGCTCATGGTCTCAAGTAGCTGTTAGGACATGTGCTCTTTTCTGCCTCTCTAAACTATAAGGAAAATGTGTCAGGCTGTTACAGTAATTATTACTTGCTCTACCACAGTAGTAAATGTGCTTTGCAATTGCCAATCAAATATCGTTTTCTGCCTAGAATCACACCATGAGTCTGTGTGCACACAGGAATTGTTGTCAGAGATTTAATTTGTGTAGCTCTTGTTCTGTAAGACTTGCACTCGTAGGAAAGGGGCAGCTTGTTTTCTTGAACTGTGATGGTTAGCATTCAGCACAAATCACTATCTCACAGATGAGAGGCAAATGGTAACACATTTGAAAACAGCAGGGTAGATTTTCCTTCACCTCCTGCAATGGGTGAGGTAGTTCCTACATGTTCAAAACTCCAATTAATCCTTACCACAGGTGATCTTACATACATCTCTGCAGTCTTCATGCAGTTGTGCAAGCGTCCATGCAGATCTCTCTTGCACCTGACAATACACAGTCTCCAGAAACACACTCTTAGCACACAGGCAGCTGTTTCTCCTGCACTCCCATGCTTACTATTCAGCACTGTGTGGTATTTCAGATAGCAGTGCGTAACGCTAACACATTCAACATCACCAAGGCTCATTTCCTTTGCTCTAGTCTAATCACTCACCCAGGTTCCACATGCTCATGGTCTCAAGTAGCTGTTAGGACATGTGCTCTTTTCTGCCTCTCTAAACTATAAGGAAAATGTGTCAGGCTGTTACAGTAATTATCACTTGCTCTACCACAGTAGTAAATGTGCTCTGAAATTGCCAATCAAATATCGTTTTCTGCCTGTAATCACACCATGAGTCTGTGTGCACACAGGAATTGTTGTCAGAGATTTAATTCGTGTTGCTCTTGTTCTGTAAGACTTGCACTCGTAGCAAAGGGGCAGCTTGTTTTCTTGAACTGTGATGGTTAGCATTCAGCACAAATCACTATCTCACAGATGAGAGGCAAATGGTAACACATTTGAAAACAGCAGGGTAGATTTTCCTTCACCTCCTGCAATGGGTGAGGTAGTTCCTACATGTTCAAAACTCCAATTAATCCTTACCACAGGTGATCTTACATACATCTCTGCAGTCTTCATGCAGTTGTGCAAGCGTCCATGCAGATCTCTCTTGCACCTGACAATACACAGTCTCCAGAAACACACTTTTAGCACACAGGCAGCTGCTTCTCCTGCATTCCCATGCTTACTATTCAGCACTGTGAGGTATTTCAGATAGCAGTGTGTAACGCTAACACATTCAACATCACCAAGGCTCATTTCCTTTGCTCTAGTCTAATCACTCACCCAGGTTCCACATGCTCATGGTCTCAAGTAGCTGTTAGGACATGTGCTCTTTTCTGCCTCTCTAAACTATAAGGAAAATGTGTCAGGCTGTTACAGTAATTATCACTTGCTCTACCACAGTGGTAAATGTGCTTTGAAATTGCCAATCAAATATCGTTTTCTGCCTAGAATCACACCATGAGTCTGTGTGCATACAGGAATTGTTGTCAGAGATTTAATTCGTGTTGCTCTTGGTCTGTAAGACTTGCACTCGTAGGAAAGGGGCAGCTTGTTTCTTTGAACTGTGATGGTTAGCATTCAGCACAAATCACTATCTCACAGATGAGAGGCAAATGGTAACTCATTTGAAAACAACAGGGTAGATTTTCCTTCCACTCCTGCAATGGGTGAGGTAGTTCCTACATGTTCAAAACTCCAATTAACCCTTACCACAGTTGATCTTACATACATCTCTGCAGTCTTCATGCAGTTGTGAAAGCGTCCATGCAGATCTCTCTTGCACCTGACAATGCACAGTCTCCAGAAACACACTCTTAGCACACAGGCAGCTGCTTCTCCTGCATTCCCATGCTTACTATTCAGCACTGTGTGGTATTTCAGATAGCAGTGTGTAACGCTAACACATTCAACATCACCAAGGCTCATTTCCTTTGCTCTAGGCTAATCACTCACCCAGGTTCCACATGCTCATGGTCTCAAGTAGCTGTTAGGACATGTGCTCTTTTCTGCCTCTCTAAACTATAAGGAAAATGTGTCAGGCTGTTACAGTAATTATCACTTGCTCTACCACAGTAGTAAATGTGCTCTGAAATTGCCAATCAAATATCGTTTTCTGCCTAGAATCACACCATGAGTCTGTGTGCACACAGGAATTGTTGTCAGAGATTTAATTTGTGTTGCTCTTGTTCTGTAAGACTTGCACTCGTAGGAAAGGGGCAGCTTGTTTTCTTGAACTGTGATGGTTAGCATTCAGCACAAATCACTATCTCACAGATGAGAGGCAAATGGTAACACATTTGAAAACAGCAGGGTAGATTTTCCTTCACCTCCTGCAATGGGTGAGGTAGTTCCTACATGTTCAAAACTCCAATTAATCCTTACCACAGGTGATCTTACATACATCTCTGCAGTCTTCATGCAGTTGTGCAAGCATCCATGCAGATCTCTCTTGCACCTGACAATACACAGTCTCCAGAAACACACTCTTAGCACACAGGCAGCTGCTTCTCCTGCATTCCCATGCTTACTATTCAGCACTGTGAGGTATTTCAGATAGCAGTGTGTAACGCTAACACATTCAACATCACCAAGGCTCATTTCCTTTGCTCTAGTCTAATCACTCACCCAGGTTCCACATGCTCATGGTCTCAAGTAGCTGTTAGGACATGTGCTCTTTTCTGCCTCTCTAAACTATAAGGAAAATGTGTCAGGCTGTTACAGTAATTATCACTTGCTCTACCACAGTGGTAAATGTGCTTTGAAATTGCCAATCAAATATCGTTTTCTGCCTAGAATCACACCATGAGTCTGTGTGCACACAGGAATTGTTGTCAGAGATTTAATTTGTGTTGCTCTTGTTCTGTGAGACTTGCACTCGTAGGAAAGGGGCAGCTTGTTTTTCTTGAACTGTGATGGTTAGCATTCAGCACAAATCACTATCTCACAGATGAGAGGCAAATGGTATCACATTTGAAAACAACAGGGTAGATTTTCCTTCCACTCCTGCAATGGGTGAGGTAGTTCCTACATATTCAAAACTCCAATTAACCCTTACCACAGTTGATCTTACATACATCTCTGCAGTCTTCATGCAGTTGTGCAAGCGTCCATGCAGATCTCTCTTGCACCTGACAATACACAGTCTCCAGAAACACACTCTTAGCACACAGGCAGCTGTTTCTCCTGCACTCCCATGCTTACTATTCAGCACTGTGTGGTATTTCAGATAGCAGTGCGTAACGCTAACACATTCAACATCACCAAGGCTCATTTCCTTTGCTCTAGTCTAATCACTCACCCAGGTTCCACATGCTCATGGTCTCAAGTAGCTGTTAGGACATGTGCTCTTTTCTGCCTCTCTAAACTATAAGGAAAATGTGTCAGGCTGTTACAGTAATTATTACTTGCTCTACCACAGTAGTAAATGTGCTTTGCAATTGCCAATCAAATATCGTTTTCTGCCTAGAATCACACCATGAGTCTGTGTGCACACAGGAATTGTTGTCAGAGATTTAATTTGTGTAGCTCTTGTTCTGTAAGACTTACACTCGTAGGAAAGGGGCAGCTTGTTTTCTTGAACTGTGATGGTTAGCATTCAGCACAAATCACTATCTCACAGATGAGAGGCAAATGGTAACACATTTGAAAACAGCAGGGTAGATTTTCCTTCACCTCCTGCAATGGGTGAGGTAGTTCCTACATGTTCAAAACTCCAATTAATCCTTACCACAGGTGATCTTACATACATCTCTGCAGTCTTCATGCAGTTGTGCAAGCGTCCATGCAGATCTCTCTTGCACCTGACAATACACAGTCTCCAGAAACACACTCTTAGCACACAGGCAGCTGTTTCTCCTGCACTCCTATGCTTACTATTCAGCACTGTGTGGTATTTCAGATAGCAGTGCGTAACGCTAACACATTCAACATCACCAAGGCTCATTTCCTTTGCTCTAGTCTAATCACTCACCCAGGTTCCACATGCTCATGGTCTCAAGTAGCTGTTAGGACATGTGCTCTTTTCTGCCTCTCTAAACTATAAGGAAAATGTTTCAGGCTGTTACAGTAATTATCACTTGCTCTACCACAGTAGTAAATGTGCTTTGAAATTGCCAATCAAATATCGTTTTCCGCCTAGAATCACACCATGAGTCTGTGTGCACACAGGAATTGTTGTCAGAGATTTAATTCGTGTTGCTCTTGTTCTGTAAGACTTGCACTCGTAGGAAAGGGGCAGCTTGTTTTCTTGAACTGTGATGGTTAGCATTCAGCACAAATAACTATCTCACAGATGAGAGGCAAATGGTAACACATTTGAAAACAA
Organism: Triturus cristatus; assembly: GCF_964204655.1. NCBI lineage: Eukaryota > Metazoa > Chordata > Amphibia > Caudata > Salamandridae > Triturus > Triturus cristatus. The sequence goes on from NC_140579.1 coordinate 291,175,440, forward strand.
CAGGGTACATTTTCCTTCCACTCCTGCAATAGGTGAGGTAGTTCCTACATGTTCAAAACTCCAATTAACCCTTACCACAGGTGATCTTACATACATCTCTGCAGTCTTCATGCAGTTGTGCAAGCGTCCATGCAGATCTCTCTTGCACCTGACAATACACAGTCTCCAGAAACACACTCTTAGCACACAGGCAGCTGCTTCTCCTGCATTCCCATGCTTACTATTCAGCACTGTGTGGTATTTCAGATAGCAGTGTGTAACGCTAACTCATTCAACATCACAAAGGCTCATTTCCTTTGCTCTAGTCTAATCACTCACCCAGGTTCCACATGCTCATGGTCTCAAGTAGCTGTTAGGACATGTGCTCTTTTCTGCCTCTCTAAACTATAAGGAAAATGTGTCAGGCTGTTACAGTAATTATCACTTGCTCTACCACAGTAGTAAATGTGCTTTGAAATTGCCAATCAAATATCGTTTTCTGCCTAGAATCACACCATGAGTCTGTGTGCACACAGGAATTGCTGTCAGAGATTTAATTTGTGTTGCTCTTGTTCTGTAAGACTTGCACTCGTAGGAAAGGGGCAGCTTGTTTTCTTGAACTGTGATGGTTAGCATTCAGCACAAATCACTATCTCACAGATGAGAGGCAAATGGTAACACATTTGAAAACAACAGGGTAGATTTTCCTTCCACTCCTGCAATGGGTGAGGTAGTTCCTACATGTTCAAAACTCCAATTAACCCTTACCACAGGTGATCTTACATACATCTCTGCAGTCTTCATGCAGTTGTGTAAGTGTCCATGCAGATCTCTCTTGCACCTGACAATACACAGTCTCCAGAAACACACTCTTAGCACACAGGCAGCTGCTTCTCCTGCATTCCCATGCTTACTATTCAGCACTGTGTGGTATTTCAGATAGCAGTGTGTAACGCTAACACATTCAACATCACCAAGGCTCATTTCCTTTGCTCTAGTCTAATCACTCACCCAGGTTCCACATGCTCATGGTCTCAAGTAGCTGTTAGGACATGTGCTCTTTTCTGCCTCTCTAAACTATAAGGAAAATGTGTCAGGCTGTTACAGTAATTATCACTTGCTCTACCACAGTAGTAAATGTGCTTTGCAATTGCCAATCAAATATCGTTTTCTGCCTAGAATCACACCATGAGTCTGTGTGCACACAGGAATTGTTGTCAGAGATTTAATTTGTGTAGCTCTTGTTCTGTAAGACTTGCACTCGTAGGAAAGGGGCAGCTTGTTTTCTTGAACTGTGATGGTTAGCATTCAGCACAAATCACTATCTCACAGATGAGAGGCAAATGGTAACACATTTGAAAACAGCAGGGTAGATTTTCCTTCACCTCCTGCAATGGGTGAGGTAGTTCCTACATGTTCAAAACTCCAATTAATCCTTACCACAGGTGATCTTACATACATCTCTGCAGTCTTCATGCAGTTGTGCAAGCGTCCATGCAGATCTCTCTTGCACCTGACAATACACAGTCTCCAGAAACACACTCTTAGCACACAGGCAGCTGCTTCTCCTGCATTCCCATGCTTACTATTCAGCACTGTGAGGTATTTCAGATAGCAGTGTGTAACGCTAACACATTCAACATCACCAAGGCTCATTTCCTTCGCTCTAGTCTAATCACTCACCCAGGTTCCACATGCTCATGGTCTCAAGTAGCTGTTAGGACATGTGCTCTTTTCTGCCTCTCTAAACTATAAGGAAAATGTGTCAGGCTGTTACAGTAATTATCACTTGCTCTACCACAGTAGTAAATGTGCATTGAAATTGCCAATCAAATATCGTTTTCCGCCTAGAATCACACCATGAGTCTGTGTGCACACAGGAATTGTTGTCAGAGATTTAATTCGTGTTGCTCTTGTTCTGTAAGACTTGCACTCGTAGGAAAGGGGCAGCTTGCTTTCTTGAACTGTGATGGTTAGCATTCAGCACAAATCACTATCTCACAGATGAGAGGCAAATGGTAACACATTTGAAAACAACAGGGTAGATTTTCCTTCCACTCCTGCAATGGGTGAGGTAGTTCCTACATGTTCAAAACTCCAATTAACCCTTACCACAGGTGATCTTACATACATCTCTGCAGTCTTCATGCAGTTGTGTAAGCGTCCATGCAGATCTCTCTTGCACCTGACAATACACAGTCTCCAGAAACACACTCTTAGCACACAGGCAGCTGCTTCTCCTGCATTCCCATGCTTACTATTCAGCACTGTGTGGTATTTCAGATAGCAGTGTGTAACGCTAACACATTCAACATCACCAAGGCTCATTTCCTTTGCTCTAGTCTAATCACTCACCCAGGTTCCACATGCTCATGGTCTCAAGTAGCTGTTAGGACATGTGCTCTTTTCTGCCTCTCTAAACTATAAGGAAAATGTTTCAGGCTGTTACAGTAATTATCACTTGCTCAACCACAGTAGTAAATGTGCTTTGAAATTGCCAATCAAATATCGTTTTCCGCCTAGAATCACACCATGAGTCTGTGTGCACACAGGAATTGTTGTCAGAGATTTAATTCGTGTTGCTCTTGTTCTGTAAGACTTGCACTCGTAGGAAAGGGGCAGCTTGTTTTCTTGAACTGTGATGGTTAGCATTCAGCACAAATAACTATCTCACAGATGAGAGGCAAATGGTAACACATTTGAAAACAACAGGGTACATTTTCCTTCCACTCCTGCAATAGGTGAGGTAGTTCCTACATGTTCAAAACTCCAATTAACCCTTACCACAGGTGATCTTACATACATCTCTGCAGTCTTCATGCAGTTGTGCAAGCGTCCATGCAGATCTCTCTTGCACCTGACAATACACAGTCTCCAGAAACACACTCTTAGCACACAGGCAGCTGCTTCTCCTGCATTCCCATGCTTACTATTCAGCACTGTGTGGTATTTCAGATAGCAGTGTGTAACGCTAACTCATTCAACATCACAAAGGCTCATTTCCTTTGCTCTAGTCTAATCACTCACCCAGGTTCCACATGCTCATGGTCTCAAGTAGCTGTTAGGACATGTGCTCTTTTCTGCCTCTCTAAACTATAAGGAAAATGTGTCAGGCTGTTACAGTAATTATCACTTGCTCTACCACAGTAGTAAATGTGCTTTGAAATTGCCAATCAAATATCGTTTTCTGCCTAGAATCACACCATGAGTCTGTGTGCACACAGGAATTGCTGTCAGAGATTTAATTTGTGTTGCTCTTGTTCTGTAAGACTTGCACTCGTAGGAAAGGGGCAGCTTGTTTTCTTGAACTGTGATGGTTAGCATTCAGCACAAATCACTATCTCACAGATGAGAGGCAAATGGTAACACATTTGAAAACAACAGGGTAGATTTTCCTTCCACTCCTGCAATGGGTGAGGTAGTTCCTACATGTTCAAAACTCCAATTAACCCTTACCACAGGTGATCTTACATACATCTCTGCAGTCTTCATGCAGTTGTGTAAGTGTCCATGCAGATCTCTCTTGCACCTGACAATACACAGTCTCCAGAAACACACTCTTAGCACACAGGCAGCTGCTTCTCCTGCATTCCCATGCTTACTATTCAGCACTGTGTGGTATTTCAGATAGCAGTGTGTAACGCTAACACATTCAACATCACCAAGGCTCATTTCCTTTGCTCTAGTCTAATCACTCACCCAGGTTCCACATGCTCATGGTCTCAAGTAGCTGTTAGGACATGTGCTCTTTTCTGCCTCTCTAAACTATAAGGAAAATGTGTCAGGCTGTTACAGTAATTATCACTTGCTCTACCACAGTAGTAAATGTGCTTTGCAATTGCCAATCAAATATCGTTTTCTGCCTAGAATCACACCATGAGTCTGTGTGCACACATGAATTGTTGTCAGAGATTTAATTTGTGTAGCTCTTGTTCTGTAAGACTTGCACTCGTAGGAAAGGGGCAGCTTGTTTTCTTGAACTGTGATGGTTAGCATTCAGCACAAATCACTATCTCACAGATGAGAGGCAAATGGTAACACATTTGAAAACCGCAGGGTAGATTTTCCTTCACCTCCTGCAATGGGTGAGGTAGTTCCTACATGTTCAAAACTCCAATTAATCCTTACCACAGGTGATCTTACATACATCTCTGCAGTCTTCATGCAGTTGTGCAAGCGTCCATGCAGATCTCTCTTGCACCTGACAATACACAGTCTCCAGAAACACACTCTTAGCACACAGGCAGCTGCTTCTCCTGCATTCCCATGCTTACTATTCAGCACTGTGAGGTATTTCAGATAGCAGTGTGTAACGCTAACACATTCAACATCACCAAGGCTCATTTCCTTCGCTCTAGTCTAATCACTCACCCAGGTTCCACATGCTCATGGTCTCAAGTAGCTGTTAGGACATATGCTCTTTTCTGCCTCTCTAAACTATAAGGAAAATGTGTCAGGCTGTTACAGTAATTATCACTTGCTCTACCACAGTAGTAAATGTGCATTGAAATTGCCAATCAAATATCGTTTTCCGCCTAGAATCACGCCATGAGTCTGTGTGCACACAGGAATTGTTGTCAGAGATTTAATTCGTGTTGCTCTTGTTCTGTAAGACTTGCACTCGTAGGAAAGGGGCAGCTTGCTTTCTTGAACTGTGATGGTTAGCATTCAGCACAAATCACTATCTCACAGATGAGAGGCAAATGGTAACACATTTGAAAACAACAGGGTAGATTTTCCTTCCACTCCTGCAATGGGTGAGGTAGTTCCTACATGTTCAAAACTCCAATTAACCCTTACCACAGGTGATCTTACATACATCTCTGCAGTCTTCATGCAGTTGTGTAAGCGTCCATGCAGATCTCTCTTGCACCTGACAATACACAGTCTCCAGAAACACACTCTTAGCACACAGGCAGCTGCTTCTCCTGCATTCCCATGCTTACTATTCAGCACTGTGTGGTATTTCAGATAGCAGTGTGTAACGCTAACACATTCAACATCACCAAGGCTCATTTCCTTTGCTCTAGTCTAATCACTCACCCAGGTTCCACATGCTCATGGTCTCAAGTAGCTGTTAGGACATGTGCTCTTTTCTGCCTCTCTAAACTATAAGGAAAATGTGTCAGGCTGTTACAGTAATTATCACTTGCTCTACCACAGTAGTAAATGTGCTCTGAAATTGCCAATCAAATATCGTTTTCTGCCTGTAATCACACCATGAGTCTGTGTGCACACAGGAATTGTTGTCAGAGATTTAATTCGTGTTGCTCTTGTTCTGTAAGACTTGCACTCGTAGGAAAGGGGCAGCTTGCTTTCTTGAACTGTGATGGTTAGCATTCAGCACAAATCACTATCTCACAGATGAGAGGCAAATGGTAACACATTTGAAAACAACAGGGTAGATTTTCCTTCCACTCCTGCAATGGGTGAGGTAGTTCCTACATGTTCAAAACTCCAATTAACCCTTACCACAGGTGATCTTACATACATCTCTGCAGTCTTCATGCAGTTGTGTAAGCGTCCATGCAGATCTCTCTTGCACCTGACAATACACAGTCTCCAGAAACACACTCTTAGCACACAGGCAGCTGTTTCTCCTGCACTCCCATGCTTACTATTCAGCACTGTGTGGTATTTCAGATAGCAGTGTGTAACGCTAACACATTCAACATCACCAAGGCTCATTTCCTTTGCTCTAGTCTAATCACTCACCCAGGTTCCACATGCTCATGGTCTCAAGTAGCTGTTAGGACATGTGCTCTTTTCTGCCTCTCTAAACTATAAGGAAAATGTGTCAGGCTGTTACAGTAATTATCACTTGCTCTACCACAGTAGTAAATGTGCTTTGAAATTGCCAATCAAATATCGTTTTCCGCCTAGAATCACACCATGAGTCTGTGTGCACACAGGATTTGTTGTCAGAGATTTAATTTGTGTTGCTCTTGTTCTGTAAGACTTGCACTCGTAGGAAAGGGGCAGCTTGCTTTCTTGAACTGTGATGATTAGCATTCAGCACAAATCACTATCTCACAGATGAGAGGCAAATGGTAACACATTTGAAAACAACAGGGTAGATTTTCGTTCCACTCCTGCAATGGGTGAGGTAGTTCCTACATGTTCAAAACTCCAATTAACCCTTACCACAGGTGATCTTACATACATCTCTGCAGTCTTCATGCAGTTGTGTAAGCGTCCATGTAGATCTCTCTTGCAGCTGACAATACACAGTCTCCAGAAACACACTCTTAGCACACAGGCAGCTGCTTCTCCTGCATTCCCATGCTTACTATTCAGCACTGTGTGGTATTTCAGATAGCAGTGTGTAACGCTAACACATTCAACATCACCAAGGCTCATTTCCTTTGCTCTAGGCTAATCACTCACCCAGGTTCCACATGGTCATGGTCTCAAGTAGCTGTTAGGACATGTGCTGTTTTCTGCCTCTCTAAACTATAAGGAAAATGTGTCAGGCTGTTACAGTAATTATCACTTGCTCTACCACAGTAGTAAATGTGCTCTGAAATTGCCAATCAAATATCGTTTTCTGCCTGGAATCACACCATGAGTCTGTGTGCACACAGGAATTGTTGTCAGAGATTTAATTCGTGTTGCTCTTGTTCTGTAAGACTTGCACTCGTAGCAAAGGGGCAGCTTGTTTTCTTGAACTGTGATGGTTAGCATTCAGCACAAATCACTATCTCACAGATGAGAGGCAAATGGTAACACATTTGAAAACAACAGGGTAGATTTTCCTTCCACTCCTGCAATGGGTGAGGTAGTTCCTACATGTTCAAAACTCCAATTAACCCTTGCCACAGTTGATCTTACATACATCTCTGCAGTCTTCATGCAGTTGTGCAAGCATCCATGCAGATCTCTCTTGCACCTGACAATACACAGTCTCCAGAAACACACTCTTAGCACACAGGCAGCTGTTTCTCCTGCACTCCCATGCTTACTATTCAGCACTGTGTGGTATTTCAGATAGCAGTGCGTAACGCTAACACATTCAACATCACCAAGGCTCATTTCCTTTGCTCTAGTCTAATCACTCACCCAGGTTCCACATGCTCATGGTCTCAAGTAGCTGTTAGGACATGTGCTCTTTTCTGCCTCTCTAAACTATAAGGAAAATGTGTCAGGCTGTTACAGTAATTATCACTTGCTCTACCACAGTAGTAAATGTGCTTTGAAATTGCCAATCAAATATCGTTTTCCGCCTAGAATCACACCATGAGTCTGTGTGCACACAGGAATTGTTGTCAGAGATTTAATTCGTGTTGCTCTTGTTCTGTAAGACTTGCACTCGTAGGAAAGGGGCAGCTTGTTTTCTTGAACTGTGATGGTTAGCATTCAGCACAAATAACTATCTCACAGATGAGAGGCAAATGGTAACACATTTGAAAACAACAGGGTACATTTTCCTTCCACTCCTGCAATGGGTGAGGTAGTTCCTACATGTTCAAAACTCCAATTAACCCTTACCACAGGTGATCTTACATACATCTCTGCAGTCTTCATGCAGTTGTGCAAGCGTCCATGCAGATCTCTCTTGCACCTGACAATACACAGTCTCCAGAAACACACTCTTAGCACACAGGCAGCTGCTTCTCCTGCATTCCCATGCTTACTATTCAGCTCTGTGTGGTATTTCAGATAGCAGTGTGTAACGCTAACTCATTCAACATCACAAAGGCTCATTTCCTTTGCTCTAGTCTAATCACTCACCCAGGTTCCACATGCTCATGGTCTCAAGTAGCTGTTAGGACATGTGCTCTTTTATGCCTCTCTAAACTATAAGGAAAATGTGTCAGGCTGTTACAGTAATTATCACTTGCTCTACCACAGTAGTAAATGTGCTTTGAAATTGCCAATGAAATATCGTTTTCCGCCTAGAATCACACCATGAGTCTGTGTGCACACAGGAATTGTTGTCAGAGATTTAATTTGTGTTGCTCTTGTTCTGTAAGACTTGCACTCGTAGGAAAGGGGCAGCTTGCTTTCTTTTCTTGAACTGTGATGGTTAGCATTCAGCACAAATCACTATCTCACAGATGAGAGGCAAATGGTAACACATTTGAAAACAACAGGGTAGATTTTCCTTCCACTCCTGCAATGGGTGAGGTAGTTCCTACATGTTCAAAACTCCAATTAACCCTTACCACAGGTGATCTTACATACATCTCTGCAGTCTTCATGCAGTTGTGTAAGCGTCCATGCAGATCTCTCTTGCACCTGACAATACACAGTCTCCATAAACACACTCTTAGCACACAGGCAGCTGCTTCTCCTGCATTCCCATGCTTACTATTCAGCACTGTGTGGTATTTCAGATAGCAGTGTGTAACGCTAACACATTCAACATCACCAAGGCTCATTTCCTTTGCTCTAGGCTAATCACTCACCCAGGTTCTACATGCTCATGGTCTCCAGTAGCTGTTAGGAATGTGCTCTTTTCTGCCTCTCTAAACTATAAGGAAAATGTGTCAGGCTGTTACAGTAATTATCACTTGCTCTACCACAGTAGTAAATGTGCTTTGAAATTGCCAATCAAATATCGTTTTCTGCCTAGAATCACACCATGAGTCTGTGTGCACACAGGAATTGCTGTCAGAGATTTAATTTGTGTTGCTCTTGTTCTGTAAGACTTGCACTCGTAGGAAAGGGGCAGCTTGTTTTCTTGAACTGTGATGTTTAGCATTCAGCACAAATCACTATCTCACAGATGAGAGGCGAATGGTAACACATTTGAAAACAACAGGGTAGATTTTCCTTCCACTCCTGCAATGGGTGAGGTAGTTCCTACATGTTCAAAACTCCAATTAACCCTTACCACAGGTGATCTTACATACATCTCTGCAGTCTTCATGCAGTTGTGTAAGTGTCCATGCAGATCTCTCTTGCACCTGACAATACACAGTCTCCAGAAACACACTCTTAGCACACAGGCAGCTGCTTCTCCTGCATTCCCATGCTTACTATTCAGCACTGTGTGGTATTTCAGATAGCAGTGTGTAACGCTAACACATTCAACATCACCAAGGCTCATTTCCTTTGCTCTAGTCTAATCACTCACCCAGGTTCCACATGCTCATGGTCTCAAGTAGCTGTTAGGACATGTGCTCTTTTCTGCCTCTCTAAACTATAAGGAAAATGTGTCAGGCTGTTACAGTAATTATCACTTGCTCTACCACAGTAGTAAATGTGCTTTGCAATTGCCAATCAAATATCGTTTTCTGCCTAGAATCACACCATGAGTCTGTGTGCACACAGGAATTGTTGTCAGAGATTTAATTTGTGTAGCTCTTGTTCTGTAAGACTTGCACTCGTAGGAAAGGGGCAGCTTGTTTTCTTGAACTGTGATGGTTAGCATTCAGCACAAATCACTATCTCACAGATGAGAGGCAAATGGTAACACATTTGAAAACAGCAGGGTAGATTTTCCTTCACCTCCTGCAATGGGTGAGGCAGTTCCTACATGTTCAAAACTCCAATTAATCCTTACCACAGGTGATCTTACATACATCTCTGCAGTCTTCATGCAGTTGTGCAAGCGTCCATGCAGATCTCTCTTTCACCTGACAATACACAGTCTCCAGAAACACACTCTTAGCACACAGGCAGCTGCTTCTCCTGCATTCCCATGCTTACTATTCAGCACTGTGAGGTATTTCAGATAGCAGTGTGTAACGCTAACACATTCAACATCACCAAGGCTCATTTCCTTCGCTCTAGTCTAATCACTCACCCAGGTTCCACATGCTCATGGTCTCAAGTAGCTGTTAGGACATGTGCTCTTTTCTGCCTCTCTAAACTATAAGGAAAATGTGTCAGGCTGTTACAGTAATTATCACTTGCTCTACCACAGTAGTAAATGTGCATTGAAATTGCCAATCAAATATCGTTTTCCGCCTAGAATCACACCATGAGTCTGTGTGCACACAGGAATTGTTGTCAGAGATTTAATTCGTGTTGCTCTTGTTCTGTAAGACTTGCACTCGTAGGAAAGGGGCAGCTTGCTTTCTTGAACTGTGATGGTTAGCATTCAGCACAAATCACTATCTCACAGATGAGAGGCAAATGGTAACACATTTGAAAACAACAGGGTAGATTTTCCTTCCACTCCTGCAATGGGTGAGGTAGTTCCTACATGTTCAAAACTCCAATTAACCCTTACCACAGGTGATCTTACATACATCTCTGCAGTCTTCATGCAGTTGTGTAAGCGTCCATGCAGATCTCTCTTGCACCTGACAATACACAGTCTCCAGAAACACACTCTTAGCACACAGGCAGCTGCTTCTCCTGCATTCCCATGCTTACTATTCAGCACTGTGTGGTATTTCAGATAGCAGTGTGTAACGCTAACACATTCAACATCACCAAGGCTCATTTCCTTTGCTCTAGTCTAATCACTCACCCAGGTTCCACATGCTCATGGTCTCAAGTAGCTGTTAGGACATGTGCTCTTTTCTGCCTCTCTAAACTATAAGGAAAATGTGTCAGGCTGTTACAGTAATTATCACTTGCTCTACCACAGTAGTAAATGTGCTTTGAAATTGCCAATCAAATATCGTTTTCCGCCTAGAATCACACCATGAGTCTGTGTGCACACAGGATTTGTTGTCAGAGATTTAATTTGTGTTGCTCTTGTTCTGTAAGACTTGCACTCGTAGGAAAGGGGCAGCTTGCTTTCTTGAACTGTGATGGTTAGCATTCAGCACAAATCACTATCTCACAGATGAGAGGCAAATGGTAACACATTTGAAAACAACAGGGTAGATTTTCGTTCCACTCCTGCAATGGGTGAGGTAGTTCCTACATGTTCAAAACTCCAATTAACCCTTACCACAGGTGATCTTACATACATCTCTGCAGTCTTCATGCAGTTGTGTAAGTGTCCATGCAGATCTCTCTTGCACCTGACAATACACAGTCTCCAGAAACACACTCTTAGCACACAGGCAGCTGCTTCTCCTGCATTCCCATGCTTACTATTCAGCACTGTGTGGTATTTCAGATAGCAGTGTGTAACGCTAACACATTCAACATCACCAAGGCTCATTTCCTTTGCTCTAGTCTAATCACTCACCCAGGTTCCACATGCTCATGGTCTCAAGTAGCTGTTAGGACATGTGCTCTTTTCTGCCTCTCTAAACTATAAGGAAAATGTGTCAGGCTGTTACAGTAATTATCACTTGCTCTACCACAGTAGTAAATGTGCTTTGCAATTGCCAATCAAATATCGTTTTCTGCCTAGAATCACACCATGAGTCTGTGTGCACACAGGAATTGTTGTCAGAGATTTAATTTGTGTAGCTCTTGTTCTGTAAGACTTGCACTCGTAGGAAAGGGGCAGCTTGTTTTCTTGAACTGTGATGGTTAGCATTCAGCACAAATCACTATCTCACAGATGAGAGGCAAATGGTAACACATTTGAAAACAGCAGGGTAGATTTTCCTTCACCTCCTGCAATGGTTGAGGCAGTTCCTACATGTTCAAAACTCCAATTAATCCTTACCACAGGTGATCTTACATACATCTCTGCAGTCTTCATGCAGTTGTGCAAGCGTCCATGCAGATCTCTCTTGCACCTGACAATACACAGTCTCCAGAAACACACTCTTAGCACACAGGCAGCTGCTTCTCCTGCATTCCCATGCTTACTATTCAGCACTGTGAGGTATTTCAGATAGCAGTGTGTAACGCTAACACATTCAACATCACCAAGGCTCATTTCCTTCGCTCTAGTCTAATCACTCACCCAGGTTCCACATGCTCATGGTCTCAAGTAGCTGTTAGGACATGTGCTCTTTTCTGCCTCTCTAAACTATAAGGAAAATGTGTCAGGCTGTTACAGTAATTATCACTTGCTCTACCACAGTAGTAAATGTGCATTGAAATTGCCAATCAAATATCGTTTTCCGCCTAGAATCACACCATGAGTCTGTGTGCACACAGGAATTGTTGTCAGAGATTTAATTCGTGTTGCTCTTGTTCTGTAAGACTTGCACTCGTAGGAAAGGGGCAGCTTGCTTTCTTGAACTGTGATGGTTAGCATTCAGCACAAATCACTATCTCACAGATGAGAGGCAAATGGTAACACATTTGAAAACAACAGGGTAGATTTTCCTTCCACTCCTGCAATGGGTGAGGTAGTTCCTACATGTTCAAAACTCCAATTAACCCTTACCACAGGTGATCTTACATACATCTCTGCAGTCTTCATGCAGTTGTGTAAGCGTCCATGCAGATCTCTCTTGCACCTGACAATACACAGTCTCCAGAAACACACTCTTAGCACACAGGCAGCTGCTTCTCCTGCATTCCCATGCTTACTATTCAGCACTGTGTGGTATTTCAGATAGCAGTGTGTAACGCTAACACATTCAACATCACCAAGGCTCATTTACTTTGCTCTAGTCTAATCACTCACCCAGGTTCCACATGCTCATGGTCTCAAGTAGCTGTTAGGACATGTGCTCTTTTCTGCCTCTCTAAACTATAAGGAAAATGTGTCAGGCTGTTACAGTAATTATCACTTGCTCTACCACAGTAGTAAATGTGCTTTGAAATTGCCAATCAAATATCGTTTTCCGCCTAGAATCACACCATGAGTCTGTGTGCACACAGGATTTGTTGTCAGAGATTTAATTTGTGTTGCTCTTGTTCTGTAAGACTTGCACTCGTAGGAAAGGGGCAGCTTGCTTTCTTGAACTGTGATGGTTAGCATTCAGCACAAATCACTATCTCACAGATGAGAGGCAAATGGTAACACATTTGAAAACAACAGGGTAGATTTTCGTTCCACTCCTGCAATGGGTGAGGTAGTTCCTACATGTTCAAAACTCCAATTAACCCTTACCACAGGTGATCTTACATACATCTCTGCAGTCTTCATGCAGTTGTGTAAGCGTCCATGTAGATCTCTCTTGCAGCTGACAATACACAGTCTCCAGAAACACACTCTTAGCACACAGGCAGCTGCTTCTCCTGCATTCCCATGCTTACTATTCAGCACTGTGTGGTATTTCAGATAGCAGTGTGTAACGCTAACACATTCAACATCACCAAGGCTCATTTCCTTTGCTCTAGGCTAATCACTCACCCAGGTTCCACATGGTCATGGTCTCAAGTCGCTGTTAGGACATGTGCTGTTTTCTGCCTCTCTAAACTATAAGGAAAATGTGTCAGGCTGTTACAGTAATTATCACTTGCTCTACCACAGTAGTAAATGTGCTCTGAAATTGCCAATCAAATATCGTTTTCTGCCTGGAATCACACCATGAGTCTGTGTGCACACAGGAATTGTTGTCAGAGATTTAATTCGTGTTGCTCTTGTTCTGTAAGACTTGCACTCGTAGCAAAGGGGCAGCTTGTTTTCTTGAACTGTGATGGTTAGCATTCAGCACAAATCACTATCTCACAGATGAGAGGCAAATGGTAACACATTTGAAAACAGCAGGGTAGATTTTCCTTCACCTCCTGCAATGGGTGAGGTAGTTCCTACATGTTCAAAACTCCAATTAATCCTTACCACAGGTGATCTTACATACATCTCTGCAGTCTTCATGCTGTTGTGCAAGCATCCATGCAGATCTCTCTTGCACCTGACAATACACAGTCTCCAGAAACACACTTTTAGCACACAGGCAGCTGCTTCTCCTGCATTCTCATGCTTACTATTCAGCACTGTGAGGTATTTCAGATAGCAGTGTGTAACGCTAACACATTCAACATCACCAAGGCTCATTTCCTTTGCTCTAGTCTAATCACTCACCCAGGTTCCACATGCTCATGGTCTCAAGTAGCTGTTAGGACATGTGCTCTTTTCTGCCTCTCTAAACTATAAGGAAAATGTGTCAGGCTGTTACAGTAATTATCACTTGCTCTACCACAGTGGTAAATGTGCTTTGAAATTGCCAATCAAATATCGTTTTCTGCCTAGAATCACACCATGAGTCTGTGTGCACACAGGAATTGTTGTCAGAGATTTAATTTGTGTTGCTCTTGTTCTGTAAGACTTGCACTCGTAGGAAAGGGGCAGCTTGTTTTCTTGAACTGTGATGGTTAGCATTCAGCACAAATCACTATCTCACAGATGAGAGGCAAATGGTAACTCATTTGAAAACAACAGGGTAGATTTTCCTTCCACTCCTGCAATGGGTGAGGTAGTTCCTACATGTTCAAAACTCCAATTAACCCTTACCACAGTTGATCTTACATACATCTCTGCAGTCTTCATGCAGTTGTGCAAGCGTCCATGCAGATCTCTCTTGCACCTGACAATGCACAGTCTCCAGAAACACACTCTTAGCACACAGGCAGCTGCTTCTCCTGCATTCCCATGCTTACTATTCAGCACTGTGTGGTATTTCAGATAGCAGTGTGTAACGCTAACACATTCAACATCACCAAGGCTCATTTCCTTTGCTCTAGGCTAATCACTCACCCAGGTTCTACATGCTCATGGTCTCCAGTAGCTGTTAGGACATGTGCTCTTTTCTGCCTCTCTAAACTATAAGGAAAATGTGTCAGGCTGTTACAGTAATTATCACTTGCTCTACCACAGTAGTAAATGTGCTTTGAAATTGCCAATCAAATATCGTTTTCTGCCTAGAATCACACCATGAGTCTGTGTGCACACAGGAATTGCTGTCAGAGATTTAATTTGTGTTGCTCTTGTTCTGTAAGACTTGCACTCGTAGGAAAGGGGCAGCTTGTTTTCTTGAACTGTGATGGTTAGCATTCAGCACAAATCACTATCTCACAGATGAGAGGCAAATGGTAACACATTTGAAAACAACAGGGTAGATTTTCCTTCCACTCCTGCAATGGGTGAGGTAGTTCCTACATGTTCAAAACTCCAATTAACCCTTACCACAGGTGATCTTACATACATCTCTGCAGTCTTCATGCAGTTGTGTAAGTGTCCATGCAGATCTCTCTTGCACCTGACAATACACAGTCTCCAGAAACACACTCTTAGCACACAGGCAGCTGCTTCTCCTGCATTCCCATGCTTACTATTCAGCACTGTGTGGTATTTCAGATAGCAGTGTGTAACGCTAACACATTCAACATCACCAAGGCTCATTTCCTTTGCTCTAGTCTAATCACTCACCCAGGTTCCACATGCTCATGGTCTCAAGTAGCTGTTAGGACATGTGCTCTTTTCTGCCTCTCTAAACTATAAGGAAAATGTGTCAGGCTGTTACAGTAATTATCACTTGCTCTACCACAGTAGTAAATGTGCATTGAAATTGCCAATCAAATATCGTTTTCCGCCTAGAATCACACCATGAGTCTGTGTGCACACAGGAATTGTTGTCAGAGATTTAATTCGTGTTGCTCTTGTTCTGTAAGACTTGCACTCGTAGGAAAGGGGCAGCTTGCTTTCTTGAACTGTGATGGTTAGCATTCAGCACAAATCACTATCTCACAGATGAGAGGCAAATGGTAACACATTTGAAAACAGCAGGGTAGATTTTCCTTCACCTCCTGCAATGGGTGAGGTAGTTCCTACATGTTCAAAACTCCAATTAATCCTTACCACAGGTGATCTTACATACATCTCTGCAGTCTTCATGCAGTTGTGCAAGCGTCCATGCAGATCTCTCTTGCACCTGACAATACACAGTCTCCAGAAACACACTTTTAGCACACAGGCAGCTGCTTCTCCTGCATTCCCATGCTTACTATTCAGCACTGTGAGGTATTTCAGATAGCAGTGTGTAACGCTAACACATTCAACATCACCAAGGCTCATTTCCTTTGCTCTAGTCTAATCACTCACCCAGGTTCCACATGCTCATGGTCTCAAGTAGCTGTTAGGACATGTGCTCTTTTCTGCCTCTCTAAACTATAAGGAAAATGTGTCAGGCTGTTACAGTAATTATCATTTGCTCTACCACAGTAGTAAATGTGCTCTGAAATTGCCAATCAAATATCGTTTTCTGCCTAGAATCACACCATGAGTCTGTGTGCACACAGGAATTGTTGTCAGAGATTTAATTTGTGTTGCTCTTGTTCTGTAAGACTTGCACTCGTAGGAAAGGGGCAGCTTATTTTCTTGAACTGTGATGGTTAGCATTCAGCACAAATCACTATCTCACAGATGAGAGGCAAATGGTAACACATTTGAAAACAGCAGGGTAGATTTTCCTTCACCTCCTGCAATGGGTGAGGTAGTTCCTACATGTTCAAAACTCCAATTAATCCTTACCACAGGTGATCTTACATACATCTCTGCAGTCTTCATGCAGTTGTGCAAGCGTCCATGCAGATCTCTCTTGCACCTGACAATACACAGTCTCCAGAAACACACTCTTAGCACACAGGCAGCTGCTTCTCCTGCATTCCCATGCTTACTATTCAGCACTGTGAGGTATTTCAGATAGCAGTGTGTAACGCTAACACATTCAACATCACCAAGGCTCATTTCCTTCGCTCTAGTCTAATCACTCACCCAGGTTCCACATGCTCATGGTCTCAAGTAGCTGTTAGGACATGTGCTCTTTTCTGCCTCTCTAAACTATAAGGAAATGTGTCAGGCTGTTCCCGTAATTATCACTTGCTCTACCACAGTAGTAAATGTGCATTGAAATTGCCAATCAAATATCGTTTTCCGCCTAGAATCACACCATGAGTCTGTGTGCACACAGGAATTGTTGTCAGAGATTTAATTTGTGTTGCTCTTGTTCTGTAAGACTTGCACTCGTAGGAAAGGGGCAGCTTGCTTTCTTGAACTGTGATGGTTAGCATTCAGCACAAATCACTATCTCACAGATGAGAGGCAAATGGTAACACATTTGAAAACAACAGGGTAGATTTTCGTTCCACTCCTGCAATGGGTGAGGTAGTTCCTACATGTTCAAAACTCCAATTAACCCTTACCACAGGTGATCTTACATACATCTCTGCAGTCTTCATGCAGTTGTGTAAGCGTCCATGCAGATCTCTCTTGCGCCTGACAATACACAGTCTCCAGAAACACACTCTTAGCACACAGGCAGCTGCTTCTCCTGCATTCCCATGCTTACTATTCAGCACTGTGTGGTATTTCAGATAGCAGTGTGTAACGCTAACACATTGAACATCACCAAGGCTCATTTCCTTTGCTCTAGGCTAATCATTCACCCAGGTTCCACATGCTCATGGTCTCAAGTAGCTGTTAGGACATGTGCTCTTTTCTGCCTCTCTAAACTATAAGGAAAATGTGTCAGGCTGTTACAGTAATTATCACTTGCTCTACCACAGTAGTAAATGTGCTCTGAAATTGCCAATCAATTATCGTTTTCTGCCTAGAATCACACCATGAGTCTGTGTGCACACAGGAATTGCTGTCAGAGATTTAATTTGTGTTGCTCTTGTTCTGTAAGACTTGCACACGTAGGAAAGGGGCAGCTTGTTTTCTTGAACTGTGATGGTTAGCATTCAGCACAAATCACTATCTCACAGATGAGAGGCAAATGGTAACACATTTGAAAACAACAGGGTAGATTTTCCTTCCACTCCTGCAATGGGTGAGGTAGTTCCTACATGTTCAAAACTCCAATTAACCCTTACCACAAGTGATCTTACATACATCTCTGCAGTCTTCATGCAGTTGTGTAAGCGTCCATGCAGATCTCTCTTGCACCTGACAATACACAGTCTCCAGAAACACACTCTTAGCACACAGGCAGCTGCTTCTCCTGCATTCCCATGCTTACTATTCAGCACTGTGTGGTATTTCAGATAGCAGTGTGTAACGCTAACACATTCAACATCACCAAGGCTCATTTCCTTTGCTCTAGTCTAATCACTCACCCAGGTTCCACATGCTCATGGTCTCAAGTAGCTGTTAGGACATGTGCTCTTTTCTGCCTCTCTAAACTATAAGGAAAATGTGTCAGGCTGTTACAGTAATTATCACTTGCTCTACCACAGTAGTAAATGTGCTTTGAAATTGCCAATCAAATATCGTTTTCCGCCTAGAATCACACCATGAGTCTGTGTGCACACAGGATTTGTTGTCAGAGATTTAATTTGTGTTGCTCTTGTTCTGTAAGACTTGCACTCGTAGGAAAGGGGCAGCTTGCTTTCTTGAACTGTGATGGTTAGCATTCAGCACAAATCACTATCTCACAGATGAGAGGCAAATGGTAACACATTTGAAAACAACAGGGTAGATTTTCGTTCCACTCCTGCAATGGGTGAGGTAGTTCCTACATTTTCAAAACTCCAATTAACCCTTACCACAGGTGATCTTACATACATCTCTGCAGTCTTCATGCAGTTGTGTAAGCGTCCATGCAGATCTCTCTTGCAGCTGACAATACACAGTCTCCAGACACACACTCTTAGCACACAGGCAGCTGCTTCTCCTGCATTCCCATGCTTACTATTCAGCACTGTGTGGTATTTCAGATAGCAGTGTGTAACGCTAACACATTCAACATCACCAAGGCTCATTTCCTTTGCTCTAGGCTAATCACTCACCCAGGTTCCACATGGTCATGGTCTCAAGTAGCTGTTAGGACATGTGCTGTTTTCTGCCTCTCTAAACTATAAGGAAAATGTGTCAGGCTGTTACAGTAATTATCACTTGCTCTACCACAGTAGTAAATGTGCTCTGAAATTGCCAATCAAATATCGTTTTCTGCCTGTAATCACACCATGAGTCTGTGTGCACACAGGAATTGTTGTCAGAGATTTAATTTGTGTTGCTCTTGTTCTGTAAGACTTGCACTCGTAGCAAAGGGGCAGCTTGTTTTCTTGAACTGTGATGGTTAGCATTCAGCACAAATCACTATCTCACAGATGAGAGGCAAATGGTAACACATTTGAAAACAGCAGGGTAGATTTTCCTTCACCTCCTGCAATGGGTGAGGTAGTTCCTACATGTTCAAAACTCCAATTAATCCTTACCATAGGTGATCTTACATACATCTCTGCAGTCTTCATGCAGTTGTGCAAGCGTCCATGCAGATCTCTCTTGCACCTGACAATACACAGTCTCCAGAAACACACTTTTAGCACACAGGCAGCTGCTTCTCCTGCATTCCCATGCTTACTATTCAGCACTGTGAGGTATTTCAGATAGCAGTGTGTAACGCTAACACATTCAACATCACCAAGGCTCATTTCCTTTGCTCTAGTCTAATCACTAACCCAGGTTCCACATGCTCATGGTCTCAAGTAGCTGTTAGGACATGTGCTCTTTTCTGCCTCTCTAAACTATAAGGAAAATGTGTCAGGCTGTTACAGTAATTATCACTTGCTCTACCACAGTGGTAAATGTGCTTTGAAATTGCCAATCAAATATCGTTTTCTGCCTAGAATCACACCATGAGTCTGTGTGCATACAGGAATTGTTGTCAGAGATTTAATTCGTGTTGCTCTTGTTCTGTAAGACTTGCACTCGTAGGAAAGGGGCAGCTTGTTTCTTTGAACTGTGATGGTTAGCATTCAGCACAAATCACTATCTCACAGATGAGAGGCAAATGGTAACTCATTTGAAAACAACAGGGTAGATTTTCCTTCCACTCCTGCAATGGGTGAGGTAGTTCCTACATGTTCAAAACTCCAATTAACCCTTACCACAGTTGATCTTACATACATCTCTGCAGTCTTCATGCAGTTGTGAAAGCGTCCATGCAGATCTCTCTTGCACCTGACAATGCACAGTCTCCAGAAACACACTCTTAGCACACAGGCAGCTGCTTCTCCTGCATTCCCATGCTTACTATTCAGCACTGTGTGGTATTTCAGATAGCAGTGTGTAACGCTAACACATTCAACATCACCAAGGCTCATTTCCTTTGCTCTAGGCTAATCACTCACCCAGGTTCCACATGCTCATGGTCTCAAGTAGCTGTTAGGACATGTGCTCTTTTCTGCCTCTCTAAACTATAAGGAAAATGTGTCAGGCTGTTACAGTAATTATCACTTGCTCTACCACAGTAGTAAATGTGCTCTGAAATTGCCAATCAAATATCGTTTTCTGCCTAGAATCACACCATGAGTCTGTGTGCACACAGGAATTGTTGTCAGAGATTTAATTTGTGTTGCTCTTGTTCTGTAAGACTTGCACTCGTAGGAAAGGGGCAGCTTGTTTTCTTGAACTGTGATGGTTAGCATTCAGCACAAATCACTATCTCACAGATGAGAGGCAAATGGTAACACATTTGAAAACAGCAGGGTAGATTTTCCTTCACCTCCTGCAATGGGTGAGGTAGTTCCTACATGTTCAAAACTCCAATTAATCCTTACCACAGGTGATCTTACATACATCTCTGCAGTCTTCATGCAGTTGTGCAAGCGTCCATGCAGATCTCTCTTGCACCTGACAATACACAGTCTCCAGAAACACACTCTTAGCACACAGGCAGCTGCTTCTCCTGCATTCCCATGCTTACTATTCAGCACTGTGAGGTATTTCAGATAGCAGTGTGTAACGCTAACACATTCAACATCACCAAGGCTCATTTCCTTTGCTCTAGTCTAATCACTCACCCAGGTTCCACATGCTCATGGTCTCAAGTAGCTGTTAGGACATGTGCTCTTTTCTGCCTCTCTAAACTATAAGGAAAATGTGTCAGGCTGTTACAGTAATTATCACTTGCTCTACCACAGTAGTAAATGTGCTTTGAAATTGCCAATCAAATATCGTTTTCCGCCTAGAATCACACCATGAGTCTGTGTGCACACAGGATTTGTTGTCAGAGATTTAATTTGTGTTGCTCTTGTTCTGTAAGACTTGCACTCGTAGGAAAGTGGCAGCTTGCTTTCTTGAACTGTGATGGTTAGCATTCAGCACAAATCACTATCTCACAGATGAGAGGCAAATGGTAACACATTTGAAAACAACAGGGTAGATTTTCGTTCCACTCCTGCAATGGGTGAGGTAGTTCCTACATGTTCAAAACTCCAATTAACCCTTACCACAGGTGATCTTACATACATCTCTGCAGTCTTCATGCAGTTGTGTAAGCGTCCATGCAGATCTCTCTTGCGCCTGACAATACACAGTCTCCAGAAACACACTCTTAGCACACAGGCAGCTGCTTCTCCTGCATTCCCATGCTTACTATTCAGCACTGTGTGGTATTTCAGATAGCAGTGTGTAACGCTAACACATTGAACATCACCAAGGCTCATTTCCTTTGCTCTAGGCTAATCATTCACCCAGGTTCCACATGCTCATGGTCTCAAGTAGCTGTTAGGACATGTGCTCTTTTCTGCCTCTCTAAACTATAAGGAAAATGTGTCAGGCTGTTACAGTAATTATCACTTGCTCTACCACAGTAGTAAATGTGCTCTGAAATTGCCAATCAATTATCGTTTTCTGCCTAGAATCACACCATGAGTCTGTGTGCACACAGGAATTGCTGTCAGAGATTTAATTTGTGTTGCTCTTGTTCTGTAAGACTTGCACACGTAGGAAAGGGGCAGCTTGTTTTCTTGAACTGTGATGGTCAGCATTCAGCACAAATCACTATCTCACAGATGAGAGGCAAATGGTAACACATTTGAAAACAACAGGGTAGATTTTCCTTCCACTCCTGCAATGGGTGAGGTAGTTCCTACATGTTCAAAACTCCAATTAACCCTTACCACAAGTGATCTTACATACATCTCTGCAGTCTTCATGCAGTTGTGTAAGCGTCCATGCAGATCTCTCTTGCACCTGACAATACACAGTCTCCAGAAACACACTCTTAGCACACAGGCAGCTGCTTCTCCTGCATTCCCATGCTTACTATTCAGCACTGTGTGGTATTTCAGATAGCAGTGTGTAACGCTAACACATTCAACATCACCAAGGCTCATTTCCTTTGCTCTAGTCTAATCACTCACCCAGGTTCCACATGCTCATGGTCTCAAGTAGCTGTTAGGACATGTGCTCTTTTCTGCCTCTCTAAACTATAAGGAAAATGTGTCAGGCTGTTACAGTAATTATCACTTGCTCTACCACAGTAGTAAATGTGCTTTGAAATTGCCAATCAAATATCGTTTTCCGCCTAGAATCACACCATGAGTCTGTGTGCACACAGGATTTGTTGTCAGAGATTTAATTTGTGTTGCTCTTGTTCTGTAAGACTTGCACTCGTAGGAAAGGGGCAGCTTGCTTTCTTGAACTGTGATGGTTAGCATTCAGCACAAATCACTATCTCACAGATGAGAGGCAAATGGTAACACATTTGAAAACAACAGGGTAGATTTTCGTTCCACTCCTGCAATGGGTGAGGTAGTTCCTACATTTTCAAAACTCCAATTAACCCTTACCACAGGTGATCTTACATACATCTCTGCAGTCTTCATGCAGTTGTGTAAGCGTCCATGCAGATCTCTCTTGCAGCTGACAATACACAGTCTCCAGACACACACTCTTAGCACACAGGCAGCTGCTTCTCCTGCATTCCCATGCTTACTATTCAGCACTGTGTGGTATTTCAGATAGCAGTGTGTAACGCTAACACATTCAACATCACCAAGGCTCATTTCCTTTGCTCTAGGCTAATCACTCACCCAGGTTCCACATGGTCATGGTCTCAAGTAGCTGTTAGGACATGTGCTGTTTTCTGCCTCTCTAAACTATAAGGAAAATGTGTCAGGCTGTTACAGTAATTATCACTTGCTCTACCACAGTAGTAAATGTGCTCTGAAATTGCCAATCAAATATCGTTTTCTGCCTGTAATCACACCATGAGTCTGTGTGCACACAGGAATTGTTGTCAGAGATTTAATTCGTGTTGCTCTTGTTCTGTAAGACTTGCACTCGTAGCAAAGGGCAGCTTGTTTTCTTGAACTGTGATGGTTAGCATTCAGCACAAATCACTATCTCACAGATGAGAGGCAAATGGTAACACATTTGAAAACAGCAGGGTAGATTTTCCTTCACCTCCTGCAATGGGTGAGGTAGTTCCTACATGTTCAAAACTCCAATTAATCCTTACCACAGGTGATCTTACATACATCTCTGCAGTCTTCATGCAGTTGTGCAAGCGTCCATGCAGATCTCTCTTGCACCTGACAATACACAGTCTCCAGAAACACACTTTTAGCACACAGGCAGCTGCTTCTCCTGCATTCCCATGCTTACTATTCAGCACTGTGAGGTATTTCAGATAGCAGTGTGTAACGCTAACACATTCAACATCACCAAGGCTCATTTCCTTTGCTCTAGTCTAATCACTCACCCAGGTTCCACATGCTCATGGTCTCAAGTAGCTGTTAGGACATGTGCTCTTTTCTGCCTCTCTAAACTATAAGGAAAATGTGTCAGGCTGTTACAGTAATTATCACTTGCTCTACCACAGTGGTAAATGTGCTTTGAAATTGCCAATCAAATATCGTTTTCTGCCTAGAATCACACCATGAGTCTGTGTGCATACAGGAATTGTTGTCAGAGATTTAATTCGTGTTGCTCTTGTTCTGTAAGACTTGCACTCGTAGGAAAGGGGCAGCTTGTTTCTTTGAACTGTGATGGTTAGCATTCAGCACAAATCCCTATCTCACAGATGAGAGGCAAATGGTAACTCATTTGAAAACAACAGGGTAGATTTTCCTTCCACTCCTGCAATGGGTGAGGTAGTTCCTACATGTTCAAAACTCCAATTAACCCTTACCACAGTTGATCTTACATACATCTCTGCAGTCTTCATGCAGTTGTGAAAGCGTCCATGCAGATCTCTCTTGCACCTGACAATGCACAGTCTCCAGAAACACACTCTTAGCACACAGGCAGCTGCTTCTCCTGCATTCCCATGCTTACTATTCAGCACTGTGTGGTATTTCAGATAGCAGTGTGTAACGCTAACACATTCAACATCACCAAGGCTCATTTCCTTTGCTCTAGGCTAATCACTCACCCAGGTTCCACATGCTCATGGTCTCAAGTAGCTGTTAGGACATGTGCTCTTTTCTGCCTCTCTAAACTATAAGGAAAATGTGTCAGGCTGTTACAGTAATTATCACTTGCTCTACCACAGTAGTAAATGTGCTCTGAAATTGCCAATCAAATATCGTTTTCTGCCTAGAATCACACCATGAGTCTGTGTGCACACAGGAATTGTTGTCAGAGATTTAATTTGTGTTGCTCTTGTTCTGTAAGACTTGCACTCGTAGGAAAGGGGCAGCTTGTTTTCTTGAACTGTGATGGTTAGCATTCAGCACAAATCACTATCTCACAGATGAGAGGCAAATGGTAACACATTTGAAAACAGCAGGGTAGATTTTCCTTCACCTCCTGCAATGGGTGAGGTAGTTCCTACATGTTCAAAACTCCAATTAATCCTTACCACAGGTGATCTTACATACATCTCTGCAGTCTTCATGCAGTTGTGCAAGCGTCCATGCAGATCTCTCTTGCACCTGACAATACACAGTCTCCAGAAACACACTCTTAGCACACAGGCAGCTGCTTCTCCTGCATTCCCATGCTTACTATTCAGCACTGTGAGGTATTTCAGATAGCAGTGTGTAACGCTAACACATTCAACATCACCAAGGCTCATTTCCTTTGCTCTAGTCTAATCACTCACCCAGGTTCCACATGCTCATGGTCTCAAGTAGCTGTTAGGACATGTGCTCTTTTCTGCCTCTCTAAACTATAAGGAAAATGTGTCAGGCTGTTACAGTAATTATCACTTGCTCTACCACAGTAGTAAATGTGCTTTGAAATTGCCAATCAAATATCGTTTTCCGCCTAGAATCACACCATGAGTCTGTGTGCACACAGGATTTGTTGTCAGAGATTTAATTTGTGTTGCTCTTGTTCTGTAAGACTTGCACTCGTAGGAAAGTGGCAGCTTGCTTTCTTGAACTGTGATGGTTAGCATTCAGCACAAATCACTATCTCACAGATGAGAGGCAAATGGTAACACATTTGAAAACAACAGGGTAGATTTTCGTTCCACTCCTGCAATGGGTGAGGTAGTTCCTACATGTTCAAAACTCCAATTAACCCTTACCACAGGTGATCTTACATACATCTCTGCAGTCTTCATGCAGTTGTGTAAGCGTCCATGCAGATCTCTCTTGCGCCTGACAATACACAGTCTCCAGAAACACACTCTTAGCACACAGGCAGCTGCTTCTCCTGCATTCCCATGCTTACTATTCAGCACTGTGTGGTATTTCAGATAGCAGTGTGTAACGCTAACACATTGAACATCACCAAGGCTCATTTCCTTTGCTCTAGGCTAATCATTCACCCAGGTTCCACATGCTCATGGTCTCAAGTAGCTGTTAGGACATGTGCTCTTTTCTGCCTCTCTAAACTATAAGGAAAATGTGTCAGGCTGTTACAGTAATTATCACTTGCTCTACCACAGTAGTAAATGTGCTCTGAAATTGCCAATCAATTATCGTTTTCTGCCTAGAATCACACCATGAGTCTGTGTGCACACAGGAATTGCTGTCAGAGATTTAATTTGTGTTGCTCTTGTTCTGTAAGACTTGCACACGTAGGAAAGGGGCAGCTTGTTTTCTTGAACTGTGATGGTCAGCATTCAGCACAAATCACTATCTCACAGATGAGAGGCAAATGGTAACACATTTGAAAACAACAGGGTAGATTTTCCTTCCACTCCTGCAATGGGTGAGGTAGTTCCTACATGTTCAAAACTCCAATTAACCCTTACCACAAGTGATCTTACATACATCTCTGCAGTCTTCATGCAGTTGTGTAAGCGTCCATGCAGATCTCTCTTGCACCTGACAATACACAGTCTCCAGAAACACACTCTTAGCACACAGGCAGCTGCTTCTCCTGCATTCCCATGCTTACTATTCAGCACTGTGTGGTATTTCAGATAGCAGTGTGTAACGCTAACACATTCAACATCACCAAGGCTCATTTCCTTTGCTCTAGTCTAATCACTCACCCAGGTTCCACATGCTCATGGTCTCAAGTAGCTGTTAGGACATGTGCTCTTTTCTGCCTCTCTAAACTATAAGGAAAATGTGTCAGGCTGTTACAGTAATTATCACTTGCTCTACCACAGTGGTAAATGTGCTTTGAAATTGCCAATCAAATATCGTTTTCTGCCTAGAATCACACCATGAGTCTGTGTGCATACAGGAATTGTTGTCAGAGATTTAATTCGTGTTGCTCTTGTTCTGTAAGACTTGCACTCGTAGGAAAGGGGCAGCTTGTTTCTTTGAACTGTGATGGTTAGCATTCAGCACAAATCCCTATCTCACAGATGAGAGGCAAATGGTAACTCATTTGAAAACAACAGGGTAGATTTTCCTTCCACTCCTGCAATGGGTGAGGTAGTTCCTACATGTTCAAAACTCCAATTAACCCTTACCACAGTTGATCTTACATACATCTCTGCAGTCTTCATGCAGTTGTGAAAGCGTCCATGCAGATCTCTCTTGCACCTGACAATGCACAGTCTCCAGAAACACACTCTTAGCACACAGGCAGCTGCTTCTCCTGCATTCCCATGCTTACTATTCAGCACTGTGTGGTATTTCAGATAGCAGTGTGTAACGCTAACACATTCAACATCACCAAGGCTCATTTCCTTTGCTCTAGGCTAATCACTCACCCAGGTTCCACATGCTCATGGTCTCAAGTAGCTGTTAGGACATGTGCTCTTTTCTGCCTCTCTAAACTATAAGGAAAATGTGTCAGGCTGTTACAGTAATTATCACTTGCTCTACCACAGTAGTAAATGTGCTCTGAAATTGCCAATCAAATATCGTTTTCTGCCTAGAATCACACCATGAGTCTGTGTGCACACAGGAATTGTTGTCAGAGATTTAATTTGTGTTGCTCTTGTTCTGTAAGACTTGCACTCGTAGGAAAGGGGCAGCTTGTTTTCTTGAACTGTGATGGTTAGCATTCAGCACAAATCACTATCTCACAGATGAGAGGCAAATGGTAACACATTTGAAAACAGCAGGGTAGATTTTCCTTCACCTCCTGCAATGGGTGAGGTAGTTCCTACATGTTCAAAACTCCAATTAATCCTTACCACAGGTGATCTTACATACATCTCTGCAGTCTTCATGCAGTTGTGCAAGCGTCCATGCAGATCTCTCTTGCACCTGACAATACACAGTCTCCAGAAACACACTCTTAGCACACAGGCAGCTGCTTCTCCTGCATTCCCATGCTTACTATTCAGCACTGTGAGGTATTTCAGATAGCAGTGTGTAACGCTAACACATTCAACATCACCAAGGCTCATTTCCTTTGCTCTAGTCTAATCACTCACCCAGGTTCCACATGCTCATGGTCTCAAGTAGCTGTTAGGACATGTGCTCTTTTCTGCCTCTCTAAACTATAAGGAAAATGTGTCAGGCTGTTACAGTAATTATCACTTGCTCTACCACAGTAGTAAATGTGCTTTGAAATTGCCAATCAAATATCGTTTTCCGCCTAGAATCACACCATGAGTCTGTGTGCACACAGGATTTGTTGTCAGAGATTTAATTTGTGTTGCTCTTGTTCTGTAAGACTTGCACTCGTAGGAAAGTGGCAGCTTGCTTTCTTGAACTGTGATGGTTAGCATTCAGCACAAATCACTATCTCACAGATGAGAGGCAAATGGTAACACATTTGAAAACAACAGGGTAGATTTTCGTTCCACTCCTGCAATGGGTGAGGTAGTTCCTACATGTTCAAAACTCCAATTAACCCTTACCACAGGTGATCTTACATACATCTCTGCAGTCTTCATGCAGTTGTGTAAGCGTCCATGCAGATCTCTCTTGCGCCTGACAATACACAGTCTCCAGAAACACACTCTTAGCACACAGGCAGCTGCTTCTCCTGCATTCCCATGCTTACTATTCAGCACTGTGTGGTATTTCAGATAGCAGTGTGTAACGCTAACACATTGAACATCACCAAGGCTCATTTCCTTTGCTCTAGGCTAATCATTCACCCAGGTTCCACATGCTCATGGTCTCAAGTAGCTGTTAGGACATGTGCTCTTTTCTGCCTCTCTAAACTATAAGGAAAATGTGTCAGGCTGTTACAGTAATTATCACTTGCTCTACCACAGTAGTAAATGTGCTCTGAAATTGCCAATCAATTATCGTTTTCTGCCTAGAATCACACCATGAGTCTGTGTGCACACAGGAATTGCTGTCAGAGATTTAATTTGTGTTGCTCTTGTTCTGTAAGACTTGCACACGTAGGAAAGGGGCAGCTTGTTTTCTTGAACTGTGATGGTCAGCATTCAGCACAAATCACTATCTCACAGATGAGAGGCAAATGGTAACACATTTGAAAACAACAGGGTAGATTTTCCTTCCACTCCTGCAATGGGTGAGGTAGTTCCTACATGTTCAAAACTCCAATTAACCCTTACCACAAGTGATCTTACATACATCTCTGCAGTCTTCATGCAGTTGTGTAAGCGTCCATGCAGATCTCTCTTGCACCTGACAATACACAGTCTCCAGAAACACACTCTTAGCACACAGGCAGCTGCTTCTCCTGCATTCCCATGCTTACTATTCAGCACTGTGTGGTATTTCAGATAGCAGTGTGTAACGCTAACACATTCAACATCACCAAGGCTCATTTCCTTTGCTCTAGTCTAATCACTCACCCAGGTTCCACATGCTCATGGTCTCAAGTAGCTGTTAGGACATGTGCTCTTTTCTGCCTCTCTAAACTATAAGGAAAATGTGTCAGGCTGTTACAGTAATTATCACTTGCTCTACCACAGTAGTAAATGTGCTTTGAAATTGCCAATCAAATATCGTTTTCCGCCTAGAATCACACCATGAGTCTGTGTGCACACAGGATTTGTTGTCAGAGATTTAATTTGTGTTGCTCTTGTTCTGTAAGACTTGCACTCGTAGGAAAGGGGCAGCTTGCTTTCTTGAACTGTGATGGTTAGCATTCAGCACAAATCACTATCTCACAGATGAGAGGCAAATGGTAACACATTTGAAAACAACAGGGTAGATTTTCGTTCCACTCCTGCAATGGGTGAGGTAGTTCCTACATTTTCAAAACTCCAATTAACCCTTACCACAGGTGATCTTACATACATCTCTGCAGTCTTCATGCAGTTGTGTAAGCGTCCATGCAGATCTCTCTTGCAGCTGACAATACACAGTCTCCAGACACACACTCTTAGCACACAGGCAGCTGCTTCTCCTGCATTCCCATGCTTACTATTCAGCACTGTGTGGTATTTCAGATAGCAGTGTGTAACGCTAACACATTCAACATCACCAAGGCTCATTTCCTTTGCTCTAGGCTAATCACTCACCCAGGTTCCACATGGTCATGGTCTCAAGTAGCTGTTAGGACATGTGCTGTTTTCTGCCTCTCTAAACTATAAGGAAAATGTGTCAGGCTGTTACAGTAATTATCACTTGCTCTACCACAGTGGTAAATGTGCTTTGAAATTGCCAATCAAATATCGTTTTCTGCCTAGAATCACACCATGAGTCTGTGTGCATACAGGAATTGTTGTCAGAGATTTAATTCGTGTTGCTCTTGTTCTGTAAGACTTGCACTCGTAGGAAAGGGGCAGCTTGTTTCTTTGAACTGTGATGGTTAGCATTCAGCACAAATCCCTATCTCACAGATGAGAGGCAAATGGTAACTCATTTGAAAACAACAGGGTAGATTTTCCTTCCACTCCTGCAATGGGTGAGGTAGTTCCTACATGTTCAAAACTCCAATTAACCCTTACCACAGTTGATCTTACATACATCTCTGCAGTCTTCATGCAGTTGTGAAAGCGTCCATGCAGATCTCTCTTGCACCTGACAATGCACAGTCTCCAGAAACACACTCTTAGCACACAGGCAGCTGCTTCTCCTGCATTCCCATGCTTACTATTCAGCACTGTGTGGTATTTCAGATAGCAGTGTGTAACGCTAACACATTCAACATCACCAAGGCTCATTTCCTTTGCTCTAGGCTAATCACTCACCCAGGTTCCACATGCTCATGGTCTCAAGTAGCTGTTAGGACATGTGCTCTTTTCTGCCTCTCTAAACTATAAGGAAAATGTGTCAGGCTGTTACAGTAATTATCACTTGCTCTACCACAGTAGTAAATGTGCTCTGAAATTGCCAATCAAATATCGTTTTCTGCCTAGAATCACACCATGAGTCTGTGTGCACACAGGAATTGTTGTCAGAGATTTAATTTGTGTTGCTCTTGTTCTGTAAGACTTGCACTCGTAGGAAAGGGGCAGCTTGTTTTCTTGAACTGTGATGGTTAGCATTCAGCACAAATCACTATCTCACAGATGAGAGGCAAATGGTAACACATTTGAAAACAGCAGGGTAGATTTTCCTTCACCTCCTGCAATGGGTGAGGTAGTTCCTACATGTTCAAAACTCCAATTAATCCTTACCACAGGTGAACTTACATACATCTCTGCAGTCTTCATGCAGTTGTGCAAGCGTCCATGCAGATCTCTCTTGCACCTGACAATACACAGTCTCCAGAAACACACTCTTAGCACACAGGCAGCTGCTTCTCCTGCATTCCCATGCTTACTATTCAGCACTGTGAGGTATTTCAGATAGCAGTGTGTAACGCTAACACATTCAACATCACCAAGGCTCATTTCCTTTGCTCTAGTCTAATCACTCACCCAGGTTCCACATGCTCATGGTCTCAAGTAGCTGTTAGGACATGTGCTCTTTTCTGCCTCTCTAAACTATAAGGAAAATGTGTCAGGCTGTTACAGTAATTATCACTTGCTCTACCACAGTAGTAAATGTGCTTTGAAATTGCCAATCAAATATCGTTTTCCGCCTAGAATCACACCATGAGTCTGTGTGCACACAGGATTTGTTGTCAGAGATTTAATTTGTGTTGCTCTTGTTCTGTAAGACTTGCACTCGTAGGAAAGGGGCAGCTTGCTTTCTTGAACTGTGATGGTTAGCATTCAGCACAAATCACTATCTCACAGATGAGAGGCAAATGGTAACACATTTGAAAACAACAGGGTAGATTTTCGTTCCACTCCTGCAATGGGTGAGGTAGTTCCTACATTTTCAAAACTCCAATTAACCCTTACCACAGGTGATCTTACATACATCTCTGCAGTCTTCATGCAGTTGTGTAAGCGTCCATGCAGATCTCTCTTGCAGCTGACAATACACAGTCTCCAGACACACACTCTTAGCACACAGGCAGCTGCTTCTCCTGCATTCCCATGCTTACTATTCAGCACTGTGTGGTATTTCAGATAGCAGTGTGTAACGCTAACACATTCAACATCACCAAGGCTCATTTCCTTTGCTCTAGGCTAATCACTCACCCAGGTTCCACATGGTCATGGTCTCAAGTAGCTGTTAGGACATGTGCTGTTTTCTGCCTCTCTAAACTATAAGGAAAATGTGTCAGGCTGTTACAGTAATTATCACTTGCTCTACCACAGTAGTAAATGTGCTCTGAAATTGCCAATCAAATATCGTTTTCTGCCTGTAATCACACCATGAGTCTGTGTGCACACAGGAATTGTTGTCAGAGATTTAATTCGTGTTGCTCTTGTTCTGTAAGACTTGCACTCGTAGCAAAGGGGCAGCTTGTTTTCTTGAACTGTGATGGTTAGCATTCAGCACAAATCACTATCTCACAGATGAGAGGCAAATGGTAACACATTTGAAAACAGCAGGGTAGATTTTCCTTCACCTCCTGCAATGGGTGAGGTAGTTCCTACATGTTCAAAACTCCAATTAATCCTTACCACAGGTGATCTTACATACATCTCTGCAGTCTTCATGCAGTTGTGCAAGCGTCCATGCAGATCTCTCTTGCACCTGACAATACACAGTCTCCAGAAACACACTTTTAGCACACAGGCAGCTGCTTCTCCTGCATTCCCATGCTTACTATTCAGCACTGTGAGGTATTTCAGATAGCAGTGTGTAACGCTAACACATTCAACATCACCAAGGCTCATTTCCTTTGCTCTAGTCTAATCACTCACCCAGGTTCCACATGCTCATGGTCTCAAGTAGCTGTTAGGACATGTGCTCTTTTCTGCCTCTCTAAACTATAAGGAAAATGTGTCAGGCTGTTACAGTAATTATCACTTGCTCTACCACAGTGGTAAATGTGCTTTGAAATTGCCAATCAAATATCGTTTTCTGCCTAGAATCACACCATGAGTCTGTGTGCATACAGGAATTGTTGTCAGAGATTTAATTCGTGTTGCTCTTGTTCTGTAAGACTTGCACTCGTAGGAAAGGGGCAGCTTGTTTCTTTGAACTGTGATGGTTAGCATTCAGCACAAATCACTATCTCACAGATGAGAGGCAAATGGTAACTCATTTGAAAACAACAGGGTAGATTTTCCTTCCACTCCTGCAATGGGTGAGGTAGTTCCTACATGTTCAAAACTCCAATTAACCCTTACCACAGTTGATCTTACATACATCTCTGCAGTCTTCATGCAGTTGTGAAAGCGTCCATGCAGATCTCTCTTGCACCTGACAATGCACAGTCTCCAGAAACACACTCTTAGCACACAGGCAGCTGCTTCTCCTGCATTCCCATGCTTACTATTCAGCACTGTGTGGTATTTCAGATAGCAGTGTGTAACGCTAACACATTCAACATCACCAAGGCTCATTTCCTTTGCTCTAGGCTAATCACTCACCCAGGTTCCACATGCTCATGGTCTCAAGTAGCTGTTAGGACATGTGCTCTTTTCTGCCTCTCTAAACTATAAGGAAAATGTGTCAGGCTGTTACAGTAATTATCACTTGCTCTACCACAGTAGTAAATGTGCTCTGAAATTGCCAATCAAATATCGTTTTCTGCCTAGAATCACACCATGAGTCTGTGTGCACACAGGAATTGTTGTCAGAGATTTAATTTGTGTTGCTCTTGTTGTGTAAGACTTGCACTCGTAGGAAAGGGGCAGCTTGTTTTCTTGAACTGTGATGGTTAGCATTCAGCACAAATCACTATCTCACAGATGAGAGGCAAATGGTAACACATTTGAAAACAGCAGGGTAGATTTTCCTTCACCTCCTGCAATGGGTGAGGTAGTTCCTACATGTTCAAAACTCCAATTAATCCTTACCACAGGTGATCTTACATACATCTCTGCAGTCTTCATGCAGTTGTGCAAGCGTCCATGCAGATCTCTCTTGCACCTGACAATACACAGTCTCCAGAAACACACTCTTAGCACACAGGCAGCTGCTTCTCCTGCATTCCCATGCTTACTATTCAGCACTGTGAGGTATTTCAGATAGCAGTGTGTAACGCTAACACATTCAACATCACCAAGGCTCATTTCCTTTGCTCTAGTCTAATCACTCACCCAGGTTCCACATGCTCATGGTCTCAAGTAGCTGTTAGGACATGTGCTCTTTTCTGCCTCTCTAAACTATAAGGAAAATGTGTCAGGCTGTTACAGTAATTATCACTTGCTCTACCACAGTGGTAAATGTGCTTTGAAATTGCCAATCAAATATCGTTTTCTGCCTAGAATCACACCATGAGTCTGTGTGCACACAGGAATTGTTGTCAGAGATTTAATTCGTGTTGCTCTTGTTCTGTGAGACTTGCACTCGTAGGAAAGGGGCAGCTTGTTTTTCTTGAACTGTGATGGTTAGCATTCAGCACAAATCACTATCTCACAGATGAGAGGCAAATGGTATCACATTTGAAAACAACAGGGTAGATTTTCCTTCCACTCCTGCAATGGGTGAGGTAGTTCCTACATATTCAAAACTCCAATTAACCCTTACCACAGTTGATCTTACATACATCTCTGCAGTCTTCATGCAGTTGTGCAAGCGTCCATGCAGATCTCTCTTGCACCTGACAATACACAGTCTCCAGAAACACACTCTTAGCACACAGGCAGCTGTTTCTCCTGCACTCCCATGCTTACTATTCAGCACTGTGTGGTATTTCAGATAGCAGTGCGTAACGCTAACACATTCAACATCACCAAGGCTCATTTCCTTTGCTCTAGTCTAATCACTCACCCAGGTTCCACATGCTCATGGTCTCAAGTAGCTGTTAGGACATGTGCTCTTTTCTGCCTCTCTAAACTATAAGGAAAATGTGTCAGGCTGTTACAGTAATTATTACTTGCTCTGCCACAGTAGTAAATGTGCTTTGCAATTGCCAATCAAATATCGTTTTCTGCCTAGAATCACACCATGAGTCTGTGTGCACACAGGAATTGTTGTCAGAGATTTAATTTGTGTAGCTCTTGTTCTGTAAGACTTGCACTCGTAGGAAAGGGGCAGCTTGTTTTCTTGAACTGTGATGGTTAGCATTCAGCACAAATCACTATCTCACAGATGAGAGGCAAATGGTAACACATTTGAAAACAGCAGGGTAGATTTTCCTTCACCTCCTGCAATGGGTGAGGTAGTTCCTACATGTTCAAAACTCCAATTAATCCTTACCACAGGTGATCTTACATACATCTCTGCAGTCTTCATGCAGTTGTGCAAGCGTCCATGCAGATCTCTCTTGCACCTGACAATACACAGTCTCCAGAAACACACTTTTAGCACACAGGCAGCTGCTTCTCCTGCATTCCCATGCTTACTATTCAGCACTGTGAGGTATTTCAGATAGCAGTGTGTAACGCTAACACATTCAACATCACCAAGGCTCATTTCCTTTGCTCTAGTCTAATCACTCACCCAGGTTCCACATGCTCATGGTCTCAAGTAGCTGTTAGGACATGTGCTCTTTTCTGCCTCTCTAAACTATAAGGAAAATGTGTCAGGCTGTTACAGTAATTATCACTTGCTCTACCACAGTGGTAAATGTGCTTTGAAATTGCCAATCAAATATCGTTTTCTGCCTAGAATCACACCATGAGTCTGTGTGCATACAGGAATTGTTGTCAGAGATTTAATTCGTGTTGCTCTTGGTCTGTAAGACTTGCACTCGTAGGAAAGGGGCAGCTTGTTTCTTTGAACTGTGATGGTTAGCATTCAGCACAAATCACTATCTCACAGATGAGAGGCAAATGGTAACTCATTTGAAAACAACAGGGTAGATTTTCCTTCCACTCCTGCAATGGGTGAGGTAGTTCCTACATGTTCAAAACTCCAATTAACCCTTACCACAGTTG
Source organism: Triturus cristatus (assembly GCF_964204655.1). Lineage (NCBI taxonomy): Eukaryota > Metazoa > Chordata > Amphibia > Caudata > Salamandridae > Triturus > Triturus cristatus. The sequence continues at coordinate 291,210,470 of NC_140579.1, forward strand.
ATCTTACATACATCTCTGCAGTCTTCATGCAGTTGTGAAAGCGTCCATGCAGATCTCTCTTGCACCTGACAATGCACAGTCTCCAGAAACACACTCTTAGCACACAGGCAGCTGCTTCTCCTGCATTCCCATGCTTACTATTCAGCACTGTGTGGTATTTCAGATAGCAGTGTGTAACGCTAACACATTCAACATCACCAAGGCTCATTTCCTTTGCTCTAGGCTAATCACTCACCCAGGTTCCACATGCTCATGGTCTCAAGTAGCTGTTAGGACATGTGCTCTTTTCTGCCTCTCTAAACTATAAGGAAAATGTGTCAGGCTGTTACAGTAATTATCACTTGCTCTACCACAGTAGTAAATGTGCTCTGAAATTGCCAATCAAATATCGTTTTCTGCCTAGAATCACACCATGAGTCTGTGTGCACACAGGAATTGTTGTCAGAGATTTAATTTGTGTTGCTCTTGTTCTGTAAGACTTGCACTCGTAGGAAAGGGGCAGCTTGTTTTCTTGAACTGTGATGGTTAGCATTCAGCACAAATCACTATCTCACAGATGAGAGGCAAATGGTAACACATTTGAAAACAGCAGGGTAGATTTTCCTTCACCTCCTGCAATGGGTGAGGTAGTTCCTACATGTTCAAAACTCCAATTAATCCTTACCACAGGTGATCTTACATACATCTCTGCAGTCTTCATGCAGTTGTGCAAGCATCCATGCAGATCTCTCTTGCACCTGACAATACACAGTCTCCAGAAACACACTCTTAGCACACAGGCAGCTGCTTCTCCTGCATTCCCATGCTTACTATTCAGCACTGTGAGGTATTTCAGATAGCAGTGTGTAACGCTAACACATTCAACATCACCAAGGCTCATTTCCTTTGCTCTAGTCTAATCACTCACCCAGGTTCCACATGCTCATGGTCTCAAGTAGGTGTTAGGACATGTGCTCTTTTCTGCCTCTCTAAACTATAAGGAAAATGTGTCAGGCTGTTACAGTAATTATCACTTGCTCTACCACAGTGGTAAATGTGCTTTGAAATTGCCAATCAAATATCGTTTTCTGCCTAGAATCACACCATGAGTCTGTGTGCACACAGGAATTGTTGTCAGAGATTTAATTCGTGTTGCTCTTGTTCTGTGAGACTTGCACTCGTAGGAAAGGGGCAGCTTGTTTTTCTTGAACTGTGATGGTTAGCATTCAGCACAAATCACTATCTCACAGATGAGAGGCAAATGGTATCACATTTGAAAACAACAGGGTAGATTTTCCTTCCACTCCTGCAATGGGTGAGGTAGTTCCTACATATTCAAAACTCCAATTAACCCTTACCACAGTTGATCTTACATACATCTCTGCAGTCTTCATGCAGTTGTGCAAGCGTCCATGCAGATCTCTCTTGCACCTGACAATACACAGTCTCCAGAAACACACTCTTAGCACACAGGCAGCTGTTTCTCCTGCACTCCCATGCTTACTATTCAGCACTGTGTGGTATTTCAGATAGCAGTGCGTAACGCTAACACATTCAACATCACCAAGGCTCATTTCCTTTGCTCTAGTCTAATCACTCACCCAGGTTCCACATGCTCATGGTCTCAAGTAGCTGTTAGGACATGTGCTCTTTTCTGCCTCTCTAAACTATAAGGAAAATGTTTCAGGCTGTTACAGTAATTATCACTTGCTCTACCACAGTAGTAAATGTGCTTTGAAATTGCCAATCAAATATCGTTTTCCGCCTAGAATCACACCATGAGTCTGTGTGCACACAGGAATTGTTGTCAGAGATTTAATTCGTGTTGCTCTTGTTCTGTAAGACTTGCACTCGTAGGAAAGGGGCAGCTTGTTTTCTTGAACTGTGATGGTTAGCATTCAGCACAAATAACTATCTCACAGATGAGAGGCAAATGGTAACACATTTGAAAACAACAGGGTACATTTTCCTTCCACTCCTGCAATGGGTGAGGTAGTTCCTACATGTTCAAAACTCCAATTAATCCTTACCACAGGTGATCTTACATACATCTCTGCAGTCTTCATGCAGTTGTGCAAGCGTCCATGCAGATCTCTCTTGCACCTGACAATACACAGTCTCCAGAAACACACTCTTAGCACACAGGCAGCTGCTTCTCCTGCATTCCCATGCTTACTATTCAGCACTGTGAGGTATTTCAGATAGCAGTGTGTAACGCTAACACATTCAACATCACCAAGGCTCATTTCCTTTGCTCTAGTCTAATCACTCACCCAGGTTCCACATGCTCATGGTCTCAAGTAGCTGTTAGGACATGTGCTCTTTTCTGCCTCTCTAAACTATAAGGAAAATGTGTCAGGCTGTTACAGTAATTATCACTTGCTCTACCACAGTGGTAAATGTGCTTTGAAATTGCCAATCAAATATCGTTTTCTGCCTAGAATCACACCATGAGTCTGTGTGCACACAGGAATTGTTGTCAGAGATTTAATTCGTGTTGCTCTTGTTCTGTGAGACTTGCACTCGTAGGAAAGGGGCAGCTTGTTTTTCTTGAACTGTGATGGTTAGCATTCAGCACAAATCACTATCTCACAGATGAGAGGCAAATGGTATCACATTTGAAAACAACAGGGTAGATTTTCCTTCCACTCCTGCAATGGGTGAGGTAGTTCCTACATATTCAAAACTCCAATTAACCCTTACCACAGTTGATCTTACATACATCTCTGCAGTCTTCATGCAGTTGTGCAAGCGTCCATGCAGATCTCTCTTGCACCTGACAATACACAGTCTCCAGAAACACACTCTTAGCACACAGGCAGCTGTTTCTCCTGCACTCCCATGCTTACTATTCAGCACTGTGTGGTATTTCAGATAGCAGTGCGTAACGCTAACACATTCAACATCACCAAGGCTCATTTCCTTTGCTCTAGTCTAATCACTCACCCAGGTTCCACATGCTCATGGTCTCAAGTAGCTGTTAGGACATGTGCTCTTTTCTGCCTCTCTAAACTATAAGGAAAATGTGTCAGGCTGTTACAGTAATTATTACTTGCTCTACCACAGTAGTAAATGTGCTTTGCAATTGCCAATCAAATATCGTTTTCTGCCTAGAATCACACCATGAGTCTGTGTGCACACAGGAATTGTTGTCAGAGATTTAATTTGTGTAGCTCTTGTTCTGTAAGACTTGCACTCGTAGGAAAGGGGCAGCTTGTTTTCTTGAACTGTGATGGTTAGCATTCAGCACAAATCACTATCTCACAGATGAGAGGCAAATGGTAACACATTTGAAAACAGCAGGGTAGATTTTCCTTCACCTCCTGCAATGGGTGAGGTAGTTCCTACATGTTCAAAACTCCAATTAATCCTTACCACAGGTGATCTTACATACATCTCTGCAGTCTTCATGCAGTTGTGCAAGCGTCCATGCAGATCTCTCTTGCACCTGACAATACACAGTCTCCAGAAACACACTTTTAGCACACAGGCAGCTGCTTCTCCTGCATTCCCATGCTTACTATTCAGCACTGTGAGGTATTTCAGATAGCAGTGTGTAACGCTAACACATTCAACATCACCAAGGCTCATTTCCTTTGCTCTAGTCTAATCACTCACCCAGGTTCCACATGCTCATGGTCTCAAGTAGCTGTTAGGACATGTGCTCTTTTCTGCCTCTCTAAACTATAAGGAAAATGTGTCAGGCTGTTACAGTAATTATCACTTGCTCTACCACAGTGGTAAATGTGCTTTGAAATTGCCAATCAAATATCGTTTTCTGCCTAGAATCACACCATGAGTCTGTGTGCATACAGGAATTGTTGTCAGAGATTTAATTCGTGTTGCTCTTGGTCTGTAAGACTTGCACTCGTAGGAAAGGGGCAGCTTGTTTCTTTGAACTGTGATGGTTAGCATTCAGCACAAATCACTATCTCACAGATGAGAGGCAAATGGTAACTCATTTGAAAACAACAGGGTAGATTTTCCTTCCACTCCTGCAATGGGTGAGGTAGTTCCTACATGTTCAAAACTCCAATTAACCCTTACCACAGTTGATCTTACATACATCTCTGCAGTCTTCATGCAGTTGTGAAAGCGTCCATGCAGATCTCTCTTGCACCTGACAATGCACAGTCTCCAGAAACACACTCTTAGCACACAGGCAGCTGCTTCTCCTGCATTCCCATGCTTACTATTCAGCACTGTGTGGTATTTCAGATAGCAGTGTGTAACGCTAACACATTCAACATCACCAAGGCTCATTTCCTTTGCTCTAGGCTAATCACTCACCCAGGTTCCACATGCTCATGGTCTCAAGTAGCTGTTAGGACATGTGCTCTTTTCTGCCTCTCTAAACTATAAGGAAAATGTGTCAGGCTGTTACAGTAATTATCACTTGCTCTACCACAGTAGTAAATGTGCTCTGAAATTGCCAATCAAATATCGTTTTCTGCCTAGAATCACACCATGAGTCTGTGTGCACACAGGAATTGTTGTCAGAGATTTAATTTGTGTTGCTCTTGTTCTGTAAGACTTGCACTCGTAGGAAAGGGGCAGCTTGTTTTCTTGAACTGTGATGGTTAGCATTCAGCACAAATCACTATCTCACAGATGAGAGGCAAATGGTAACACATTTGAAAACAGCAGGGTAGATTTTCCTTCACCTCCTGCAATGGGTGAGGTAGTTCCTACATGTTCAAAACTCCAATTAATCCTTACCACAGGTGATCTTACATACATCTCTGCAGTCTTCATGCAGTTGTGCAAGCATCCATGCAGATCTCTCTTGCACCTGACAATACACAGTCTCCAGAAACACACTCTTAGCACACAGGCAGCTGCTTCTCCTGCATTCCCATGCTTACTATTCAGCACTGTGAGGTATTTCAGATAGCAGTGTGTAACGCTAACACATTCAACATCACCAAGGCTCATTTCCTTTGCTCTAGTCTAATCACTCACCCAGGTTCCACATGCTCATGGTCTCAAGTAGCTGTTAGGACATGTGCTCTTTTCTGCCTCTCTAAACTATAAGGAAAATGTGTCAGGCTGTTACAGTAATTATCACTTGCTCTACCACAGTGGTAAATGTGCTTTGAAATTGCCAATCAAATATCGTTTTCTGCCTAGAATCACACCATGAGTCTGTGTGCACACAGGAATTGTTGTCAGAGATTTAATTCGTGTTGCTCTTGTTCTGTGAGACTTGCACTCGTAGGAAAGGGGCAGCTTGTTTTTCTTGAACTGTGATGGTTAGCATTCAGCACAAATCACTATCTCACAGATGAGAGGCAAATGGTATCACATTTGAAAACAACAGGGTAGATTTTCCTTCCACTCCTGCAATGGGTGAGGTAGTTCCTACATATTCAAAACTCCAATTAACCCTTACCACAGTTGATCTTACATACATCTCTGCAGTCTTCATGCAGTTGTGCAAGCGTCCATGCAGATCTCTCTTGCACCTGACAATACACAGTCTCCAGAAACACACTCTTAGCACACAGGCAGCTGTTTCTCCTGCACTCCCATGCTTACTATTCAGCACTGTGTGGTATTTCAGATAGCAGTGCGTAACGCTAACACATTCAACATCACCAAGGCTCATTTCCTTTGCTCTAGTCTAATCACTCACCCAGGTTCCACATGCTCATGGTCTCAAGTAGCTGTTAGGACATGTGCTCTTTTCTGCCTCTCTAAACTATAAGGAAAATGTTTCAGGCTGTTACAGTAATTATCACTTGCTCTACCACAGTAGTAAATGTGCTTTGAAATTGCCAATCAAATATCGTTTTCCGCCTAGAATCACACCATGAGTCTGTGTGCACACAGGAATTGTTGTCAGAGATTTAATTTGTGTTGCTCTTGTTCTGTAAGACTTGCACTCGTAGGAAAGGGGCAGCTTGTTTTCTTGAACTGTGATGGTTAGCATTCAGCACAAATAACTATCTCACAGATGAGAGGCAAATGGTAACACATTTGAAAACAACAGGGTACATTTTCCTTCCACTCCTGCAATAGGTGAGGTAGTTCCTACATGTTCAAAACTCCAATTAACCCTTACCACAGGTGATCTTACATACATCTCTGCAGTCTTCATGCAGTTGTGCAAGGGTCCATGCAGATCTCTCTTGCACCTGACAATACACAGTCTCCAGAAACACACTCTTAGCACACAGGCAGCTGCTTCTCCTGCATTCCCATGCTTACTATTCAGCACTGTGTGGTATTTCAGATAGCAGTGTGTAACGCTAACTCATTCAACATCACAAAGGCTCATTTCCTTTGCTCTAGTCTAATCACTCACCCAGGTTCCACATGCTCATGGTCTCAAGTAGCTGTTAGGACATGTGCTCTTTTCTGCCTCTCTAAACTATAAGGAAAATGTGTCAGGCTGTTACAGTAATTATCACTTGCTCTACCACAGTAGTAAATGTGCTTTGAAATTGCCAATCAAATATCGTTTTCTGCCTAGAATCACACCATGAGTCTGTGTGCACACAGGAATTGCTGTCAGAGATTTAATTTGTGTTGCTCTTGTTCTGTAAGACTTGCACTCGTAGGAAAGGGGCAGCTTGTTTTCTTGAACTGTGATGGTTAGCATTCAGCACAAATCACTATCTCACAGATGAGAGGCAAATGGTAACACATTTGAAAACAACAGGGTAGATTTTCCTTCCACTCCTGCAATGGGTGAGGTAGTTCCTACATGTTCAAAACTCCAATTAACCCTTACCACAGGTGATCTTACATACATCTCTGCAGTCTTCATGCAGTTGTGTAAGTGTCCATGCAGATCTCTCTTGCACCTGACAATACACAGTCTCCAGAAACACACTCTTAGCACACAGGCAGCTGCTTCTCCTGCATTCCCATGCTTACTATTCAGCACTGTGTGGTATTTCAGATAGCAGTGTGTAACGCTAACACATTCAACATCACCAAGGCTCATTTCCTTTGCTCTAGTCTAATCACTCACCCAGGTTCCACATGCTCATGGTCTCAAGTAGCTGTTAGGACATGTGCTCTTTTCTGCCTCTCTAAACTATAAGGAAAATGTGTCAGGCTGTTACAGTAATTATCACTTGCTCTACCACAGTAGTAAATGTGCTTTGCAATTGCCAATCAAATATCGTTTTCTGCCTAGAATCACACCATGAGTCTGTGTGCACACAGGAATTGTTGTCAGAGATTTAATTTGTGTAGCTCTTGTTCTGTAAGACTTGCACTCGTAGGAAAGGGGCAGCTTGTTTTCTTGAACTGTGATGGTTAGCATTCAGCACAAATCACTATCTCACAGATGAGAGGCAAATGGTAACACATTTGAAAACAGCAGGGTAGATTTTCCTTCACCTCCTGCAATGGGTGAGGTAGTTCCTACATGTTCAAAACTCCAATTAATCCTTACCACAGGTGATCTTACATACATCTCTGCAGTCTTCATGCAGTTTTGCAAGCGTCCATGCAGATCTCTCTTGCACCTGACAATACACAGTCTCCAGAAACACACTCTTAGCACACAGGCAGCTGCTTCTCCTGCATTCCCATGCTTACTATTCAGCACTGTGAGGTATTTCAGATAGCAGTGTGTAACGCTAACACATTCAACATCACCAAGGCTCATTTCCTTCGCTCTAGTCTAATCACTCACCCAGGTTCCACATGCTCATGGTCTCAAGTAGCTGTTAGGACATGTGCTCTTTTCTGCCTCTCTAAACTATAAGGAAAATGTGTCAGGCTGTTACAGTAATTATCACTTGCTCTACCACAGTAGTAAATGTGCATTGAAATTGCCAATCAAATATCGTTTTCCGCCTAGAATCACACCATGAGTCTGTGTGCACACAGGAATTGTTGTCAGAGATTTAATTCGTGTTGCTCTTGTTCTGTAAGACTTGCACTCGTAGGAAAGGGGCAGCTTGCTTTCTTGAACTGTGATGGTTAGCATTCAGCACAAATCACTATCTCACAGATGAGAGGCAAATGGTAACACATTTGAAAACAACAGGGTAGATTTTCCTTCCACTCCTGCAATGGGTGAGGTAGTTCCTACATGTTCAAAACTCCAATTAACCCTTACCACAGGTGATCTTACATACATCTCTGCAGTCTTCATGCAGTTGTGTAAGCGTCCATGCAGATCTCTCTTGCACCTGACAATACACAGTCTCCAGAAACACACTCTTAGCACACAGGCAGCTGCTTCTCCTGCATTCCCATGCTTACTATTCAGCACTGTGTGGTATTTCAGATAGCAGTGTGTAACGCTAACACATTCAACATCACCAAGGCTCATTTCCTTTGCTCTAGTCTAATCACTCACCCAGGTTCCACATGCTCATGGTCTCAAGTAGCTGTTAGGACATGTGCTCTTTTCTGCCTCTCTAAACTATAAGGAAAATGTGTAAGGCTGTTACAGTAATTATCACTTGCTCTACCACAGTAGTAAATGTGCTTTGAAATTGCCAATCAAATATCGTTTTCCGCCTAGAATCACACCATGAGTCTGTGTGCACACAGGATTTGTTGTCAGAGATTTAATTTGTGTTGCTCTTGTTCTGTAAGACTTGCACTCGTAGGAAAGGGGCAGCTTGCTTTCTTGAACTGTGATGATTAGCATTCAGCACAAATCACTATCTCACAGATGAGAGGCAAATGGTAACACATTTGAAAACAACAGGGTAGATTTTCGTTCCACTCCTGCAATGGGTGAGGTAGTTCCTACATGTTCAAAACTCCAATTAACCCTTACCACAGGTGATCTTACATACATCTCTGCAGTCTTCATGCAGTTGTGTAAGCGTCCATGTAGATCTCTCTTGCAGCTGACAATACACAGTCTCCAGAAACACACTCTTAGCACACAGGCAGCTGCTTCTCCTGCATTCCCATGCTTACTATTCAGCACTGTGTGGTATTTCAGATAGCAGTGTGTAACGCTAACACATTCAACATCACCAAGGCTCATTTCCTTTGCTCTAGGCTAATCACTCACCCAGGTTCCACATGGTCATGGTCTCAAGTAGCTGTTAGGACATGTGCTGTTTTCTGCCTCTCTAAACTATAAGGAAAATGTGTCAGGCTGTTACAGTAATTATCACTTGCTCTACCACAGTAGTAAATGTGCTCTGAAATTGCCAATCAAATATCGTTTTCTGCCTGGAATCACACCATGAGTCTGTGTGCACACAGGAATTGTTGTCAGAGATTTAATTCGTGTTGCTCTTGTTCTGTAAGACTTGCACTCGTAGCAAAGGGGCAGCTTGTTTTCTTGAACTGTGATGGTTAGCATTCAGCACAAATCACTATCTCACAGATGAGAGGCAAATGGTAACACATTTGAAAACAACAGGGTAGATTTTCCTTCCACTCCTGCAATGGGTGAGGTAGTTCCTACATGTTCAAAACTCCAATTAACCCTTGCCACAGTTGATCTTACATACATCTCTGCAGTCTTCATGCAGTTGTGCAAGCGTCCATGCAGATCTCTCTTGCACCTGACAATACACAGTCTCCAGAAACACACTCTTAGCACACAGGCAGCTGTTTCTCCTGCACTCCCATGCTTACTATTCAGCACTGTGTGGTATTTCAGATAGCAGTGCGTAACGCTAACACATTCAACATCACCAAGGCTCATTTCCTTTGCTCTAGTCTAATCACTCACCCAGGTTCCACATGCTCATGGTCTCAAGTAGCTGTTAGGACATGTGCTCTTTTCTGCCTCTCTAAACTATAAGGAAAATGTGTCAGGCTGTTACAGTAATTATCACTTGCTCTACCACAGTAGTAAATGTGCTTTGAAATTGCCAATCAAATATCGTTTTCCGCCTAGAATCACACCATGAGTCTGTGTGCACACAGGAATTGTTGTCAGAGATTTAATTCGTGTTGCTCTTGTTCTGTAAGACTTGCACTCGTAGGAAAGGGGCAGCTTGTTTTCTTGAACTGTGATGGTTAGCATTCAGCACAAATAACTATCTCACAGATGAGAGGCAAATGGTAACACATTTGAAAACAACAGGGTACATTTTCCTTCCACTCCTGCAATGGGTGAGGTAGTTCCTACATGTTCAAAACTCCAATTAACCCTTACCACAGGTGATCTTACATACATCTCTGCAGTCTTCATGCAGTTGTGCAAGCGTCCATGCAGATCTCTCTTGCACCTGACAATACACAGTCTCCAGAAACATACTCTTAGCACACAGGCAGCTGCTTCTCCTGCATTCCCATGCTTACTATTCAGCTCTGTGTGGTATTTCAGATAGCAGTGTGTAACGCTAACTCATTCAACATCACAAAGGCTCATTTCCTTTGCTCTAGTCTAATCACTCACCCAGGTTCCACATGCTCATGGTCTCAAGTAGCTGTTAGGACATGTGCTCTTTTATGCCTCTCTAAACTATAAGGAAAATGTGTCAGGCTGTTACAGTAATTATCACTTGCTCTACCACAGTAGTAAATGTGCTTTGAAATTGCCAATGAAATATCGTTTTCCGCCTAGAATCACACCATGAGTCTGTGTGCACACAGGAATTGTTGTCAGAGATTTAATTCGTGTTGCTCTTGTTCTGTAAGACTTGCACTCGTAGGAAAGGGGCAGCTTGCTTTCTTTTCTTGAACTGTGATGGTTAGCATTCAGCACAAATCACTATCTCACAGATGAGAGGCAAATGGTAACACATTTGAAAACAACAGGGTAGATTTTCCTTCCACTCCTGCAATGGGTGAGGTAGTTCCTACATGTTCAAAACTCCAATTAACCCTTACCACAGGTGATCTTACATACATCTCTGCAGTCTTCATGCAGTTGTGTAAGCGTCCATGCAGATCTCTCTTGCACCTGACAATACACAGTCTCCAGAAACACACTCTTAGCACACAGGCAGCTGCTTCTCCTGCATTCCCATGCTTACTATTCAGCACTGTGTGGTATTTCAGATAGCAGTGTGTAACGCTAACACATTCAACATCACCAAGGCTCATTTCCTTTGCTCTAGGCTAATCACTCACCCAGGTTCTACATGCTCATGGTCTCCAGTAGCTGTTAGGACATGTGCTCTTTTCTGCCTCTCTAAACTATAAGGAAAATGTGTCAGGCTGTTACAGTAATTATCACTTGCTCTACCACAGTAGTAAATGTGCTTTGAAATTGCCAATCAAATATCGTTTTCTGCCTAGAATCACACCATGAGTCTGTGTGCACACAGGAATTGCTGTCAGAGATTTAATTTGTGTTGCTCTTGTTCTGTAAGACTTGCACTCGTAGGAAAGGGGCAGCTTGTTTTCTTGAACTGTGATGGTTAGCATTCAGCACAAATCACTATCTCACAGATGAGAGGCGAATGGTAACACATTTGAAAACAACAGGGTAGATTTTCCTTCCACTCCTGCAATGGGTGAGGTAGTTCCTACATGTTCAAAACTCCAATTAACCCTTACCACAGGTGATCTTACATACATCTCTGCAGTCTTCATGCAGTTGTGTAAGTGTCCATGCAGATCTCTCTTGCACCTGACAATACACAGTCTCCAGAAACACACTCTTAGCACACAGGCAGCTGCTTCTCCTGCATTCCCATGCTTACTATTCAGCACTGTGTGGTATCTCAGATAGCAGTGTGTAACGCTAACACATTCAACATCACCAAGGCTCATTTCCTTTGCTCTAGTCTAATCACTCACCCAGGTTCCACATGCTCATGGTCTCAAGTAGCTGTTAGGACATGTGCTCTTTTCTGCCTCTCTAAACTATAAGGAAAATGTGTCAGGCTGTTACAGTAATTATCACTTGCTCTACCACAGTAGTAAATGTGCTTTGCAATTGCCAATCAAATATCGTTTTCTGCCTAGAATCACACCATGAGTCTGTGTGCACACAGGAATTGTTGTCAGAGATTTAATTTGTGTAGCTCTTGTTCTGTAAGACTTGCACTCGTAGGAAAGGGGCAGCTTGTTTTCTTGAACTGTGATGGTTAGCATTCAGCACAAATCACTATCTCACAGATGAGAGGCAAATGGTAACACATTTGAAAACAGGAGGGTAGATTTTCCTTCACCTCCTGCAATGGGTGAGGCAGTTCCTACATGTTCAAAACTCCAATTAATCCTTACCACAGGTGATCTTACATACATCTCTGCAGTCTTCATGCAGTTGTGCAAGCGTCCATGCAGATCTCTCTTGCACCTGACAATACACAGTCTCCAGAAACACACTCTTAGCACACAGGCAGCTGCTTCTCCTGCATTCCCATGCTTACTATTCAGCACTGTGAGGTATTTCAGATAGCAGTGTGTAACGCTAACACATTCAACATCACCAAGGCTCATTTCCTTCGCTCTAGTCTAATCACTCACCCAGGTTCCACATGCTCATGGTCTCAAGTAGCTGTTAGGACATGTGCTCTTTTCTGCCTCTCTAAACTATAAGGAAAATGTGTCAGGCTGTTACAGTAATTATCACTTGCTCTACCACAGTAGTAAATGTGCATTGAAATTGCCAATCAAATATCGTTTTCCGCCTAGAATCACACCATGAGTCTGTGTGCACACAGGAATTGTTGTCAGAGATTTAATTCGTGTTGCTCTTGTTCTGTAAGACTTGCACTCGTAGGAAAGGGGCAGCTTGCTTTCTTGAACTGTGATGGTTAGCATTCAGCACAAATCACTATCTCACAGATGAGAGGCAAATGGTAACACATTTGAAAACAACAGGGTAGATTTTCCTTCCACTCCTGCAATGGGTGAGGTAGTTCCTACATGTTCAAAACTCCAATTAACCCTTACCACAGGTGATCTTACATACATCTCTGCAGTCTTCATGCAGTTGTGTAAGCGTCCATGCAGATCTCTCTTGCACCTGACAATACACAGTCTCCAGAAACACACTCTTAGCACACAGGCAGCTGCTTCTCCTGCATTCCCATGCTTACTATTCAGCACTGTGTGGTATTTCAGATAGCAGTGTGTAACGCTAACACATTCAACATCACCAAGGCTCATTTCCTTTGCTCTAGTATAATCACTCACCCAGGTTCCACATGCTCATGGTCTCAAGTAGCTGTTAGGACATGTGCTCTTTTCTGCCTCTCTAAACTATAAGGAAAATGTGTCAGGCTGTTACAGTAATTATCACTTGCTCTACCACAGTAGTAAATGTGCTTTGAAATTGCCAATCAAATATCGTTTTCCGCCTAGAATCACACCATGAGTCTGTGTGCACACAGGATTTGTTGTCAGAGATTTAATTTGTGTTGCTCTTGTTCTGTAAGACTTGCACTCGTAGGAAAGGGGCAGCTTGCTTTCTTGAACTGTGATGGTCAGCATTCAGCACAAATCACTATCTCACAGATGAGAGGCAAATGGTAACACATTTGAAAACAACAGGGTAGATTTTCGTTCCACTCCTGCAATGGGTGAGGTAGTTCCTACATGTTCAAAACTCCAATTAACCCTTACCACAGGTGATCTTACATACATCTCTGCAGTCTTCATGCAGTTGTGTAAGTGTCCATGCAGATCTCTCTTGCACCTGACAATACACAGTCTCCAGAAACACACTCTTAGCACACAGGCAGCTGCTTCTCCTGCATTCCCATGCTTACTATTCAGCACTGTGTGGTATTTCAGATAGCAGTGTGTAACGCTAACACATTCAACATCACCAAGGCTCATTTCCTTTGCTCTAGTCTAATCACTCACCCAGGTTCCACATGCTCATGGTCTCAAGTAGCTGTTAGGACATGTGCTCTTTTCTGCCTCTCTAAACTATAAGGAAAATGTGTCAGGCTGTTACAGTAATTATCACTTGCTCTACCACAGTAGTAAATGTGCTTTGCAATTGCCAATCAAATATCGTTTTCTGCCTAGAATCACACCATGAGTCTGTGTGCACACAGGAATTGTTGTCAGAGATTTAATTTGTGTAGCTCTTGTTCTGTAAGACTTGCACTCGTAGGAAAGGGGCAGCTTGTTTTCTTGAACTGTGATGGTTAGCATTCAGCACAAATCACTATCTCACAGATGAGAGGCAAATGGTAACACATTTGAAAACAGCAGGGTAGATTTTCCTTCACCTCCTGCAATGGTTGAGGCAGTTCCTACATGTTCAAAACTCCAATTAATCCTTACCACAGGTGATCTTACATACATCTCTGCAGTCTTCATGCAGTTGTGCAAGCGTCCATGCAGATCTCTCTTGCACCTGACAATACACAGTCTCCAGAAACACACTCTTAGCACACAGGCAGCTGCTTCTCCTGCATTCCCATGCTTACTATTCAGCACTGTGAGGTATTTCAGATAGCAGTGTGTAACGCTAACACATTCAACATCACCAAGGCTCATTTCCTTCGCTCTAGTCTAATCACTCACCCAGGTTCCACATGCTCATGGTCTCAAGTAGCTGTTAGGACATGTGCTCTTTTCTGCCTCTCTAAACTATAAGGAAAATGTGTCAGGCTGTTACAGTAATTATCACTTGCTCTACCACAGTAGTAAATGTGCATTGAAATTGCCAATCAAATATCGTTTTCCGCCTAGAATCACACCATGAGTCTGTGTGCACACAGGAATTGTTGTCAGAGATTTAATTCGTGTTGCTCTTGTTCTGTAAGACTTGCACTCGTAGGAAAGGGGCAGCTTGCTTTCTTGAACTGTGATGGTTAGCATTCAGCACAAATCACTATCTCACAGATGAGAGGCAAATGGTAACACATTTGAAAACAACAGGGTAGATTTTCGTTCCACTCCTGCAATGGGTGAGGTAGTTCCTACATGTTCAAAACTCCAATTAACCCTTACCACAGGTGATCTTACATACATCTCTGCAGTCTTCATGCAGTTGTGTAAGCGCCCATGTAGATCTCTCTTGCAGCTGACAATACACAGTCTCCAGAAACACACTCTTAGCACACAGGCAGCTGCTTCTCCTGCATTCCCATGCTTACTATTCAGCACTGTGTGGTATTTCAGATAGCAGTGTGTAACGCTAACACATTCAACATCACCAAGGCTCATTTCCTTTGCTCTAGGCTAATCACTCACCCAGGTTCCACATGGTCATGGTCTCAAGTAGCTGTTAGGACATGTGCTGTTTTCTGCCTCTCTAAACTATAAGGAAAATGTGTCAGGCTGTTACAGTAATTATCACTTGCTCTACCACAGTAGTAAATGTGCTCTGAAATTGCCAATCAAATATCGTTTTCTGCCTGGAATCACACCATGAGTCTGTGTGCACACAGGAATTGTTGTCAGAGATTTAATTTGTGTTGCTCTTGTTCTGTAAGACTTGCACTCGTAGCAAAGGGGCAGCTTGTTTTCTTGAACTGTGATGGTTAGCATTCAGCACAAATCACTATCTCACAGATGAGAGGCAAATGGTAACACATTTGAAAACAGCAGGGTAGATTTTCCTTCACCTCCTGCAATGGGTGAGGTAGTTCCTACATGTTCAAAACTCCAATTAATCCTTACCACAGGTGATCTTACATACATCTCTGCAGTCTTCATGCTGTTGTGCAAGCATCCATGCAGATCTCTCTTGCACCTGACAATACACAGTCTCCAGAAACACACTTTTAGCACACAGGCAGCTGCTTCTCCTGCATTCCCATGCTTACTATTCAGCACTGTGAGGTATTTCAGATAGCAGTGTGTAACGCTAACACATTCAACATCACCAAGGCTCATTTCCTTTGCTCTAGTCTAATCACTCACCCAGGTTCCACATGCTCATGGTCTCAAGTAGCTGTTAGGACATGTGCTCTTTTCTGCCTCTCTAAACTATAAGGAAAATGTGTCAGGCTGTTACAGTAATTATCACTTGCTCTACCACAGTGGTAAATGTGCTTTGAAATTGCCAATCAAATATCGTTTTCTGCCTAGAATCACACCATGAGTCTGTGTGCACACAGGAATTGTTGTCAGAGATTTAATTTGTGTTGCTCTTGTTCTGTAAGACTTGCACTCGTAGGAAAGGGGCAGCTTGTTTTCTTGAACTGTGATGGTTAGCATTCAGCACAAATCACTATCTCACAGATGAGAGGCAAATGGTAACTCATTTGAAAACAACAGGGTAGATTTTCCTTCCACTCCTGCAATGGGTGAGGTAGTTCCTACATGTTCAAAACTCCAATTAACCCTTACCACAGTTGATCTTACATACATCTCTGCAGTCTTCATGCAGTTGTGCAAGCGTCCATGCAGATCTCTCTTGCACCTGACAATGCACAGTCTCCAGAAACACACTCTTAGCACACAGGCAGCTGCTTCTCCTGCATTCCCATGCTTACTATTCAGCACTGTGTGGTATTT
Source organism: Triturus cristatus (assembly GCF_964204655.1). NCBI lineage: Eukaryota > Metazoa > Chordata > Amphibia > Caudata > Salamandridae > Triturus > Triturus cristatus. Next base: position 291,226,766 of record NC_140579.1, read on the forward strand.
CAGATAGCAGTGTGTAACGCTAACACATTCAACATCACCAAGGCTCATTTCCTTTGCTCTAGGCTAATCACTCACCCAGGTTCTACATGCTCATGGTCTCCAGTAGCTGTTAGGACATGTGCTCTTTTCTGCCTCTCTAAACTATAAGGAAAATGTGTCAGGCTGTTACAGTAATTATCACTTGCTCTACCACAGTAGTAAATGTGCTTTGAAATTGCCAATCAAATATCGTTTTCTGCCTAGAATCACACCATGAGTCTGTGTGCACACAGGAATTGCTGTCAGAGATTTAATTTGTGTTGCTGTTGTTCTGTAAGACTTGCACTCGTAGGAAAGGGGCAGCTTGTTTTCTTGAACTGTGATGGTTAGCATTCAGCACAAATCACTATCTCACAGATGAGAGGCAAATGGTAACACATTTGAAAACAACAGGGTAGATTTTCCTTCCACTCCTGCAATGGGTGAGGTAGTTCCTACATGTTCAAAACTCCAATTAACCCTTACCACAGGTGATCTTACATACATCTCTGCAGTCTTCATGCAGTTGTGTAAGTGTCCATGCAGATCTCTCTTGCACCTGACAATACACAGTCTCCAGAAACACACTCTTAGCACACAGGCAGCTGCTTCTCCTGCATTCCCATGCTTACTATTCAGCACTGTGTGGTATTTCAGATAGCAGTGTGTAACGCTAACACATTCAACATCACCAAGGCTCATTTCCTTTGCTCTAGTCTAATCACTCACCCAGGTTCCACATGCTCATGGACTCAAGTAGCTGTTAGGACATGTGCTCTTTTCTGCCTCTCTAAACTATAAGGAAAATGTGTCAGGCTGTTACAGTAATTATCACTTGCTCTACCACAGTAGTAAATGTGCATTGAAATTGCCAATCAAATATCGTTTTCCGCCTAGAATCACACCATGAGTCTGTGTGCACACAGGAATTGTTGTCAGAGATTTAATTCGTGTTGCTCTTGTTCTGTAAGACTTGCACTCGTAGGAAAGGGGCAGCTTGCTTTCTTGAACTGTGATGGTTAGCATTCAGCACAAATCACTATCTCACAGATGAGAGGCAAATGGTAACACATTTGAAAACAGCAGGGTAGATTTTCCTTCACCTCCTGCAATGGGTGAGGTAGTTCCTACATGTTCAAAACTCCAATTAATCCTTACCACAGGTGATCTTACATACATCTCTGCAGTCTTCATGCAGTTGTGCAAGCGTCCATGCAGATCTCTCTTGCACCTGACAATACACAGTCTCCAGAAACACACTTTTAGCACACAGGCAGCTGCTTCTCCTGCATTCCCATGCTTACTATTCAGCACTGTGAGGTATTTCAGATAGCAGTGTGTAACGCTAACACATTCAACATCGCCAAGGCTCATTTCCTTTGCTCTAGTCTAATCACTCACCCAGGTTCCACATGCTCATGGTCTCAAGTAGCTGTTAGGACATGTGCTCTTTTCTGCCTCTCTAAACTATAAGGAAAATGTGTCAGGCTGTTACAGTAATTATCACTTGCTCTACCACAGTGGTAAATGTGCTTTGAAATTGCCAATCAAATATCGTTTTCTGCCTAGAATCACACCATGAGTCTGTGTGCACACAGGAATTGTTGTCAGAGATTTAATTCGTGTTGCTCTTGTTCTGTAAGACTTGCACTCGTAGGAAAGGGGCAGCTTGTTTTCTTGAACTGTGATGGTTAGCATTCAGCACAAATCACTATCTCACAGATGAGAGGCAAATGGTAACTCATTTGAAAACAACAGGGTAGATTTTCCTTCCACTCCTGCAATGGGTGAGGTAGTTCCTACATGTTCAAAACTCCAATTAACCCTTACCACAGTTGATCTTACATACATCTCTGCAGTCTTCATGCAGTTGTGCAAGCGTCCATGCAGATCTCTCTTGCACCTGACAATGCACAGTCTCCAGAAACACACTCTTAGCACACAGGCAGCTGCTTCTCCTGCATTCCCATGCTTACTATTCAGCACTGTGTGGTATTTCAGATAGCAGTGTGTAACGCTAACACATTCAACATCACCAAGGCTCATTTCCTTTGCTCTAGGCTAATCACTCACCCAGGTTCCACATGCTCATGGTCTCAAGTAGCTGTTAGGACATGTGCTCTTTTCTGCCTCTCTAAACTATAAGGAAAATGTGTCAGGCTGTTACAGTAATTATCACTTGCTCTACCACAGTAGTAAATGTGCTCTGAAATTGCCAATCAAATATCGTTTTCTGCCTAGAATCACACCATGAGGCTGTGTGCCCACAGGAATTGTTGTCAGAGATTTAATTTGTGTTGCTCTTGTTCTGTAAGACTTGCACCCGTAGGAAAGGGGCAGCTTGTTTTCTTGAACTGTGATGGTTAGCATTCAGCACAAATCACTATCTCACAGATGAGAGGCAAATGGTAACACATTTGAAAACAGCAGGGTAGATTTTCCTTCACCTCCTGCAATGGGTGAGGTAGTTCCTACATATTCAAAACTCCAATTAATCCTTACCACAGGTGATCTTACATACATCTCTGCAGTCTTCATGCAGTTGTGCAAGCGTCCATGCAGATCTCTCTTGCACCTGACAATACAGAGTCTCCAGAAACACACTCTTAGCACACAGGCAGCTGCTTCTCCTGCATTCCCATGCTTACTATTCAGCACTGTGAGGTATTTCAGATAGCAGTGTGTAACGCTAACACATTCAACATCACCAAGGCTCATTTCCTTTGCTCTAGTCTAATCACTCACCCAGGTTCCACATGCTCATGGTCTCAAGTAGCTGTTAGGACATGTGCTCTTTTCTGCCTCTCTAAACTATAAGGAAAATGTGTCAGGCTGTTACAGTAATTATCACTTGCTCTACCACAGTGGTAAATGTGCTTTGAAATTGCCAATCAAATATCGTTTTCTGCCTAGAATCACACCATGAGTCTGTGTGCACACAGGAATTGTTGTCAGAGATTTAATTCGTGTTGCTCTTGTTCTGTGAGACTTGCACTCGTAGGAAAGGGGCAGCTTGTTTTTCTTGAACTGTGATGGTTAGCATTCAGCACAAATCACTATCTCACAGATGAGAGGCAAATGGTATCACATTTGAAAACAACAGGGTAGATTTTCCTTCCACTCCTGCAATGGGTGAGGTAGTTCCTACATATTCAAAACTCCAATTAACCCTTACCACAGTTGATCTTACATACATCTCTGCAGTCTTCATGCAGTTGTGCAAGCGTCCATGCAGATCTCTCTTGCACCTGACAATACACAGTCTCCAGAAACACACTCTTAGCACACAGGCAGCTGTTTCTCCTGCACTCCCATGCTTACTATTCAGCACTGTGTGGTATTTCAGATAGCAGTGCGTAACGCTAACACATTCAACATCACCAAGGCTCATTTCCTTTGCTCTAGTCTAATCACTCACCCAGGTTCCACATGCTCATGGTCTCAAGTAGCTGTTAGGACATGTGCTCTTTTCTGCCTCTCTAAACTATAAGGAAAATGTGTCAGGCTGTTACAGTAATTATCACTTGCTCTACCACAGTAGTAAATGTGCTTTGCAATTGCCAATCAAATATCGTTTTCTGCCTAGAATCACACCATGAGTCTGTGTGCAGACAGGAATTGTTGTCAGAGATTTAATTTGTGTAGCTCTTGTTGTGTAAGACTTGCACTCGTAGGAAAGGGGCAGCTTGTTTTCTTGAACTGTGATGGTTAGCATTCAGCACAAATCACTATCTCACAGATGAGAGGCAAATGGTAACACATTTGAAAACAGCAGGGTAGATTTTCCTTCACCTCCTGCAATGGGTGAGGTAGTTCCTACATGTTCAAAACTCCAATTAATCCTTACCACAGGTGATCTTACATACATCTCTGCAGTCTTCATGCAGTTGTGCAAGCGTCCATGCAGATCTCTCTTGCACCTGACAATACACAGTCTCCAGAAACACACTCTTAGCACACAGGCAGCTGCTTCTCCTGCATTCCCATGCTTACTATTCAGCACTGTGAGGTATTTCAGATAGCAGTGTGTAACGCTAACACATTCAACATCACCAAGGCTCATTTCCTTTGCTCTAGTCTAATCACTCACCCAGGTTCCACATGCTCATGGTCTCAAGTAGCTGTTAGGACATGTGCTCTTTTCTGCCTCTCTAAACTATAAGGAAAATGTGTCTGGCTGTTACAGTAATTATCACTTGCTCTACCACAGTGGTAAATGTGCTTTGAAATTGCCAATCAAATATCGTTTTCTGCCTAGAATCACACCATGAGTCTGTGTGCACACAGGAATTGTTGTCAGAGATTTAATTCGTGTTGCTCTTGTTCTGTAAGACTTGCACTCGTAGGAAAGGGGCAGCTTGTTTTCTTGAACTGTGATGGTTAGCATTCAGCACAAATCACTATCTCACAGATGAGAGGCAAATGGTAACACATTTGAAAACAACAGGGTAGATTTTCCTTCCACTCCTGCAATGGGTGAGGTAGTTCCTACATGTTCAAAACTCCAATTAACCCTTGCCACAGTTGATCTTACATACATCTCTGCAGTCTTCATGCAGTTGTGCAAGCGTCCATGCAGATCTCTCTTGCACCTGACAATACACAGTCTCCAGAAACACACTCTTAGCACACAGGCAGCTGTTTCTCCTGCACTCCCATGCTTACTATTCAGCACTGTGTGGTATTTCAGATAGCAGTGTGTAACGCTAACACATTCAACATCACCAAGGCTCATTTCCTTTGCTCTAGTCTAATCACTCACCCAGGTTCCACATGCTCATGGTCTCAAGTAGCTGTTAGGACATGTGCTCTTTTCTGCCTCTCTAAACTATAAGGAAAATGTGTCAGGCTGTTACAGTAATTATCACTTGCTCTACCACAGTAGTAAATGTGCTTTGAAATTGCCAATCAAATATCGTTTTCCGCCTAGAATCACACCATGAGTCTGTGTGCACACAGGAATTGTTGTCAGAGATTTAATTCGTGTTGCTCTTGTTCTGTAAGACTTGCACTCGTAGGAAAGGGGCAGCTTGTTTTCTTGAACTGTGATGGTTAGCATTCAGCACAAATAACTATCTCACAGATGAGAGGCAAATGGTAACACATTTGAAAACAACAGGGTAGATTTTCCTTCCACTCCTGCAATGGGTGAGGTAGTTCCTACATGTTCAAAACTCCAATTAACCCTTACCACAGGTGATCTTACATACATCTCTGCAGTCTTCATGCAGTTGTGTAAGCGTCCATGCAGATCTCTCTTGCACCTGACAATACACAGTCTCCAGAAACACACTCTTAGCACACAGGCAGCTGCTTCTCCTGCATTCCCATGCTTACTATTCAGCACTGTGTGGTATTTCAGATAGCAGTGTGTAACGCTAACACATTCAACATCACCAAGGCTCATTTCCTTTGCTCTAGGCTAATCACTCACCCAGGTTCTACATGCTCATGGTCTCCAGTAGCTGTTAGGACATGTGCTCTTTTCTGCCTCGCTAAACTATAAGGAAAATGTGTCAGGCTGTTACAGTAATTATCACTTGCTCTACCACAGTAGTAAATGTGCTTTGAAATTGCCAATCAAATATCGTTTTCTGCCTAGAATCACACCATGAGTCTGTGTGCACACAGGAATTGCTGTCAGAGATTTAATTTGTGTTGCTCTTGTTCTGTAAGACTTGCACTCATAGGAAAGGGGCAGCTTGTTTTCTTGAACTGTGATGGTTAGCATTCAGCACAAATCACTATCTCACAGATGAGAGGCAAATGGTAACACATTTGAAAACAACAGGGTAGATTTTCCTTACACTCCTGCTATGGGTGAGGTAGTTCCTACATGTTCAAAACTCCAATTAACCCTTCCCACAGGTGATCTTACATACATCTCTGCAGTCTTCATGCAGTTGTGTAAGTGTCCATGCAGATCTCTCTTGCACCTGACAATACACAGTCTCCAGAAACACACTCTTAGCACACAGGCAGCTGCTTCTCCTGCATTCCCATGCTTACTATTCAGCACTGTGTGGTATTTCAGATAGCAGTGTGTAACGCTAACACATTCAACATCACCAAGGCTCATTTCCTTTGCTCTAGTCTAATCACTCACCCAGGTTCCACATGCTCATGGTCTCAAGTAGCTGTTAGGACATGTGCTCTTTTCTGCCTCTCTACACTATAAGGAAAATGTGTCAGGCTGTTACAGTAATTATCACTTGCTCTACCACAGTAGTAAATGTGCTTTGAAATTGCCAATCAAATATCGTTTTCCGCCTAGAATCACACCATGAGTCTGTGTGCACACAGGAATTGTTGTCAGAGATTTAATTCGTGTTGCTCTTGTTCTGTAAGACTTGCACTCGTAGGAAAGGGGCAGCTTGCTTTCTTGAACTGTGATGGTTAGCATTCAGCACAAATCACTATCTCACAGATGAGAGGCAAATGGTAACACATTTGAAAACAACAGGGTAGATTTTCGTTCCACTCCTGCAATGGGTGAGGTAGTTCCTACATGTTCAAAACTCCAATTAACCCTTACCACAGGTGATCTTACATACATCTCTGCAGTCTTCATGCAGTTGTGTAAGCGTCCATGCAGATTTCTCTTGCGCCTGACAATACACAGTCTCCAGAGACACACTCTTAGCACACAGGCAGCTGCTTCTCCTGCATTCCCATGCTTACTATTCAGCACTGTGTGGTATTTCAGATAGCAGTGTGTAACGCTAACACATTCAACATCACCAAGGCTCATTTCCTTTGCTCTAGGCTAATCATTCACCCAGGTTCCACATGCTCATGGTCTCAAGTAGCTGTTAGGACATGTGCTCTTTTCTGCCTCTCTAAACTATAAGGAAAATGTGTCAGGCTGTTACAGTAATTATCACTTGCTCTACCACAGTAGTAAATGTGCTCTGAAATTGCCAATCAAATATCGTTTTGTGCCTAGAATCACACCATGAGTCTGTGTGCACACAGGAATTGCTGTCAGAGATTTAATTTGTGTTGCTCTTGTTCTGTAAGACTTGCACACGTAGGAAAGGGGCAGCTTGTTTTCTTGAACTGTGATGGTTAGAATTCAGCAAAAATCACTATCTCACAGATGAGAGGCAAATGGTAACACATTTGAAAACAACAGGGTAGATTTTCCTTCCACTCCTGCAATGGGTGAGGTAGTTCCTACATGTTCAAAACTCCAATTAACCCTTACCACAGGTGATCTTACATACATCTCTGCAGTCTTCATGCAGTTGTGTAAGCGTCCATGCAGATCTCTCTTGCACCTGACAATACACAGTCTCCAGAAACACACTCTTAGCACACAGGCAGCTGCTTCTCCTGCATTCCCATGCTTACTTTTCAGCACTGTGTGGTATTTCAGATAGCAGTGTGTAACGCTAACACATTCAACATCACCAAGGCTCATTTCCTTTGCTCTAGTCTAATCACTCACCCAGGTTCCACATGCTCATGGTCTCAAGTAGCTGTTAGGACATGTGCTCTTTTCTGCATCTCTAAACTATAAGGAAAATGTGTCAGGCTGTTACAGTAATTATCACTTGCTCTACCACAGTAGTAAATGTGCTTTGAAATTGCCAATCAAATATCGTTTTCCGCCTAGAATCACACCATGAGTCTGTGTGCACACAGGAATTGTTGTCAGAGATTTAATTTGTGTTGCTCTTGTTCTGTAAGACTTGCACTCGTAGGAAAGGGGCAGCTTGTTTTCTTGAACTGTGATGGTTAGCATTCAGCACAAATAACTATCTCACAGATGAGAGGCAAATGGTAACACATTTGAAAACAACAGGGTACATTTTCCTTCCACTCCTGCAATGGGTGAGGTAGTTCCTACATGTTCAAAACTCCAATTAACCCTTACCACAGGTGATCTTACATACATCTCTGCAGTCTTCATGCAGTTGTGCAAGCGTCCATGCAGATCTCTCTTGCACCTGACAATACACAGTCTCTAGAAACACACTCTTAGCACACAGGCAGCTGCTTCTCCTGCATTCCCATGCTTACCATTCAGCACTGTGTGGTATTTCAGATAGCAGTGTGTAACGCTAACTCATTCAACATCACAAAGGCTCATTTCCTTTGCTCTAGTCTAATCACTCACCCAGGTTCCACATGCTCATGGTCTCAAGTAGCTGTTAGGACATGTGCTCTTTTCTGCCTCTCTAAACTATAAGGAAAATGTGTCAGGCTGTTACAGTAATTATCACTTGCTCTACCACAGTAGTAAATGTGCTTTGAAATTGCCAATCAAATATCGTTTTCCGCCTAGAATCACACCATGAGTCTGTGTGCACACAGGAATTGTTGTCAGAGATTTAATTCGTGTTGCTCTTGTTCTGTAAGACTTGCACTCGTAGGAAAGGGGCAGCTTGCTTTCTTTTCTTGAACTGTGATGGTTAGCATTCAGCACAAATCACTATCTCACAGATGAGAGGCAAATGGTAACACATTTGAAAACAACAGGGTATATTTTCCTTCCACTCCTGCAATGGGTGAGGTAGTTCCTACATGTTCAAAACTCCAATTAACCCTTACCACAGGTGATCTTACATACATCTCTGCAGTCTTCATGCAGTTGTGCAAGCGTCCATGCAGAACTCTCTTGCACCTGATAATACACATTCTCCAGAAACACACTCTTAGCACACAGGCAGCTGCTTCTCCTGCATTCCCATGCTTACTATTCAGCACTGTGTGGTATTTCAGATAGCAGTGTGTAACGCTAACACATTCAACATTACCAAGACTCATTTCCTTTGCTCTAGTCTAATCACTCACCCAGGTTCTACATGCTCATGGTCTCCAGTAGCTGTTAGGACATGTGCTCTTTTCTGCCTCTCTAAACTATAAGGAAAATGTTTCAGGCTGTTACAGTAATTATCACTTGCTATACCACAGTAGTAAATGTGCTCTGAAATTGCCAATCAAATATCGTTTTCTGCCTAGAATCACACCATGAGTCTGTGTGCACACAGGAATTGTTGTCAGAGATTTAATTTGTGTTGCTCTTGTTCTGTAAGACTTGCACTCGTAGGAAAGGGGCAGCTTGTTTTCTTGAACTGTGATGGTTAGCATTCAGCACAAATCACTATCTCACAGATGAGAGGCAAATGGTAACACATTTGAAAACAGCAGTGTAGATTTTCCTTCACCTCCTGCAATGGGTGAGGTAGTTCCTACATGTTCAAAACTCCAATTAATCCTTACCACAGGTGATCTTACATACATCTCTGCAGTCTTCATGCAGTTGTGTAAGCGTCCATGCAGATCTCTCTTGCACCTGACAATACACAGTCTCCAGAAACACACTCTTAGCACACAGGCAGCTGTTTCTCCTGCACTCCCATGCTTACTATTCAGCACTGTGTGGTATTTCAGATAGCAGTGTGTAACGCTAACTCATTCAACATCACCAAGGCTCATTTCCTTTGCTCTAGTCTAATCACTCACCCAGGTTCCACATGCTCATGGTCTCAAGTAGCTGTTAGGACATGTGCTCTTTTCTGCCTCTCTAAACTATAAGGAAAATGTGTCAGGCTGTTACAGTAATTATCACTTGCTCTACCACAGTAGTAAATGTGCTCTGAAATTGCCAATCAAATATCGTTTTCTGCCTAGAATCACACCATGAGTCTGTGTGCACACAGGAATTGTTGTCAGAGATTTAATTTGTGTTGCTCTTGTTCTGTAAGTCTTGCACTCGTAGGAAAGGGGCAGCTTGTTTTCTTGAACTGTGATGGTTAGCATTCAGCACAAATCACTATCTCACAGATGAGAGGCAAATGGTAACACATTTGAAAACAACAGGGTACATTTTCCTTCCACTCCTGCAATGGGTGAGGTAGTTCCTACATGTTCAAAACTCCAATTAACCCTTACCACAGGTGATCTTACATACATCTCTGCAGTCTTCATGCAGTTGTGCAAGCGTCCATGAAGATCTCTCTTGCACCTGACAATACACAGTCTCCAGAAACACATTCTTAGCACACAGGCAGCTGCTTCTCCTGCATTCCCATGCTTACTATTCAGCACTGTGTGGTATTTCAGATAGAAGTGTGCAACGCTAACACATTCAACATCACCAAGGCTCATTTCCTTTGCTCTTGTCTAATCACTCACCCAGGTTCCACATGCTCATGGTCTCAAGTAGCTGTTAGGACATGTGCTCTTTCCTGCCTCTCTACACTATAAGGAAAATGTGTCAGGCTGTTACAGTAATTATCACTTGCTCTACCACAGTAGTAAATGTGCTTTGAAATTGCCAATCAAATATCGTTTTCCGCCTAGAATCACACCATGAGTCTGTGTGCACACAGGAATTGTTGTCAGAGATTTAATTCGTGTTGCTCTTGTTCTGTAAGACTTGCACTCGTAGGAAAGGGGCAGCTTGCTTTCTTGAACTGTGATGGTTAGCATTCAGCACAAATCACTATCTCACAGATGAGTTGCAAATGGTAACACATTTGAAAACAACAGGGTAGATTTTCCTTCCACTCCTGCAATGGGTGAGGTAGTTCCTACATGTTCAAAACTCCAATTAACCCTTACCACAGGTGATCTTACATACATCTTTGCAGTCTTCATTCAGTTGTGTAAGCGTCCATGCAGATCTCTCTTGCACCTGACAATACACAGTCTCCAGAAACACACTCTTAGCACACAGGCTGCAGCTTCTCCTGCATTCCCATGCTTACTATTCAGCACTGTGTGGTATTTCAGAGAGCAGTGTGTAACACATTCAACATCACCAAGGCTCATTTCCTTTGCTCTAGTCTAATCACTCACCCAGGTTCCACATGCTCATGGTCTCAAGTAGCTGTTAGGACATGTGCTCTTTTCTGCCTCTCTACACTATAAGGAAAATGTGTCAGGCTGTTACAGTAATTATCACTTGCTCTACCACAGTAGTAAATGTGCTTTGAAATTGCCAATCAAATATCGTTTTCCGCCTAGAATCACACCATGAGTCTGTGTGCACACAGGAATTGTTGTCAGAGATTTAATTCGTGTTGCTCTTGTTCTGTAAGACTTGCACTCGTAGGAAAGGGGCAGCTTGCTTTCTTGAACTGTGATGGTTAGCATTCAGCACAAATCACTATCTCACAGATGAGAGGCAAATGGTAACACATTTGAAAACAACAGGGTAGATTTTCGTTCCACTCCTGCAATGGGTGAGGTAGTTCCTACATGTTCAAAACTCCAATTAACCCTTGCCACAGGTGATCTTACATACATCTCTGCAGTCTTCATGCAGTTGTGTAAGCGTCCATGCAGATCTCTCTTGCGCCTGACAATGCACAGTCTCCAGAAACACACTCTTAGCACACAGGCAGCTGCTTCTCCTGCATTCCCATGCTTACTATTCAGCACTGTGTGGTATTTCAGATAGCAGTGTGTAACGCTAACACATTCAACATCACCAAGGCTCATTTCCTTTGCTCTAGGCTAATCACTCACCCAGGTTCCACATGCTCATGGTCTCAAGTAGCTGTTAGGGAATGTGCTCTTTTCTGCCTCTCTAAACTATAAGGAAAATGTGTCAGGCTGTTACAGTAATTATCACTTGCTCTACCACAGTAGTAAATGTGCTCTGAAATTGCCAATCAAATATCGTTTTCTGCCTAGAATCACACCATGAGGCTGTGTGCACACAGGAATTGTTGTCAGAGATTTAATTTGTGTTGCTCTTGTTCTGTAAGACTTGCACTCGTAGGAAAGGGGCAGCTTGTTTTCTTGAACTGTGATGGTTAGCATTCAGCACAAATCACTATCTCACAGATGAGAGGCAAATGGTAACACATTTGAAAACAGCAGGGTAGATTTTCCTTCACCTCCTGCAATGGGTGAGGTAGTTCCTACATGTTCAAAACTCCAATTAATCCTTACCACAGGTGATCTTACATACATCTCTGCAGTCTTCATGCAGTTGTGCAAGCGTCCATGCAGATCTCTCTTGCACCTGACAATACACAGTCTCCAGAAACACACTCTTAGCACACAGGCAGCTGCTTCTCCTGCATTCCCATGCTTACTATTCAGCACTGTGAGGTATTTCAGATAGCAGTGTGTAACGCTAACACATTCAACATCACCAAGGCTCATTTCCTTTGCTCTAGTCTAATCACTCACCCAGGTTCCACATGCTCATGGTCTCAAGTAGCTGTTAGGACATGTGCTCTTTTCTGCCTCTCTAAACTATAAGGAAAATGTGTCAGGCTGTTACAGTAATTATCACTTGCTCTACCACAGTGGTAAATGTGCTTTGAAATTGCCAATCAAATATCGTTTTCTGCCTAGAATCACACCATGAGTCTGTGTGCACACAGGAATTGTTGTCAGAGATTTAATTCGTGTTGCTCTTGTTCTGTGAGACTTGCACTCGTAGGAAAGGGGCAGCTTGTTTTTCTTGAACTGTGATGGTTAGCATTCAGCACAAATCACTATCTCACAGATGAGAGGCAAATGGTATCACATTTGAAAACAACAGGGTAGATTTTCCTTCCACTCCTGCAATGGGTGAGGTAGTTCCTACATATTCAAAACTCCAATTAACCCTTACCACAGTTGATCTTACATACATCTCTGCAGTCTTCATGCAGTTGTGCAAGCGTCCATGCAGATCTCTCTTGCACCTGACAATACACAGTCTCCAGAAACACACTCTTAGCACACAGGCAGCTGTTTCTCCTGCACTCCCATGCTTACTATTCAGCACTGTGTGGTATTTCAGATAGCAGTGCGTAACGCTAACACATTCAACATCACCAAGGCTCATTTCCTTTGCTCTAGTCTAATCACTCACCCAGGTTCCACATGCTCATGGTCTCAAGTAGCTGTTAGGACATGTGCTCTTTTCTGCCTCTCTAAACTATAAGGAAAATGTGTCAGGCTGTTACAGTAATTATCACTTGCTCTACCACAGTAGTAAATGTGCTTTGCAATTGCCAATCAAATATCGTTTTCTGCCTAGAATCACACCATGAGTCTGTGTGCACACAGGAATTGTTGTCAGAGATTTAATTTGTGTAGCTTTTGTTCTGTAAGACTTGCACTCGTAGGAAAGGGGCAGCTTGTTTTCTTGAACTGTGATGGTTAGCATTCAGCACAAATCACTATCTCACAGATGAGAGGCAAATGGTAACACATTTGAAAACAGCAGGGTAGATTTTCCTTCACCTCCTGCAATGGGTGAGGTAGTTCCTACATGTTCAAAACTCCAATTAATCCTTACCACAGGTGATCTTACATACATCTCTGCAGTCTTCATGCAGTTGTGCAAGCGTCCATGCAGATCTCTCTTGCACCTGACAATACACAGTCTCCAGAAACACACTCTTAGCACACAGGCAGCTGCTTCTCCTGCATTCCCATGCTTACTATTCAGCACTGTGAGGTATTTCAGATAGCAGTGTGTAACGCTAACACATTCAACATCACCAAGGCTCATTTCCTTTGCTCTAGTCTAATCACTCACCCAGGTTCCACATGCTCATGGTCTCAAGTAGCTGTTAGGACATGTGCTCTTTTCTGCCTCTCTAAACTATAAGGAAAATGTGTCAGGCTGTTACAGTAATTATCACTTGCTCTACCACAGTGGTAAATGTGCTTTGAAATTGCCAATCAAATATCGTTTTCTGCCTAGAATCACACCATGAGTCTGTGTGCACACAGGAATTGTTGTCAGAGATTTAATTCGTGTTGCTCTTGTTCTGTAAGACTTGCACTCGTAGGAAAGGGGCAGCTTGTTTTCTTGAACTGTGATGGTTAGCATTCAGCACAAATCACTATCTCACAGATGAGAGGCAAATGGTAACACATTTGAAAACAACAGGGTAGATTTTCCTTCCACTCCTGCAATGGGTGAGGTAGTTCCTACATGTTCAAAACTCCAATTAACCCTTGCCACAGTTGATCTTACATACATCTCTGCAGTCTTCATGCAGTTGTGCAAGCGTCCATGCAGATCTCTCTTGCACCTGACAATACACAGTCTCCAGAAACACACTCTTAGCACACAGGCTGCAGCTTCTCCTGCATTCCCATGCTTACTATTCAGCACTGTGTGGTATTTCAGAGAGCAGTGTGTAACACATTCAACATCACCAAGGCTCATTTCCTTTGCTCTAGTCTAATCACTCACCCAGGTTCCACATGCTCATGGTCTCAAGTAGCTGTTAGGACATGTGCTCTTTTCTGCCTCTCTACACTATAAGGAAAATGTGTCAGGCTGTTACAGTAATTATCACTTGATCTACCACAGTAGTAAATGTGCTTTGAAATTGCCAATCAAATATCGTTTTCCGCCTAGAATCACACCATGAGTCTGTGTGCACACAGGAATTGTTGTCAGAGATTTAATTCGTGTTGCTCTTGTTCTGTAAGACTTGCACTCGTAGGAAAGGGGCAGCTTGCTTTCTTGAACTGTGATGGTTAGCATTCAGCACAAATCACTATCTCACAGATGAGAGGCAAATGGTAACACATTTGAAAACAACAGGGTAGATTTTCGTTCCACTCCTGCAATGGGTGAGGTAGTTCCTACATGTTCAAAACTCCAATTAACCCTTGCCACAGGTGATCTTACATACATCTCTGCAGTCTTCATGCAGTTGTGTAAGCGTCCATGCAGATCTCTCTTGCGCCTGACAATGCACAGTCTCCAGAAACACACTCTTAGCACACAGGCAGCTGCTTCTCCTGCATTCCCATGCTTACTATTCAGCACTGTGTGGTATTTCAGATAGCAGTGTGTAACGCTAACACATTCAACATCACCAAGGCTCATTTCCTTTGCTCTAGGCTAATCACTCACCCAGGTTCCACATGCTCATGGTCTCAAGTAGCTGTTAGGGAATGTGCTCTTTTCTGCCTCTCTAAACTATAAGGAAAATGTGTCAGGCTGTTACAGTAATTATCACTTGCTCTACCACAGTAGTAAATGTGCTCTGAAATTGCCAATCAAATATCGTTTTCTGCCTAGAATCACACCATGAGGCTGTGTGCACACAGGAATTGTTGTCAGAGATTTAATTTGTGTTGCTCTTGTTCTGTAAGACTTGCACTCGTAGGAAAGGGGCAGCTTGTTTTCTTGAACTGTGATGGTTAGCATTCAGCACAAATCACTATCTCACAGATGAGAGGCAAATGGTAACACATTTGAAAACAGCAGGGTAGATTTTCCTTCACCTCCTGCAATGGGTGAGGTAGTTCCTACATGTTCAAAACTCCAATTAATCCTTACCACAGGTGATCTTACATACATCTCTGCAGTCTTCATGCAGTTGTGCAAGCGTCCATGCAGATCTCTCTTGCACCTGACAATACACAGTCTCCAGAAACACACTCTTAGCACACAGGCAGCTGCTTCTCCTGCATTCCCATGCTTACTATTCAGCACTGTGAGGTATTTCAGATAGCAGTGTGTAACGCTAACACATTCAACATCACCAAGGCTCATTTCCTTTGCTCTAGTCTAATCACTCACCCAGGTTCCACATGCTCATGGTCTTAAGTAGCTGTTAGGACATGTGCTCTTTTCTGCCTCTCTAAACTATAAGGAAAATGTGTCAGGCTGTTACAGTAATTATCACTTGCTCTACCACAGTGGTAAATGTGCTTTGAAATTGCCAATCAAATATCGTTTTCTGCCTAGAATCACACCATGAGTCTGTGTGCACACAGGAATTGTTGTCAGAGATTTAATTCGTGTTGCTCTTGTTCTGTGAGACTTGCACTCGTAGGAAAGGGGCAGCTTGTTTTTCTTGAACTGTGATGGTTAGCATTCAGCACAAATCACTATCTCACAGATGAGAGGCAAATGGTATCACATTTGAAAACAACAGGGTAGATTTTCCTTCCACTCCTGCAATGGGTGAGGTAGTTCCTACATATTCAAAACTCCAATTAACCCTTACCACAGTTGATCTTACATACATCTCTGCAGTCTTCATGCAGTTGTGCAAGCGTCCATGCAGATCTCTCTTGCACCTGACAATACACAGTCTCCAGAAACACACTTTTAGCACACAGGCAGCTGTTTCTCCTGCACTCCCATGCTTACTATTCAGCACTGTGTGGTATTTCAGATAGCAGTGCGTAACGCTAACACATTCAACATCACCAAGGCTCATTTCCTTTGCTCTAGTCTAATCACTCACCCAGGTTCCACATGCTCATGGTCTCAAGTAGCTGTTAGGACATGTGCTCTTTTCTGCCTCTCTAAACTATAAGGAAAATGTGTCAGGCTGTTACAGTAATTATCACTTGCTCTACCACAGTAGTAAATGTGCTTTGCAATTGCCAATCAAATATCGTTTTCTGCCTAGAATCACACCATGAGTCTGTGTGCACACAGGAATTGTTGTCAGAGATTTAATTTGTGTAGCTTTTGTTCTGTAAGACTTGCACTCGTAGGAAAGGGGCAGCTTGTTTTCTTGAACTGTGATGGTTAGCATTCAGCACAAATCACTATCTCACAGATGAGAGGCAAATGGTAACACATTTGAAAACAGCAGGGTAGATTTTCCTTCACCTCCTGCAATGGGTGAGGTAGTTCCTACATGTTCAAAACTCCAATTAATCCTTACCACAGGTGATCTTACATACATCTCTGCAGTCTTCATGCAGTTGTGCAAGCGTCCATGCAGATCTCTCTTGCACCTGACAATACACAGTCTCCAGAAACACACTCTTAGCACACAGGCAGCTGCTTCTCCTGCATTCCCATGCTTACTATTCAGCACTGTGAGGTATTTCAGATAGCAGTGTGTAACGCTAACACATTCAACATCACCAAGGCTCATTTCCTTTGCTCTAGTCTAATCACTCACCCAGGTTCCACATGCTCATGGTCTCAAGTAGCTGTTAGGACATGTGCTCTTTTCTGCCTCTCTAAACTATAAGGAAAATGTGTCAGGCTGTTACAGTAATTATCACTTGCTCTACCACAGTGGTAAATGTGCTTTGAAATTGCCAATCAAATATCGTTTTCTGCCTAGAATCACACCATGAGTCTGTGTGCACACAGGAATTGTTGTCAGAGATTTAATTCGTGTTGCTCTTGTTCTGTAAGACTTGCACTCGTAGGAAAGGGGCAGCTTGTTTTCTTGAACTGTGATGGTTAGCATTCAGCACAAATCACTATCTCACAGATGAGAGGCAAATGGTAACACATTTGAAAACAACAGGGTAGATTTTCCTTCCACTCCTGCAATGGGTGAGGTAGTTCCTACATGTTCAAAACTCCAATTAACCCTTGCCACAGTTGATCTTACATACATCTCTGCAGTCTTCATGCAGTTGTGCAAGCGTCCATGCAGATCTCTCTTGCACCTGACAATACACAGTCTCCAGAAACACACTCTTAGCACACAGGCAGCTGTTTCTCCTGCACTCCCATGCTTACTATTCAGCACTGTGTGGTATTTCAGATAGCAGTGCGTAACGCTAACACATTCAACATCACCAAGGCTCATTTCCTTTGCTCTAGTCTAATCACTCACCCAGGTTCCACATGCTCATGGTCTCAAGTAACTGTTAGGACATGTGCTCTTTTCTGCCTCTCTAAACTATAAGGAAAATGTGTCAGGCTGTTACAGTAATTATCACTTGCTCTACCACAGTAGTAAATGTGCTTTGAAATTGCCAATCAAATATCGTTTTCCGCCTAGAATCACACCATGAGTCTGTGTGCACACAGGAATTGTTGTCAGAGATTTAATTCGTGTTGCTCTTGTTCTGTAAGACTTGCACTCGTAGGAAAGGGGCAGCTTGTTTTCTTGAACTGTGATGGTTAGCATTCAGCACAAATAACTATCTCACAGATGAGAGGCAAATGGTAACACATTTGAAAACAACAGGGTACATTTTCCTTCCACTCCTGCAATGGGTGAGGTAGTTCCTACATGTTCAAAACTCCAATTAACCCTTACCACAGGTGATCTTACATACATCTCTGCAGTCTTCATGCAGTTGTGCAAGCGTCCATGCAGATCTCTCTTGCACCTGACAATACACAGTCTCCAGAAACACACTCTTAGCACACAGGCAGCTGCTTCTCCTGCATTCCCATGCTTACTATTCAGCACTGTGTGGTATTTCAGATAGCAGTGTGTAACGCTAACTCATTCAACATCACAAAGGCTCATTTCCTTTGCTCTAGTCTAATCACTCACCCAGGTTCCACATGCTCATGGTCTCAAGTAGCTGTTAGGACATGTGCTCTTTTCTGCCTCTCTAAACTATAAGGAAAATGTGTCAGGCTGTTACAGTAATTATCACTTGCTCTACCACAGTAGTAAATGTGCTTTGAAATTGCCAATCAAATATCGTTTTCCGCCTAGAATCACACCATGAGTCTGTGTGCACACAGGAATTGTTGTCAGAGATTTAATTCGTGTTGCTCTTGTTCTGTAAGACTTGCACTCGTAGGAAAGGGGCAGCTTGCTTTCTTTTCTTGAACTGTGATGGTTAGCATTCAGCACAAATCACTATCTCACAGATGAGAGGCAAATGGTAACACATTTGAAAACAACAGGGTAGATTTTCCTTCCACTCCTGCAATGGGTGAGGTAGTTCCTACATGTTCAAAACTCCAATTAACCCTTACCACAGGTGATCTTACATACATCTCTGCAGTCTTCATGCAGTTGTGTAAGCGTCCATGCAGATCTCTCTTGCACCTGACAATACACAGTCTCCAGAAACACACTCTTAGCACACAGGCAGCTGCTTCTCCTGCATTCCCATGCTTACTATTCAGCACTGTGTGGTATTTCAGATAGCAGTGTGTAACGCTAACACATTCAACATCACCAAGGCTCATTTCCTTTGCTCTAGGCTAATCACTCACCCAGGTTCTACATGCTCATGGTCTCCAGTAGCTGTTAGGACATGTGCTCTTTTCTGCCTCTCTAAACTATAAGGAAAATGTGTCAGGCTGTTACAGTAATTATCACTTGCTCTACCACAGTAGTAAATGTGCTTTGAAATTGCCAATCAAATATCGTTTTCTGCCTAGAATCACACCATGAGTCCGTGTGCACACAGGAATTGCTGTCAGAGATTTAATTTGTGTTGCTCTTGTTCTGTAAGAGTTGCACTCGTAGGAAAGGGGCAGCTTGTTTTCTTGAACTGTGATGGTTAGCATTCAGCACAAATCACTATCTCACAGATGAGAGGCAAATGGTAACACATTTGAAAACAACAGGGTAGATTTTCCTTCCACTCCTGCAATGGGTGAGGTAGTTCCTACATGTTCAAAACTCCAATTAACCCTTACCACAGGTGATCTTACATACATCTCTGCAGTCTTCATGCAGTTGTGTAAGTGTCCATGCAGATCTCTCTTGCACCTGACAATACACAGTCTCCAGAAACACACTCTTAGCACACAGGCAGCTGCTTCTCCTGCATTCCCATGCTTACTATTCAGCACTGTGTGGTATTTCAGATAGCAGTGTGTAACGCTAACACATTCAACATCACCAAGGCTCATTTCCTTTGCTCTAGTCTAATCACTCACCCAGGTTCCACATGCTCATGGTCTCAAGTAGCTGTTAGGACATGTGCTCTTTTCTGCCTCTCTACACTATAAGGAAAATGTGTCAGGCTGTTACAGTAATTATCACTTGCTCTACCACAGTAGTAAATGTGCTTTGAAATTGCCAATCAAATATCGTTCTCCGCCTAGAATCACACCATGAGTCTGTGTGCACACAGGAATTGTTGTCAGAGATTTAATTTGTGTTGCTCTTGTTCTGTAAGACTTGCACTCGTAGGAAAGGGGCAGCTTGCTTTCTTGAACTGTGATGGTTAGCATTCAGCACAAATCACTATCTCACAGATGAGAGGCAAATGGTAACACATTTGAAAACAACAGGGTAGATTTTCGTTCCACTCCTGCAATGGGTGAGGTAGTTCCTACATGTTCAAAACTCCAATTAACCCTTACCACAGGTGATCTTACATACATCTCTGCTGTCATCATGCAGTTGTGTAAGCGTCCATGCAGATTTCTCTTGCGCCTGACAATACACAGTCTCCAGAAACACACTCTTAGCACACAGGCAGCTGCTTCTCCTGCATTCCCATGCTTACTATTCAGCACTGTGTGGTATTTCAGATAGCAGTGTGTAACGCTAACACATTCAACATCACCAAGGCTCATTTCCTTTGCTCTAGGCTAATCATTCACCCAGGTTCCACATGCTCATGGTCTCAAGTAGCTGTTAGGACATGTGCTCTTTTCTGCCTCTCTAAACTATAAGGAAAATGTGTCAGGCTGTTACAGTAATTATCACTTGCTCTACCACAGTAGTAAATGTGCTCTGAAATTGCCAATCAAATATCGTTTTGTGCCTAGAATCACACCATGAGTCTGTGTGCACACAGGAATTGCTGTCAGAGATTTAATTTGTGTTGCTCTTGTTCTGTAAGACTTGCACACGTAGGAAAGGGGCAGCTTGTTTTCTTGAACTGTGATGGTTAGCATTCAGCACAAATCACTATCTGACAGATGAGAGGCAAATGGTAACACATTTGAAAACAACAGGGTAGATTTTCCTTCCACTCCTGCAATGGGTGAGGTAGTTCCTACATGTTCAAAACTCCAATTAACCCTTACCACAGGTGATCTTACATACATCTCTGCAGTCTTCATGCAGTTGTGTAAGCGTCCATGCAGATCTCTCTTGCACCTGACAATACACAGTCTCCAGAAACACACTCTTAGCACACAGGCAGCTGCTTCTCCTGCATTCCCATGCTTACTATTCAGCACTGTGTGGTATTTCAGATAGCAGTGTGTAACGCTAACACATTCAACATCACCAAGGCTCATTTCCTTTGCTCTAGGTCTAATCACTCACCAAGGTTCCACATGCTCATGGTCTCAAGTAGCTGTTAGGACATGTGCTCTTTTCTGCCTCTCTAAACTATAAGGAAAATGTGTCAGGCTGTTACAGTAATTATCACTTGCTCTACCACAGTAGTAAATGTGCTTTGAAATTGCCCATCAAATATCGTTTTCCGCCTAGAATCACACCATGAGTCTGTGTGCACACAGGAATTGTTGTCAGAGATTTAATTCGTGTTGCTCTTGTTCTGTAAGACTTGCACTCGTAGGAAAGGGGCAGCTTGTTTTCTTGAACTGTGATGGTTAGCATTCAGCACAAATAACTATCTCACAGATGAGAGGCAAATGGTAACACGTTTGAAAACAACAGGGTACATTTTCCTTCCACTCCTGCAATGGGTGAGGTAGTTCCTACATGTTCAAAACTCCAATTAACCCTTACCACAGGTGATCTTACATACATCTCTGCAGTCTTCATGCAGTTGTGCAAGCGTCCATGCAGATCTCTCTTGCACCTGACAATACACAGTCTCCAGAAACACACTCTTAGCACACAGGCAGCTGCTTCTCCTGCATTCCCATGCTTACCATTCAGCACTGTGTGGTATTTCAGATAGCAGTGTGTAACGCTAACTCATTCAACATCACAAAGGCTCATTTCCTTTGCTCTAGTCTAATCACTCACCCAGGTTCCACATGCTCATGGTCTCAAGTAGCTGTTAGGACATGTGCTCTTTTCTGCCTCTCTAAACTATAAGGAAAATGTGTCAGGCTGTTACAGTAATTATCACTTGCTCTACCACAGTAGTAAATGTGCTTTGAAATTGCCAATCAAATATCGTTTTCCGCCTAGAATCACACCATGAGTCTGTGTGCACACAGGAATTGTTGTCAGAGATTTAATTCATGTTGCTCTTGTTCTGTAAGACTTGCACTCGTAGGAAAGGGGCAGCTTGCTTTCTTTTCTTGAACTGTGATGGTTAGCATTCAGCACAAATCACTATCTCACAGATGAGAGGCAAATGGTAACACATTTGAAAACAACAGGGTAGATTTTCCTTCCACTCCTGCAATGGGTGAGGTAGTTCCTACATGTTCAAAACTCCAATTAACCCTTACCACAGGTGATCTTACATACATCTCTGCAGTCTTCATGCAGTTGTGCAAGCGTCCATGCAGAACTCTCTTGCACCTGACAATACACAGTCTCCAGAAACACACTCTTAGCACACAGGCAGCTGCTTCTCCTGCATTCCCATGCTTACTATTCAGCACTGTGTGGTATTTCAGATAGCAGTGTGTAACGCTAACACATTCAACATTACCAAGGCTCATTTCCTTTGCTCTAGTCTAATCACTCACCCAGGTTCTACATGCTCATGGTCTCCAGTAGCTGTTAGGACATGTGCTCTTTTCTGCCTCTCTAAACTATAAGGAAAATGTTTCAGGCTGTTACAGTAATTATCACTTGCTCTACCACAGTAGTAAATGTGCTCTGAAATTGCCAATCAAATATCGTTTTCTGCCTAGAATCACACCATGAGTCTGTGTGCACACAGGAATTGTTGTCAGAGATTTAATTTGTGTTGCTCTTGTTCTGTAAGACTTGCACTCGTAGGAAAGGGGCAGCTTGTTTTCTTGAACACTGATGGTTAGCATTCAGCACAAATCACTATCTCACAGATGAGAGGCAAATGGTAACACATTTGAAAACAGCAGGGTAGATTTTCCTTCACCTCCTGCAACGGGTGAGGTAGTTCCTACATGTTCAAAACTCCAATTAACCCTTACCACAGGTGATCTTACATACATCTCTGCAGTCTTCATGCAGTTGTGTAAGCGTCCATGCAGATCTCTCTTGCACCTGACAATACACAGTCTCCAGAAACACACTCTTAGCACACAGGCAGCTGTTTCTCCTGCACTCCCATGCTTACTATTCAGCACTGTGTGGTATTTCAGATAGCAGTGTGTAACGCTAACTCATTCAACATCACCAAGGCTCATTTCCTTTGCTCTAGTCTAATCACTCACCCAGGTTCCACATGCTCATGGTCTCAAGTAGCTGTTAGGACATGTGCTCTTTTCTGCCTCTCTAAACTATAAGGAAAATGTGTCAGGCTGGTACAGTAATTATCACTTGCTCTACCACAGTAGTAAATGTGCTTTGAAATTGCCAATCAAATATCGTTTTCCGCCTAGAATCACACCATGAGTCTGTGTGCACACAGGAATTGTTGTCAGAGATTTAATTCGTGTTGCTCTTGTTCTGTAAGACTTGCACTCGTAGGAAAGGGGCAGCTTGCTTTCTTTTCTTGAACTGTGATGGTTAGCATTCAGCACAAATCACTATCTCACAGATGAGAGGCAAATGGTAACACATTTGAAAACAACAGGGTAGATTTTCCTTCCACTCCTGCAATGGGTGAGGTAGTTCCTACATGTTCAAAACTCCAATTAACCCTTACCACAGGTGATCTTACATACATCTCTGCAGTCTTCATGCAGTTGTGTAAGCGTCCATGCAGATCTCTCTTGCACCTGACAATACACAGTCTCCAGAAACACACTCTTAGCACACAGGCAGCTGCTTCTCCTGCATTCCCATGCTTACTATTCAGCACTGTGTGGTATTTCAGATAGCAGTGTGTAACTCTAACACATTCAACATCACCAAGGCTCATTACCTTTGCTCTAGGCTAATCACTCACCCAGGTTCTACATGCTCATGGTCTCAAGTAGCTGTTAGGACATGTGCTCTTTTCTGCCTCTCTAAACTATAAGGAAAATGTGTCAGGCTGTTACAGTAATTATCACTTGCTCTACCACAGTAGTAAATGTGCTCTGAAATTGCCAATCAAATATCGTTTTCTGCCTAGAATCACACCATGAGTCTGTGTGCACACAGGAATTGTTGTCAGAGATTTAATTCGTGTTGCTCTTGTTCTGTAAGACTTGCACTCGTAGGAAAGGGGCAGCTTGTTTTCTTGAACTGTGATGGTTAGCATTCAGCACAAATCACTATCTCACAGATGAGAGGCAAATGGTAACACATTTGAAAACAACAGGGTATATTTTCCTTCCACTCCTGCAATGGGTGAGGTAGTTCCTACATGTTCAAAACTCCAATTAACCCTTACCACAGGTGATCTTACATATATCTCTGCAGTCTTCATGCAGTTGTGCAAGCGTCCATGAAGATCTCTCTTGCACCTGACAATACACAGTCTCCAGAAACACATTCTTAGCACACAGGCAGCTGCTTCTCCTGCATTCCCATGCTTACTATTCAGCACTGTGTGGTATTTCAGATAGAAGTGTGCAACGCTAACACATTCAACATCACCAAGGCTCATTTCCTTTGCTCTTGTCTAATCACTCACCCAGGTTCCACATGCTCATGGTCTCAAGTAGCTGTTAGGACATGTGCTCTTTCCTGCCTCTCTACACTATAAGGAAAATGTGTCAGGCTGTTACAGTAATTATCACTTGCTCTACCACAGTAGTAAATGTGCTTTGAAATTGCCAATCAAATATCGTTTTCCGCCTAGAATCACACCATGAGTCTGTGTGCACACAGGAATTGTTGTCAGAGATTTAATTCGTGTTGCTCTTGTTCTGTAAGACTTGCACTCGTAGGAAAGGGGCAGCTTGCTTTCTTGAACTGTGATGGTTAGCATTCAGCACAAATCACTATCTCACAGATGAGAGGCAAATGGTAACACATTTGAAAACAACAGGGTAGATTTTCCTTCCACTCCTGCAATGGGTGAGGTAGTTCCTACATGTTCAAAACTCCAATTAACCCTTACCACAGGTGATCTTACATACATCTTTGCAGTCTTCATTCAGTTGTGTAAGCGTCCATGCAGATCTCTCTTGCACCTGACAATACACAGTCTCCAGAAACACACTCTTAGCACACAGGCTGCAGCTTCTCCTGCATTCCCATGCTTACTATTCAGCACTGTGTGGTATTTCAGATAGCAGTGTGTAACGCTAACACATTCAACATCACCAAGGCTCATTTCCTTTGCTCTAGTCTAATCACTCACCCAGGTTCCACATGCTCATGGTCTCAAGTAGCTGTTAGGACATGTGCTCTTTTCTGCCTCTCTAAACTATAAGGAAAATGTGTCAGGCTGTTACAGTAATTATCACTTGCTCTACCACAGTAGTAAATGTGCTTTGAAATTGCCAATCAAATATCGTTTTCCGCCTAGAATCACACCATGAGTCCGTGTGCACACAGGAATTGTTGTCAGAGATTTAATTCGTGTTGCTCTTGTTCTGTAAGACTTGCACTCGTAGGAAAGGGGCAGCTTGTTTTCTTGAACTGTGATGGTTAGCATTCAGCACAAATCACTATCTCACAGATGAGAGGCAAATGGTAACACATTTGAAAACAACAGGGTACATTTTCCTTCCACTCCTGCAATGGGTGAGGTAGTTCCTACATGTTCAAAACTCCAATTAACCCTTACCACAGGTGATCTTACATACATCTCTGCAGTCTTCATGCAGTTGTGTAAGTGTCCATGCAGATCTCTCTTGCACCTGACAATACACAGTCTCCAGAAACACACTCTTAGCACACAGGCAGCTGCTTCTCCTGCATTCCCATGCTTACTATTCAGCACTGTGTGGTATTTCAGATAGCAGTGTGTAACGCTAACACATTCAACATCACCAAGGCTCATTTCCTTTGCTCTAGTCTAATCACTCACCCAGGTTCCACATGCTCATGGTCTCAAGTAGCTGTTAGGACATGTGCTCTTTTCTGCCTCTCTACACTATAAGGAAAATGTGTCAGGCTGTTACAGTAATTATCACTTGCTCTACCACAGTAGTAAATGTGCTCTGAAATTGCCAATCAAATATCGTTTTCTGCCTAGAATCACACCATGAGTCTGTGTGCACACAGGAATTGTTGTCAGAGATTTAATTCGTGTTGCTCTTGTTCTGTAAGACTTGCACTCGTAGGAAAGGGGCAGCTTGTTTTCTTGAACACTGATGGTTAGCATTCAGCACAAATCACTATCTCACAGATGAGAGGCAAATGGTAACACATTTGAAAACAGCAGGGTAGATTTTCCTTCACCTCCTGCAACGGGTGAGGTAGTTCCTACATGTTCAAAACTCCAATTAACCCTTACCACAGGTGATCTTACATACATCTCTGCAGTCTTCATGCAGTTGTGTAAGCGTCCATGCAGATCTCTCTTGCACCTGACAATACACAGTCTCCAGAAACACACTCTTAGCACACAGGCAGCTGTTTCTCCTGCACTCCCATGCTTACTATTCAGCACTGTGTGGTATTTCAGATAGCAGTGTGTAACGCTAACTCATTCAACATCACCAAGGCTCATTTCCTTTGCTCTAGTCTAATCACTCACCCAGGTTCCACATGCTCATGGTCTCAAGTAGCTGTTAGGACATGTGCTCTTTTCTGCCTCTCTAAACTATAAGGAAAATGTGTCAGGCTGGTACAGTAATTATCACTTGCTCTACCACAGTAGTAAATGTGCTTTGAAATTGCCAATCAAATATCGTTTTCCGCCTAGAATCACACCATGAGTCTGTGTGCACACAGGAATTGTTGTCAGAGATTTAATTCGTGTTGCTCTTGTTCTGTAAGACTTGCACTCGTAGGAAAGGGGCAGCTTGCTTTCTTTTCTTGAACTGTGATGGTTAGCATTCAGCACAAATCACTATCTCACAGATGAGAGGCAAATGGTAACACATTTGAAAACAACTGGGTAGATTTTCCTTCCACTCCTGCAATGGGTGAGGTAGTTCCTACATGTTCAAAACTCCAATTAACCCTTACCACAGGTGATCTTACATACATCTCTGCAGTCTTCATGCAGTTGTGTAAGCGTCCATGCAGATCTCTCTTGCACCTGACAATACACAGTCTCCAGAAACACACTCTTAGCACACAGGCAGCTGCTTCTCCTGCATTCCCATGCTTACTATTCAGCACTGTGTGGTATTTCAGATAGCAGTGTGTAACTCTAACACATTCAACATCACCAAGGCTCATTACCTTTGCTCTAGGCTAATCACTCACCCAGGTTCTACATGCTCATGGTCTCAAGTAGCTGTTAGGACATGTGCTCTTTTCTGCCTCTCTAAACTATAAGGAAAATGTGTCAGGCTGTTACAGTAATTATCACTTGCTCTACCACAGTAGTAAATGTGCTCTGAAATTGCCAATCAAATATCGTTTTCTGCCTAGAATCACACCATGAGTCTGTGTGCACACAGGAATTGTTGTCAGAGATTTAATTCGTGTTGCTCTTGTTCTGTAAGACTTGCACTCGTAGGAAAGGGGCAGCTTGTTTTCTTGAACTGTGATGGTTAGCATTCAGCACAAATCACTATCTCACAGATGAGAGGCAAATGGTAACACATTTGAAAACAACAGGGTATATTTTCCTTCCACTCCTGCAATGGGTGAGGTAGTTCCTACATGTTCAAAACTCCAATTAACCCTTACCACAGGTGATCTTACATATATCTCTGCAGTCTTCATGCAGTTGTGCAAGCGTCCATGAAGATCTCTCTTGCACCTGACAATACACAGTCTCCAGAAACACATTCTTAGCACACAGGCAGCTGCTTCTCCTGCATTCCCATGCTTACTATTCAGCACTGTGTGGTATTTCAGATAGAAGTGTGCAACGCTAACACATTCAACATCACCAAGGCTCATTTCCTTTGCTCTTGTCTAATCACTCACCCAGGTTCCACATGCTCATGGTCTCAAGTAGCTGTTAGGACATGTGCTCTTTCCTGCCTCTCTACACTATAAGGAAAATGTGTCAGGCTGTTACAGTAATTATCACTTGCTCTACCACAGGAGTAAATGTGCTTTGAAATTGCCAATCAAATATCGTTTTCCGCCTAGAATCACACCATGAGTCTGTGTGCACACAGGAATTGTTGTCAGAGATTTAATTCGTGTTGCTCTTGTTCTGTAAGACTTGCACTCGTAGGAAAGGGGCAGCTTGCTTTCTTGAACTGTGATGGTTAGCATTCAGCACAAATCACTATCTCACAGATGAGAGGCAAATGGTAACACATTTGAAAACAACAGGGTACATTTTCCTTCCACTCCTGCAATGGGTGAGGTAGTTCCTACATGTTCAAAACTCCAATTAACCCTTACCACAGGTGATCTTACATACATCTCTGCAGTCTTCATGCAGTTGTGTAAGTGTCCATGCAGATCTCTCTTGCACCTGACAATACACAGTCTCCAGAAACACACTCTTAGCACACAGGCAGCTGCTTCTCCTGCATTCCCATGCTTACTATTCAGCACTGTGTGGTATTTCAGATAGCAGTGTGTAACGCTAACACATTCAACATCACCAAGGCTCATTTCCTTTGCTCTAGTCTAATCACTCACCCAGGTTCCACATGCTCATGGTCTCAAGTAGCTGTTAGGACATGTGCTCTTTTCTGCCTCTCTACACTATAAGGAAAATGTGTCAGGCTGTTACAGTAATTATCACTTGCTCTACCACAGTAGTAAATGTGCTTTGAAATTGCCAATCAAATATCGTTTTCCGCCTAGAATCACACCATGAGTCTGTGTGCACACAGGAATTGTTGTCAGAGATTTAATTCATGTTGCTCTTGTTCTGTAAGACTTGCACTCGTAGGAAAGGGGCAGCTTGCTTTCTTGAACTGTGATGGTTAGCATTCAGCACAAATCACTATCTCACAGATGAGAGGCAAATGGTAACACATTTGAAAACAACAGGGTAGATTTTCGTTCCACTCCTGCAATGGGTGAGGTAGTTCCTACATGTTCAAAACTCCAATTAACCCTTATCACAGGTGATCTTACATACATCTCTGCAGTCTTCATGCAGTTGTGTAAGCGTCCATGCAGATCTCTCTTGCGCCTGACAATACACAGTCTCCAGAAACACACTCTTAGCACACAGGCAGCTGCTTCTCCTGCATTCCCATGCTTACTATTCAGCACTGTGTGGTATTTCAGATAGCAGTGTGTAACGCTAACACATTCAACATCACCAAGGCTCATTTCCTTTGCTCTAGGCTAATCATTCACCCAGGTTCCACATGCTCATGGTCTCAAGTAGCTGTTAGGACATGTGCTCTTTTCTGCCTCTCTAAACTATAAGGAAAATATGTCAGGCTGTTACAGTAATTATCACTTGCTCTACCACAGTAGTAAATGTGCTCTGAAATTGCCAATCAAATATCGTTTTGTGCCTAGAATCACACCATGAGTCTGTGTGCACACAGGAATTGCTGTCAGAGATTTAATTTGTGTTGCTCTTGTTCTGTAAGACTTGCACACGTAGGAAAGGGGCAGCTTGTTTTCTTGAACTGTGATGGTTAGCATTCAGCACAAATCACTATCTCACAGATGAGAGGCAAATGGTAACACATTTGAAAACAACAGGGTAGATTTTCCTTCCACTCCTGCAATGGGTGAGGTAGTTCCTACATGTTCAAAACTCCAATTAACCCTTACCACAGGTGATCTTACATACATCTCTGCAGTCTTCATGCAGTTGTGTAAGCGTCCATGCAGATCTCTCTTGCACCTGACAATACACAGTCTCCAGAAACACACTCTTAGCACACAGGCAGCTGCTTCTCCTGCATTCCCATGCTTACTATTCAGCACTGTGTGGTATTTCAGATAGCAGTGTGTAACGCTAACACATTCAACATCACCAAGGCTCATTTCCTTTGCTCTAGTCTAATCACTCACCCAGGTTCCACATGCTCATGGTCTCAAGTAGCTGTTAGGACATGTGCTCTTTTCTGCCTCTAAACTATAAGGAAAATGTGTCAGGCTGTTACAGTAATTATCACTTGCTCTACCACAGTAGTAAATGTGCTTTGAAATTGCCAATCAAATATCGTTTTCCGCCTAGAATCACACCATGAGTCTGTGTGCACACAGGAATTGTTGTCAGAGATTTAATTCGTGTTGCTCTTGTTCTGTAAGACTTGCACTCGTAGCAAAGGGGCAGCTTGCTTTCTTTTCTTGAACTGTGATGGTTAGCATTCAGCACAAATCACTATCTCACAGATGAGAAGCAAATGGTAACACATTTGAAAACAACAGGGTAGATTTTCCTTCCACTCCTGCAATGGGTGAGGTAGTTCCTACATGTTCAAAACTCCAATTAACCCTTACCACAGGTGATCTTACATACATCTCTGCAGTCTTCATGCAGTTGTGTAAGCGTCCATGCAGATCTCTCTTGCACCTGACAATACACAGTCTCCAGAAACACACTCTGAGCACACAGGCAGCTGCTTCTCCTGCATTCCCATGCTTACTATTCAGCACTGTGTGGTATTTCAGATAGCAGTGTGTAACGCTAACACATTCAACATCACCAAGGCTCATTCCCTTTGCTCTAGGCTAATCACTCACCCAGGTTCTACATGCTCATGGTCTCCAGTAGCTGTTAGGACATGTGCTCTTTTCTGCCTCTCTAAACTATAAGGAAAATGTGTCAGGCTGTTACAGAAATTATCACTTGCTCTACCACAGTAGTAAATGTGCTCTGAAATTGCCAATCAAATATCATTTTCTGCCTAGAATCACACCATGAGTCTGTGTGCACAGAGGAATTGTTGTCAGAGATTTAATTCGTGTTGCTCTTGTTCTGTAAGACTTTCACTCGTAGGAAAGGGGCAGCTTGTTTTCTTGAACTGTGATGGTTAGCATTCAGCACAAATCACTATCTCACAGATGAGAAGCAAATGGTAACACATTTGAAAACAGCAGGGTAGATTTTCCTTCACCTCCTGCAATGGGTGAGGTAGTTCCTACATGTTCAAAACTCCAATTAACCCTTACCACAGGTGATCTTACATACATCTCTGCAGTCTTCATGCAGTTGTGTAAGCGTCCATGCAGATCTCTCTTGCACCTGACAATACACAGTCTCCAGAAACACACTCTTAGAACACAGGCAGCTGTTTCTCCTGCACTCCCATGCTTACTATTCAGCACTGTGTGGTATTTCAGATAGCAGTGTGTAACGCTAACTCATTCAACATCACCAAGGCTCATTTCCTTTGCTCTAGTCAAATCACTCACCCAGGTTCCACATGCTCATGGTCTCAAGTAGCTGTTAGGACATGTGCTCTTTTCTGCCTCTCTAAACTATAAGGAAAATGTGTCAGGCTGTTACAGTAATTATCACTTGCTCTACCACAGTAGTAAATGTGCTTTGAAATTGCCAATCAAATATCGTTTTCCGCCTAGAATCACACCATGAGTCTGTGTGCACACAGGAATTGTTGTCAGAGATTTAATTCGTGTTGCTCTTGTTCTGTAAGACTTGCACTCGTAGGAAAGGGGCAGCTTGCTTTCTTTTCTTGAACTGTGATGGTTAGCATTCAGCACAAATCACTATCTCACAGATGAGAGGCAAATGGTAACACATTTGAAAACAACAGGGTAGATTTTCCTTCCACTCCTGCAATGGGTGAGGTAGTTCCTACATGTTCAAAACTCCAATTAACCCTTACCACAGGTGATCTTACATACATCTCTGCAGTCTTCATGCAGTTGTGTAAGCGTCCATGCAGATCTCTCTTGCACCTGACAATACACAGTCTCCAGAAACACACTCTTAGCACACAGGCAGCTGCTTCTCCTGCATTCCCATGCTTACTATTCAGCACTGTGTGGTATTTCAGATAGCAGTGTGTAACGCTAACACATTCAACATCACCAAGGCTCATTTCCTTTGCTCTAGGCTAATCACTCACCCAGGTTCTACATGCTCATGGTCTCCAGTAGCTGTTAGGACATGTGCTCTTTTCTGCCTCTCTAAACTATAAGGAAAATGTGTCAGGCTGTTACAGTAATTATCACTTGCTCTACCAGAGTAGTAAATGTGCTCTGAAATTGCCAATCAAATATCGTTTTCTGCCTGGAATCACACCATGAGTCTGTGTGCACACAGGAATTGTTGTCAGAGATTTAATTCGTGTTGCTCTTGTTCTGTAAGACTTGCACTCGTAGCAAAGGGGCAGCTTGCTTTCTTTTCTTGAACTGTGATGGTTAGCATTCAGCACAAATCACTATCTCACAGATGAGAGTCAAATGGTAACACATTTGAAAACAACAGGGTAGATTTTCCTTCCACTCCTGCAATGGGTGAGGTAGTTCCTACATGTTCAAAACTCCAATTAACCCTTACCACAGGTGATCTTACATACATCTCTGCAGTCTTCATGCAGTTGTGTAAGCGTCCATGCAGATCTCTCTTGCACCTGACAATACACAGTCTCCAGAAACACACTCTTAGCACACAGGCAGCTGCTTCTCCTGCATTCCCATGCTTACTATTCAGCACTGTGTGGTATTTCAGATAGCAGTGTGTAACGCTAACACATTCAACATCACCAAGGCTCATTCCCTTTGCTCTAGGCTAATCACTCACCCAGGTTCTACATGCTCATGGTCTCCAGTAGCTGTTATGACATGTGCTCTTTTCTGCCTCTCTAAACTATAAGGAAAATGTGTCAGGCTGTTACAGTAATTATCACTTGCTCTACCACAGTAGTAAATGTGCTCTGAAATTGCCAATCAAATATCGTTTTCTGCCTGTAATCACACCATGAGTCTGTGTGCACACAGGAATTGTTGTCAGAGATTTAATTCGTGTTGCTCTTGTTCTGTAAGACTTGCACTCGTAGCAAAGGGGCAGCTTGTTTTCTTGAACTGTGATGGTTAGCATTCAGCACAAATCACTATCTCACAGATGAGAGGCAAATGGTAACACATTTGAAAACAGCAGGGTAGATTTTCCTTCACCTCCTGCAATGGGTGAGGTAGTTCCTACATGTTCAAAACTCCAATTAATCCTTACCACAGGTGATCTTACATACATCTCTGCAGTCTTCATGCAGTTGTGCAAGCGTCCATGCAGATCTCTCTTGCACCTGACAATACACAGTCTCCAGAAACACACTTTTAGCACACAGGCAGCTGCTTCTCCTGCATTCCCATGCTTACTATTCAGCACTGTGAGGTATTTCAGATAGCAGTGTGTAACGCTAACACATTCAACATCACCAAGGCTCATTTCCTTTGCTCTAGTCTAATCACTCACCCAGGTTCCACATGCTCATGGTCTCAAGTAGCTGTTAGGACATGTGCTCTTTTCTGCCTCTCTAAACTATAAGGAAAATGTGTCAGGCTGTTACAGTAATTATCACTTGCTCTACCACAGTGGTAAATGTGCTTTGAAATTGCCAATCAAATATCGTTTTCTGCCTAGAATCACACCATGAGTCTGTGTGCATACAGGAATTGTTGTCAGAGATTTAATTCGTGTTGCTCTTGTTCTGTAAGACTTGCACTCGTAGGAAAGGGGCAGCTTGTTTCTTTGAACTGTGATGGTTAGCATTCAGCACAAATCACTATCTCACAGATGAGAGGCAAATGGTAACTCATTTGAAAACAACAGGGTAGATTTTCCTTCCACTCCTGCAATGGGTGAGGTAGTTCCTACATGTTCAAAACTCCAATTAACCCTTACCACAGTTGATCTTACATACATCTCTGCAGTCTTCATGCAGTTGTGAAAGCGTCCATGCAGATCTCTCTTGCACCTGACAATGCACAGTCTCCAGAAACACACTCTTAGCACACAGGCAGCTGCTTCTCCTGCATTCCCATGCTTACTATTCAGCACTGTGTGGTATTTCAGATAGCAGTGTGTAACGCTAACACATTCAACATCACCAAGGCTCATTTCCTTTGCTCTAGGCTAATCACTCACCCAGGTTCCACATGCTCATGGTCTCAAGTAGCTGTTAGGACATGTGCTCTTTTCTGCCTCTCTAAACTATAAGGAAAATGTGTCAGGCTGTTACAGTAATTATCACTTGCTCTACCACAGTAGTAAATGTGCTCTGAAATTGCCAATCAAATATCGTTTTCTGCCTAGAATCACACCATGAGTCTGTGTGCACACAGGAATTGTTGTCAGAGATTTAATTTGTGTTGCTCTTGTTCTGTAAGACTTGCACTCGTAGGAAAGGGGCAGCTTGTTTTCTTGAACTGTGATGGTTAGCATTCAGCACAAATCACTATCTCACAGATGAGAGGCAAATGGTAACACATTTGAAAACAGCAGGGTAGATTTTCCTTCACCTCCTGCAATGGGTGAGGTAGTTCCTACATGTTCAAAACTCCAATTAATCCTTACCACAGGTGATCTTACATACATCTCTGCAGTCTTCATGCAGTTGTGCAAGCGTCCATGCAGATCTCTCTTGCACCTGACAATACACAGTCTCCAGAAACACACTCTTAGCACACAGGCAGCTGCTTCTCCTGCATTCCCATGCTTACTATTCAGCACTGTGAGGTATTTCAGATAGCAGTGTGTAACGCTAACACATTCAACATCACCAAGGCTCATTTCCTTTGCTCTAGTCTAATCACTCACCCAGGTTCCACATGCTCATGGTCTCAAGTAGCTGTTAGGACATGTGCTCTTTTCTGCCTCTCTAAACTATAAGGAAAATGTGTCAGGCTGTTACAGTAATTATCACTTGCTCTACCACAGTGGTAAATGTGCTTTGAAATTGCCAATCAAATATCGTTTTCTGCCTAGAATCACACCATGAGTCTGTGTGCACACAGGAATTGTTGTCAGAGATTTAATTCGTGTTGCTCTTGTTCTGTGAGACTTGCACTCGTAGGAAAGGGGCAGCTTGTTTTTCTTGAACTGTGATGGTTAGCATTCAGCACAAATCACTATCTCACAGATGAGAGGCAAATGGTATCACATTTGAAAACAACAGGGTAGATTTTCCTTCCACTCCTGCAATGGGTGAGGTAGTTCCTACATATTCAAAACTCCAATTAACCCTTACCACAGTTGATCTTACATACATCTCTGCAGTCTTCATGCAGTTGTGCAAGCGTCCATGCAGATCTCTCTTGCACCTGACAATACACAGTCTCCAGAAACACACTCTTAGCACACAGGCAGCTGTTTCTCCTGCACTCCCATGCTTACTATTCAGCACTGTGTGGTATTTCAGATAGCAGTGCGTAACGCTAACACATTCAACATCACCAAGGCTCATTTCCTTTGCTCTAGTCTAATCACTCACCCAGGTTCCACATGCTCATGGTCTCAAGTAGCTGTTAGGACATGTGCTCTTTTCTGCCTCTCTAAACTATAAGGAAAATGTGTCAGGCTGTTACAGTAATTATTACTTGCTCTACCACAGTAGTAAATGTGCTTTGCAATTGCCAATCAAATATCGTTTTCTGCCTAGAATCACACCATGAGTCTGTGTGCACACAGGAATTGTTGTCAGAGATTTAATTTGTGTAGCTCTTGTTCTGTAAGACTTGCACTCGTAGGAAAGGGGCAGCTTGTTTTCTTGAACTGTGATGGTTAGCATTCAGCACAAATCACTATCTCACAGATGAGAGGCAAATGGTAACACATTTGAAAACAGCAGGGTAGATTTTCCTTCACCTCCTGCAATGGGTGAGGTAGTTCCTACATGTTCAAAACTCCAATTAATCCTTACCACAGGTGATCTTACATACATCTCTGCAGTCTTCATGCAGTTGTGCAAGCGTCCATGCAGATCTCTCTTGCACCTGACAATACACAGTCTCCAGAAACACACTCTTAGCACACAGGCAGCTGTTTCTCCTGCACTCCCATGCTTACTATTCAGCACTGTGTGGTATTTCAGATAGCAGTGCGTAACGCTAACACATTCAACATCACCAAGGCTCATTTCCTTTGCTCTAGTCTAATCACTCACCCAGGTTCCACATGCTCATGGTCTCAAGTAGCTGTTAGGACATGTGCTCTTTTCTGCCTCTCTAAACTATAAGGAAAATGTGTCAGGCTGTTACAGTAATTATCACTTGCTCTACCACAGTAGTAAATGTGCTCTGAAATTGCCAATCAAATATCGTTTTCTGCCTGTAATCACACCATGAGTCTGTGTGCACACAGGAATTGTTGTCAGAGATTTAATTCGTGTTGCTCTTGTTCTGTAAGACTTGCACTCGTAGCAAAGGGGCAGCTTGTTTTCTTGAACTGTGATGGTTAGCATTCAGCACAAATCACTATCTCACAGATGAGAGGCAAATGGTAACACATTTGAAAACAGCAGGGTAGATTTTCCTTCACCTCCTGCAATGGGTGAGGTAGTTCCTACATGTTCAAAACTCCAATTAATCCTTACCACAGGTGATCTTACATACATCTCTGCAGTCTTCATGCAGTTGTGCAAGCGTCCATGCAGATCTCTCTTGCACCTGACAATACACAGTCTCCAGAAACACACTTTTAGCACACAGGCAGCTGCTTCTCCTGCATTCCCATGCTTACTATTCAGCACTGTGAGGTATTTCAGATAGCAGTGTGTAACGCTAACACATTCAACATCACCAAGGCTCATTTCCTTTGCTCTAGTCTAATCACTCACCCAGGTTCCACATGCTCATGGTCTCAAGTAGCTGTTAGGACATGTGCTCTTTTCTGCCTCTCTAAACTATAAGGAAAATGTGTCAGGCTGTTACAGTAATTATCACTTGCTCTACCACAGTGGTAAATGTGCTTTGAAATTGCCAATCAAATATCGTTTTCTGCCTAGAATCACACCATGAGTCTGTGTGCATACAGGAATTGTTGTCAGAGATTTAATTCGTGTTGCTCTTGGTCTGTAAGACTTGCACTCGTAGGAAAGGGGCAGCTTGTTTCTTTGAACTGTGATGGTTAGCATTCAGCACAAATCACTATCTCACAGATGAGAGGCAAATGGTAACTCATTTGAAAACAACAGGGTAGATTTTCCTTCCACTCCTGCAATGGGTGAGGTAGTTCCTACATGTTCAAAACTCCAATTAACCCTTACCACAGTTGATCTTACATACATCTCTGCAGTCTTCATGCAGTTGTGAAAGCGTCCATGCAGATCTCTCTTGCACCTGACAATGCACAGTCTCCAGAAACACACTCTTAGCACACAGGCAGCTGCTTCTCCTGCATTCCCATGCTTACTATTCAGCACTGTGTGGTATTTCAGATAGCAGTGTGTAACGCTAACACATTCAACATCACCAAGGCTCATTTCCTTTGCTCTAGGCTAATCACTCACCCAGGTTCCACATGCTCATGGTCTCAAGTAGCTGTTAGGACATGTGCTCTTTTCTGCCTCTCTAAACTATAAGGAAAATGTGTCAGGCTGTTACAGTAATTATCACTTGCTCTACCACAGTAGTAAATGTGCTCTGAAATTGCCAATCAAATATCGTTTTCTGCCTAGAATCACACCATGAGTCTGTGTGCACACAGGAATTGTTGTCAGAGATTTAATTTGTGTTGCTCTTGTTCTGTAAGACTTGCACTCGTAGGAAAGGGGCAGCTTGTTTTCTTGAACTGTGATGGTTAGCATTCAGCACAAATCACTATCTCACAGATGAGAGGCAAATGGTAACACATTTGAAAACAGCAGGGTAGATTTTCCTTCACCTCCTGCAATGGGTGAGGTAGTTCCTACATGTTCAAAACTCCAATTAATCCTTACCACAGGTGATCTTACATACATCTCTGCAGTCTTCATGCAGTTGTGCAAGCATCCATGCAGATCTCTCTTGCACCTGACAATACACAGTCTCCAGAAACACACTCTTAGCACACAGGCAGCTGCTTCTCCTGCATTCCCATGCTTACTATTCAGCACTGTGAGGTATTTCAGATAGCAGTGTGTAACGCTAACACATTCAACATCACCAAGGCTCATTTCCTTTGCTCTAGTCTAATCACTCACCCAGGTTCCACATGCTCATGGTCTCAAGTAGCTGTTAGGACATGTGCTCTTTTCTGCCTCTCTAAACTATAAGGAAAATGTGTCAGGCTGTTACAGTAATTATCACTTGCTCTACCACAGTGGTAAATGTGCTTTGAAATTGCCAATCAAATATCGTTTTCTGCCTAGAATCACACCATGAGTCTGTGTGCACACAGGAATTGTTGTCAGAGATTTAATTCGTGTTGCTCTTGTTCTGTGAGACTTGCACTCGTAGGAAAGGGGCAGCTTGTTTTTCTTGAACTGTGATGGTTAGCATTCAGCACAAATCACTATCTCACAGATGAGAGGCAAATGGTATCACATTTGAAAACAACAGGGTAGATTTTCCTTCCACTCCTGCAATGGGTGAGGTAGTTCCTACATATTCAAAACTCCAATTAACCCTTACCACAGTTGATCTTACATACA
Source organism: Triturus cristatus (assembly GCF_964204655.1). Taxonomy (NCBI): domain Eukaryota; kingdom Metazoa; phylum Chordata; class Amphibia; order Caudata; family Salamandridae; genus Triturus; species Triturus cristatus. The sequence goes on from NC_140579.1 coordinate 291,264,954, forward strand.
TCTCTGCAGTCTTCATGCAGTTGTGCAAGCGTCCATGCAGATCTCTCTTGCACCTGACAATACACAGTCTCCAGAAACACACTCTTAGCACACAGGCAGCTGTTTCTCCTGCACTCCCATGCTTACTATTCAGCACTGTGTGGTATTTCAGATAGCAGTGCGTAACGCTAACACATTCAACATCACCAAGGCTCATTTCCTTTGCTCTAGTCTAATCACTCACCCAGGTTCCACATGCTCATGGTCTCAAGTAGCTGTTAGGACATGTGCTCTTTTCTGCCTCTCTAAACTATAAGGAAAATGTGTCAGGCTGTTACAGTAATTATTACTTGCTCTACCACAGTAGTAAATGTGCTTTGCAATTGCCAATCAAATATCGTTTTCTGCCTAGAATCACACCATGAGTCTGTGTGCACACAGGAATTGTTGTCAGAGATTTAATTTGTGTAGCTCTTGTTCTGTAAGACTTACACTCGTAGGAAAGGGGCAGCTTGTTTTCTTGAACTGTGATGGTTAGCATTCAGCACAAATCACTATCTCACAGATGAGAGGCAAATGGTAACACATTTGAAAACAGCAGGGTAGATTTTCCTTCACCTCCTGCAATGGGTGAGGTAGTTCCTACATGTTCAAAACTCCAATTAATCCTTACCACAGGTGATCTTACATACATCTCTGCAGTCTTCATGCAGTTGTGCAAGCGTCCATGCAGATCTCTCTTGCACCTGACAATACACAGTCTCCAGAAACACACTCTTAGCACACAGGCAGCTGTTTCTCCTGCACTCCTATGCTTACTATTCAGCACTGTGTGGTATTTCAGATAGCAGTGCGTAACGCTAACACATTCAACATCACCAAGGCTCATTTCCTTTGCTCTAGTCTAATCACTCACCCAGGTTCCACATGCTCATGGTCTCAAGTAGCTGTTAGGACATGTGCTCTTTTCTGCCTCTCTAAACTATAAGGAAAATGTTTCAGGCTGTTACAGTAATTATCACTTGCTCTACCACAGTAGTAAATGTGCTTTGAAATTGCCAATCAAATATCGTTTTCCGCCTAGAATCACACCATGAGTCTGTGTGCACACAGGAATTGTTGTCAGAGATTTAATTCGTGTTGCTCTTGTTCTGTAAGACTTGCACTCGTAGGAAAGGGGCAGCTTGTTTTCTTGAACTGTGATGGTTAGCATTCAGCACAAATAACTATCTCACAGATGAGAGGCAAATGGTAACACATTTGAAAACAACAGGGTACATTTTCCTTCCACTCCTGCAATAGGTGAGGTAGTTCCTACATGTTCAAAACTCCAATTAACCCTTACCACAGGTGATCTTACATACATCTCTGCAGTCTTCATGCAGTTGTGCAAGCGTCCATGCAGATCTCTCTTGCACCTGACAATACACAGTCTCCAGAAACACACTCTTAGCACACAGGCAGCTGCTTCTCCTGCATTCCCATGCTTACTATTCAGCACTGTGTGGTATTTCAGATAGCAGTGTGTAACGCTAACTCATTCAACATCACAAAGGCTCATTTCCTTTGCTCTAGTCTAATCACTCACCCAGGTTCCACATGCTCATGGTCTCAAGTAGCTGTTAGGACATGTGCTCTTTTCTGCCTCTCTAAACTATAAGGAAAATGTGTCAGGCTGTTACAGTAATTATCACTTGCTCTACCACAGTAGTAAATGTGCTTTGAAATTGCCAATCAAATATCGTTTTCTGCCTAGAATCACACCATGAGTCTGTGTGCACACAGGAATTGCTGTCAGAGATTTAATTTGTGTTGCTCTTGTTCTGTAAGACTTGCACTCGTAGGAAAGGGGCAGCTTGTTTTCTTGAACTGTGATGGTTAGCATTCAGCACAAATCACTATCTCACAGATGAGAGGCAAATGGTAACACATTTGAAAACAACAGGGTAGATTTTCCTTCCACTCCTGCAATGGGTGAGGTAGTTCCTACATGTTCAAAACTCCAATTAACCCTTACCACAGGTGATCTTACATACATCTCTGCAGTCTTCATGCAGTTGTGTAAGTGTCCATGCAGATCTCTCTTGCACCTGACAATACACAGTCTCCAGAAACACACTCTTAGCACACAGGCAGCTGCTTCTCCTGCATTCCCATGCTTACTATTCAGCACTGTGTGGTATTTCAGATAGCAGTGTGTAACGCTAACACATTCAACATCACCAAGGCTCATTTCCTTTGCTCTAGTCTAATCACTCACCCAGGTTCCACATGCTCATGGTCTCAAGTAGCTGTTAGGACATGTGCTCTTTTCTGCCTCTCTAAACTATAAGGAAAATGTGTCAGGCTGTTACAGTAATTATCACTTGCTCTACCACAGTAGTAAATGTGCTTTGCAATTGCCAATCAAATATCGTTTTCTGCCTAGAATCACACCATGAGTCTGTGTGCACACAGGAATTGTTGTCAGAGATTTAATTTGTGTAGCTCTTGTTCTGTAAGACTTGCACTCGTAGGAAAGGGGCAGCTTGTTTTCTTGAACTGTGATGGTTAGCATTCAGCACAAATCACTATCTCACAGATGAGAGGCAAATGGTAACACATTTGAAAACAGCAGGGTAGATTTTCCTTCACCTCCTGCAATGGGTGAGGTAGTTCCTACATGTTCAAAACTCCAATTAATCCTTACCACAGGTGATCTTACATACATCTCTGCAGTCTTCATGCAGTTGTGCAAGCGTCCATGCAGATCTCTCTTGCACCTGACAATACACAGTCTCCAGAAACACACTCTTAGCACACAGGCAGCTGCTTCTCCTGCATTCCCATGCTTACTATTCAGCACTGTGAGGTATTTCAGATAGCAGTGTGTAACGCTAACACATTCAACATCACCAAGGCTCATTTCCTTCGCTCTAGTCTAATCACTCACCCAGGTTCCACATGCTCATGGTCTCAAGTAGCTGTTAGGACATGTGCTCTTTTCTGCCTCTCTAAACTATAAGGAAAATGTGTCAGGCTGTTACAGTAATTATCACTTGCTCTACCACAGTAGTAAATGTGCATTGAAATTGCCAATCAAATATCGTTTTCCGCCTAGAATCACACCATGAGTCTGTGTGCACACAGGAATTGTTGTCAGAGATTTAATTCGTGTTGCTCTTGTTCTGTAAGACTTGCACTCGTAGGAAAGGGGCAGCTTGCTTTCTTGAACTGTGATGGTTAGCATTCAGCACAAATCACTATCTCACAGATGAGAGGCAAATGGTAACACATTTGAAAACAACAGGGTAGATTTTCCTTCCACTCCTGCAATGGGTGAGGTAGTTCCTACATGTTCAAAACTCCAATTAACCCTTACCACAGGTGATCTTACATACATCTCTGCAGTCTTCATGCAGTTGTGTAAGCGTCCATGCAGATCTCTCTTGCACCTGACAATACACAGTCTCCAGAAACACACTCTTAGCACACAGGCAGCTGCTTCTCCTGCATTCCCATGCTTACTATTCAGCACTGTGTGGTATTTCAGATAGCAGTGTGTAACGCTAACACATTCAACATCACCAAGGCTCATTTCCTTTGCTCTAGTCTAATCACTCACCCAGGTTCCACATGCTCATGGTCTCAAGTAGCTGTTAGGACATGTGCTCTTTTCTGCCTCTCTAAACTATAAGGAAAATGTTTCAGGCTGTTACAGTAATTATCACTTGCTCTACCACAGTAGTAAATGTGCTTTGAAATTGCCAATCAAATATCGTTTTCCGCCTAGAATCACACCATGAGTCTGTGTGCACACAGGAATTGTTGTCAGAGATTTAATTCGTGTTGCTCTTGTTCTGTAAGACTTGCACTCGTAGGAAAGGGGCAGCTTGTTTTCTTGAACTGTGATGGTTAGCATTCAGCACAAATAACTATCTCACAGATGAGAGGCAAATGGTAACACATTTGAAAACAACAGGGTACATTTTCCTTCCACTCCTGCAATAGGTGAGGTAGTTCCTACATGTTCAAAACTCCAATTAACCCTTACCACAGGTGATCTTACATACATCTCTGCAGTCTTCATGCAGTTGTGCAAGCGTCCATGCAGATCTCTCTTGCACCTGACAATACACAGTCTCCAGAAACACACTCTTAGCACACAGGCAGCTGCTTCTCCTGCATTCCCATGCTTACTATTCAGCACTGTGTGGTATTTCAGATAGCAGTGTGTAACGCTAACTCATTCAACATCACAAAGGCTCATTTCCTTTGCTCTAGTCTAATCACTCACCCAGGTTCCACATGCTCATGGTCTCAAGTAGCTGTTAGGACATGTGCTCTTTTCTGCCTCTCTAAACTATAAGGAAAATGTGTCAGGCTGTTACAGTAATTATCACTTGCTCTACCACAGTAGTAAATGTGCTTTGAAATTGCCAATCAAATATCGTTTTCTGCCTAGAATCACACCATGAGTCTGTGTGCACACAGGAATTGCTGTCAGAGATTTAATTTGTGTTGCTCTTGTTCTGTAAGACTTGCACTCGTAGGAAAGGGGCAGCTTGTTTTCTTGAACTGTGATGGTTAGCATTCAGCACAAATCACTATCTCACAGATGAGAGGCAAATGGTAACACATTTGAAAACAACAGGGTAGATTTTCCTTCCACTCCTGCAATGGGTGAGGTAGTTCCTACATGTTCAAAACTCCAATTAACCCTTACCACAGGTGATCTTACATACATCTCTGCAGTCTTCATGCAGTTGTGTAAGTGTCCATGCAGATCTCTCTTGCACCTGACAATACACAGTCTCCAGAAACACACTCTTAGCACACAGGCAGCTGCTTCTCCTGCATTCCCATGCTTACTATTCAGCACTGTGTGGTATTTCAGATAGCAGTGTGTAACGCTAACACATTCAACATCACCAAGGCTCATTTCCTTTGCTCTAGTCTAATCACTCACCCAGGTTCCACATGCTCATGGTCTCAAGTAGCTGTTAGGACATGTGCTCTTTTCTGCCTCTCTAAACTATAAGGAAAATGTGTCAGGCTGTTACAGTAATTATCACTTGCTCTACCACAGTAGTAAATGTGCTTTGCAATTGCCAATCAAATATCGTTTTCTGCCTAGAATCACACCATGAGTCTGTGTGCACACAGGAATTGTTGTCAGAGATTTAATTTGTGTAGCTCTTGTTCTGTAAGACTTGCACTCGTAGGAAAGGGGCAGCTTGTTTTCTTGAACTGTGATGGTTAGCATTCAGCACAAATCACTATCTCACAGATGAGAGGCAAATGGTAACACATTTGAAAACAGCAGGGTAGATTTTCCTTCACCTCCTGCAATGGGTGAGGTAGTTCCTACATGTTCAAAACTCCAATTAATCCTTACCACAGGTGATCTTACATACATCTCTGCAGTCTTCATGCAGTTGTGCAAGCGTCCATGCAGATCTCTCTTGCACCTGACAATACACAGTCTCCAGAAACACACTCTTAGCACACAGGCAGCTGCTTCTCCTGCATTCCCATGCTTACTATTCAGCACTGTGAGGTATTTCAGATAGCAGTGTGTAACGCTAACACATTCAACATCACCAAGGCTCATTTCCTTCGCTCTAGTCTAATCACTCACCCAGGTTCCACATGCTCATGGTCTCAAGTAGCTGTTAGGACATGTGCTCTTTTCTGCCTCTCTAAACTATAAGGAAAATGTGTCAGGCTGTTACAGTAATTATCACTTGCTCTACCACAGTAGTAAATGTGCATTGAAATTGCCAATCAAATATCGTTTTCCGCCTAGAATCACGCCATGAGTCTGTGTGCACACAGGAATTGTTGTCAGAGATTTAATTCGTGTTGCTCTTGTTCTGTAAGACTTGCACTCGTAGGAAAGGGGCAGCTTGCTTTCTTGAACTGTGATGGTTAGCATTCAGCACAAATCACTATCTCACAGATGAGAGGCAAATGGTAACACATTTGAAAACAACAGGGTAGATTTTCCTTCCACTCCTGCAATGGGTGAGGTAGTTCCTACATGTTCAAAACTCCAATTAACCCTTACCACAGGTGATCTTACATACATCTCTGCAGTCTTCATGCAGTTGTGTAAGCGTCCATGCAGATCTCTCTTGCACCTGACAATACACAGTCTCCAGAAACACACTCTTAGCACACAGGCAGCTGCTTCTCCTGCATTCCCATGCTTACTATTCAGCACTGTGTGGTATTTCAGATAGCAGTGTGTAACGCTAACACATTCAACATCACCAAGGCTCATTTCCTTTGCTCTAGTCTAATCACTCACCCAGGTTCCACATGCTCATGGTCTCAAGTAGCTGTTAGGACATGTGCTCTTTTCTGCCTCTCTAAACTATAAGGAAAATGTGTCAGGCTGTTACAGTAATTATCACTTGCTCTACCACAGTAGTAAATGTGCTCTGAAATTGCCAATCAAATATCGTTTTCTGCCTGTAATCACACCATGAGTCTGTGTGCACACAGGAATTGTTGTCAGAGATTTAATTCGTGTTGCTCTTGTTCTGTAAGACTTGCACTCGTAGGAAAGGGGCAGCTTGCTTTCTTGAACTGTGATGGTTAGCATTCAGCACAAATCACTATCTCACAGATGAGAGGCAAATGGTAACACATTTGAAAACAACAGGGTAGATTTTCCTTCCACTCCTGCAATGGGTGAGGTAGTTCCTACATGTTCAAAACTCCAATTAACCCTTACCACAGGTGATCTTACATACATCTCTGCAGTCTTCATGCAGTTGTGTAAGCGTCCATGCAGATCTCTCTTGCACCTGACAATACACAGTCTCCAGAAACACACTCTTAGCACACAGGCAGCTGTTTCTCCTGCACTCCCATGCTTACTATTCAGCACTGTGTGGTATTTCAGATAGCAGTGTGTAACGCTAACACATTCAACATCACCAAGGCTCATTTCCTTTGCTCTAGTCTAATCACTCACCCAGGTTCCACATGCTCATGGTCTCAAGTAGCTGTTAGGACATGTGCTCTTTTCTGCCTCTCTAAACTATAAGGAAAATGTGTCAGGCTGTTACAGTAATTATCACTTGCTCTACCACAGTAGTAAATGTGCTTTGAAATTGCCAATCAAATATCGTTTTCCGCCTAGAATCACACCATGAGTCTGTGTGCACACAGGATTTGTTGTCAGAGATTTAATTTGTGTTGCTCTTGTTCTGTAAGACTTGCACTCGTAGGAAAGGGGCAGCTTGCTTTCTTGAACTGTGATGATTAGCATTCAGCACAAATCACTATCTCACAGATGAGAGGCAAATGGTAACACATTTGAAAACAACAGGGTAGATTTTCGTTCCACTCCTGCAATGGGTGAGGTAGTTCCTACATGTTCAAAACTCCAATTAACCCTTACCACAGGTGATCTTACATACATCTCTGCAGTCTTCATGCAGTTGTGTAAGCGTCCATGTAGATCTCTCTTGCAGCTGACAATACACAGTCTCCAGAAACACACTCTTAGCACACAGGCAGCTGCTTCTCCTGCATTCCCATGCTTACTATTCAGCACTGTGTGGTATTTCAGATAGCAGTGTGTAACGCTAACACATTCAACATCACCAAGGCTCATTTCCTTTGCTCTAGGCTAATCACTCACCCAGGTTCCACATGGTCATGGTCTCAAGTAGCTGTTAGGACATGTGCTGTTTTCTGCCTCTCTAAACTATAAGGAAAATGTGTCAGGCTGTTACAGTAATTATCACTTGCTCTACCACAGTAGTAAATGTGCTCTGAAATTGCCAATCAAATATCGTTTTCTGCCTGGAATCACACCATGAGTCTGTGTGCACACAGGAATTGTTGTCAGAGATTTAATTCGTGTTGCTCTTGTTCTGTAAGACTTGCACTCGTAGCAAAGGGGCAGCTTGTTTTCTTGAACTGTGATGGTTAGCATTCAGCACAAATCACTATCTCACAGATGAGAGGCAAATGGTAACACATTTGAAAACAACAGGGTAGATTTTCCTTCCACTCCTGCAATGGGTGAGGTAGTTCCTACATGTTCAAAACTCCAATTAACCCTTGCCACAGTTGATCTTACATACATCTCTGCAGTCTTCATGCAGTTGTGCAAGCATCCATGCAGATCTCTCTTGCACCTGACAATACACAGTCTCCAGAAACACACTCTTAGCACACAGGCAGCTGTTTCTCCTGCACTCCCATGCTTACTATTCAGCACTGTGTGGTATTTCAGATAGCAGTGCGTAACGCTAACACATTCAACATCACCAAGGCTCATTTCCTTTGCTCTAGTCTAATCACTCACCCAGGTTCCACATGCTCATGGTCTCAAGTAGCTGTTAGGACATGTGCTCTTTTCTGCCTCTCTAAACTATAAGGAAAATGTGTCAGGCTGTTACAGTAATTATCACTTGCTCTACCACAGTAGTAAATGTGCTTTGAAATTGCCAATCAAATATCGTTTTCCGCCTAGAATCACACCATGAGTCTGTGTGCACACAGGAATTGTTGTCAGAGATTTAATTCGTGTTGCTCTTGTTCTGTAAGACTTGCACTCGTAGGAAAGGGGCAGCTTGTTTTCTTGAACTGTGATGGTTAGCATTCAGCACAAATAACTATCTCACAGATGAGAGGCAAATGGTAACACATTTGAAAACAACAGGGTACATTTTCCTTCCACTCCTGCAATGGGTGAGGTAGTTCCTACATGTTCAAAACTCCAATTAACCCTTACCACAGGTGATCTTACATACATCTCTGCAGTCTTCATGCAGTTGTGCAAGCGTCCATGCAGATCTCTCTTGCACCTGACAATACACAGTCTCCAGAAACACACTCTTAGCACACAGGCAGCTGCTTCTCCTGCATTCCCATGCTTACTATTCAGCTCTGTGTGGTATTTCAGATAGCAGTGTGTAACGCTAACTCATTCAACATCACAAAGGCTCATTTCCTTTGCTCTAGTCTAATCACTCACCCAGGTTCCACATGCTCATGGTCTCAAGTAGCTGTTAGGACATGTGCTCTTTTATGCCTCTCTAAACTATAAGGAAAATGTGTCAGGCTGTTACAGTAATTATCACTTGCTCTACCACAGTAGTAAATGTGCTTTGAAATTGCCAATGAAATATCGTTTTCCGCCTAGAATCACACCATGAGTCTGTGTGCACACAGGAATTGTTGTCAGAGATTTAATTTGTGTTGCTCTTGTTCTGTAAGACTTGCACTCGTAGGAAAGGGGCAGCTTGCTTTCTTTTCTTGAACTGTGATGGTTAGCATTCAGCACAAATCACTATCTCACAGATGAGAGGCAAATGGTAACACATTTGAAAACAACAGGGTAGATTTTCCTTCCACTCCTGCAATGGGTGAGGTAGTTCCTACATGTTCAAAACTCCAATTAACCCTTACCACAGGTGATCTTACATACATCTCTGCAGTCTTCATGCAGTTGTGTAAGCGTCCATGCAGATCTCTCTTGCACCTGACAATACACAGTCTCCAGAAACACACTCTTAGCACACAGGCAGCTGCTTCTCCTGCATTCCCATGCTTACTATTCAGCACTGTGTGGTATTTCAGATAGCAGTGTGTAACGCTAACACATTCAACATCACCAAGGCTCATTTCCTTTGCTCTAGGCTAATCACTCACCCAGGTTCTACATGCTCATGGTCTCCAGTAGCTGTTAGGACATGTGCTCTTTTCTGCCTCTCTAAACTATAAGGAAAATGTGTCAGGCTGTTACAGTAATTATCACTTGCTCTACCACAGTAGTAAATGTGCTTTGAAATTGCCAATCAAATATCGTTTTCTGCCTAGAATCACACCATGAGTCTGTGTGCACACAGGAATTGCTGTCAGAGATTTAATTTGTGTTGCTCTTGTTCTGTAAGACTTGCACTCGTAGGAAAGGGGCAGCTTGTTTTCTTGAACTGTGATGTTTAGCATTCAGCACAAATCACTATCTCACAGATGAGAGGCGAATGGTAACACATTTGAAAACAACAGGGTAGATTTTCCTTCCACTCCTGCAATGGGTGAGGTAGTTCCTACATGTTCAAAACTCCAATTAACCCTTACCACAGGTGATCTTACATACATCTCTGCAGTCTTCATGCAGTTGTGTAAGTGTCCATGCAGATCTCTCTTGCACCTGACAATACACAGTCTCCAGAAACACACTCTTAGCACACAGGCAGCTGCTTCTCCTGCATTCCCATGCTTACTATTCAGCACTGTGTGGTATTTCAGATAGCAGTGTGTAACGCTAACACATTCAACATCACCAAGGCTCATTTCCTTTGCTCTAGTCTAATCACTCACCCAGGTTCCACATGCTCATGGTCTCAAGTAGCTGTTAGGACATGTGCTCTTTTCTGCCTCTCTAAACTATAAGGAAAATGTGTCAGGCTGTTACAGTAATTATCACTTGCTCTACCACAGTAGTAAATGTGCTTTGCAATTGCCAATCAAATATCGTTTTCTGCCTAGAATCACACCATGAGTCTGTGTGCACACAGGAATTGTTGTCAGAGATTTAATTTGTGTAGCTCTTGTTCTGTAAGACTTGCACTCGTAGGAAAGGGGCAGCTTGTTTTCTTGAACTGTGATGGTTAGCATTCAGCACAAATCACTATCTCACAGATGAGAGGCAAATGGTAACACATTTGAAAACAGCAGGGTAGATTTTCCTTCACCTCCTGCAATGGGTGAGGCAGTTCCTACATGTTCAAAACTCCAATTAATCCTTACCACAGGTGATCTTACATACATCTCTGCAGTCTTCATGCAGTTGTGCAAGCGTCCATGCAGATCTCTCTTTCACCTGACAATACACAGTCTCCAGAAACACACTCTTAGCACACAGGCAGCTGCTTCTCCTGCATTCCCATGCTTACTATTCAGCACTGTGAGGTATTTCAGATAGCAGTGTGTAACGCTAACACATTCAACATCACCAAGGCTCATTTCCTTCGCTCTAGTCTAATCACTCACCCAGGTTCCACATGCTCATGGTCTCAAGTAGCTGTTAGGACATGTGCTCTTTTCTGCCTCTCTAAACTATAAGGAAAATGTGTCAGGCTGTTACAGTAATTATCACTTGCTCTACCACAGTAGTAAATGTGCATTGAAATTGCCAATCAAATATCGTTTTCCGCCTAGAATCACACCATGAGTCTGTGTGCACACAGGAATTGTTGTCAGAGATTTAATTCGTGTTGCTCTTGTTCTGTAAGACTTGCACTCGTAGGAAAGGGGCAGCTTGCTTTCTTGAACTGTGATGGTTAGCATTCAGCACAAATCACTATCTCACAGATGAGAGGCAAATGGTAACACATTTGAAAACAACAGGGTAGATTTTCCTTCCACTCCTGCAATGGGTGAGGTAGTTCCTACATGTTCAAAACTCCAATTAACCCTTACCACAGGTGATCTTACATACATCTCTGCAGTCTTCATGCAGTTGTGTAAGCGTCCATGCAGATCTCTCTTGCACCTGACAATACACAGTCTCCAGAAACACACTCTTAGCACACAGGCAGCTGCTTCTCCTGCATTCCCATGCTTACTATTCAGCACTGTGTGGTATTTCAGATAGCAGTGTGTAACGCTAACACATTCAACATCACCAAGGCTCATTTCCTTTGCTCTAGTCTAATCACTCACCCAGGTTCCACATGCTCATGGTCTCAAGTAGCTGTTAGGACATGTGCTCTTTTCTGCCTCTCTAAACTATAAGGAAAATGTGTCAGGCTGTTACAGTAATTATCACTTGCTCTACCACAGTAGTAAATGTGCTTTGAAATTGCCAATCAAATATCGTTTTCCGCCTAGAATCACACCATGAGTCTGTGTGCACACAGGATTTGTTGTCAGAGATTTAATTTGTGTTGCTCTTGTTCTGTAAGACTTGCACTCGTAGGAAAGGGGCAGCTTGCTTTCTTGAACTGTGATGGTTAGCATTCAGCACAAATCACTATCTCACAGATGAGAGGCAAATGGTAACACATTTGAAAACAACAGGGTAGATTTTCGTTCCACTCCTGCAATGGGTGAGGTAGTTCCTACATGTTCAAAACTCCAATTAACCCTTACCACAGGTGATCTTACATACATCTCTGCAGTCTTCATGCAGTTGTGTAAGTGTCCATGCAGATCTCTCTTGCACCTGACAATACACAGTCTCCAGAAACACACTCTTAGCACACAGGCAGCTGCTTCTCCTGCATTCCCATGCTTACTATTCAGCACTGTGTGGTATTTCAGATAGCAGTGTGTAACGCTAACACATTCAACATCACCAAGGCTCATTTCCTTTGCTCTAGTCTAATCACTCACCCAGGTTCCACATGCTCATGGTCTCAAGTAGCTGTTAGGACATGTGCTCTTTTCTGCCTCTCTAAACTATAAGGAAAATGTGTCAGGCTGTTACAGTAATTATCACTTGCTCTACCACAGTAGTAAATGTGCTTTGCAATTGCCAATCAAATATCGTTTTCTGCCTAGAATCACACCATGAGTCTGTGTGCACACAGGAATTGTTGTCAGAGATTTAATTTGTGTAGCTCTTGTTCTGTAAGACTTGCACTCGTAGGAAAGGGGCAGCTTGTTTTCTTGAACTGTGATGGTTAGCATTCAGCACAAATCACTATCTCACAGATGAGAGGCAAATGGTAACACATTTGAAAACAGCAGGGTAGATTTTCCTTCACCTCCTGCAATGGTTGAGGCAGTTCCTACATGTTCAAAACTCCAATTAATCCTTACCACAGGTGATCTTACATACATCTCTGCAGTCTTCATGCAGTTGTGCAAGCGTCCATGCAGATCTCTCTTGCACCTGACAATACACAGTCTCCAGAAACACACTCTTAGCACACAGGCAGCTGCTTCTCCTGCATTCCCATGCTTACTATTCAGCACTGTGAAGTATTTCAGATAGCAGTGTGTAACGCTAACACATTCAACATCACCAAGGCTCATTTCCTTCGCTCTAGTCTAATCACTCACCCAGGTTCCACATGCTCATGGTCTCAAGTAGCTGTTAGGACATGTGCTCTTTTCTGCCTCTCTAAACTATAAGGAAAATGTGTCAGGCTGTTACAGTAATTATCACTTGCTCTACCACAGTAGTAAATGTGCATTGAAATTGCCAATCAAATATCGTTTTCCGCCTAGAATCACACCATGAGTCTGTGTGCACACAGGAATTGTTGTCAGAGATTTAATTCGTGTTGCTCTTGTTCTGTAAGACTTGCACTCGTAGGAAAGGGGCAGCTTGCTTTCTTGAACTGTGATGGTTAGCATTCAGCACAAATCACTATCTCACAGATGAGAGGCAAATGGTAACACATTTGAAAACAACAGGGTAGATTTTCCTTCCACTCCTGCAATGGGTGAGGTAGTTCCTACATGTTCAAAACTCCAATTAACCCTTACCACAGGTGATCTTACATACATCTCTGCAGTCTTCATGCAGTTGTGTAAGCGTCCATGCAGATCTCTCTTGCACCTGACAATACACAGTCTCCAGAAACACACTCTTAGCACACAGGCAGCTGCTTCTCCTGCATTCCCATGCTTACTATTCAGCACTGTGTGGTATTTCAGATAGCAGTGTGTAACGCTAACACATTCAACATCACCAAGGCTCATTTACTTTGCTCTAGTCTAATCACTCACCCAGGTTCCACATGCTCATGGTCTCAAGTAGCTGTTAGGACATGTGCTCTTTTCTGCCTCTCTAAACTATAAGGAAAATGTGTCAGGCTGTTACAGTAATTATCACTTGCTCTACCACAGTAGTAAATGTGCTTTGAAATTGCCAATCAAATATCGTTTTCCGCCTAGAATCACACCATGAGTCTGTGTGCACACAGGATTTGTTGTCAGAGATTTAATTTGTGTTGCTCTTGTTCTGTAAGACTTGCACTCGTAGGAAAGGGGCAGCTTGCTTTCTTGAACTGTGATGGTTAGCATTCAGCACAAATCACTATCTCACAGATGAGAGGCAAATGGTAACACATTTGAAAACAACAGGGTAGATTTTCGTTCCACTCCTGCAATGGGTGAGGTAGTTCCTACATGTTCAAAACTCCAATTAACCCTTACCACAGGTGATCTTACATACATCTCTGCAGTCTTCATGCAGTTGTGTAAGCGTCCATGTAGATCTCTCTTGCAGCTGACAATACACAGTCTCCAGAAACACACTCTTAGCACACAGGCAGCTGCTTCTCCTGCATTCCCATGCTTACTATTCAGCACTGTGTGGTATTTCAGATAGCAGTGTGTAACGCTAACACATTCAACATCACCAAGGCTCATTTCCTTTGCTCTAGGCTAATCACTCACCCAGGTTCCACATGGTCATGGTCTCAAGTAGCTGTTAGGACATGTGCTGTTTTCTGCCTCTCTAAACTATAAGGAAAATGTGTCAGGCTGTTACAGTAATTATCACTTGCTCTACCACAGTAGTAAATGTGCTCTGAAATTGCCAATCAAATATCGTTTTCTGCCTGGAATCACACCATGAGTCTGTGTGCACACAGGAATTGTTGTCAGAGATTTAATTCGTGTTGCTCTTGTTCTGTAAGACTTGCACTCGTAGCAAAGGGGCAGCTTGTTTTCTTGAACTGTGATGGTTAGCATTCAGCACAAATCACTATCTCACAGATGAGAGGCAAATGGTAACACATTTGAAAACAGCAGGGTAGATTTTCCTTCACCTCCTGCAATGGGTGAGGTAGTTCCTACATGTTCAAAACTCCAATTAATCCTTACCACAGGTGATCTTACATACATCTCTGCAGTCTTCATGCTGTTGTGCAAGCATCCATGCAGATCTCTCTTGCACCTGACAATACACAGTCTCCAGAAACACACTTTTAGCACACAGGCAGCTGCTTCTCCTGCATTCTCATGCTTACTATTCAGCACTGTGAGGTATTTCAGATAGCAGTGTGTAACGCTAACACATTCAACATCACCAAGGCTCATTTCCTTTGCTCTAGTCTAATCACTCACCCAGGTTCCACATGCTCATGGTCTCAAGTAGCTGTTAGGACATGTGCTCTTTTCTGCCTCTCTAAACTATAAGGAAAATGTGTCAGGCTGTTACAGTAATTATCACTTGCTCTACCACAGTGGTAAATGTGCTTTGAAATTGCCAATCAAATATCGTTTTCTGCCTAGAATCACACCATGAGTCTGTGTGCACACAGGAATTGTTGTCAGAGATTTAATTTGTGTTGCTCTTGTTCTGTAAGACTTGCACTCGTAGGAAAGGGGCAGCTTGTTTTCTTGAACTGTGATGGTTAGCATTCAGCACAAATCACTATCTCACAGATGAGAGGCAAATGGTAACTCATTTGAAAACAACAGGGTAGATTTTCCTTCCACTCCTGCAATGGGTGAGGTAGTTCCTACATGTTCAAAACTCCAATTAACCCTTACCACAGTTGATCTTACATACATCTCTGCAGTCTTCATGCAGTTGTGCAAGCGTCCATGCAGATCTCTCTTGCACCTGACAATGCACAGTCTCCAGAAACACACTCTTAGCACACAGGCAGCTGCTTCTCCTGCATTCCCATGCTTACTATTCAGCACTGTGTGGTATTTCAGATAGCAGTGTGTAACGCTAACACATTCAACATCACCAAGGCTCATTTCCTTTGCTCTAGGCTAATCACTCACCCAGGTTCTACATGCTCATGGTCTCCAGTAGCTGTTAGGACATGTGCTCTTTTCTGCCTCTCTAAACTATAAGGAAAATGTGTCAGGCTGTTACAGTAATTATCACTTGCTCTACCACAGTAGTAAATGTGCTTTGAAATTGCCAATCAAATATCGTTTTCTGCCTAGAATCACACCATGAGTCTGTGTGCACACAGGAATTGCTGTCAGAGATTTAATTTGTGTTGCTCTTGTTCTGTAAGACTTGCACTCGTAGGAAAGGGGCAGCTTGTTTTCTTGAACTGTGATGGTTAGCATTCAGCACAAATCACTATCTCACAGATGAGAGGCAAATGGTAACACATTTGAAAACAACAGGGTAGATTTTCCTTCCACTCCTGCAATGGGTGAGGTAGTTCCTACATGTTCAAAACTCCAATTAACCCTTACCACAGGTGATCTTACATACATCTCTGCAGTCTTCATGCAGTTGTGTAAGTGTCCATGCAGATCTCTCTTGCACCTGACAATACACAGTCTCCAGAAACACACTCTTAGCACACAGGCAGCTGCTTCTCCTGCATTCCCATGCTTACTATTCAGCACTGTGTGGTATTTCAGATAGCAGTGTGTAACGCTAACACATTCAACATCACCAAGGCTCATTTCCTTTGCTCTAGTCTAATCACTCACCCAGGTTCCACATGCTCATGGTCTCAAGTAGCTGTTAGGACATGTGCTCTTTTCTGCCTCTCTAAACTATAAGGAAAATGTGTCAGGCTGTTACAGTAATTATCACTTGCTCTACCACAGTAGTAAATGTGCATTGAAATTGCCAATCAAATATCGTTTTCCGCCTAGAATCACACCATGAGTCTGTGTGCACACAGGAATTGTTGTCAGAGATTTAATTCGTGTTGCTCTTGTTCTGTAAGACTTGCACTCGTAGGAAAGGGGCAGCTTGCTTTCTTGAACTGTGATGGTTAGCATTCAGCACAAATCACTATCTCACAGATGAGAGGCAAATGGTAACACATTTGAAAACAGCAGGGTAGATTTTCCTTCACCTCCTGCAATGGGTGAGGTAGTTCCTACATGTTCAAAACTCCAATTAATCCTTACCACAGGTGATCTTACATACATCTCTGCAGTCTTCATGCAGTTGTGCAAGCGTCCATGCAGATCTCTCTTGCACCTGACAATACACAGTCTCCAGAAACACACTTTTAGCACACAGGCAGCTGCTTCTCCTGCATTCCCATGCTTACTATTCAGCACTGTGAGGTATTTCAGATAGCAGTGTGTAACGCTAACACATTCAACATCACCAAGGCTCATTTCCTTTGCTCTAGTCTAATCACTCACCCAGGTTCCACATGCTCATGGTCTCAAGTAGCTGTTAGGACATGTGCTCTTTTCTGCCTCTCTAAACTATAAGGAAAATGTGTCAGGCTGTTACAGTAATTATCATTTGCTCTACCACAGTAGTAAATGTGCTCTGAAATTGCCAATCAAATATCGTTTTCTGCCTAGAATCACACCATGAGTCTGTGTGCACACAGGAATTGTTGTCAGAGATTTAATTTGTGTTGCTCTTGTTCTGTAAGACTTGCACACGTAGGAAAGGGGCAGCTTATTTTCTTGAACTGTGATGGTTAGCATTCAGCACAAATCACTATCTCACAGATGAGAGGCAAATGGTAACACATTTGAAAACAGCAGGGTAGATTTTCCTTCACCTCCTGCAATGGGTGAGGTAGTTCCTACATGTTCAAAACTCCAATTAATCCTTACCACAGGTGATCTTACATACATCTCTGCAGTCTTCATGCAGTTGTGCAAGCGTCCATGCAGATCTCTCTTGCACCTGACAATACACAGTCTCCAGAAACACACTCTTAGCACACAGGCAGCTGCTTCTCCTGCATTCCCATGCTTACTATTCAGCACTGTGAGGTATTTCAGATAGCAGTGTGTAACGCTAACACATTCAACATCACCAAGGCTCATTTCCTTCGCTCTAGTCTAATCACTCACCCAGGTTCCACATGCTCATGGTCTCAAGTAGCTGTTAGGACATGTGCTCTTTTCTGCCTCTCTAAACTATAAGGAAATGTGTCAGGCTGTTCCCGTAATTATCACTTGCTCTACCACAGTAGTAAATGTGCATTGAAATTGCCAATCAAATATCGTTTTCCGCCTAGAATCACACCATGAGTCTGTGTGCACACAGGAATTGTTGTCAGAGATTTAATTTGTGTTGCTCTTGTTCTGTAAGACTTGCACTCGTAGGAAAGGGGCAGCTTGCTTTCTTGAACTGTGATGGTTAGCATTCAGCACAAATCACTATCTCACAGATGAGAGGCAAATGGTAACACATTTGAAAACAACAGGGTAGATTTTCGTTCCACTCCTGCAATGGGTGAGGTAGTTCCTACATGTTCAAAACTCCAATTAACCCTTACCACAGGTGATCTTACATACATCTCTGCAGTCTTCATGCAGTTGTGTAAGCGTCCATGCAGATCTCTCTTGCGCCTGACAATACACAGTCTCCAGAAACACACTCTTAGCACACAGGCAGCTGCTTCTCCTGCATTCCCATGCTTACTATTCAGCACTGTGTGGTATTTCAGATAGCAGTGTGTAACGCTAACACATTGAACATCACCAAGGCTCATTTCCTTTGCTCTAGGCTAATCATTCACCCAGGTTCCACATGCTCATGGTCTCAAGTAGCTGTTAGGACATGTGCTCTTTTCTGCCTCTCTAAACTATAAGGAAAATGTGTCAGGCTGTTACAGTAATTATCACTTGCTCTACCACAGTAGTAAATGTGCTCTGAAATTGCCAATCAATTATCGTTTTCTGCCTAGAATCACACCATGAGTCTGTGTGCACACAGGAATTGCTGTCAGAGATTTAATTTGTGTTGCTCTTGTTCTGTAAGACTTGCACACGTAGGAAAGGGGCAGCTTGTTTTCTTGAACTGTGATGGTTAGCATTCAGCACAAATCACTATCTCACAGATGAGAGGCAAATGGTAACACATTTGAAAACAACAGGGTAGATTTTCCTTCCACTCCTGCAATGGGTGAGGTAGTTCCTACATGTTCAAAACTCCAATTAACCCTTACCACAAGTGATCTTACATACATCTCTGCAGTCTTCATGCAGTTGTGTAAGCGTCCATGCAGATCTCTCTTGCACCTGACAATACACAGTCTCCAGAAACACACTCTTAGCACACAGGCAGCTGCTTCTCCTGCATTCCCATGCTTACTATTCAGCACTGTGTGGTATTTCAGATAGCAGTGTGTAACGCTAACACATTCAACATCACCAAGGCTCATTTCCTTTGCTCTAGTCTAATCACTCACCCAGGTTCCACATGCTCATGGTCTCAAGTAGCTGTTAGGACATGTGCTCTTTTCTGCCTCTCTAAACTATAAGGAAAATGTGTCAGGCTGTTACAGTAATTATCACTTGCTCTACCACAGTAGTAAATGTGCTTTGAAATTGCCAATCAAATATCGTTTTCCGCCTAGAATCACACCATGAGTCTGTGTGCACACAGGATTTGTTGTCAGAGATTTAATTTGTGTTGCTCTTGTTCTGTAAGACTTGCACTCGTAGGAAAGGGGCAGCTTGCTTTCTTGAACTGTGATGGTTAGCATTCAGCACAAATCACTATCTCACAGATGAGAGGCAAATGGTAACACATTTGAAAACAACAGGGTAGATTTTCGTTCCACTCCTGCAATGGGTGAGGTAGTTCCTACATTTTCAAAACTCCAATTAACCCTTACCACAGGTGATCTTACATACATCTCTGCAGTCTTCATGCAGTTGTGTAAGCGTCCATGCAGATCTCTCTTGCAGCTGACAATACACAGTCTCCAGACACACACTCTTAGCACACAGGCAGCTGCTTCTCCTGCATTCCCATGCTTACTATTCAGCACTGTGTGGTATTTCAGATAGCAGTGTGTAACGCTAACACATTCAACATCACCAAGGCTCATTTCCTTTGCTCTAGGCTAATCACTCACCCAGGTTCCACATGGTCATGGTCTCAAGTAGCTGTTAGGACATGTGCTGTTTTCTGCCTCTCTAAACTATAAGGAAAATGTGTCAGGCTGTTACAGTAATTATCACTTGCTCTACCACAGTAGTAAATGTGCTCTGAAATTGCCAATCAAATATCGTTTTCTGCCTGTAATCACACCATGAGTCTGTGTGCACACAGGAATTGTTGTCAGAGATTTAATTCGTGTTGCTCTTGTTCTGTAAGACTTGCACTCGTAGCAAAGGGGCAGCTTGTTTTCTTGAACTGTGATGGTTAGCATTCAGCACAAATCACTATCTCACAGATGAGAGGCAAATGGTAACACATTTGAAAACAGCAGGGTAGATTTTCCTTCACCTCCTGCAATGGGTGAGGTAGTTCCTACATGTTCAAAACTCCAATTAATCCTTACCATAGGTGATCTTACATACATCTCTGCAGTCTTCATGCAGTTGTGCAAGCGTCCATGCAGATCTCTCTTGCACCTGACAATACACAGTCTCCAGAAACACACTTTTAGCACACAGGCAGCTGCTTCTCCTGCATTCCCATGCTTACTATTCAGCACTGTGAGGTATTTCAGATAGCAGTGTGTAACGCTAACACATTCAACATCACCAAGGCTCATTTCCTTTGCTCTAGTCTAATCACTCACCCAGGTTCCACATGCTCATGGTCTCAAGTAGCTGTTAGGACATGTGCTCTTTTCTGCCTCTCTAAACTATAAGGAAAATGTGTCAGGCTGTTACAGTAATTATCACTTGCTCTACCACAGTGGTAAATGTGCTTTGAAATTGCCAATCAAATATCGTTTTCTGCCTAGAATCACACCATGAGTCTGTGTGCATACAGGAATTGTTGTCAGAGATTTAATTCGTGTTGCTCTTGTTCTGTAAGACTTGCACTCGTAGGAAAGGGGCAGCTTGTTTCTTTGAACTGTGATGGTTAGCATTCAGCACAAATCACTATCTCACAGATGAGAGGCAAATGGTAACTCATTTGAAAACAACAGGGTAGATTTTCCTTCCACTCCTGCAATGGGTGAGGTAGTTCCTACATGTTCAAAACTCCAATTAACCCTTACCACAGTTGATCTTACATACATCTCTGCAGTCTTCATGCAGTTGTGAAAGCGTCCATGCAGATCTCTCTTGCACCTGACAATGCACAGTCTCCAGAAACACACTCTTAGCACACAGGCAGCTGCTTCTCCTGCATTCCCATGCTTACTATTCAGCACTGTGTGGTATTTCAGATAGCAGTGTGTAACGCTAACACATTCAACATCACCAAGGCTCATTTCCTTTGCTCTAGGCTAATCACTCACCCAGGTTCCACATGCTCATGGTCTCAAGTAGCTGTTAGGACATGTGCTCTTTTCTGCCTCTCTAAACTATAAGGAAAATGAGTCAGGCTGTTACAGTAATTATCACTTGCTCTACCACAGTAGTAAATGTGCTCTGAAATTGCCAATCAAATATCGTTTTCTGCCTAGAATCACACCATGAGTCTGTGTGCACACAGGAATTGTTGTCAGAGATTTAATTTGTGTTGCTCTTGTTCTGTAAGACTTGCACTCGTAGGAAAGGGGCAGCTTGTTTTCTTGAACTGTGATGGTTAGCATTCAGCACAAATCACTATCTCACAGATGAGAGGCAAATGGTAACACATTTGAAAACAGCAGGGTAGATTTTCCTTCACCTCCTGCAATGGGTGAGGTAGTTCCTACATGTTCAAAACTCCAATTAATCCTTACCACAGGTGATCTTACATACATCTCTGCAGTCTTCATGCAGTTGTGCAAGCGTCCATGCAGATCTCTCTTGCACCTGACAATACACAGTCTCCAGAAACACACTCTTAGCACACAGGCAGCTGCTTCTCCTGCATTCCCATGCTTACTATTCAGCACTGTGAGGTATTTCAGATAGCAGTGTGTAACGCTAACACATTCAACATCACCAAGGCTCATTTCCTTTGCTCTAGTCTAATCACTCACCCAGGTTCCACATGCTCATGGTCTCAAGTAGCTGTTAGGACATGTGCTCTTTTCTGCCTCTCTAAACTATAAGGAAAATGTGTCAGGCTGTTACAGTAATTATCACTTGCTCTACCACAGTAGTAAATGTGCTTTGAAATTGCCAATCAAATATCGTTTTCCGCCTAGAATCACACCATGAGTCTGTGTGCACACAGGATTTGTTGTCAGAGATTTAATTTGTGTTGCTCTTGTTCTGTAAGACTTGCACTCGTAGGAAAGTGGCAGCTTGCTTTCTTGAACTGTGATGGTTAGCATTCAGCACAAATCACTATCTCACAGATGAGAGGCAAATGGTAACACATTTGAAAACAACAGGGTAGATTTTCGTTCCACTCCTGCAATGGGTGAGGTAGTTCCTACATGTTCAAAACTCCAATTAACCCTTACCACAGGTGATCTTACATACATCTCTGCAGTCTTCATGCAGTTGTGTAAGCGTCCATGCAGATCTCTCTTGCGCCTGACAATACACAGTCTCCAGAAACACACTCTTAGCACACAGGCAGCTGCTTCTCCTGCATTCCCATGCTTACTATTCAGCACTGTGTGGTATTTCAGATAGCAGTGTGTAACGCTAACACATTGAACATCACCAAGGCTCATTTCCTTTGCTCTAGGCTAATCATTCACCCAGGTTCCACATGCTCATGGTCTCAAGTAGCTGTTAGGACATGTGCTCTTTTCTGCCTCTCTAAACTATAAGGAAAATGTGTCAGGCTGTTACAGTAATTATCACTTGCTCTACCACAGTAGTAAATGTGCTCTGAAATTGCCAATCAATTATCGTTTTCTGCCTAGAATCACACCATGAGTCTGTGTGCACACAGGAATTGCTGTCAGAGATTTAATTTGTGTTGCTCTTGTTCTGTAAGACTTGCACACGTAGGAAAGGGGCAGCTTGTTTTCTTGAACTGTGATGGTCAGCATTCAGCACAAATCACTATCTCACAGATGAGAGGCAAATGGTAACACATTTGAAAACAACAGGGTAGATTTTCCTTCCACTCCTGCAATGGGTGAGGTAGTTCCTACATGTTCAAAACTCCAATTAACCCTTACCACAAGTGATCTTACATACATCTCTGCAGTCTTCATGCAGTTGTGTAAGCGTCCATGCAGATCTCTCTTGCACCTGACAATACACAGTCTCCAGAAACACACTCTTAGCACACAGGCAGCTGCTTCTCCTGCATTCCCATGCTTACTATTCAGCACTGTGTGGTATTTCAGATAGCAGTGTGTAACGCTAACACATTCAACATCACCAAGGCTCATTTCCTTTGCTCTAGTCTAATCACTCACCCAGGTTCCACATGCTCATGGTCTCAAGTAGCTGTTAGGACATGTGCTCTTTTCTGCCTCTCTAAACTATAAGGAAAATGTGTCAGGCTGTTACAGTAATTATCACTTGCTCTACCACAGTAGTAAATGTGCTTTGAAATTGCCAATCAAATATCGTTTTCCGCCTAGAATCACACCATGAGTCTGTGTGCACACAGGATTTGTTGTCAGAGATTTAATTTGTGTTGCTCTTGTTCTGTAAGACTTGCACTCGTAGGAAAGGGGCAGCTTGCTTTCTTGAACTGTGATGGTTAGCATTCAGCACAAATCACTATCTCACAGATGAGAGGCAAATGGTAACACATTTGAAAACAACAGGGTAGATTTTCGTTCCACTCCTGCAATGGGTGAGGTAGTTCCTACATTTTCAAAACTCCAATTAACCCTTACCACAGGTGATCTTACATACATCTCTGCAGTCTTCATGCAGTTGTGTAAGCGTCCATGCAGATCTCTCTTGCAGCTGACAATACACAGTCTCCAGACACACACTCTTAGCACACAGGCAGCTGCTTCTCCTGCATTCCCATGCTTACTATTCAGCACTGTGTGGTATTTCAGATAGCAGTGTGTAACGCTAACACATTCAACATCACCAAGGCTCATTTCCTTTGCTCTAGGCTAATCACTCACCCAGGTTCCACATGGTCATGGTCTCAAGTAGCTGTTAGGACATGTGCTGTTTTCTGCCTCTCTAAACTATAAGGAAAATGTGTCAGGCTGTTACAGTAATTATCACTTGCTCTACCACAGTAGTAAATGTGCTCTGAAATTGCCAATCAAATATCGTTTTCTGCCTGTAATCACACCATGAGTCTGTGTGCACACAGGAATTGTTGTCAGAGATTTAATTCGTGTTGCTCTTGTTCTGTAAGACTTGCACTCGTAGCAAAGGGCAGCTTGTTTTCTTGAACTGTGATGGTTAGCATTCAGCACAAATCACTATCTCACAGATGAGAGGCAAATGGTAACACATTTGAAAACAGCAGGGTAGATTTTCCTTCACCTCCTGCAATGGGTGAGGTAGTTCCTACATGTTCAAAACTCCAATTAATCCTTACCACAGGTGATCTTACATACATCTCTGCAGTCTTCATGCAGTTGTGCAAGCGTCCATGCAGATCTCTCTTGCACCTGACAATACACAGTCTCCAGAAACACACTTTTAGCACACAGGCAGCTGCTTCTCCTGCATTCCCATGCTTACTATTCAGCACTGTGAGGTATTTCAGATAGCAGTGTGTAACGCTAACACATTCAACATCACCAAGGCTCATTTCCTTTGCTCTAGTCTAATCACTCACCCAGGTTCCACATGCTCATGGTCTCAAGTAGCTGTTAGGACATGTGCTCTTTTCTGCCTCTCTAAACTATAAGGAAAATGTGTCAGGCTGTTACAGTAATTATCACTTGCTCTACCACAGTGGTAAATGTGCTTTGAAATTGCCAATCAAATATCGTTTTCTGCCTAGAATCACACCATGAGTCTGTGTGCATACAGGAATTGTTGTCAGAGATTTAATTCGTGTTGCTCTTGTTCTGTAAGACTTGCACTCGTAGGAAAGGGGCAGCTTGTTTCTTTGAACTGTGATGGTTAGCATTCAGCACAAATCCCTATCTCACAGATGAGAGGCAAATGGTAACTCATTTGAAAACAACAGGGTAGATTTTCCTTCCACTCCTGCAATGGGTGAGGTAGTTCCTACATGTTCAAAACTCCAATTAACCCTTACCACAGTTGATCTTACATACATCTCTGCAGTCTTCATGCAGTTGTGAAAGCGTCCATGCAGATCTCTCTTGCACCTGACAATGCACAGTCTCCAGAAACACACTCTTAGCACACAGGCAGCTGCTTCTCCTGCATTCCCATGCTTACTATTCAGCACTGTGTGGTATTTCAGATAGCAGTGTGTAACGCTAACACATTCAACATCACCAAGGCTCATTTCCTTTGCTCTAGGCTAATCACTCACCCAGGTTCCACATGCTCATGGTCTCAAGTAGCTGTTAGGACATGTGCTCTTTTCTGCCTCTCTAAACTATAAGGAAAATGTGTCAGGCTGTTACAGTAATTATCACTTGCTCTACCACAGTAGTAAATGTGCTCTGAAATTGCCAATCAAATATCGTTTTCTGCCTAGAATCACACCATGAGTCTGTGTGCACACAGGAATTGTTGTCAGAGATTTAATTTGTGTTGCTCTTGTTCTGTAAGACTTGCACTCGTAGGAAAGGGGCAGCTTGTTTTCTTGAACTGTGATGGTTAGCATTCAGCACAAATCACTATCTCACAGATGAGAGGCAAATGGTAACACATTTGAAAACAGCAGGGTAGATTTTCCTTCACCTCCTGCAATGGGTGAGGTAGTTCCTACATGTTCAAAACTCCAATTAATCCTTACCACAGGTGAACTTACATACATCTCTGCAGTCTTCATGCAGTTGTGCAAGCGTCCATGCAGATCTCTCTTGCACCTGACAATACACAGTCTCCATCAACACACTCTTAGCACACAGGCAGCTGCTTCTCCTGCATTCCCATGCTTACTATTCAGCACTGTGAGGTATTTCAGATAGCAGTGTGTAACGCTAACACATTCAACATCACCAAGGCTCATTTCCTTTGCTCTAGTCTAATCACTCACCCAGGTTCCACATGCTCATGGTCTCAAGTAGCTGTTAGGACATGTGCTCTTTTCTGCCTCTCTAAACTATAAGGAAAATGTGTCAGGCTGTTACAGTAATTATCACTTGCTCTACCACAGTAGTAAATGTGCTTTGAAATTGCCAATCAAATATCGTTTTCCGCCTAGAATCACACCATGAGTCTGTGTGCACACAGGATTTGTTGTCAGAGATTTAATTTGTGTTGCTCTTGTTCTGTAAGACTTGCACTCGTAGGAAAGGGGCAGCTTGCTTTCTTGAACTGTGATGGTTAGCATTCAGCACAAATCACTATCTCACAGATGAGAGGCAAATGGTAACACATTTGAAAACAACAGGGTAGATTTTCGTTCCACTCCTGCAATGGGTGAGGTAGTTCCTACATTTTCAAAACTCCAATTAACCCTTACCACAGGTGATCTTACATACATCTCTGCAGTCTTCATGCAGTTGTGTAAGCGTCCATGCAGATCTCTCTTGCAGCTGACAATACACAGTCTCCAGACACACACTCTTAGCACACAGGCAGCTGCTTCTCCTGCATTCCCATGCTTACTATTCAGCACTGTGTGGTATTTCAGATAGCAGTGTGTAACGCTAACACATTCAACATCACCAAGGCTCATTTCCTTTGCTCTAGGCTAATCACTCACCCAGGTTCCACATGGTCATGGTCTCAAGTAGCTGTTAGGACATGTGCTGTTTTCTGCCTCTCTAAACTATAAGGAAAATGTGTCAGGCTGTTACAGTAATTATCACTTGCTCTACCACAGTAGTAAATGTGCTCTGAAATTGCCAATCAAATATCGTTTTCTGCCTGTAATCACACCATGAGTCTGTGTGCACACAGGAATTGTTGTCAGAGATTTAATTCGTGTTGCTCTTGTTCTGTAAGACTTGCACTCGTAGCAAAGGGGCAGCTTGTTTTCTTGAACTGTGATGGTTAGCATTCAGCACAAATCACTATCTCACAGATGAGAGGCAAATGGTAACACATTTGAAAACAGCAGGGTAGATTTTCCTTCACCTCCTGCAATGGGTGAGGTAGTTCCTACATGTTCAAAACTCCAATTAATCCTTACCACAGGTGATCTTACATACATCTCTGCAGTCTTCATGCAGTTGTGTAAGCGTCCATGCAGATCTCTCTTGCACCTGACAATACACAGTCTCCAGAAACACACTTTTAGCACACAGGCAGCTGCTTCTCCTGCATTCCCATGCTTACTATTCAGCACTGTGAGGTATTTCAGATAGCAGTGTGTAACGCTAACACATTCAACATCACCAAGGCTCATTTCCTTTGCTCTAGTCTAATCACTCACCCAGGTTCCACATGCTCATGGTCTCAAGTAGCTGTTAGGACATGT
This sequence comes from Triturus cristatus, assembly GCF_964204655.1. Classification (NCBI taxonomy): domain Eukaryota; kingdom Metazoa; phylum Chordata; class Amphibia; order Caudata; family Salamandridae; genus Triturus; species Triturus cristatus. Next base: position 291,292,105 of record NC_140579.1, read on the forward strand.
GCTCTTTTCTGCCTCTCTAAACTATAAGGAAAATGTGTCAGGCTGTTACAGTAATTATCACTTGCTCTACCACAGTAGTAAATGTGCTCTGAAATTGCCAATCAAATATCGTTTTCTGCCTAGAATCACACCATGAGTCTGTGTGCATACAGGAATTGTTGTCAGAGATTTAATTTGTGTTGCTCTTGTTCTGTAAGACTTGCACTCGTAGGAAAGGGGCAGCTTGTTTCTTTGAACTGTGATGGTTAGCATTCAGCACAAATCACTATCTCACAGATGAGAGGCAAATGGTAACTCATTTGAAAACAACAGGGTAGATTTTCCTTCCACTCCTGCAATGGGTGAGGTAGTTCCTACATGTTCAAAACTCCAATTAACCCTTACCACAGTTGATCTTACATACATCTCTGCAGTCTTCATGCAGTTGTGAAAGCGTCCATGCAGATCTCTCTTGCACCTGACAATGCACAGTCTCCAGAAACACACTCTTAGCACACAGGCAGCTGCTTCTCCTGCATTCCCATGCTTACTATTCAGCACTGTGTGGTATTTCAGATAGCAGTGTGTAACGCTAACACATTCAACATCACCAAGGCTCATTTCCTTTGCTCTAGGCTAATCACTCACCCAGGTTCCACATGCTCATGGTCTCAAGTAGCTGTTAGGACATGTGCTCTTTTCTGCCTCTCTAAACTATAAGGAAAATGTGTCAGGCTGTTACAGTAATTATCACTTGCTCTACCACAGTAGTAAATGTGCTCTGAAATTGCCAATCAAATATCGTTTTCTGCCTAGAATCACACCATGAGTCTGTGTGCACACAGGAATTGTTGTCAGAGATTTAATTTGTGTTGCTCTTGTTCTGTAAGACTTGCACTCGTAGGAAAGGGGCAGCTTGTTTTCTTGAACTGTGATGGTTAGCATTCAGCACAAATCACTATCTCACAGATGAGAGGCAAATGGTAACACATTTGAAAACAGCAGGGTAGATTTTCCTTCACCTCCTGCAATGGGTGAGGTAGTTCCTACATGTTCAAAACTCCAATTAATCCTTACCACAGGTGATCTTACATACATCTCTGCAGTCTTCATGCAGTTGTGCAAGCGTCCATGCAGATCTCTCTTGCACCTGACAATACACAGTCTCCAGAAACACACTCTTAGCACACAGGCAGCTGCTTCTCCTGCATTCCCATGCTTACTATTCAGCACTGTGAGGTATTTCAGATAGCAGTGTGTAACGCTAACACATTCAACATCACCAAGGCTCATTTCCTTTGCTCTAGTCTAATCACTCACCCAGGTTCCACATGCTCATGGTCTCAAGTAGCTGTTAGGACATGTGCTCTTTTCTGCCTCTCTAAACTATAAGGAAAATGTGTCAGGCTGTTACAGTAATTATCACTTGCTCTACCACAGTGGTAAATGTGCTTTGAAATTGCCAATCAAATATCGTTTTCTGCCTAGAATCACACCATGAGTCTGTGTGCACACAGGAATTGTTGTCAGAGATTTAATTCGTGTTGCTCTTGTTCTGTGAGACTTGCACTCGTAGGAAAGGGGCAGCTTGTTTTTCTTGAACTGTGATGGTTAGCATTCAGCACAAATCACTATCTCACAGATGAGAGGCAAATGGTATCACATTTGAAAACAACAGGGTAGATTTTCCTTCCACTCCTGCAATGGGTGAGGTAGTTCCTACATATTCAAAACTCCAATTAACCCTTACCACAGTTGATCTTACATACATCTCTGCAGTCTTCATGCAGTTGTGCAAGCGTCCATGCAGATCTCTCTTGCACCTGACAATACACAGTCTCCAGAAACACACTCTTAGCACACAGGCAGCTGTTTCTCCTGCACTCCCATGCTTACTATTCAGCACTGTGTGGTATTTCAGATAGCAGTGCGTAACGCTAACACATTCAACATCACCAAGGCTCATTTCCTTTGCTCTAGTCTAATCACTCACCCAGGTTCCACATGCTCATGGTCTCAAGTAGCTGTTAGGACATGTGCTCTTTTCTGCCTCTCTAAACTATAAGGAAAATGTGTCAGGCTGTTACAGTAATTATTACTTGCTCTGCCACAGTAGTAAATGTGCTTTGCAATTGCCAATCAAATATCGTTTTCTGCCTAGAATCACACCATGAGTCTGTGTGCACACAGGAATTGTTGTCAGAGATTTAATTTGTGTAGCTCTTGTTCTGTAAGACTTGCACTCGTAGGAAAGGGGCAGCTTGTTTTCTTGAACTGTGATGGTTAGCATTCAGCACAAATCACTATCTCACAGATGAGAGGCAAATGGTAACACATTTGAAAACAGCAGGGTAGATTTTCCTTCACCTCCTGCAATGGGTGAGGTAGTTCCTACATGTTCAAAACTCCAATTAATCCTTACCACAGGTGATCTTACATACATCTCTGCAGTCTTCATGCAGTTGTGCAAGCGTCCATGCAGATCTCTCTTGCACCTGACAATACACAGTCTCCAGAAACACACTTTTAGCACACAGGCAGCTGCTTCTCCTGCATTCCCATGCTTACTATTCAGCACTGTGAGGTATTTCAGATAGCAGTGTGTAACGCTAACACATTCAACATCACCAAGGCTCATTTCCTTTGCTCTAGTCTAATCACTCACCCAGGTTCCACATGCTCATGGTCTCAAGTAGCTGTTAGGACATGTGCTCTTTTCTGCCTCTCTAAACTATAAGGAAAATGTGTCAGGCTGTTACAGTAATTATCACTTGCTCTACCACAGTGGTAAATGTGCTTTGAAATTGCCAATCAAATATCGTTTTCTGCCTAGAATCACACCATGAGTCTGTGTGCATACAGGAATTGTTGTCAGAGATTTAATTCGTGTTGCTCTTGGTCTGTAAGACTTGCACTCGTAGGAAAGGGGCAGCTTGTTTCTTTGAACTGTGATGGTTAGCATTCAGCACAAATCACTATCTCACAGATGAGAGGCAAATGGTAACTCATTTGAAAACAACAGGGTAGATTTTCCTTCCACTCCTGCAATGGGTGAGGTAGTTCCTACATGTTCAAAACTCCAATTAACCCTTACCACAGTTGATCTTACATACATCTCTGCAGTCTTCATGCAGTTGTGAAAGCGTCCATGCAGATCTCTCTTGCACCTGACAATGCACAGTCTCCAGAAACACACTCTTAGCACACAGGCAGCTGCTTCTCCTGCATTCCCATGCTTACTATTCAGCACTGTGTGGTATTTCAGATAGCAGTGTGTAACGCTAACACATTCAACATCACCAAGGCTCATTTCCTTTGCTCTAGGCTAATCACTCACCCAGGTTCCACATGCTCATGGTCTCAAGTAGCTGTTAGGACATGTGCTCTTTTCTGCCTCTCTAAACTATAAGGAAAATGTGTCAGGCTGTTACAGTAATTATCACTTGCTCTACCACAGTAGTAAATGTGCTCTGAAATTGCCAATCAAATATCGTTTTCTGCCTAGAATCACACCATGAGTCTGTGTGCACACAGGAATTGTTGTCAGAGATTTAATTTGTGTTGCTCTTGTTCTGTAAGACTTGCACTCGTAGGAAAGGGGCAGCTTGTTTTCTTGAACTGTGATGGTTAGCATTCAGCACAAATCACTATCTCACAGATGAGAGGCAAATGGTAACACATTTGAAAACAGCAGGGTAGATTTTCCTTCACCTCCTGCAATGGGTGAGGTAGTTCCTACATGTTCAAAACTCCAATTAATCCTTACCACAGGTGATCTTACATACATCTCTGCAGTCTTCATGCAGTTGTGCAAGCATCCATGCAGATCTCTCTTGCACCTGACAATACACAGTCTCCAGAAACACACTCTTAGCACACAGGCAGCTGCTTCTCCTGCATTCCCATGCTTACTATTCAGCACTGTGAGGTATTTCAGATAGCAGTGTGTAACGCTAACACATTCAACATCACCAAGGCTCATTTCCTTTGCTCTAGTCTAATCACTCACCCAGGTTCCACATGCTCATGGTCTCAAGTAGGTGTTAGGACATGTGCTCTTTTCTGCCTCTCTAAACTATAAGGAAAATGTGTCAGGCTGTTACAGTAATTATCACTTGCTCTACCACAGTGGTAAATGTGCTTTGAAATTGCCAATCAAATATCGTTTTCTGCCTAGAATCACACCATGAGTCTGTGTGCACACAGGAATTGTTGTCAGAGATTTAATTCGTGTTGCTCTTGTTCTGTGAGACTTGCACTCGTAGGAAAGGGGCAGCTTGTTTTTCTTGAACTGTGATGGTTAGCATTCAGCACAAATCACTATCTCACAGATGAGAGGCAAATGGTATCACATTTGAAAACAACAGGGTAGATTTTCCTTCCACTCCTGCAATGGGTGAGGTAGTTCCTACATATTCAAAACTCCAATTAACCCTTACCACAGTTGATCTTACATACATCTCTGCAGTCTTCATGCAGTTGTGCAAGCGTCCATGCAGATCTCTCTTGCACCTGACAATACACAGTCTCCAGAAACACACTCTTAGCACACAGGCAGCTGTTTCTCCTGCACTCCCATGCTTACTATTCAGCACTGTGTGGTATTTCAGATAGCAGTGCGTAACGCTAACACATTCAACATCACCAAGGCTCATTTCCTTTGCTCTAGTCTAATCACTCACCCAGGTTCCACATGCTCATGGTCTCAAGTAGCTGTTAGGACATGTGCTCTTTTCTGCCTCTCTAAACTATAAGGAAAATGTTTCAGGCTGTTACAGTAATTATCACTTGCTCTACCACAGTAGTAAATGTGCTTTGAAATTGCCAATCAAATATCGTTTTCCGCCTAGAATCACACCATGAGTCTGTGTGCACACAGGAATTGTTGTCAGAGATTTAATTCGTGTTGCTCTTGTTCTGTAAGACTTGCACTCGTAGGAAAGGGGCAGCTTGTTTTCTTGAACTGTGATGGTTAGCATTCAGCACAAATAACTATCTCACAGATGAGAGGCAAATGGTAACACATTTGAAAACAACAGGGTACATTTTCCTTCCACTCCTGCAATGGGTGAGGTAGTTCCTACATGTTCAAAACTCCAATTAATCCTTACCACAGGTGATCTTACATACATCTCTGCAGTCTTCATGCAGTTGTGCAAGCGTCCATGCAGATCTCTCTTGCACCTGACAATACACAGTCTCCAGAAACACACTCTTAGCACACAGGCAGCTGCTTCTCCTGCATTCCCATGCTTACTATTCAGCACTGTGAGGTATTTCAGATAGCAGTGTGTAACGCTAACACATTCAACATCACCAAGGCTCATTTCCTTTGCTCTAGTCTAATCACTCACCCAGGTTCCACATGCTCATGGTCTCAAGTAGCTGTTAGGACATGTGCTCTTTTCTGCCTCTCTAAACTATAAGGAAAATGTGTCAGGCTGTTACAGTAATTATCACTTGCTCTACCACAGTGGTAAATGTGCTTTGAAATTGCCAATCAAATATCGTTTTCTGCCTAGAATCACACCATGAGTCTGTGTGCACACAGGAATTGTTGTCAGAGATTTAATTCGTGTTGCTCTTGTTCTGTGAGACTTGCACTCGTAGGAAAGGGGCAGCTTGTTTTTCTTGAACTGTGATGGTTAGCATTCAGCACAAATCACTATCTCACAGATGAGAGGCAAATGGTATCACATTTGAAAACAACAGGGTAGATTTTCCTTCCACTCCTGCAATGGGTGAGGTAGTTCCTACATATTCAAAACTCCAATTAACCCTTACCACAGTTGATCTTACATACATCTCTGCAGTCTTCATGCAGTTGTGCAAGCGTCCATGCAGATCTCTCTTGCACCTGACAATACACAGTCTCCAGAAACACACTCTTAGCACACAGGCAGCTGTTTCTCCTGCACTCCCATGCTTACTATTCAGCACTGTGTGGTATTTCAGATAGCAGTGCGTAACGCTAACACATTCAACATCACCAAGGCTCATTTCCTTTGCTCTAGTCTAATCACTCACCCAGGTTCCACATGCTCATGGTCTCAAGTAGCTGTTAGGACATGTGCTCTTTTCTGCCTCTCTAAACTATAAGGAAAATGTGTCAGGCTGTTACAGTAATTATTACTTGCTCTACCACAGTAGTAAATGTGCTTTGCAATTGCCAATCAAATATCGTTTTCTGCCTAGAATCACACCATGAGTCTGTGTGCACACAGGAATTGTTGTCAGAGATTTAATTTGTGTAGCTCTTGTTCTGTAAGACTTGCACTCGTAGGAAAGGGGCAGCTTGTTTTCTTGAACTGTGATGGTTAGCATTCAGCACAAATCACTATCTCACAGATGAGAGGCAAATGGTAACACATTTGAAAACAGCAGGGTAGATTTTCCTTCACCTCCTGCAATGGGTGAGGTAGTTCCTACATGTTCAAAACTCCAATTAATCCTTACCACAGGTGATCTTACATACATCTCTGCAGTCTTCATGCAGTTGTGCAAGCGTCCATGCAGATCTCTCTTGCACCTGACAATACACAGTCTCCAGAAACACACTTTTAGCACACAGGCAGCTGCTTCTCCTGCATTCCCATGCTTACTATTCAGCACTGTGAGGTATTTCAGATAGCAGTGTGTAACGCTAACACATTCAACATCACCAAGGCTCATTTCCTTTGCTCTAGTCTAATCACTCACCCAGGTTCCACATGCTCATGGTCTCAAGTAGCTGTTAGGACATGTGCTCTTTTCTGCCTCTCTAAACTATAAGGAAAATGTGTCAGGCTGTTACAGTAATTATCACTTGCTCTACCACAGTGGTAAATGTGCTTTGAAATTGCCAATCAAATATCGTTTTCTGCCTAGAATCACACCATGAGTCTGTGTGCATACAGGAATTGTTGTCAGAGATTTAATTCGTGTTGCTCTTGGTCTGTAAGACTTGCACTCGTAGGAAAGGGGCAGCTTGTTTCTTTGAACTGTGATGGTTAGCATTCAGCACAAATCACTATCTCACAGATGAGAGGCAAATGGTAACTCATTTGAAAACAACAGGGTAGATTTTCCTTCCACTCCTGCAATGGGTGAGGTAGTTCCTACATGTTCAAAACTCTAATTAACCCTTACCACAGTTGATCTTACATACATCTCTGCAGTCTTCATGCAGTTGTGAAAGCGTCCATGCAGATCTCTCTTGCACCTGATAATGCACAGTCTCCAGAAACACACTCTTAGCACACAGGCAGCTGCTTCTCCTGCATTCCCATGCTTACTATTCAGCACTGTGTGGTATTTCAGATAGCAGTGTGTAACGCTAACACATTCAACATCACCAAGGCTCATTTCCTTTGCTCTAGGCTAATCACTCACCCAGGTTCCACATGCTCATGGTCTCAAGTAGCTGTTAGGACATGTGCTCTTTTCTGCCTCTCTAAACTATAAGGAAAATGTGTCAGGCTGTTACAGTAATTATCACTTGCTCTACCACAGTAGTAAATGTGCTCTGAAATTGCCAATCAAATATCGTTTTCTGCCTAGAATCACACCATGAGTCTGTGTGCACACAGGAATTGTTGTCAGAGATTTAATTTGTGTTGCTCTTGTTCTGTAAGACTTGCACTCGTAGGAAAGGGGCAGCTTGTTTTCTTGAACTGTGATGGTTAGCATTCAGCACAAATCACTATCTCACAGATGAGAGGCAAATGGTAACACATTTGAAAACAGCAGGGTAGATTTTCCTTCACCTCCTGCAATGGGTGAGGTAGTTCCTACATGTTCAAAACTCCAATTAATCCTTACCACAGGTGATCTTACATACATCTCTGCAGTCTTCATGCAGTTGTGCAAGCATCCATGCAGATCTCTCTTGCACCTGACAATACACAGTCTCCAGAAACACACTCTTAGCACACAGGCAGCTGCTTCTCCTGCATTCCCATGCTTACTATTCAGCACTGTGAGGTATTTCAGATAGCAGTGTGTAACGCTAACACATTCAACATCACCAAGGCTCATTTCCTTTGCTCTAGTCTAATCACTCACCCAGGTTCCACATGCTCATGGTCTCAAGTAGCTGTTAGGACATGTGCTCTTTTCTGCCTCTCTAAACTATAAGGAAAATGTGTCAGGCTGTTACAGTAATTATCACTTGCTCTACCACAGTGGTAAATGTGCTTTGAAATTGCCAATCAAATATCGTTTTCTGCCTAGAATCACACCATGAGTCTGTGTGCACACAGGAATTGTTGTCAGAGATTTAATTCGTGTTGCTCTTGTTCTGTGAGACTTGCACTCGTAGGAAAGGGGCAGCTTGTTTTTCTTGAACTGTGATGGTTAGCATTCAGCACAAATCACTATCTCACAGATGAGAGGCAAATGGTATCACATTTGAAAACAACAGGGTAGATTTTCCTTCCACTCCTGCAATGGGTGAGGTAGTTCCTACATATTCAAAACTCCAATTAACCCTTACCACAGTTGATCTTACATACATCTCTGCAGTCTTCATGCAGTTGTGCAAGCGTCCATGCAGATCTCTCTTGCACCTGACAATACACAGTCTCCAGAAACACACTCTTAGCACACAGGCAGCTGTTTCTCCTGCACTCCCATGCTTACTATTCAGCACTGTGTGGTATTTCAGATAGCAGTGCGTAACGCTAACACATTCAACATCACCAAGGCTCATTTCCTTTGCTCTAGTCTAATCACTCACCCAGGTTCCACATGCTCATGGTCTCAAGTAGCTGTTAGGACATGTGCTCTTTTCTGCCTCTCTAAACTATAAGGAAAATGTTTCAGGCTGTTACAGTAATTATCACTTGCTCTACCACAGTAGTAAATGTGCTTTGAAATTGCCAATCAAATATCGTTTTCCGCCTAGAATCACACCATGAGTCTGTGTGCACACAGGAATTGTTGTCAGAGATTTAATTTGTGTTGCTCTTGTTCTGTAAGACTTGCACTCGTAGGAAAGGGGCAGCTTGTTTTCTTGAACTGTGATGGTTAGCATTCAGCACAAATAACTATCTCACAGATGAGAGGCAAATGGTAACACATTTGAAAACAACAGGGTACATTTTCCTTCCACTCCTGCAATAGGTGAGGTAGTTCCTACATGTTCAAAACTCCAATTAACCCTTACCACAGGTGATCTTACATACATCTCTGCAGTCTTCATGCAGTTGTGCAAGGGTCCATGCAGATCTCTCTTGCACCTGACAATACACAGTCTCCAGAAACACACTCTTAGCACACAGGCAGCTGCTTCTCCTGCATTCCCATGCTTACTATTCAGCACTGTGTGGTATTTCAGATAGCAGTGTGTAACGCTAACTCATTCAACATCACAAAGGCTCATTTCCTTTGCTCTAGTCTAATCACTCACCCAGGTTCCACATGCTCATGGTCTCAAGTAGCTGTTAGGACATGTGCTCTTTTCTGCCTCTCTAAACTATAAGGAAAATGTGTCAGGCTGTTACAGTAATTATCACTTGCTCTACCACAGTAGTAAATGTGCTTTGAAATTGCCAATCAAATATCGTTTTCTGCCTAGAATCACACCATGAGTCTGTGTGCACACAGGAATTGCTGTCAGAGATTTAATTTGTGTTGCTCTTGTTCTGTAAGACTTGCACTCGTAGGAAAGGGGCAGCTTGTTTTCTTGAACTGTGATGGTTAGCATTCAGCACAAATCACTATCTCACAGATGAGAGGCAAATGGTAACACATTTGAAAACAACAGGGTAGATTTTCCTTCCACTCCTGCAATGGGTGAGGTAGTTCCTACATGTTCAAAACTCCAATTAACCCTTACCACAGGTGATCTTACATACATCTCTGCAGTCTTCATGCAGTTGTGTAAGTGTCCATGCAGATCTCTCTTGCACCTGACAATACACAGTCTCCAGAAACACACTCTTAGCACACAGGCAGCTGCTTCTCCTGCATTCCCATGCTTACTATTCAGCACTGTGTGGTATTTCAGATAGCAGTGTGTAACGCTAACACATTCAACATCACCAAGGCTCATTTCCTTTGCTCTAGTCTAATCACTCACCCAGGTTCCACATGCTCATGGTCTCAAGTAGCTGTTAGGACATGTGCTCTTTTCTGCCTCTCTAAACTATAAGGAAAATGTGTCAGGCTGTTACAGTAATTATCACTTGCTCTACCACAGTAGTAAATGTGCTTTGCAATTGCCAATCAAATATCGTTTTCTGCCTAGAATCACACCATGAGTCTGTGTGCACACAGGAATTGTTGTCAGAGATTTAATTTGTGTAGCTCTTGTTCTGTAAGACTTGCACTCGTAGGAAAGGGGCAGCTTGTTTTCTTGAACTGTGATGGTTAGCATTCAGCACAAATCACTATCTCACAGATGAGAGGCAAATGGTAACACATTTGAAAACAGCAGGGTAGATTTTCCTTCACCTCCTGCAATGGGTGAGGTAGTTCCTACATGTTCAAAACTCCAATTAATCCTTACCACAGGTGATCTTACATACATCTCTGCAGTCTTCATGCAGTTGTGCAAGCGTCCATGCAGATCTCTCTTGCACCTGACAATACACAGTCTCCAGAAACACACTCTTAGCACACAGGCAGCTGCTTCTCCTGCATTCCCATGCTTACTATTCAGCACTGTGAGGTATTTCAGATAGCAGTGTGTAACGCTAACACATTCAACATCACCAAGGCTCATTTCCTTCGCTCTAGTCTAATCACTCACCCAGGTTCCACATGCTCATGGTCTCAAGTAGCTGTTAGGACATGTGCTCTTTTCTGCCTCTCTAAACTATAAGGAAAATGTGTCAGGCTGTTACAGTAATTATCACTTGCTCTACCACAGTAGTAAATGTGCATTGAAATTGCCAATCAAATATCGTTTTCCGCCTAGAATCACACCATGAGTCTGTGTGCACACAGGAATTGTTGTCAGAGATTTAATTCGTGTTGCTCTTGTTCTGTAAGACTTGCACTCGTAGGAAAGGGGCAGCTTGCTTTCTTGAACTGTGATGGTTAGCATTCAGCACAAATCACTATCTCACAGATGAGAGGCAAATGGTAACACATTTGAAAACAACAGGGTAGATTTTCCTTCCACTCCTGCAATGGGTGAGGTAGTTCCTACATGTTCAAAACTCCAATTAACCCTTACCACAGGTGATCTTACATACATCTCTGCAGTCTTCATGCAGTTGTGTAAGCGTCCATGCAGATCTCTCTTGCACCTGACAATACACAGTCTCCAGAAACACACTCTTAGCACACAGGCAGCTGCTTCTCCTGCATTCCCATGCTTACTATTCAGCACTGTGTGGTATTTCAGATAGCAGTGTGTAACGCTAACACATTCAACATCACCAAGGCTCATTTCCTTTGCTCTAGTCTAATCACTCACCCAGGTTCCACATGCTCATGGTCTCAAGTAGCTGTTAGGACATGTGCTCTTTTCTGCCTCTCTAAACTATAAGGAAAATGTGTAAGGCTGTTACAGTAATTATCACTTGCTCTACCACAGTAGTAAATGTGCTTTGAAATTGCCAATCAAATATCGTTTTCCGCCTAGAATCACACCATGAGTCTGTGTGCACACAGGATTTGTTGTCAGAGATTTAATTTGTGTTGCTCTTGTTCTGTAAGACTTGCACTCGTAGGAAAGGGGCAGCTTGCTTTCTTGAACTGTGATGATTAGCATTCAGCACAAATCACTATCTCACAGATGAGAGGCAAATGGTAACACATTTGAAAACAACAGGGTAGATTTTCGTTCCACTCCTGCAATGGGTGAGGTAGTTCCTACATGTTCAAAACTCCAATTAACCCTTACCACAGGTGATCTTACATACATCTCTGCAGTCTTCATGCAGTTGTGTAAGCGTCCATGTAGATCTCTCTTGCAGCTGACAATACACAGTCTCCAGAAACACACTCTTAGCACACAGGCAGCTGCTTCTCCTGCATTCCCATGCTTACTATTCAGCACTGTGTGGTATTTCAGATAGCAGTGTGTAACGCTAACACATTCAACATCACCAAGGCTCATTTCCTTTGCTCTAGGCTAATCACTCACCCAGGTTCCACATGGTCATGGTCTCAAGTAGCTGTTAGGACATGTGCTGTTTTCTGCCTCTCTAAACTATAAGGAAAATGTGTCAGGCTGTTACAGTAATTATCACTTGCTCTACCACAGTAGTAAATGTGCTCTGAAATTGCCAATCAAATATCGTTTTCTGCCTGGAATCACACCATGAGTCTGTGTGCACACAGGAATTGTTGTCAGAGATTTAATTCGTGTTGCTCTTGTTCTGTAAGACTTGCACTCGTAGCAAAGGGGCAGCTTGTTTTCTTGAACTGTGATGGTTAGCATTCAGCACAAATCACTATCTCACAGATGAGAGGCAAATGGTAACACATTTGAAAACAACAGGGTAGATTTTCCTTCCACTCCTGCAATGGGTGAGGTAGTTCCTACATGTTCAAAACTCCAATTAACCCTTGCCACAGTTGATCTTACATACATCTCTGCAGTCTTCATGCAGTTGTGCAAGCGTCCATGCAGATCTCTCTTGCACCTGACAATACACAGTCTCCAGAAACACACTCTTAGCACACAGGCAGCTGTTTCTCCTGCACTCCCATGCTTACTATTCAGCACTGTGTGGTATTTCAGATAGCAGTGCGTAACGCTAACACATTCAACATCACCAAGGCTCATTTCCTTTGCTCTAGTCTAATCACTCACCCAGGTTCCACATGCTCATGGTCTCAAGTAGCTGTTAGGACATGTGCTCTTTTCTGCCTCTCTAAACTATAAGGAAAATGTGTCAGGCTGTTACAGTAATTATCACTTGCTCTACCACAGTAGTAAATGTGCTTTGAAATTGCCAATCAAATATCGTTTTCCGCCTAGAATCACACCATGAGTCTGTGTGCACACAGGAATTGTTGTCAGAGATTTAATTCGTGTTGCTCTTGTTCTGTAAGACTTGCACTCGTAGGAAAGGGGCAGCTTGTTTTCTTGAACTGTGATGGTTAGCATTCAGCACAAATAACTATCTCACAGATGAGAGGCAAATGGTAACACATTTGAAAACAACAGGGTACATTTTCCTTCCACTCCTGCAATGGGTGAGGTAGTTCCTACATGTTCAAAACTCCAATTAACCCTTACCACAGGTGATCTTACATACATCTCTGCAGTCTTCATGCAGTTGTGCAAGCGTCCATGCAGATCTCTCTTGCACCTGACAATACACAGTCTCCAGAAACATACTCTTAGCACACAGGCAGCTGCTTCTCCTGCATTCCCATGCTTACTATTCAGCTCTGTGTGGTATTTCAGATAGCAGTGTGTAACGCTAACTCATTCAACATCACAAAGGCTCATTTCCTTTGCTCTAGTCTAATCACTCACCCAGGTTCCACATGCTCATGGTCTCAAGTAGCTGTTAGGACATGTGCTCTTTTATGCCTCTCTAAACTATAAGGAAAATGTGTCAGGCTGTTACAGTAATTATCACTTGCTCTACCACAGTAGTAAATGTGCTTTGAAATTGCCAATGAAATATCGTTTTCCGCCTAGAATCACACCATGAGTCTGTGTGCACACAGGAATTGTTGTCAGAGATTTAATTCGTGTTGCTCTTGTTCTGTAAGACTTGCACTCGTAGGAAAGGGGCAGCTTGCTTTCTTTTCTTGAACTGTGATGGTTAGCATTCAGCACAAATCACTATCTCACAGATGAGAGGCAAATGGTAACACATTTGAAAACAACAGGGTAGATTTTCCTTCCACTCCTGCAATGGGTGAGGTAGTTCCTACATGTTCAAAACTCCAATTAACCCTTACCACAGGTGATCTTACATACATCTCTGCAGTCTTCATGCAGTTGTGTAAGCGTCCATGCAGATCTCTCTTGCACCTGACAATACACAGTCTCCAGAAACACACTCTTAGCACACAGGCAGCTGCTTCTCCTGCATTCCCATGCTTACTATTCAGCACTGTGTGGTATTTCAGATAGCAGTGTGTAACGCTAACACATTCAACATCACCAAGGCTCATTTCCTTTGCTCTAGGCTAATCACTCACCCAGGTTCTACATGCTCATGGTCTCCAGTAGCTGTTAGGACATGTGCTCTTTTCTGCCTCTCTAAACTATAAGGAAAATGTGTCAGGCTGTTACAGTAATTATCACTTGCTCTACCACAGTAGTAAATGTGCTTTGAAATTGCCAATCAAATATCGTTTTCTGCCTAGAATCACACCATGAGTCTGTGTGCACACAGGAATTGCTGTCAGAGATTTAATTTGTGTTGCTCTTGTTCTGTAAGACTTGTACTCGTAGGAAAGGGGCAGCTTGTTTTCTTGAACTGTGATGGTTAGCATTCAGCACAAATCATTATCTCACAGATGAGAGGCGAATGGTAACACATTTGAAAACAACAGGGTAGATTTTCCTTCCACTCCTGCAATGGGTGAGGTAGTTCCTACATGTTCAAAACTCCAATTAACCCTTACCACAGGTGATCTTACATACATCTCTGCAGTCTTCATGCAGTTGTGTAAGTGTCCATGCAGATCTCTCTTGCACCTGACAATACACAGTCTCCAGAAACACACTCTTAGCACACAGGCAGCTGCTTCTCCTGCATTCCCATGCTTACTATTCAGCACTGTGTGGTATCTCAGATAGCAGTGTGTAACGCTAACACATTCAACATCACCAAGGCTCATTTCCTTTGCTCTAGTCTAATCACTCACCCAGGTTCCACATGCTCATGGTCTCAAGTAGCTGTTAGGACATGTGCTCTTTTCTGCCTCTCTAAACTATAAGGAAAATGTGTCAGGCTGTTACAGTAATTATCACTTGCTCTACCACAGTAGTAAATGTGCTTTGCAATTGCCAATCAAATATCGTTTTCTGCCTAGAATCACACCATGAGTCTGTGTGCACACAGGAATTGTTGTCAGAGATTTAATTTGTGTAGCTCTTGTTCTGTAAGACTTGCACTCGTAGGAAAGGGGCAGCTTGTTTTCTTGAACTGTGATGGTTAGCATTCAGCACAAATCACTATCTCACAGATGAGAGGCAAATGGTAACACATTTGAAAACAGCAGGGTAGATTTTCCTTCACCTCCTGCAATGGGTGAGGCAGTTCCTACATGTTCAAAACTCCAATTAATCCTTACCACAGGTGATCTTACATACATCTCTGCAGTCTTCATGCAGTTGTGCAAGCGTCCATGCAGATCTCTCTTGCACCTGACAATACACAGTCTCCAGAAACACACTCTTAGCACACAGGCAGCTGCTTCTCCTGCATTCCCATGCTTACTATTCAGCACTGTGAGGTATTTCAGATAGCAGTGTGTAACGCTAACACATTCAACATCACCAAGGCTCATTTCCTTCGCTCTAGTCTAATCACTCACCCAGGTTCCACATGCTCATGGTCTCAAGTAGCTGTTAGGACATGTGCTCTTTTCTGCCTCTCTAAACTATAAGGAAAATGTGTCAGGCTGTTACAGTAATTATCACTTGCTCTACCACAGTAGTAAATGTGCATTGAAATTGCCAATCAAATATCGTTTTCCGCCTAGAATCACACCATGAGTCTGTGTGCACACAGGAATTGTTGTCAGAGATTTAATTCGTGTTGCTCTTGTTCTGTAAGACTTGCACTCGTAGGAAAGGGGCAGCTTGCTTTCTTGAACTGTGATGGTTAGCATTCAGCACAAATCACTATCTCACAGATGAGAGGCAAATGGTAACACATTTGAAAACAACAGGGTAGATTTTCCTTCCACTCCTGCAATGGGTGAGGTAGTTCCTACATGTTCAAAACTCCAATTAACCCTTACCACAGGTGATCTTACATACATCTCTGCAGTCTTCATGCAGTTGTGTAAGCGTCCATGCAGATCTCTCTTGCACCTGACAATACACAGTCTCCAGAAACACACTCTTAGCACACAGGCAGCTGCTTCTCCTGCATTCCCATGCTTACTATTCAGCACTGTGTGGTATTTCAGATAGCAGTGTGTAACGCTAACACATTCAACATCACCAAGGCTCATTTCCTTTGCTCTAGTCTAATCACTCACCCAGGTTCCACATGCTCATGGTCTCAAGTAGCTGTTAGGACATGTGCTCTTTTCTGCCTCTCTAAACTATAAGGAAAATGTGTCAGGCTGTTACAGTAATTATCACTTGCTCTACCACAGTAGTAAATGTGCTTTGAAATTGCCAATCAAATATCGTTTTCCGCCTAGAATCACACCATGAGTCTGTGTGCACACAGGATTTGTTGTCAGAGATTTAATTTGTGTTGCTCTTGTTCTGTAAGACTTGCACTCGTAGGAAAGGGGCAGCTTGCTTTCTTGAACTGTGATGGTCAGCATTCAGCACAAATCACTATCTCACAGATGAGAGGCAAATGGTAACACATTTGAAAACAACAGGGTAGATTTTCGTTCCACTCCTGCAATGGGTGAGGTAGTTCCTACATGTTCAAAACTCCAATTAACCCTTACCACAGGTGATCTTACATACATCTCTGCAGTCTTCATGCAGTTGTGTAAGTGTCCATGCAGATCTCTCTTGCACCTGACAATACACAGTCTCCAGAAACACACTCTTAGCACACAGGCAGCTGCTTCTCCTGCATTCCCATGCTTACTATTCAGCACTGTGTGGTATTTCAGATAGCAGTGTGTAACGCTAACACATTCAACATCACCAAGGCTCATTTCCTTTGCTCTAGTCTAATCACTCACCCAGGTTCCACATGCTCATGGTCTCAAGTAGCTGTTAGGACATGTGCTCTTTTCTGCCTCTCTAAACTATAAGGAAAATGTGTCAGGCTGTTACAGTAATTATCACTTGCTCTACCACAGTAGTAAATGTGCTTTGCAATTGCCAATCAAATATCGTTTTCTGCCTAGAATCACACCATGAGTCTGTGTGCACACAGGAATTGTTGTCAGAGATTTAATTTGTGTAGCTCTTGTTCTGTAAGACTTGCACTCGTAGGAAAGGGGCAGCTTGTTTTCTTGAACTGTGATGGTTAGCATTCAGCACAAATCACTATCTCACAGATGAGAGGCAAATGGTAACACATTTGAAAACAGCAGGGTAGATTTTCCTTCACCTCCTGCAATGGTTGAGGCAGTTCCTACATGTTCAAAACTCCAATTAATCCTTACCACAGGTGATCTTACATACATCTCTGCAGTCTTCATGCAGTTGTGCAAGCGTCCATGCAGATCTCTCTTGCACCTGACAATACACAGTCTCCAGAAACACACTCTTAGCACACAGGCAGCTGCTTCTCCTGCATTCCCATGCTTACTATTCAGCACTGTGAGGTATTTCAGATAGCAGTGTGTAACGCTAACACATTCAACATCACCAAGGCTCATTTCCTTCGCTCTAGTCTAATCACTCACCCAGGTTCCACATGCTCATGGTCTCAAGTAGCTGTTAGGACATGTGCTCTTTTCTGCCTCTCTAAACTATAAGGAAAATGTGTCAGGCTGTTACAGTAATTATCACTTGCTCTACCACAGTAGTAAATGTGCATTGAAATTGCCAATCAAATATCGTTTTCCGCCTAGAATCACACCATGAGTCTGTGTGCACACAGGAATTGTTGTCAGAGATTTAATTCGTGTTGCTCTTGTTCTGTAAGACTTGCACTCGTAGGAAAGGGGCAGCTTGCTTTCTTGAACTGTGATGGTTAGCATTCAGCACAAATCACTATCTCACAGATGAGAGGCAAATGGTAACACATTTGAAAACAACAGGGTAGATTTTCGTTCCACTCCTGCAATGGGTGAGGTAGTTCCTACATGTTCAAAACTCCAATTAACCCTTACCACAGGTGATCTTACATACATCTCTGCAGTCTTCATGCAGTTGTGTAAGCGCCCATGTAGATCTCTCTTGCAGCTGACAATACACAGTCTCCAGAAACACACTCTTAGCACACAGGCAGCTGCTTCTCCTGCATTCCCATGCTTACTATTCAGCACTGTGTGGTATTTCAGATAGCAGTGTGTAACGCTAACACATTCAACATCACCAAGGCTCATTTCCTTTGCTCTAGGCTAATCACTCACCCAGGTTCCACATGGTCATGGTCTCAAGTAGCTGTTAGGACATGTGCTGTTTTCTGCCTCTCTAAACTATAAGGAAAATGTGTCAGGCTGTTACAGTAATTATCACTTGCTCTACCACAGTAGTAAATGTGCTCTGAAATTGCCAATCAAATATCGTTTTCTGCCTGGAATCACACCATGAGTCTGTGTGCACACAGGAATTGTTGTCAGAGATTTAATTTGTGTTGCTCTTGTTCTGTAAGACTTGCACTCGTAGCAAAGGGGCAGCTTGTTTTCTTGAACTGTGATGGTTAGCATTCAGCACAAATCACTATCTCACAGATGAGAGGCAAATGGTAACACATTTGAAAACAGCAGGGTAGATTTTCCTTCACCTCCTGCAATGGGTGAGGTAGTTCCTACATGTTCAAAACTCCAATTAATCCTTACCACAGGTGATCTTACATACATCTCTGCAGTCTTCATGCTGTTGTGCAAGCATCCATGCAGATCTCTCTTGCACCTGACAATACACAGTCTCCAGAAACACACTTTTAGCACACAGGCAGCTGCTTCTCCTGCATTCCCATGCTTACTATTCAGCACTGTGAGGTATTTCAGATAGCAGTGTGTAACGCTAACACATTCAACATCACCAAGGCTCATTTCCTTTGCTCTAGTCTAATCACTCACCCAGGTTCCACATGCTCATGGTCTCAAGTAGCTGTTAGGACATGTGCTCTTTTCTGCCTCTCTAAACTATAAGGAAAATGTGTCAGGCTGTTACAGTAATTATCACTTGCTCTACCACAGTGGTAAATGTGCTTTGAAATTGCCAATCAAATATCGTTTTCTGCCTAGAATCACACCATGAGTCTGTGTGCACACAGGAATTGTTGTCAGAGATTTAATTTGTGTTGCTCTTGTTCTGTAAGACTTGCACTCGTAGGAAAGGGGCAGCTTGTTTTCTTGAACTGTGATGGTTAGCATTCAGCACAAATCACTATCTCACAGATGAGAGGCAAATGGTAACTCATTTGAAAACAACAGGGTAGATTTTCCTTCCACTCCTGCAATGGGTGAGGTAGTTCCTACATGTTCAAAACTCCAATTAACCCTTACCACAGTTGATCTTACATACATCTCTGCAGTCTTCATGCAGTTGTGCAAGCGTCCATGCAGATCTCTCTTGCACCTGACAATGCACAGTCTCCAGAAACACACTCTTAGCACACAGGCAGCTGCTTCTCCTGCATTCCCATGCTTACTATTCAGCACTGTGTGGTATTTCAGATAGCAGTGTGTAACGCTAACACATTCAACATCACCAAGGCTCATTTCCTTTGCTCTAGGCTAATCACTCACCCAGGTTCTACATGCTCATGGTCTCCAGTAGCTGTTAGGACATGTGCTCTTTTCTGCCTCTCTAAACTATAAGGAAAATGTGTCAGGCTGTTACAGTAATTATCACTTGCTCTACCACAGTAGTAAATGTGCTTTGAAATTGCCAATCAAATATTGTTTTCTGCCTAGAATCACACCATGAGTCTGTGTGCACACAGGAATTGCTGTCAGAGATTTAATTTGTGTTGCTGTTGTTCTGTAAGACTTGCACTCGTAGGAAAGGGGCAGCTTGTTTTCTTGAACTGTGATGGTTAGCATTCAGCACAAATCACTATCTCACAGATGAGAGGCAAATGGTAACACATTTGAAAACAACAGGGTAGATTTTCCTTCCACTCCTGCAATGGGTGAGGTAGTTCCTACATGTTCAAAACTCCAATTAACCCTTACCACAGGTGATCTTACATACATCTCTGCAGTCTTCATGCAGTTGTGTAAGTGTCCATGCAGATCTCTCTTGCACCTGACAATACACAGTCTCCAGAAACACACTCTTAGCACACAGGCAGCTGCTTCTCCTGCATTCCCATGCTTACTATTCAGCACTGTGTGGTATTTCAGATAGCAGTGTGTAACGCTAACACATTCAACATCACCAAGGCTCATTTCCTTTGCTCTAGTCTAATCACTCACCCAGGTTCCACATGCTCATGGTCTCAAGTAGCTGTTAGGACATGTGCTCTTTTCTGCCTCTCTAAACTATAAGGAAAATGTGTCAGGCTGTTACAGTAATTATCACTTGCTCTACCACAGTAGTAAATGTGCATTGAAATTGCCAATCAAATATCGTTTTCCGCCTAGAATCACACCATGAGTCTGTGTGCACACAGGAATTGTTGTCAGAGATTTAATTCGTGTTGCTCTTGTTCTGTAAGACTTGCACTCGTAGGAAAGGGGCAGCTTGCTTTCTTGAACTGTGATGGTTAGCATTCAGCACAAATCACTATCTCACAGATGAGAGGCAAATGGTAACACATTTGAAAACAGCAGGGTAGATTTTCCTTCACCTCCTGCAATGGGTGAGGTAGTTCCTACATGTTCAAAACTCCAATTAATCCTTACCACAGGTGATCTTACATACATCTCTGCAGTCTTCATGCAGTTGTGCAAGCGTCCATGCAGATCTCTCTTGCACCTGACAATACACAGTCTCCAGAAACACACTTTTAGCACACAGGCAGCTGCTTCTCCTGCATTCCCATGCTTACTATTCAGCACTGTGAGGTATTTCAGATAGCAGTGTGTAACGCTAACACATTCAACATCGCCAAGGCTCATTTCCTTTGCTCTAGTCTAATCACTCACCCAGGTTCCACATGCTCATGGTCTCAAGTAGCTGTTAGGACATGTGCTCTTTTCTGCCTCTCTAAACTATAAGGAAAATGTGTCAGGCTGTTACAGTAATTATCACTTGCTCTACCACAGTGGTAAATGTGCTTTGAAATTGCCAATCAAATATCGTTTTCTGCCTAGAATCACACCATGAGTCTGTGTGCACACAGGAATTGTTGTCAGAGATTTAATTCGTGTTGCTCTTGTTCTGTAAGACTTGCACTCGTAGGAAAGGGGCAGCTTGTTTTCTTGAACTGTGATGGTTAGCATTCAGCACAAATCACTATCTCACAGATGAGAGGCAAATGGTAACTCATTTGAAAACAACAGGGTAGATTTTCCTTCCACTCCTGCAATGGGTGAGGTAGTTCCTACATGTTCAAAACTCCAATTAACCCTTACCACAGTTGATCTTACATACATCTCTGCAGTCTTCATGCAGTTGTGCAAGCGTCCATGCAGATCTCTCTTGCACCTGACAATGCACAGTCTCCAGAAACACACTCTTAGCACACAGGCAGCTGCTTCTCCTGCATTCCCATGCTTACTATTCAGCACTGTGTGGTATTTCAGATAGCAGTGTGTAACGCTAACACATTCAACATCACCAAGGCTCATTTCCTTTGCTCTAGGCTAATCACTCACCCAGGTTCCACATGCTCATGGTCTCAAGTAGCTGTTAGGACATGTGCTCTTTTCTGCCTCTCTAAACTATAAGGAAAATGTGTCAGGCTGTTACAGTAATTATCACTTGCTCTACCACAGTAGTAAATGTGCTCTGAAATTGCCAATCAAATATCGTTTTCTGCCTAGAATCACACCATGAGGCTGTGTGCCCACAGGAATTGTTGTCAGAGATTTAATTTGTGTTGCTCTTGTTCTGTAAGACTTGCACCCGTAGGAAAGGGGCAGCTTGTTTTCTTGAACTGTGATGGTTAGCATTCAGCACAAATCACTATCTCACAGATGAGAGGCAAATGGTAACACATTTGAAAACAGCAGGGTAGATTTTCCTTCACCTCCTGCAATGGGTGAGGTAGTTCCTACATGTTCAAAACTCCAATTAATCCTTACCACAGGTGATCTTACATACATCTCTGCAGTCTTCATGCAGTTGTGCAAGCGTCCATGCAGATCTCTCTTGCACCTGACAATACAGAGTCTCCAGAAACACACTCTTAGCACACAGGCAGCTGCTTCTCCTGCATTCCCATGCTTACTATTCAGCACTGTGAGGTATTTCAGATAGCAGTGTGTAACGCTAACACATTCAACATCACCAAGGCTCATTTCCTTTGCTCTAGTCTAATCACTCACCCAGGTTCCACATGCTCATGGTCTCAAGTAGCTGTTAGGACATGTGCTCTTTTCTGCCTCTCTAAACTATAAGGAAAATGTGTCAGGCTGTTACAGTAATTATCACTTGCTCTACCACAGTGGTAAATGTGCTTTGAAATTGCCAATCAAATATCGTTTTCTGCCTAGAATCACACCATGAGTCTGTGTGCACACAGGAATTGTTGTCAGAGATTTAATTCGTGTTGCTCTTGTTCTGTGAGACTTGCACTCGTAGGAAAGGGGCAGCTTGTTTTTCTTGAACTGTGATGGTTAGCATTCAGCACAAATCACTATCTCACAGATGAGAGGCAAATGGTATCACATTTGAAAACAACAGGGTAGATTTTCCTTCCACTCCTGCAATGGGTGAGGTAGTTCCTACATATTCAAAACTCCAATTAACCCTTACCACAGTTGATCTTACATACATCTCTGCAGTCTTCATGCAGTTGTGCAAGCGTCCATGCAGATCTCTCTTGCACCTGACAATACACAGTCTCCAGAAACACACTCTTAGCACACAGGCAGCTGTTTCTCCTGCACTCCCATGCTTACTATTCAGCACTGTGTGGTATTTCAGATAGCAGTGCGTAACGCTAACACATTCAACATCACCAAGGCTCATTTCCTTTGCTCTAGTCTAATCACTCACCCAGGTTCCACATGCTCATGGTCTCAAGTAGCTGTTAGGACATGTGCTCTTTTCTGCCTCTCTAAACTATAAGGAAAATGTGTCAGGCTGTTACAGTAATTATCACTTGCTCTACCACAGTAGTAAATGTGCTTTGCAATTGCCAATCAAATATCGTTTTCTGCCTAGAATCACACCATGAGTCTGTGTGCAGACAGGAATTGTTGTCAGAGATTTAATTTGTGTAGCTCTTGTTGTGTAAGACTTGCACTCGTAGGAAAGGGGCAGCTTGTTTTCTTGAACTGTGATGGTTAGCATTCAGCACAAATCACTATCTCACAGATGAGAGGCAAATGGTAACACATTTGAAAACAGCAGGGTAGATTTTCCTTCACCTCCTGCAATGGGTGAGGTAGTTCCTACATGTTCAAAACTCCAATTAATCCTTACCACAGGTGATCTTACATACATCTCTGCAGTCTTCATGCAGTTGTGCAAGCGTCCATGCAGATCTCTCTTGCACCTGACAATACACAGTCTCCAGAAACACACTCTTAGCACACAGGCAGCTGCTTCTCCTGCATTCCCATGCTTACTATTCAGCACGGTGAGGTATTTCAGATAGCAGTGTGTAACGCTAACACATTCAACATCACCAAGGCTCATTTCCTTTGCTCTAGTCTAATCACTCACCCAGGTTCCACATGCTCATGGTCTCAAGTAGCTGTTAGGACATGTGCTCTTTTCTGCCTCTCTAAACTATAAGGAAAATGTGTCTGGCTGTTACAGTAATTATCACTTGCTCTACCACAGTGGTAAATGTGCTTTGAAATTGCCAATCAAATATCGTTTTCTGCCTAGAATCACACCATGAGTCTGTGTGCACACAGGAATTGTTGTCAGAGATTTAATTCGTGTTGCTCTTGTTCTGTAAGACTTGCACTCGTAGGAAAGGGGCAGCTTGTTTTCTTGAACTGTGATGGTTAGCATTCAGCACAAATCACTATCTCACAGATGAGAGGCAAATGGTAACACATTTGAAAACAACAGGGTAGATTTTCCTTCCACTCCTGCAATGGGTGAGGTAGTTCCTACATGTTCAAAACTCCAATTAACCCTTGCCACAGTTGATCTTACATACATCTCTGCAGTCTTCATGCAGTTGTGCAAGCGTCCATGCAGATCTCTCTTGCACCTGACAATACACAGTCTCCAGAAACACACTCTTAGCACACAGGCAGCTGTTTCTCCTGCACTCCCATGCTTACTATTCAGCACTGTGTGGTATTTCAGATAGCAGTGTGTAACGCTAACACATTCAACATCACCAAGGCTCATTTCCTTTGCTCTAGTCTAATCACTCACCCAGGTTCCACATGCTCATGGTCTCAAGTAGCTGTTAGGACATGTGCTCTTTTCTGCCTCTCTAAACTATAAGGAAAATGTGTCAGGCTGTTACAGTAATTATCACTTGCTCTACCACAGTAGTAAATGTGCTTTGAAATTGCCAATCAAATATCGTTTTCCGCCTAGAATCACACCATGAGTCTGTGTGCACACAGGAATTGTTGTCAGAGATTTAATTCGTGTTGCTCTTGTTCTGTAAGACTTGCACTCGTAGGAAAGGGGCAGCTTGTTTTCTTGAACTGTGATGGTTAGCATTCAGCACAAATAACTATCTCACAGATGAGAGGCAAATGGTAACACATTTGAAAACAACAGGGTAGATTTTCCTTCCACTCCTGCAATGGGTGAGGTAGTTCCTACATGTTCAAAACTCCAATTAACCCTTACCACAGGTGATCTTACATACATCTCTGCAGTCTTCATGCAGTTGTGTAAGCGTCCATGCAGATCTCTCTTGCACCTGACAATACACAGTCTCCAGAAACACACTCTTAGCACACAGGCAGCTGCTTCTCCTGCATTCCCATGCTTACTATTCAGCACTTTGTGGTATTTCAGATAGCAGTGTGTAACGCTAACACATTCAACATCACCAAGGCTCATTTCCTTTGCTCTAGGCTAATCACTCACCCAGGTTCTACATGCTCATGGTCTCCAGTAGCTGTTAGGACATGTGCTCTTTTCTGCCTCGCTAAACTATAAGGAAAATGTGTCAGGCTGTTACAGTAATTATCACTTGCTCTACCACAGTAGTAAATGTGCTTTGAAATTGCCAATCAAATATCGTTTTCTGCCTAGAATCACACCATGAGTCTGTGTGCACACAGGAATTGCTGTCAGAGATTTAATTTGTGTTGCTCTTGTTCTGTAAGACTTGCACTCATAGGAAAGGGGCAGCTTGTTTTCTTGAACTGTGATGGTTAGCATTCAGCACAAATCACTATCTCACAGATGAGAGGCAAATGGTAACACATTTGAAAACAACAGGGTAGATTTTCCTTACACTCCTGCAATGGGTGAGGTAGTTCCTACATGTTCAAAACTCCAATTAACCCTTCCCACAGGTGATCTTACATACATCTCTGCAGTCTTCATGCAGTTGTGTAAGTGTCCATGCAGATCTCTCTTGCACCTGACAATACACAGTCTCCAGAAACACACTCTTAGCACACAGGCAGCTGCTTCTCCTGCATTCCCATGCTTACTATTCAGCACTGTGTGGTATTTCAGATAGCAGTGTGTAACGCTAACACATTCAACATCACCAAGGCTCATTTCCTTTGCTCTAGTCTAATCACTCACCCAGGTTCCACATGCTCATGGTCTCAAGTAGCTGTTAGGACATGTGCTCTTTTCTGCCTCTCTACACTATAAGGAAAATGTGTCAGGCTGTTACAGTAATTATCACTTGCTCTACCACAGTAGTAAATGTGCTTTGAAATTGCCAATCAAATATCGTTTTCCGCCTAGAATCACACCATGAGTCTGTGTGCACACAGGAATTGTTGTCAGAGATTTAATTCGTGTTGCTCTTGTTCTGTAAGACTTGCACTCGTAGGAAAGGGGCAGCTTGCTTTCTTGAACTGTGATGGTTAGCATTCAGCACAAATCACTATCTCACAGATGAGAGGCAAATGGTAACACATTTGAAAACAACAGGGTAGATTTTCGTTCCACTCCTGCAATGGGTGAGGTAGTTCCTACATGTTCAAAACTCCAATTAACCCTTACCACAGGTGATCTTACATACATCTCTGCAGTCTTCATGCAGTTGTGTAAGCGTCCATGCAGATTTCTCTTACGCCTGACAATACACAGTCTCCAGAAACACACTCTTAGCACACAGGCAGCTGCTTCTCCTGCATTCCCATGCTTACTATTCAGCACTGTGTGGTATTTCAGATAGCAGTGTGTAACGCTAACACATTCAACATCACCAAGGCTCATTTCCTTTGCTCTAGGCTAATCATTCACCCAGGTTCCACATGCTCATGGTCTCAAGTAGCTGTTAGGACATGTGCTCTTTTCTGCCTCTCTAAACTATAAGGAAAATGTGTCAGGCTGTTACAGTAATTATCACTTGCTCTACCACAGTAGTAAATGTGCTCTGAAATTGCCAATCAAATATCGTTTTGTGCCTAGAATCACACCATGAGTCTGTGTGCACACAGGAATTGCTGTCAGAGATTTAATTTGTGTTGCTCTTGTTCTGTAAGACTTGCACACGTAGGAAAGGGGCAGCTTGTTTTCTTGAACTGTGATGGTTAGAATTCAGCAAAAATCACTATCTCACAGATGAGAGGCAAATGGTAACACATTTGAAAACAACAGGGTAGATTTTCCTTCCACTCCTGCAATGGGTGAGGTAGTTCCTACATGTTCAAAACTCCAATTAACCCTTACCACAGGTGATCTTACATACATCTCTGCAGTCTTCATGCAGTTGTGTAAGCGTCCATGCAGATCTCTCTTGCACCTGACAATACACAGTCTCCAGAAACACACTCTTAGCACACAGGCAGCTGCTTCTCCTGCATTCCCATGCTTACTTTTCAGCACTGTGTGGTATTTCAGATAGCAGTGTGTAACGCTAACACATTCAACATCACCAAGGCTCATTTCCTTTGCTCTAGTCTAATCACTCACCCAGGTTCCACATGCTCATGGTCTCAAGTAGCTGTTAGGACATGTGCTCTTTTCTGCATCTCTAAACTATAAGGAAAATGTGTCAGGCTGTTACAGTAATTATCACTTGCTCTACCACAGTAGTAAATGTGCTTTGAAATTGCCAATCAAATATCGTTTTCCGCCTAGAATCACACCATGAGTCTGTGTGCACACAGGAATTGTTGTCAGAGATTTAATTTGTGTTGCTCTTGTTCTGTAAGACTTGCACTCGTAGGAAAGGGGCAGCTTGTTTTCTTGAACTGTGATGGTTAGCATTCAGCACAAATAACTATCTCACAGATGAGAGGCAAATGGTAACACATTTGAAAACAACAGGGTACATTTTCCTTCCACTCCTGCAATGGGTGAGGTAGTTCCTACATGTTCAAAACTCCAATTAACCCTTACCACAGGTGATCTTACATACATCTCTGCAGTCTTCATGCAGTTGTGCAAGCGTCCATGCAGATCTCTCTTGCACCTGACAATACACAGTCTCTAGAAACACACTCTTAGCACACAGGCAGCTGCTTCTCCTGCATTCCCATGCTTACCATTCAGCACTGTGTGGTATTTCAGATAGCAGTGTGTAACGCTAACTCATTCAACATCACAAAGGCTCATTTCCTTTGCTCTAGTCTAATCACTCACCCAGGTTCCACATGCTCATGGTCTCAAGTAGCTGTTAGGACATGTGCTCTTTTCTGCCTCTCTAAACTATAAGGAAAATGTGTCAGGCTGTTACAGTAATTATCACTTGCTCTACCACAGTAGTAAATGTGCTTTGAAATTGCCAATCAAATATCGTTTTCCGCCTAGAATCACACCATGAGTCTGTGTGCACACAGGAATTGTTGTCAGAGATTTAATTCGTGTTGCTCTTGTTCTGTAAGACTTGCACTCGTAGGAAAGGGGCAGCTTGCTTTCTTTTCTTGAACTGTGATGGTTAGCATTCAGCACAAATCACTATCTCACAGATGAGAGGCAAATGGTAACACATTTGAAAACAACAGGGTATATTTTCCTTCCACTCCTGCAATGGGTGAGGTAGTTCCTACATGTTCAAAACTCCAATTAACCCTTACCACAGGTGATCTTACATACATCTCTGCAGTCTTCATGCAGTTGTGCAAGCGTCCATGCAGAACTCTCTTGCACCTGATAATACACATTCTCCAGAAACACACTCTTAGCACACAGGCAGCTGCTTCTCCTGCATTCCCATGCTTACTATTCAGCACTGTGTGGTATTTCAGATAGCAGTGTGTAACGCTAACACATTCAACATTACCAAGACTCATTTCCTTTGCTCTAGTCTAATCACTCACCCAGGTTCTACATGCTCATGGTCTCCAGTAGCTGTTAGGACATGTGCTCTTTTCTGCCTCTCTAAACTATAAGGAAAATGTTTCAGGCTGTTACAGTAATTATCACTTGCTATACCACAGTAGTAAATGTGCTCTGAAATTGCCAATCAAATATCGTTTTCTGCCTAGAATCACACCATGAGTCTGTGTGCACACAGGAATTGTTGTCAGAGATTTAATTTGTGTTGCTCTTGTTCTGTAAGACTTGCACTCGTAGGAAAGGGGCAGCTTGTTTTCTTGAACTGTGATGGTTAGCATTCAGCACAAATCACTATCTCACAGATGAGAGGCAAATGGTAACACATTTGAAAACAGCAGTGTAGATTTTCCTTCACCTCCTGCAATGGGTGAGGTAGTTCCTACATGTTCAAAACTCCAATTAATCCTTACCACAGGTGATCTTACATACATCTCTGCAGTCTTCATGCAGTTGTGTAAGCGTCCATGCAGATCTCTCTTGCACCTGACAATACACAGTCTCCAGAAACACACTCTTAGCACACAGGCAGCTGTTTCTCCTGCACTCCCATGCTTACTATTCAGCACTGTGTGGTATTTCAGATAGCAGTGTGTAACGCTAACTCATTCAACATCACCAAGGCTCATTTCCTTTGCTCTAGTCTAATCACTCACCCAGGTTCCACATGCTCATGGTCTCAAGTAGCTGTTAGGACATGTGCTCTTTTCTGCCTCTCTAAACTATAAGGAAAATGTGTCAGGCTGTTACAGTAATTATCACTTGCTCTACCACAGTAGTAAATGTGCTCTGAAATTGCCAATCAAATATCGTTTTCTGCCTAGAATCACACCATGAGTCTGTGTGCACACAGGAATTGTTGTCAGAGATTTAATTTGTGTTGCTCTTGTTCTGTAAGTCTTGCACTCGTAGGAAAGGGGCAGCTTGTTTTCTTGAACTGTGATGGTTAGCATTCAGCACAAATCACTATCTCACAGATGAGAGGCAAATGGTAACACATTTGAAAACAACAGGGTACATTTTCCTTCCACTCCTGCAATGGGTGAGGTAGTTCCTACATGTTCAAAACTCCAATTAACCCTTACCACAGGTGATCTTACATACATCTCTGCAGTCTTCATGCAGTTGTGCAAGCGTCCATGAAGATCTCTCTTGCACCTGACAATACACAGTCTCCAGAAACACATTCTTAGCACACAGGCAGCTGCTTCTCCTGCATTCCCATGCTTACTATTCAGCACTGTGTGGTATTTCAGATAGAAGTGTGCAACGCTAACACATTCAACATCACCAAGGCTCATTTCCTTTGCTCTTGTCTAATCACTCACCCAGGTTCCACATGCTCATGGTCTCAAGTAGCTGTTAGGACATGTGCTCTTTCCTGCCTCTCTACACTATAAGGAAAATGTGTCAGGCTGTTACAGTAATTATCACTTGCTCTACCACAGTAGTAAATGTGCTTTGAAATTGCCAATCAAATATCGTTTTCCGCCTAGAATCACACCATGAGTCTGTGTGCACACAGGAATTGTTGTCAGAGATTTAATTCGTGTTGCTCTTGTTCTGTAAGACTTGCACTCGTAGGAAAGGGGCAGCTTGCTTTCTTGAACTGTGATGGTTAGCATTCAGCACAAATCACTATCTCACAGATGAGTTGCAAATGGTAACACATTTGAAAACAACAGGGTAGATTTTCCTTCCACTCCTGCAATGGGTGAGGTAGTTCCTACATGTTCAAAACTCCAATTAACCCTTACCACAGGTGATCTTACATACATCTTTGCAGTCTTCATTCAGTTGTGTAAGCGTCCATGCAGATCTCTCTTGCACCTGACAATACACAGTCTCCAGAAACACACTCTTAGCACACAGGCTGCAGCTTCTCCTGCATTCCCATGCTTACTATTCAGCACTGTGTGGTATTTCAGAGAGCAGTGTGTAACACATTCAACATCACCAAGGCTCATTTCCTTTGCTCTAGTCTAATCACTCACCCAGGTTCCACATGCTCATGGTCTCAAGTAGCTGTTAGGACATGTGCTCTTTTCTGCCTCTCTACACTATAAGGAAAATGTGTCAGGCTGTTACAGTAATTATCACTTGCTCTACCACAGTAGTAAATGTGCTTTGAAATTGCCAATCAAATATCGTTTTCCGCCTAGAATCACACCATGAGTCTGTGTGCACACAGGAATTGTTGTCAGAGATTTAATTCGTGTTGCTCTTGTTCTGTAAGACTTGCACTCGTAGGAAAGGGGCAGCTTGCTTTCTTGAACTGTGATGGTTAGCATTCAGCACAAATCACTATCTCACAGATGAGAGGCAAATGGTAACACATTTGAAAACAACAGGGTAGATTTTCGTTCCACTCCTGCAATGGGTGAGGTAGTTCCTACATGTTCAAAACTCCAATTAACCCTTGCCACAGGTGATCTTACATACATCTCTGCAGTCTTCATGCAGTTGTGTAAGCGTCCATGCAGATCTCTCTTGCGCCTGACAATGCACAGTCTCCAGAAACACACTCTTAGCACACAGGCAGCTGCTTCTCCTGCATTCCCATGCTTACTATTCAGCACTGTGTGGTATTTCAGATAGCAGTGTGTAACGCTAACACATTCAACATCACCAAGGCTCATTTCCTTTGCTCTAGGCTAATCACTCACCCAGGTTCCACATGCTCATGGTCTCAAGTAGCTGTTAGGAATGTGCTCTTTTCTGCCTCTCTAAACTATAAGGAAAATGTGTCAGGCTGTTACAGTAATTATCACTTGCTCTACCACAGTAGTAAATGTGCTCTGAAATTGCCAATCAAATATCGTTTTCTGCCTAGAATCACACCATGAGGCTGTGTGCACACAGGAATTGTTGTCAGAGATTTAATTTGTGTTGCTCTTGTTCTGTAAGACTTGCACTCGTAGGAAAGGGGCAGCTTGTTTTCTTGAACTGTGATGGTTAGCATTCAGCACAAATCACTATCTCACAGATGAGAGGCAAATGGTAACACATTTGAAAACAGCAGGGTAGATTTTCCTTCACCTCCTGCAATGGGTGAGGTAGTTCCTACATGTTCAAAACTCCAATTAATCCTTACCACAGGTGATCTTACATACATCTCTGCAGTCTTCATGCAGTTGTGCAAGCGTCCATGCAGATCTCTCTTGCACCTGACAATACACAGTCTCCAGAAACACACTCTTAGCACACAGGCAGCTGCTTCTCCTGCATTCCCATGCTTACTATTCAGCACTGTGAGGTATTTCAGATAGCAGTGTGTAACGCTAACACATTCAACATCACCAAGGCTCATTTCCTTTGCTCTAGTCTAATCACTCACCCAGGTTCCACATGCTCATGGTCTCAAGTAGCTGTTAGGACATGTGCTCTTTTCTGCCTCTCTAAACTATAAGGAAAATGTGTCAGGCTGTTACAGTAATTATCACTTGCTCTACCACAGTGGTAAATGTGCTTTGAAATTGCCAATCAAATATCGTTTTCTGCCTAGAATCACACCATGAGTCTGTGTGCACACAGGAATTGTTGTCAGAGATTTAATTCGTGTTGCTCTTGTTCTGTGAGACTTGCACTCGTAGGAAAGGGGCAGCTTGTTTTTCTTGAACTGTGATGGTTAGCATTCAGCACAAATCACTATCTCACAGATGAGAGGCAAATGGTATCACATTTGAAAACAACAGGGTAGATTTTCCTTCCACTCCTGCAATGGGTGAGGTAGTTCCTACATATTCAAAACTCCAATTAACCCTTACCACAGTTGATCTTACATACATCTCTGCAGTCTTCATGCAGTTGTGCAAGCGTCCATGCAGATCTCTCTTGCACCTGACAATACACAGTCTCCAGAAACACACTCTTAGCACACAGGCAGCTGTTTCTCCTGCACTCCCATGCTTACTATTCAGCACTGTGTGGTATTTCAGATAGCAGTGCGTAACGCTAACACATTCAACATCACCAAGGCTCATTTCCTTTGCTCTAGTCTAATCACTCACCCAGGTTCCACATGCTCATGGTCTCAAGTAGCTGTTAGGACATGTGCTCTTTTCTGCCTCTCTAAACTATAAGGAAAATGTGTCAGGCTGTTACAGTAATTATCACTTGCTCTACCACAGTAGTAAATGTGCTTTGCAATTGCCAATCAAATATCGTTTTCTGCCTAGAATCACACCATGAGTCTGTGTGCACACAGGAATTGTTGTCAGAGATTTAATTTGTGTAGCTTTTGTTCTGTAAGACTTGCACTCGTAGGAAAGGGGCAGCTTGTTTTCTTGAACTGTGATGGTTAGCATTCAGCACAAATCACTATCTCACAGATGAGAGGCAAATGGTAACACATTTGAAAACAGCAGGGTAGATTTTCCTTCACCTCCTGCAATGGGTGAGGTAGTTCCTACATGTTCAAAACTCCAATTAATCCTTACCACAGGTGATCTTACATACATCTCTGCAGTCTTCATGCAGTTGTGCAAGCGTCCATGCAGATCTCTCTTGCACCTGACAATACACAGTCTCCAGAAACACACTCTTAGCACACAGGCAGCTGCTTCTCCTGCATTCCCATGCTTACTATTCAGCACTGTGAGGTATTTCAGATAGCAGTGTGTAACGCTAACACATTCAACATCACCAAGGCTCATTTCCTTTGCTCTAGTCTAATCACTCACCCAGGTTCCACATGCTCATGGTCTCAAGTAGCTGTTAGGACATGTGCTCTTTTCTGCCTCTCTAAACTATAAGGAAAATGTGTCAGGCTGTTACAGTAATTATCACTTGCTCTACCACAGTGGTAAATGTGCTTTGAAATTGCCAATCAAATATCGTTTTCTGCCTAGAATCACACCATGAGTCTGTGTGCACACAGGAATTGTTGTCAGAGATTTAATTCGTGTTGCTCTTGTTCTGTAAGACTTGCACTCGTAGGAAAGGGGCAGCTTGTTTTCTTGAACTGTGATGGTTAGCATTCAGCACAAATCACTATCTCACAGATGAGAGGCAAATGGTAACACATTTGAAAACAACAGGGTAGATTTTCCTTCCACTCCTGCAATGGGTGAGGTAGTTCCTACATGTTCAAAACTCCAATTAACCCTTGCCACAGTTGATCTTACATACATCTCTGCAGTCTTCATGCAGTTGTGCAAGCGTCCATGCAGATCTCTCTTGCACCTGACAATACACAGTCTCCAGAAACACACTCTTAGCACACAGGCTGCAGCTTCTCCTGCATTCCCATGCTTACTATTCAGCACTGTGTGGTATTTCAGAGAGCAGTGTGTAACACATTCAACATCACCAAGGCTCATTTCCTTTGCTCTAGTCTAATCACTCACCCAGGTTCCACATGCTCATGGTCTCAAGTAGCTGTTAGGACATGTGCTCTTTTCTGCCTCTCTACACTATAAGGAAAATGTGTCAGGCTGTTACAGTAATTATCACTTGATCTACCACAGTAGTAAATGTGCTTTGAAATTGCCAATCAAATATCGTTTTCCGCCTAGAATCACACCATGAGTCTGTGTGCACACAGGAATTGTTGTCAGAGATTTAATTCGTGTTGCTCTTGTTCTGTAAGACTTGCACTCGTAGGAAAGGGGCAGCTTGCTTTCTTGAACTGTGATGGTTAGCATTCAGCACAAATCACTATCTCACAGATGAGAGGCAAATGGTAACACATTTGAAAACAACAGGGTAGATTTTCGTTCCACTCCTGCAATGGGTGAGGTAGTTCCTACATGTTCAAAACTCCAATTAACCCTTGCCACAGGTGATCTTACATACATCTCTGCAGTCTTCATGCAGTTGTGTAAGCGTCCATGCAGATCTCTCTTGCGCCTGACAATGCACAGTCTCCAGAAACACACTCTTAGCACACAGGCAGCTGCTTCTCCTGCATTCCCATGCTTACTATTCAGCACTGTGTGGTATTTCAGATAGCAGTGTGTAACGCTAACACATTCAACATCACCAAGGCTCATTTCCTTTGCTCTAGGCTAATCACTCACCCAGGTTCCACATGCTCATGGTCTCAAGTAGCTGTTAGGGAATGTGCTCTTTTCTGCCTCTCTAAACTATAAGGAAAATGTGTCAGGCTGTTACAGTAATTATCACTTGCTCTACCACAGTAGTAAATGTGCTCTGAAATTGCCAATCAAATATCGTTTTCTGCCTAGAATCACACCATGAGGCTGTGTGCACACAGGAATTGTTGTCAGAGATTTAATTTGTGTTGCTCTTGTTCTGTAAGACTTGCACTCGTAGGAAAGGGGCAGCTTGTTTTCTTGAACTGTGATGGTTAGCATTCAGCACAAATCACTATCTCACAGATGAGAGGCAAATGGTAACACATTTGAAAACAGCAGGGTAGATTTTCCTTCACCTCCTGCAATGGGTGAGGTAGTTCCTACATGTTCAAAACTCCAATTAATCCTTACCACAGGTGATCTTACATACATCTCTGCAGTCTTCATGCAGTTGTGCAAGCGTCCATGCAGATCTCTCTTGCACCTGACAATACACAGTCTCCAGAAACACACTCTTAGCACACAGGCAGCTGCTTCTCCTGCATTCCCATGCTTACTATTCAGCACTGTGAGGTATTTCAGATAGCAGTGTGTAACGCTAACACATTCAACATCACCAAGGCTCATTTCCTTTGCTCTAGTCTAATCACTCACCCAGGTTCCACATGCTCATGGTCTTAAGTAGCTGTTAGGACATGTGCTCTTTTCTGCCTCTCTAAACTATAAGGAAAATGTGTCAGGCTGTTACAGTAATTATCACTTGCTCTACCACAGTGGTAAATGTGCTTTGAAATTGCCAATCAAATATCGTTTTCTGCCTAGAATCACACCATGAGTCTGTGTGCACACAGGAATTGTTGTCAGAGATTTAATTCGTGTTGCTCTTGTTCTGTGAGACTTGCACTCGTAGGAAAGGGGCAGCTTGTTTTTCTTGAACTGTGATGGTTAGCATTCAGCACAAATCACTATCTCACAGATGAGAGGCAAATGGTATCACATTTGAAAACAACAGGGTAGATTTTCCTTCCACTCCTGCAATGGGTGAGGTAGTTCCTACATATTCAAAACTCCAATTAACCCTTACCACAGTTGATCTTACATACATCTCTGCAGTCTTCATGCAGTTGTGCAAGCGTCCATGCAGATCTCTCTTGCACCTGACAATACACAGTCTCCAGAAACACACTCTTAGCACACAGGCAGCTGTTTC
This sequence comes from Triturus cristatus, assembly GCF_964204655.1. Classification (NCBI taxonomy): domain Eukaryota; kingdom Metazoa; phylum Chordata; class Amphibia; order Caudata; family Salamandridae; genus Triturus; species Triturus cristatus. The sequence continues at coordinate 291,327,563 of NC_140579.1, forward strand.
TCCTGCACTCCCATGCTTACTATTCAGCACTGTGTGGTATTTCAGATAGCAGTGCGTAACGCTAACACATTCAACATCACCAAGGCTCATTTCCTTTGCTCTAGTCTAATCACTCACCCAGGTTCCACATGCTCATGGTCTCAAGTAGCTGTTAGGACATGTGCTCTTTTCTGCCTCTCTAAACTATAAGGAAAATGTGTCAGGCTGTTACAGTAATTATCACTTGCTCTACCACAGTAGTAAATGTGCTTTGCAATTGCCAATCAAATATCGTTTTCTGCCTAGAATCACACCATGAGTCTGTGTGCACACAGGAATTGTTGTCAGAGATTTAATTTGTGTAGCTTTTGTTCTGTAAGACTTGCACTCGTAGGAAAGGGGCAGCTTGTTTTCTTGAACTGTGATGGTTAGCATTCAGCACAAATCACTATCTCACAGATGAGAGGCAAATGGTAACACATTTGAAAACAGCAGGGTAGATTTTCCTTCACCTCCTGCAATGGGTGAGGTAGTTCCTACATGTTCAAAACTCCAATTAATCCTTACCACAGGTGATCTTACATACATCTCTGCAGTCTTCATGCAGTTGTGCAAGCGTCCATGCAGATCTCTCTTGCACCTGACAATACACAGTCTCCAGAAACACACTCTTAGCACACAGGCAGCTGCTTCTCCTGCATTCCCATGCTTACTATTCAGCACTGTGAGGTATTTCAGATAGCAGTGTGTAACGCTAACACATTCAACATCACCAAGGCTCATTTCCTTTGCTCTAGTCTAATCACTCACCCAGGTTCCACATGCTCATGGTCTCAAGTAGCTGTTAGGACATGTGCTCTTTTCTGCCTCTCTAAACTATAAGGAAAATGTGTCAGGCTGTTACAGTAATTATCACTTGCTCTACCACAGTGGTAAATGTGCTTTGAAATTGCCAATCAAATATCGTTTTCTGCCTAGAATCACACCATGAGTCTGTGTGCACACAGGAATTGTTGTCAGAGATTTAATTCGTGTTGCTCTTGTTCTGTAAGACTTGCACTCGTAGGAAAGGGGCAGCTTGTTTTCTTGAACTGTGATGGTTAGCATTCAGCACAAATCACTATCTCACAGATGAGAGGCAAATGGTAACACATTTGAAAACAACAGGGTAGATTTTCCTTCCACTCCTGCAATGGGTGAGGTAGTTCCTACATGTTCAAAACTCCAATTAACCCTTGCCACAGTTGATCTTACATACATCTCTGCAGTCTTCATGCAGTTGTGCAAGCGTCCATGCAGATCTCTCTTGCACCTGACAATACACAGTCTCCAGAAACACACTCTTAGCACACAGGCAGCTGTTTCTCCTGCACTCCCATGCTTACTATTCAGCACTGTGTGGTATTTCAGATAGCAGTGCGTAACGCTAACACATTCAACATCACCAAGGCTCATTTCCTTTGCTCTAGTCTAATCACTCACCCAGGTTCCACATGCTCATGGTCTCAAGTAACTGTTAGGACATGTGCTCTTTTCTGCCTCTCTAAACTATAAGGAAAATGTGTCAGGCTGTTACAGTAATTATCACTTGCTCTACCACAGTAGTAAATGTGCTTTGAAATTGCCAATCAAATATCGTTTTCCGCCTAGAATCACACCATGAGTCTGTGTGCACACAGGAATTGTTGTCAGAGATTTAATTCGTGTTGCTCTTGTTCTGTAAGACTTGCACTCGTAGGAAAGGGGCAGCTTGTTTTCTTGAACTGTGATGGTTAGCATTCAGCACAAATAACTATCTCACAGATGAGAGGCAAATGGTAACACATTTGAAAACAACAGGGTACATTTTCCTTCCACTCCTGCAATGGGTGAGGTAGTTCCTACATGTTCAAAACTCCAATTAACCCTTACCACAGGTGATCTTACATACATCTCTGCAGTCTTCATGCAGTTGTGCAAGCGTCCATGCAGATCTCTCTTGCACCTGACAATACACAGTCTCCAGAAACACACTCTTAGCACACAGGCAGCTGCTTCTCCTGCATTCCCATGCTTACTATTCAGCACTGTGTGGTATTTCAGATAGCAGTGTGTAACGCTAACTCATTCAACATCACAAAGGCTCATTTCCTTTGCTCTAGTCTAATCACTCACCCAGGTTCCACATGCTCATGGTCTCAAGTAGCTGTTAGGACATGTGTTCTTTTCTGCCTCTCTAAACTATAAGGAAAATGTGTCAGGCTGTTACAGTAATTATCACTTGCTCTACCACAGTAGTAAATGTGCTTTGAAATTGCCAATCAAATATCGTTTTCCGCCTAGAATCACACCATGAGTCTGTGTGCACACAGGAATTGTTGTCAGAGATTTAATTCGTGTTGCTCTTGTTCTGTAAGACTTGCACTCGTAGGAAAGGGGCAGCTTGCTTTCTTTTCTTGAACTGTGATGGTTAGCATTCAGCACAAATCACTATCTCACAGATGAGAGGCAAATGGTAACACATTTGAAAACAACAGGGTAGATTTTCCTTCCACTCCTGCAATGGGTGAGGTAGTTCCTACATGTTCAAAACTCCAATTAACCCTTACCACAGGTGATCTTACATACATCTCTGCAGTCTTCATGCAGTTGTGTAAGCGTCCATGCAGATCTCTCTTGCACCTGACAATACACAGTCTCCAGAAACACACTCTTAGCACACAGGCAGCTGCTTCTCCTGCATTCCCATGCTTACTATTCAGCACTGTGTGGTATTTCAGATAGCAGTGTGTAACGCTAACACATTCAACATCACCAAGGCTCATTTCCTTTGCTCTAGGCTAATCACTCACCCAGGTTCTACATGCTCATGGTCTCCAGTAGCTGTTAGGACATGTGCTCTTTTCTGCCTCTCTAAACTATAAGGAAAATGTGTCAGGCTGTTACAGTAATTATCACTTGCTCTACCACAGTAGTAAATGTGCTTTGAAATTGCCAATCAAATATCGTTTTCTGCCTAGAATCACACCATGAGTCCGTGTGCACACAGGAATTGCTGTCAGAGATTTAATTTGTGTTGCTCTTGTTCTGTAAGACTTGCACTCGTAGGAAAGGGGCAGCTTGTTTTCTTGAACTGTGATGGTTAGCATTCAGCACAAATCACTATCTCACAGATGAGAGGCAAATGGTAACACAATTGAAAACAACAGGGTAGATTTTCCTTCCACTCCTGCAATGGGTGAGGTAGTTCCTACATGTTCAAAACTCCAATTAACCCTTACCACAGGTGATCTTACATACATCTCTGCAGTCTTCATGCAGTTGTGTAAGTGTCCATGCAGATCTCTCTTGCACCTGACAATACACAGTCTCCAGAAACACACTCTTAGCACACAGGCAGCTGCTTCTCCTGCATTCCCATGCTTACTATTCAGCACTGTGTGGTATTTCAGATAGCAGTGTGTAACGCTAACACATTCAACATCACCAAGGCTCATTTCCTTTGCTCTAGTCTAATCACTCACCCAGGTTCCACATGCTCATGGTCTCAAGTAGCTGTTAGGACATGTGCTCTTTTCTGCCTCTCTACACTATAAGGAAAATGTGTCAGGCTGTTACAGTAATTATCACTTGCTCTACCACAGTAGTAAATGTGCTTTGAAATTGCCAATCAAATATCGTTCTCCGCCTAGAATCACACCATGAGTCTGTGTGCACACAGGAATTGTTGTCAGAGATTTAATTTGTGTTGCTCTTGTTCTGTAAGACTTGCACTCGTAGGAAAGGGGCAGCTTGCTTTCTTGAACTGTGATGGTTAGCATTCAGCACAAATCACTATCTCACAGATGAGAGGCAAATGGTAACACATTTGAAAACAACAGGGTAGATTTTCGTTCCACTCCTGCAATGGGTGAGGTAGTTCCTACATGTTCAAAACTCCAATTAACCCTTACCACAGGTGATCTTACATACATCTCTGCTGTCATCATGCAGTTGTGTAAGCGTCCATGCAGATTTCTCTTGCGCCTGACAATACACAGTCTCCAGAAACACACTCTTAGCACACAGGCAGCTGCTTCTCCTGCATTCCCATGCTTACTATTCAGCACTGTGTGGTATTTCAGATAGCAGTGTGTAACGCTAACACATTCAACATCACCAAGGCTCATTTCCTTTGCTCTAGGCTAATCATTCACCCAGGTTCCACATGCTCATGGTCTCAAGTAGCTGTTAGGACATGTGCTCTTTTCTGCCTCTCTAAACTATAAGGAAAATGTGTCAGGCTGTTACAGTAATTATCACTTGCTCTACCACAGTAGTAAATGTGCTCTGAAATTGCCAATCAAATATCGTTTTGTGCCTAGAATCACACCATGAGTCTGTGTGCACACAGGAATTGCTGTCAGAGATTTAATTTGTGTTGCTCTTGTTCTGTAAGACTTGCACACGTAGGAAAGGGGCAGCTTGTTTTCTTGAACTGTGATGGTTAGCATTCAGCACAAATCACTATCTGACAGATGAGAGGCAAATGGTAACACATTTGAAAACAACAGGGTAGATTTTCCTTCCACTCCTGCAATGGGTGAGGTAGTTCCTACATGTTCAAAACTCCAATTAACCCTTACCACAGGTGATCTTACATACATCTCTGCAGTCTTCATGCAGTTGTGTAAGCGTCCATGCAGATCTCTCTTGCACCTGACAATACACAGTCTCCAGAAACACACTCTTAGCACACAGGCAGCTGCTTCTCCTGCATTCCCATGCTTACTATTCAGCACTGTGTGGTATTTCAGATAGCAGTGTGTAACGCTAACACATTCAACATCACCAAGGCTCATTTCCTTTGCTCTAGGTCTAATCACTCACCAAGGTTCCACATGCTCATGGTCTCAAGTAGCTGTTAGGACATGTGCTCTTTTCTGCCTCTCTAAACTATAAGGAAAATGTGTCAGGCTGTTACAGTAATTATCACTTGCTCTACCACAGTAGTAAATGTGCTTTGAAATTGCCCATCAAATATCGTTTTCCGCCTAGAATCACACCATGAGTCTGTGTGCACACAGGAATTGTTGTCAGAGATTTAATTCGTGTTGCTCTTGTTCTGTAAGACTTGCACTCGTAGGAAAGGGGCAGCTTGTTTTCTTGAACTGTGATGGTTAGCATTCAGCACAAATAACTATCTCACAGATGAGAGGCAAATGGTAACACGTTTGAAAACAACAGGGTACATTTTCCTTCCACTCCTGCAATGGGTGAGGTAGTTCCTACATGTTCAAAACTCCAATTAACCCTTACCACAGGTGATCTTACATACATCTCTGCAGTCTTCATGCAGTTGTGCAAGCGTCCATGCAGATCTCTCTTGCACCTGACAATACACAGTCTCCAGAAACACACTCTTAGCACACAGGCAGCTGCTTCTCCTGCATTCCCATGCTTACCATTCAGCACTGTGTGGTATTTCAGATAGCAGTGTGTAACGCTAACTCATTCAACATCACAAAGGCTCATTTCCTTTGCTCTAGTCTAATCACTCACCCAGGTTCCACATGCTCATGGTCTCAAGTAGCTGTTAGGACATGTGCTCTTTTCTGCCTCTCTAAACTATAAGGAAAATGTGTCAGGCTGTTACAGTAATTATCACTTGCTCTACCACAGTAGTAAATGTGCTTTGAAATTGCCAATCAAATATCGTTTTCCGCCTAGAATCACACCATGAGTCTGTGTGCACACAGGAATTGTTGTCAGAGATTTAATTCATGTTGCTCTTGTTCTGTAAGACTTGCACTCGTAGGAAAGGGGCAGCTTGCTTTCTTTTCTTGAACTGTGATGGTTAGCATTCAGCACAAATCACTATCTCACAGATGAGAGGCAAATGGTAACACATTTGAAAACAACAGGGTAGATTTTCCTTCCACTCCTGCAATGGGTGAGGTAGTTCCTACATGTTCAAAACTCCAATTAACCCTTACCACAGGTGATCTTACATACATCTCTGCAGTCTTCATGCAGTTGTGCAAGCGTCCATGCAGAACTCTCTTGCACCTGACAATACACAGTCTCCAGAAACACACTCTTAGCACACAGGCAGCTGCTTCTCCTGCATTCCCATGCTTACTATTCAGCACTGTGTGGTATTTCAGATAGCAGTGTGTAACGCTAACACATTCAACATTACCAAGGCTCATTTCCTTTGCTCTAGTCTAATCACTCACCCAGGTTCTACATGCTCATGGTCTCCAGTAGCTGTTAGGACATGTGCTCTTTTCTGCCTCTCTAAACTATAAGGAAAATGTTTCAGGCTGTTACAGTAATTATCACTTGCTCTACCACAGTAGTAAATGTGCTCTGAAATTGCCAATCAAATATCGTTTTCTGCCTAGAATCACACCATGAGTCTGTGTGCACACAGGAATTGTTGTCAGAGATTTAATTTGTGTTGCTCTTGTTCTGTAAGACTTGCACTCGTAGGAAAGGGGCAGCTTGTTTTCTTGAACACTGATGGTTAGCATTCAGCACAAATCACTATCTCACAGATGAGAGGCAAATGGTAACACATTTGAAAACAGCAGGGTAGATTTTCCTTCACCTCCTGCAACGGGTGAGGTAGTTCCTACATGTTCAAAACTCCAATTAACCCTTACCACAGGTGATCTTACATACATCTCTGCAGTCTTCATGCAGTTGTGTAAGCGTCCATGCAGATCTCTCTTGCACCTGACAATACACAGTCTCCAGAAACACACTCTTAGCACACAGGCAGCTGTTTCTCCTGCACTCCCATGCTTACTATTCAGCACTGTGTGGTATTTCAGATAGCAGTGTGTAACGCTAACTCATTCAACATCACCAAGGCTCATTTCCTTTGCTCTAGTCTAATCACTCACCCAGGTTCCACATGCTCATGGTCTCAAGTAGCTGTTAGGACATGTGCTCTTTTCTGCCTCTCTAAACTATAAGGAAAATGTGTCAGGCTGGTACAGTAATTATCACTTGCTCTACCACAGTAGTAAATGTGCTTTGAAATTGCCAATCAAATATCGTTTTCCGCCTAGAATCACACCATGAGTCTGTGTGCACACAGGAATTGTTGTCAGAGATTTAATTCGTGTTGCTCTTGTTCTGTAAGACTTGCACTCGTAGGAAAGGGGCAGCTTGCTTTCTTTTCTTGAACTGTGATGGTTAGCATTCAGCACAAATCACTATCTCACAGATGAGAGGCAAATGGTAACACATTTGAAAACAACAGGGTAGATTTTCCTTCCACTCCTGCAATGGGTGAGGTAGTTCCTACATGTTCAAAACTCCAATTAACCCTTACCACAGGTGATCTTACATACATCTCTGCAGTCTTCATGCAGTTGTGTAAGCGTCCATGCAGATCTCTCTTGCACCTGACAATACACAGTCTCCAGAAACACACTCTTAGCACACAGGCAGCTGCTTCTCCTGCATTCCCATGCTTACTATTCAGCACTGTGTGGTATTTCAGATAGCAGTGTGTAACTCTAACACATTCAACATCACCAAGGCTCATTACCTTTGCTCTAGGCTAATCACTCACCCAGGTTCTACATGCTCATGGTCTCAAGTAGCTGTTAGGACATGTGCTCTTTTCTGCCTCTCTAAACTATAAGGAAAATGTGTCAGGCTGTTACAGTAATTATCACTTGCTCTACCACAGTAGTAAATGTGCTCTGAAATTGCCAATCAAATATCGTTTTCTGCCTAGAATCACACCATGAGTCTGTGTGCACACAGGAATTGTTGTCAGAGATTTAATTCGTGTTGCTCTTGTTCTGTAAGACTTGCACTCGTAGGAAAGGGGCAGCTTGTTTTCTTGAACTGTGATGGTTAGCATTCAGCACAAATCACTATCTCACAGATGAGAGGCAAATGGTAACACATTTGAAAACAACAGGGTATATTTTCCTTCCACTCCTGCAATGGGTGAGGTAGTTCCTACATGTTCAAAACTCCAATTAACCCTTACCACAGGTGATCTTACATATATCTCTGCAGTCTTCATGCAGTTGTGCAAGCGTCCATGAAGATCTCTCTTGCACCTGACAATACACAGTCTCCAGAAACACATTCTTAGCACACAGGCAGCTGCTTCTCCTGCATTCCCATGCTTACTATTCAGCACTGTGTGGTATTTCAGATAGAAGTGTGCAACGCTAACACATTCAACATCACCAAGGCTCATTTCCTTTGCTCTTGTCTAATCACTCACCCAGGTTCCACATGCTCATGGTCTCAAGTAGCTGTTAGGACATGTGCTCTTTCCTGCCTCTCTACACTATAAGGAAAATGTGTCAGGCTGTTACAGTAATTATCACTTGCTCTACCACAGTAGTAAATGTGCTTTGAAATTGCCAATCAAATATCGTTTTCCGCCTAGAATCACACCATGAGTCTGTGTGCACACAGGAATTGTTGTCAGAGATTTAATTCGTGTTGCTCTTGTTCTGTAAGACTTGCACTCGTAGGAAAGGGGCAGCTTGCTTTCTTGAACTGTGATGGTTAGCATTCAGCACAAATCACTATCTCACAGATGAGAGGCAAATGGTAACACATTTGAAAACAACAGGGTAGATTTTCCTTCCACTCCTGCAATGGGTGAGGTAGTTCCTACATGTTCAAAACTCCAATTAACCCTTACCACAGGTGATCTTACATACATCTTTGCAGTCTTCATTCAGTTGTGTAAGCGTCCATGCAGATCTCTCTTGCACCTGACAATACACAGTCTCCAGAAACACACTCTTAGCACACAGGCTGCAGCTTCTCCTGCATTCCCATGCTTACTATTCAGCACTGTGTGGTATTTCAGATAGCAGTGTGTAACGCTAACACATTCAACATCACCAAGGCTCATTTCCTTTGCTCTAGTCTAATCACTCACCCAGGTTCCACATGCTCATGGTCTCAAGTAGCTGTTAGGACATGTGCTCTTTTCTGCCTCTCTAAACTATAAGGAAAATGTGTCAGGCTGTTACAGTAATTATCACTTGCTCTACCACAGTAGTAAATGTGCTTTGAAATTGCCAATCAAATATCGTTTTCCGCCTAGAATCACACCATGAGTCCGTGTGCACACAGGAATTGTTGTCAGAGATTTAATTCGTGTTGCTCTTGTTCTGTAAGACTTGCACTCGTAGGAAAGGGGCAGCTTGTTTTCTTGAACTGTGATGGTTAGCATTCAGCACAAATCACTATCTCACAGATGAGAGGCAAATGGTAACACATTTGAAAACAACAGGGTACATTTTCCTTCCACTCCTGCAATGGGTGAGGTAGTTCCTACATGTTCAAAACTCCAATTAACCCTTACCACAGGTGATCTTACATACATCTCTGCAGTCTTCATGCAGTTGTGTAAGTGTCCATGCAGATCTCTCTTGCACCTGACAATACACAGTCTCCAGAAACACACTCTTAGCACACAGGCAGCTGCTTCTCCTGCATTCCCATGCTTACTATTCAGCACTGTGTGGTATTTCAGATAGCAGTGTGTAACGCTAACACATTCAACATCACCAAGGCTCATTTCCTTTGCTCTAGTCTAATCACTCACCCAGGTTCCACATGCTCATGGTCTCAAGTAGCTGTTAGGACATGTGCTCTTTTCTGCCTCTCTACACTATAAGGAAAATGTGTCAGGCTGTTACAGTAATTATCACTTGCTCTACCACAGTAGTAAATGTGCTCTGAAATTGCCAATCAAATATCGTTTTCTGCCTAGAATCACACCATGAGTCTGTGTGCACACAGGAATTGTTGTCAGAGATTTAATTCGTGTTGCTCTTGTTCTGTAAGACTTGCACTCGTAGGAAAGGGGCAGCTTGTTTTCTTGAACACTGATGGTTAGCATTCAGCACAAATCACTATCTCACAGATGAGAGGCAAATGGTAACACATTTGAAAACAGCAGGGTAGATTTTCCTTCACCTCCTGCAACGGGTGAGGTAGTTCCTACATGTTCAAAACTCCAATTAACCCTTACCACAGGTGATCTTACATACATCTCTGCAGTCTTCATGCAGTTGTGTAAGCGTCCATGCAGATCTCTCTTGCACCTGACAATACACAGTCTCCAGAAACACACTCTTAGCACACAGGCAGCTGTTTCTCCTGCACTCCCATGCTTACTATTCAGCACTGTGTGGTATTTCAGATAGCAGTGTGTAACGCTAACTCATTCAACATCACCAAGGCTCATTTCCTTTGCTCTAGTCTAATCACTCACCCAGGTTCCACATGCTCATGGTCTCAAGTAGCTGTTAGGACATGTGCTCTTTTCTGCCTCTCTAAACTATAAGGAAAATGTGTCAGGCTGGTACAGTAATTATCACTTGCTCTACCACAGTAGTAAATGTGCTTTGAAATTGCCAATCAAATATCGTTTTCCGCCTAGAATCACACCATGAGTCTGTGTGCACACAGGAATTGTTGTCAGAGATTTAATTCGTGTTGCTCTTGTTCTGTAAGACTTGCACTCGTAGGAAAGGGGCAGCTTGCTTTCTTTTCTTGAACTGTGATGGTTAGCATTCAGCACAAATCACTATCTCACAGATGAGAGGCAAATGGTAACACATTTGAAAACAACTGGGTAGATTTTCCTTCCACTCCTGCAATGGGTGAGGTAGTTCCTACATGTTCAAAACTCCAATTAACCCTTACCACAGGTGATCTTACATACATCTCTGCAGTCTTCATGCAGTTGTGTAAGCGTCCATGCAGATCTCTCTTGCACCTGACAATACACAGTCTCCAGAAACACACTCTTAGCACACAGGCAGCTGCTTCTCCTGCATTCCCATGCTTACTATTCAGCACTGTGTGGTATTTCAGATAGCAGTGTGTAACTCTAACACATTCAACATCACCAAGGCTCATTACCTTTGCTCTAGGCTAATCACTCACCCAGGTTCTACATGCTCATGGTCTCAAGTAGCTGTTAGGACATGTGCTCTTTTCTGCCTCTCTAAACTATAAGGAAAATGTGTCAGGCTGTTACAGTAATTATCACTTGCTCTACCACAGTAGTAAATGTGCTCTGAAATTGCCAATCAAATATCGTTTTCTGCCTAGAATCACACCATGAGTCTGTGTGCACACAGGAATTGTTGTCAGAGATTTAATTCGTGTTGCTCTTGTTCTGTAAGACTTGCACTCGTAGGAAAGGGGCAGCTTGTTTTCTTGAACTGTGATGGTTAGCATTCAGCACAAATCACTATCTCACAGATGAGAGGCAAATGGTAACACATTTGAAAACAACAGGGTATATTTTCCTTCCACTCCTGCAATGGGTGAGGTAGTTCCTACATGTTCAAAACTCCAATTAACCCTTACCACAGGTGATCTTACATATATCTCTGCAGTCTTCATGCAGTTGTGCAAGCGTCCATGAAGATCTCTCTTGCACCTGACAATACACAGTCTCCAGAAACACATTCTTAGCACACAGGCAGCTGCTTCTCCTGCATTCCCATGCTTACTATTCAGCACTGTGTGGTATTTCAGATAGAAGTGTGCAACGCTAACACATTCAACATCACCAAGGCTCATTTCCTTTGCTCTTGTCTAATCACTCACCCAGGTTCCACATGCTCATGGTCTCAAGTAGCTGTTAGGACATGTGCTCTTTCCTGCCTCTCTACACTATAAGGAAAATGTGTCAGGCTGTTACAGTAATTATCACTTGCTCTACCACAGGAGTAAATGTGCTTTGAAATTGCCAATCAAATATCGTTTTCCGCCTAGAATCACACCATGAGTCTGTGTGCACACAGGAATTGTTGTCAGAGATTTAATTCGTGTTGCTCTTGTTCTGTAAGACTTGCACTCGTAGGAAAGGGGCAGCTTGCTTTCTTGAACTGTGATGGTTAGCATTCAGCACAAATCACTATCTCACAGATGAGAGGCAAATGGTAACACATTTGAAAACAACAGGGTACATTTTCCTTCCACTCCTGCAATGGGTGAGGTAGTTCCTACATGTTCAAAACTCCAATTAACCCTTACCACAGGTGATCTTACATACATCTCTGCAGTCTTCATGCAGTTGTGTAAGTGTCCATGCAGATCTCTCTTGCACCTGACAATACACAGTCTCCAGAAACACACTCTTAGCACACAGGCAGCTGCTTCTCCTGCATTCCCATGCTTACTATTCAGCACTGTGTGGTATTTCAGATAGCAGTGTGTAACGCTAACACATTCAACATCACCAAGGCTCATTTCCTTTGCTCTAGTCTAATCACTCACCCAGGTTCCACATGCTCATGGTCTCAAGTAGCTGTTAGGACATGTGCTCTTTTCTGCCTCTCTACACTATAAGGAAAATGTGTCAGGCTGTTACAGTAATTATCACTTGCTCTACCACAGTAGTAAATGTGCTTTGAAATTGCCAATCAAATATCGTTTTCCGCCTAGAATCACACCATGAGTCTGTGTGCACACAGGAATTGTTGTCAGAGATTTAATTCATGTTGCTCTTGTTCTGTAAGACTTGCACTCGTAGGAAAGGGGCAGCTTGCTTTCTTGAACTGTGATGGTTAGCATTCAGCACAAATCACTATCTCACAGATGAGAGGCAAATGGTAACACATTTGAAAACAACAGGGTAGATTTTCGTTCCACTCCTGCAATGGGTGAGGTAGTTCCTACATGTTCAAAACTCCAATTAACCCTTATCACAGGTGATCTTACATACATCTCTGCAGTCTTCATGCAGTTGTGTAAGCGTCCATGCAGATCTCTCTTGCGCCTGACAATACACAGTCTCCAGAAACACACTCTTAGCACACAGGCAGCTGCTTCTCCTGCATTCCCATGCTTACTATTCAGCACTGTGTGGTATTTCAGATAGCAGTGTGTAACGCTAACACATTCAACATCACCAAGGCTCATTTCCTTTGCTCTAGGCTAATCATTCACCCAGGTTCCACATGCTCATGGTCTCAAGTAGCTGTTAGGACATGTGCTCTTTTCTGCCTCTCTAAACTATAAGGAAAATATGTCAGGCTGTTACAGTAATTATCACTTGCTCTACCACAGTAGTAAATGTGCTCTGAAATTGCCAATCAAATATCGTTTTGTGCCTAGAATCACACCATGAGTCTGTGTGCACACAGGAATTGCTGTCAGAGATTTAATTTGTGTTGCTCTTGTTCTGTAAGACTTGCACACGTAGGAAAGGGGCAGCTTGTTTTCTTGAACTGTGATGGTTAGCATTCAGCACAAATCACTATCTCACAGATGAGAGGCAAATGGTAACACATTTGAAAACAACAGGGTAGATTTTCCTTCCACTCCTGCAATGGGTGAGGTAGTTCCTACATGTTCAAAACTCCAATTAACCCTTACCACAGGTGATCTTACATACATCTCTGCAGTCTTCATGCAGTTGTGTAAGCGTCCATGCAGATCTCTCTTGCACCTGACAATACACAGTCTCCAGAAACACACTCTTAGCACACAGGCAGCTGCTTCTCCTGCATTCCCATGCTTACTATTCAGCACTGTGTGGTATTTCAGATAGCAGTGTGTAACGCTAACACATTCAACATCACCAAGGCTCATTTCCTTTGCTCTAGTCTAATCACTCACCCAGGTTCCACATGCTCATGGTCTCAAGTAGCTGTTAGGACATGTGCTCTTTTCTGCCTCTAAACTATAAGGAAAATGTGTCAGGCTGTTACAGTAATTATCACTTGCTCTACCACAGTAGTAAATGTGCTTTGAAATTGCCAATCAAATATCGTTTTCCGCCTAGAATCACACCATGAGTCTGTGTGCACACAGGAATTGTTGTCAGAGATTTAATTCGTGTTGCTCTTGTTCTGTAAGACTTGCACTCGTAGCAAAGGGGCAGCTTGCTTTCTTTTCTTGAACTGTGATGGTTAGCATTCAGCACAAATCACTATCTCACAGATGAGAAGCAAATGGTAACACATTTGAAAACAACAGGGTAGATTTTCCTTCCACTCCTGCAATGGGTGAGGTAGTTCCTACATGTTCAAAACTCCAATTAACCCTTACCACAGGTGATCTTACATACATCTCTGCAGTCTTCATGCAGTTGTGTAAGCGTCCATGCAGATCTCTCTTGCACCTGACAATACACAGTCTCCAGAAACACACTCTGAGCACACAGGCAGCTGCTTCTCCTGCATTCCCATGCTTACTATTCAGCACTGTGTGGTATTTCAGATAGCAGTGTGTAACGCTAACACATTCAACATCACCAAGGCTCATTCCCTTTGCTCTAGGCTAATCACTCACCCAGGTTCTACATGCTCATGGTCTCCAGTAGCTGTTAGGACATGTGCTCTTTTCTGCCTCTCTAAACTATAAGGAAAATGTGTCAGGCTGTTACAGTAATTATCACTTGCTCTACCACAGTAGTAAATGTGCTCTGAAATTGCCAATCAAATATCATTTTCTGCCTAGAATCACACCATGAGTCTGTGTGCACAGAGGAATTGTTGTCAGAGATTTAATTCGTGTTGCTCTTGTTCTGTAAGACTTTCACTCGTAGGAAAGGGGCAGCTTGTTTTCTTGAACTGTGATGGTTAGCATTCAGCACAAATCACTATCTCACAGATGAGAAGCAAATGGTAACACATTTGAAAACAGCAGGGTAGATTTTCCTTCACCTCCTGCAATGGGTGAGGTAGTTCCTACATGTTCAAAACTCCAATTAACCCTTACCACAGGTGATCTTACATACATCTCTGCAGTCTTCATGCAGTTGTGTAAGCGTCCATGCAGATCTCTCTTGCACCTGACAATACACAGTCTCCAGAAACACACTCTTAGAACACAGGCAGCTGTTTCTCCTGCACTCCCATGCTTACTATTCAGCACTGTGTGGTATTTCAGATAGCAGTGTGTAACGCTAACTCATTCAACATCACCAAGGCTCATTTCCTTTGCTCTAGTCAAATCACTCACCCAGGTTCCACATGCTCATGGTCTCAAGTAGCTGTTAGGACATGTGCTCTTTTCTGCCTCTCTAAACTATAAGGAAAATGTGTCAGGCTGTTACAGTAATTATCACTTGCTCTACCACAGTAGTAAATGTGCTTTGAAATTGCCAATCAAATATCGTTTTCCGCCTAGAATCACACCATGAGTCTGTGTGCACACAGGAATTGTTGTCAGAGATTTAATTCGTGTTGCTCTTGTTCTGTAAGACTTGCACTCGTAGGAAAGGGGCAGCTTGCTTTCTTTTCTTGAACTGTGATGGTTAGCATTCAGCACAAATCACTATCTCACAGATGAGAGGCAAATGGTAACACATTTGAAAACAACAGGGTAGATTTTCCTTCCACTCCTGCAATGGGTGAGGTAGTTCCTACATGTTCAAAACTCCAATTAACCCTTACCACAGGTGATCTTACATACATCTCTGCAGTCTTCATGCAGTTGTGTAAGCGTCCATGCAGATCTCTCTTGCACCTGACAATACACAGTCTCCAGAAACACACTCTTAGCACACAGGCAGCTGCTTCTCCTGCATTCCCATGCTTACTATTCAGCACTGTGTGGTATTTCAGATAGCAGTGTGTAACGCTAACACATTCAACATCACCAAGGCTCATTTCCTTTGCTCTAGGCTAATCACTCACCCAGGTTCTACATGCTCATGGTCTCCAGTAGCTGTTAGGACATGTGCTCTTTTCTGCCTCTCTAAACTATAAGGAAAATGTGTCAGGCTGTTACAGTAATTATCACTTGCTCTACCAGAGTAGTAAATGTGCTCTGAAATTGCCAATCAAATATCGTTTTCTGCCTGGAATCACACCATGAGTCTGTGTGCACACAGGAATTGTTGTCAGAGATTTAATTCGTGTTGCTCTTGTTCTGTAAGACTTGCACTCGTAGCAAAGGGGCAGCTTGCTTTCTTTTCTTGAACTGTGATGGTTAGCATTCAGCACAAATCACTATCTCACAGATGAGAGTCAAATGGTAACACATTTGAAAACAACAGGGTAGATTTTCCTTCCACTCCTGCAATGGGTGAGGTAGTTCCTACATGTTCAAAACTCCAATTAACCCTTACCACAGGTGATCTTACATACATCTCTGCAGTCTTCATGCAGTTGTGTAAGCGTCCATGCAGATCTCTCTTGCACCTGACAATACACAGTCTCCAGAAACACACTCTTAGCACACAGGCAGCTGCTTCTCCTGCATTCCCATGCTTACTATTCAGCACTGTGTGGTATTTCAGATAGCAGTGTGTAACGCTAACACATTCAACATCACCAAGGCTCATTCCCTTTGCTCTAGGCTAATCACTCACCCAGGTTCTACATGCTCATGGTCTCCAGTAGCTGTTAGGACATGTGCTCTTTTCTGCCTCTCTAAACTATAAGGAAAATGTGTCAGGCTGTTACAGTAATTATCACTTGCTCTACCACAGTAGTAAATGTGCTCTGAAATTGCCAATCAAATATCATTTTCTGCCTAGAATCACACCATGAGTCTGTGTGCACACAGGAATTGTTGTCAGAGATTTAATTCGTGTTGCTCTTGTTCTGTAAGACTTGCACTCGTAGGAAAGGGGCAGCTTGTTTTCTTGAACTGTGATGGTTAGCATTCAGCACAAATCACTATCTTACAGATGAGAGGCAAATGGTAACACATTTGAAAACAGCAGGGTAGATTTTCCTTCACCTCCTGCAATGGGTGAGGTAGTTCCTACATGTTCAAAACTCCAATTAACCCTTACCACAGGTGATCTTACATACATCTCTGCAGTCTTCATGCAGTTGTGTAAGCGTCCATGCAGATCTCTCTTGCACCTGACAATACACAGTCTCCAGAAACTCACTCTTAGCACACAGGCAGCTGTTTCTCCTGCACTCCCATGCTTACTATTCAGCACTGTGTGGTATTTCAGATAGCAGTGTGTAACGCTAACTCATTCAACATCACCAAGGCTCATTTCCTTTGCTCTAGTCAAATCACTCACCCAGGTTCCACATGCTCATGGTCTCAAGTAGCTGTTAGGACATGTGCTCTTTTCTGCCTCTCTAAACTATAAGGAAAATGTGTCAGGCTGTTACAGTAATTATCACTTGCTCTACCACAGTAGTAAATGTGCTTTGAAATTGCCAATCAAATATCGTTTTCCGCCTAGAATCACACCATGAGTCTGTGTGCACACAGGAATTGTTGTCAGAGATTTAATTCGTGTTGCTCTTGTTCTGTAAGACTTGCACTCGTAGGAAAGGGGCAGCTTGCTTTCTTTTCTTGAACTGTGATGGTTAGCATTCAGCACAAATCACTATCTCACAGATGAGAGGCAAATGGTAACACATTTGAAAACAACAGGGTAGATTTTCCTTCACCTCCTGCAATGGGTGAGGTAGTTCCTACATGTTCAAAACTCCAATTAATCCTTACCACAGGTGATCTTACATACATCACTGCAGTCTTCATGCAGTTGTGCAAGCGTCCATGCAGATCTCTCTTGCACCTGACAATACACAGTCTCCAGAAACACACTCTTAGCACACAGGCAGCTGCTTCTCCTGCATCCCATGCTTACTATTCAGCACTGTGAGGTATTTCAGATAGCAGTGTGTAACGCTAACACATTCAACATCACCAAGGCTCATTTCCTTTGCTCTAGTCTAATCACTCACCCAGGTTCCACATGCTCATGGTCTCAAGTAACTGTTAGGACATGTGCTCTTTTCTGCCTCTCTGAACTATAAGGAAAATGTGTCAGGCTGTTACAGTAATTATCACTTGCTCTACCACAGTGGTAAATGTGCTTTGAAATTGCCAATCAAATATCGTTTTCTGCCTAGAATCACACCATGAGTCTGTGTGCACACAGGAATTGTTGTCAGAGATTTAATTTGTGTTGCTCTTGTTCTGTAAGACTTGCACTCGTAGGAAAGGGGCAGCTTGTTTTCTTGAACTGTGATGGTTAGCATTCAGCACAAATCACTATCTCACAGATGAGAGGCAAATGGTAACACATTTGAAAACAACAGGGTACATTTTCCTTCTACTCCTGCAATGGGTGAGGTAGTTCCTACATGTTCAAAACTCCAATTAACCCTTACCACAGGTGATCTTACATACATCTCTGCAGTCTTCATGCAGTTGTGCAAGGGTCCATGAAGATCTCTCTTGCACCTGACAATACACAGTCTCCAGAAACACATTCTTAGCACACAGGCAGCTGCTTCTCCTGCATTCCCATGCTTACTATTCAGCACTGTGTGGTATTTCAGATAGAAGTGTGCAACGCTAACACATTCAACATCACCAAGGCTCATTTCCTTTGCTCTTGTCTAATCACTCACCCAGGTTCCACATGCTCATGGTCTCAAGTAGCTGTTAGGACATGTGCTCTTTCCTGCCTCTCTAAACTATAAGCAAAATGTGTCAGGCTGTTACAGTAATTATCACTTGCTCTACCACAGTAGTAAATGTGCTTTGAAATTGCCAATCAAATATCGTTTTCCGCCTAGAATCACACCATGAGTCTGTGTGCACACAGGAATTGTTGTCAGAGATTTAATTTGTGTTGCTCTTGTTCTGTAAGACTTGCCCTCGTAGGAAAGGGGCAGCTTGCTTTCTTGAACTGTGATGGTTAGCATTCAGCACAAATCACTGTCTCACAGATGAGAGGCAAATGGTAACACGTTTGAAAACAACAGGGTAGATTTTCCTTCCACTCCTGCAATGGGTGAGGTAGTTCCTACATGTTCAAAACTCCAATTAACCCTTACCACAGGTGATCTTACATACATCTTTGCAGTCTTCATTCAGTTGTGTAAGCGTCCATGCAGATCTCTCTTGCACCTGACAATACACAGTCTCCAGAAACACACTCTTAGCACACAGGCTGCTGCTTCTCCTGCATTCCCATGCTTACTATTCAGCACTGTGTGGTATTTCAGATAGCAGTGTGTAACGCTAACACATTCAACATCACCAAGGCTCATTTCCTTTGCTCTAGTCTAATCACTCACCCAGGTTCCACATGCTCATGGTCTCAAGTAGCTGTTAGGACATGTGCTCTTGTCTGCCTCTCTAAACTATAAGGAAAATGTGTCAGGCTGTTACAGTAATTATCACTTGCTCTACCACAGTAGTAAATGTGCTCTGAAATTGCCAATCAAATATCGTTTTGTGCCTAGAATCACACCATGAGTCTGTGTGCACACAGGAATTGCTGTCAGAGATTTAATTTGTGTTGCTCTTGTTCTGTAAGACTTGCACACGTAGGAAAGGGGCAGCTTGTTTTCTTGAACTGTGATGGTTAGCATTCAGCACAAATCACTATCTCACAGATGAGAGGCAAATGGTAACACATTTGAAAATAACAGGGTAGATTTTCCTTCCACTCCTGCAATGGGTGAGGTAGTTCCTACATGTTCAAAACTCCAATTAACCCTTACCACAGGTGATCTTACATACATCTCTGCAGTCTTCATGCAGTTGTGTAAGCGCCCATGCAGATCTCTCTTGCACCTGACAATACACAGTCTCCAGAAACACACTCTTAGCACACAGGCAGCTGCTTCTCCTGCATTCCCATGCTTACTATTCAGCACTGTGTGGTATTTCAGATAGCAGTGTGTAACGCTAACACATTCAACATCACCAAGGCTCATTTCCTTTGCTCTTGTCTAATCACTCACCCAGGTTCCACATGCTCATGGTCTCAAGTAGCTGTTAGGACATGTGCTCTTTTCTGCCTCTCTAAACTATAAGGAAAATGTGTCAGGCTGTTACAGTAATTATCACTTGCTCTACCACAGTAGTAAATGTGCTTTGAAATTGCCAATCAAATATCGTTTTCCGCCTAGAATCACACCATGAGTCTGTGTGCACACAGGAATTGTTGTCAGAGATTTAATTCGTGTTGCTCTTGTTCTGTAAGACTTGCACTCGTAGCAAAGGGGCAGCTTGCTTTCTTTTCTTGAACTGTGATGGTTAGCATTCAGCACAAATCACTATCTCACAGATAAGAGGCAAATGGTAACACATTTGAAAACAACAGGGTAGATTTTCCTTCCACTCCTGCAATGGGTGAGGTAGTTCCTACATGTTCAAAACTCCAATTAACCCTTACCACAGGTGATCTTACATACATCTCTGCAGTCTTCATGCAGTTGTGTAAGCGTCCATGCAGATCTCTCTTGCACCTGACAATACACAGTCTCCAGAAACACACTCTTAGCACACAGGCAGCTGCTTCTCCTGCATTCCCATGCTTACTATTCAGCACTGTGTGGTATTTCAGATAGCAGTGTGTAACGCTAACACATTCAACATCACCAAGGCTCATTTCCTTTGCTCTAGGCTAATCACTCACCCAGGTTCTACATGCTCATGGTCTCCAGTAGCTGTTAGGACATGTGCTCTTTTCTGCCTCTCTAAACTATAAGGAAAATGTGTCAGGCTGTTACAGTAATTATCACTTGCTCTACCACAGTAGTAAATGTGCTCTGAAATTGCCAATCAAATATCGTTTTCTGCCTAGAATCACACCATGAGTCTGTGTGCACACAGGAATTGTTGTCAGAGATTTAATTCGTGTTGCTCTTGTTCTGTAAGACTTGCACTCGTAGGAAAGGGGCAGCTTGTTTTCTTGAACTGTGATGGTTAGCATTCAGCACAAATCACTATCTCACAGATGAGAGGCAAATGGTAACACATTTGAAAACAACAGGGTAGATTTTCCTTCCACTCCTGCAATGGGTGAGGTAGTTCCTACATGTTCAAAACTCCAATTAACCCTTACCACAGGTGATCTTACATACATCTCTGCAGTCTTCATGCAGTTGTGTAAGCGTCCATGCAGATCTCTCTTGCACCTGACAATACACAGTCTCCAGAAACACACTCTTAGCACACAGGCATCTGCTTCTCCTGCATTCCCATGCTTACTATTCAGCACTGTGTGGCATTTCAGATAGCAGTGTGTAACGCTAACACATTCAACATCACCAAGGCTCATTACCTTTGCTCTAGGCTAATCACTCACCCAGGTTCTACATGCTCATGGTCTCAAGTAGCTGTTAGGACATGTGCTCTTTTCTGCCTCTCTAAACTATAAGGAAAATGTGTCAGGCTGTTACAGTAATTATCACTTGCTCTACCACAGTAGTAAATGTGCTCTGAAATTGCCAATCAAATATCGTTTTCTGCCTAGAATCACACCATGAGTCTGTGTGCACACAGGAATTGTTGTCAGAGATTTAATTTGTGTTGCTCTTGTTCTGTAAGACTTGCACTCGTAGGAAAGGGGCAGCTTGCTTTCTTGAACTGTGATGGTTAGCATTCAGCACAAATCACTATCTCACAGATGAGAGGCAAATGGTAACACATTTGAAAACAACAGGGTAGATTTTCCTTCCACTCCTGCAATGGGTGAGGTAGTTCCTACATGTTCAAAACTCCAATTAACCCTTACCACAGGTGATCTTACATACATCTCTGCAGTCTTCATGCAGTTGTGTAAGCGTCCATGCAGATCTCTCTTGCACCTGACAATACACAGTCTCCAGAAACACACTCTTAGCACACAGGCATCTGCTTCTCCTGCATTCCCATGCTTACTATTCAGCACTGTGTGGCATTTCAGATAGCAGTGTGTAACGCTAACACATTCAACATCACCAAGGCTCATTACCTTTGCTCTAGGCTAATCACTCACCCAGGTTCTACATGCTCATGGTCTCAAGTAGCTGTTAGGACATGTGCTCTTTTCTGCCTCTCTAAACTATAAGGAAAATGTGTCAGGCTGTTACAGTAATTATCACTTGCTCTACCACAGTAGTAAATGTGCTCTGAAATTGCCAATCAAATATCGTTTTCTGCCTAGAATCACACCATGAGTCTGTGTGCACACAGGAATTGTTGTCAGAGATTTAATTTGTGTTGCTCTTGTTCTGTAAGACTTGCACTCGTAGGAAAGGGGCAGCTTGCTTTCTTGAACTGTGATGGTTAGCATTCAGCACAAATCACTATCTCACAGATGAGAGGCAAATGGTAACACATTTGAAAACAACAGGGTAGATTTTCCTTCCACTCCTGCAATGGGTGAGGTAGTTCCTACATGTTCAAAACTCCAATTAACCCTTACCACAGGTGATCTTACATACATCTTTGCAGTCTTCATTCAGTTGTGTAAGCATCCATGCAGATCTCTCTTGCACCTGACAATACACAGTCTCCAGAAACACACTCTTAGCACACAGGCTGCTGCTTCTCCTGCATTCCCATGCTTACTATTCAGCACTGTGTGGTATTTCAGATAGCAGTGTGTAACGCTAACACATTCAACATCACCAAGGCTCATTTCCTTTGCTCTAGTCTAATCACTCACCCAGGTTCCACATGCTCATGGTCTCAAGTAGCTGTTAGGACATGTGCTCTTGTCTGCCTCTCTAAACTATAAGGAAAATGTGTCAGGCTGTTACAGTAATTATCACTTGCTCTACCACAGTAGTAAATGTGCTCTGAAATTGCCAATCAAATATCGTTTTGTGCCTAGAATCACACCATGAGTCTGTGTGCACACAGGAATTGCTGTCAGAGATTTAATTTGTGTTGCTCTTGTTCTGTAAGACTTGCACACGTAGGAAAGGGGCAGCTTGTTTTCTTGAACTGTGATGGTTAGCATTCAGCACAAATCACTATCTCACAGATGAGAGGCAAATGGTAACACATTTGAAAACAACAGGGTAGATTTTCCTTCCACTCCTGCAATGGGTGAGGTAGTTCCTACATGTTCAAAACTCCAATTAACCCTTACCACAGGTGATCTTACATACATCTCTGCAGTCTTCATGCAGTTGTGTAAGCGCCCATGCAGATCTCTCTTGCACCTGACAATACACAGTCTCCAGAAACACACTCTTAGCACACAGGCAGCTGCTTCTCCTGCATTCCCATGCTTACTATTCAGCACTGTGTGGTATTTCAGATAGCAGTGTGTAACGCTAACACATTCAACATCACCAAGGCTCATTTCCTTTGCTCTAGTCTAATCACTCACCCAGGTTCCACATGCTCATGGTCTCAAGTAGTTGTTAGGACATGTGCTCTTTTCTGCCTCTCTAAACTATAAGGAAAATGTGTCAGGCTGTTACAGTAATTATCACTTGCTCTACCACAGTAGTAAATGTGCTTTGAAATTGCCAATCAAATATCGTTTTCCGCCTAGAATCACACCATGAGTCTGTGTGCACACAGGAATTGTTGTCAGAGATTTAATTTGTGTTGCTCTTGTTGTGTAAGACTTGCACTCGTAGGAAAGGGGCAGCTTGCTTTCTTTTCTTGAACTGTGATGGTTAGCATTCAGCACAAATCACTATCTCACAGATGAGAGGCAAATGGTAACACATTTGAAAACAACAGGGTAGATTTTCCTTCCACTCCTGCAATGGGTGAGGTAGTTCCTACATGTTCAAAACTCCAATTAACCCTTACCACAGGTGATCTTACATACATCTCTGCAGTCTTCATGCAGTTGTGTAAGCGTCCATGCAGATCTCTCTTGCACCTGACAATACACAGTCTCCAGAAACACACTCTTAGCACACAGGCAGCTGCTTCTCCTGCATTCCCATGCTTACTATTCAGCACTGTGTGGTATTTCAGATAGCAGTGTGTAACGCTAACACATTCAACATCACCAAGGCTCATTACCTTTGCTCTAGGCTAATCACTCACCCAGGTTCTACATGCTCATGGTCTCAAGTAGCTGTTAGGACATGTGCTCTTTTCTGCCTCTCTAAACTATAAGGAAAATGTGTCAGGCTGTTACAGTAATTATCACTTGCTCTACCACAGTAGTAAATTTGCTCTGAAATTGCCAATCAAATATCTTTTTCTGCCTAGAATCACACCATGAGTCTGTGTGCACACAGGAATTGTTGTCAGAGATTTAATTCGTGTTGCTCTTGTTCTGTAAGACTTGCACTCGTAGGAAAGGGGCAGCTTGTTTTCTTGAACTGTGATGGTTAGCATTCAGCACAAATCACTATCTCACAGATGAGAGGCAAATGGTAACACATTTGAAAACAGCAGGGTAGATTTTCCTTCACCTCCTGCAATGGGTGAGGTAGTTCCTACATGTTCAAAACTCCAATTAACCCTTACCACAGGTGATCTTACATACATCTCCGCAGTCTTCATGCAGTTGTGCAAGCGTCCATGCAGATCTCTCTTGCACCTGACAATACACAGTCTCCAGAAACACACTCTTAGCACACAGGCAGCTGCTTCTCCTGCATTCCCATGCTTACTATTCAGCACTGTGTGGTATTTCAGATAGCAGTGTGTAACACTAACACATTCAACATCACCAAGGCTCATTTCCTTTGCTCTAGTCTAATCACTCACCCAGGTTCCACATGCTCATGGTCTCAAGTAGCTGTTAGGACATGTGCTCTTTTCTGCCTCTCTAAACTATAAGGAAAATGTGTCAGGCTGTTACAGTAATTATCACTTGCTCTACCACAGTAGTAAATGTGCTTTGAAATTGCCAATCAAATATCGTTTTCCGCCTAGAATCACACCATGAGTCTGTGTGCACACAGGAATTGTTGTCAGAGATTTAATTCGTGTTGCTCTTGTTCTGTAAGACTTGCACTCGTAGGAAAGGGGCAGCTTGTTTTCTTGAACTGTGATGGTTAGCATTCAGCACAAATAACTATCTCACAGATGAGAGGCAAATGGTAACACATTTGAAAACAACAGGGTACATTTTCCTTCCACTCCTGCAATGGGTGAGGTAGTTCCTACATGTTCAAAACTCCAATTAACCCTTACCACAGGTGATCTTACATACATCTCTGCAGTCTTCATGCAGTTGTGCAAGCGTCCATGCAGATCTCTCTTGCACCTGACAATACACAGTCTCCAGAAACACACTCTTAGCACACAGGCAGCTGCTTCTCCTGCATTCCCATGCTTACCATTCAGCACTGTGTGGTATTTCAGATAGCAGTGTGTAACGCTAACTCATTCAACATCACAAAGGCTCATTTCCTTTGCTCTAGTCTAATCACTCACCCAGGTTCCACATGCTCATGGTCTCAAGTAGCTGTTAGGACATGTGCTCTTTTCTGCCTCTCTAAACTATAAGGAAAATGTGTCAGGCTGTTACAGTAATTATCACTTGCTCTACCACAGTAGTAAATGTGCTTTGAAATTGCCAATCAAATATCGTTTTCCGCCTAGAATCACACCATGAGTCTGTGTGCACACAGGAATTGTTGTCAGAGATTTAATTCATGTTGCTCTTGTTCTGTAAGACTTGCACTCGTAGGAAAGGGGCAGCTTGCTTTCTTTTCTTGAACTGTGATGGTTAGCATTCAGCACAAATCACTATCTCACAGATGAGAGGCAAATGGTAACACATTTGAAAACAACAGGGTAGATTTTCCTTCCACTCCTGCAATGGGTGAGGTAGTTCCTACATGTTCAAAACTCCAATTAACCCTTACCACAGGTGATCTTACATACATCTCTGCAGTCTTCATGCAGTTGTGCAAGCGTCCATGCAGAACTCTCTTGCACCTGACAATACACAGTCTCCAGAAACACACTCTTAGCACACAGGCAGCTGCTTCTCCTGCATTCCCATGCTTACTATTCAGCACTGTGTGGTATTTCAGATAGCAGTGTGTAACGCTAAAACATTCAACATTACCAAGGCTCATTTCCTTTGCTCTAGTCTAATCACTCACCCAGGTTCTACATGCTCATGGTCTCCAGTAGCTGTTAGGACATGTGCTCTTTTCTGCCTCTCTAAACTATAAGGAAAATGTTTCAGGCTGTTACAGTAATTATCACTTGCTCTACCACAGTAGTAAATGTGCTCTGAAATTGCCAATCAAATATCGTTTTCTGCCTAGAATCACACCATGAGTCTGTGTGCACACAGGAATTGTTGTCAGAGATTTAATTCGTGTTGCTCTTGTTCTGTAAGACTTGCACTCGTAGGAAAGGGGCAGCTTGTTTTCTTGAACTGTGATGGTTAGCATTCAGCACAAATCACTATCTCACAGATGAGAGGCAAATGGTAACACATTTGAAAACAGCAGGGTAGATTTTCCTTCACCTCCTGCAATGGGTGAGGTAGTTCCTACATGTTCAAAACTCCAATTAACCCTTACCACAGGTGATCTTACATACATCTCTGCAGTCTTCATGCAGTTGTGTAAGCGTCCATGCAGATCTCTCTTGCACCTGACAATACACAGTCTCCAGAAACACACTCTTAGCACACAGGTAGCTGTTTCTCCTGCACTCCCATGCTTACTATTCAGCACTGTGTGGTATTTCAGATAGCAGTGTGTAACGCTAACTCATTCAACATCACCAAGGCTCATTTCCTTTGCTCTAGTCTAATCACTCACCCAGGTTCCACATGCTCATGGTCTCAAGTAGCTGTTAGGACATGTGCTCTTTTCTGCCTCTCTAAACTATAAGGAAAATGTGTCAGGCTGTTACAGTAATTATCACTTGCTCTACCACAGTAGTAAATGTGCTTTGAAATTGCCAATCAAATATCGTTTTCCGCCTAGAATCACACCATGAGTCTGTGTGCACACAGGAATTGTTGTCAGAGATTTAATTCGTGTTGCTCTTGTTCTGTAAGACTTGCACTCGTAGGAAAGGGGCAGCTTGCTTTCTTTTCTTGAACTGTGATGGTTAGCATTCAGCACAAATCACTATCTCACAGATGAGAGGCAAATGGTAACACATTTGAAAACAACAGGGTAGATTTTCCTTCCACTCCTGCAATGGGTGAGGTAGTTCCTACATGTTCAAAACTCCAATTAACCCTTACCACAGGTGATCTTACATACATCTTTGCAGTCTTCATTCAGTTGTGTAAGCGTCCATGCAGATCTCTCTTGCACCTGACAATACACAGTCTCCAGAAACACACTCTTAGCACACAGGCTGCAGCTTCTCCTGCATTCCCATGCTTACTATTCAGCACTGTGTGGTATTTCAGATAGCAGTGTGTAACGCTAACACATTCAACATCACCAAGGCTCATTTCCTTTGCTCTAGTCTAATCACTCACCCAGGTTCCACATGCTCATGGTCTCAAGTGGCTGTTAGGACATGTGCTCTTTTCTGCCTCTCTAAACTATAAGGAAAATGTGTCAGGCTGTTACAGTAATTATCACTTGCTCTACCACAGTAGTAAATGTGCTTTGAAATTGCCAATCAAATATCGTTTTCCGCCTAGAATAACACCATGAGTCTGTGTGCACACAGGAATTGTTGTCAGAGATTTAATTCGTGTTGCTCTTGTTCTGTAAGACTTGCACTCGTAGGAAAGGGGCAGCTTGTTTTCTTGAACTGTGATGGTTAGCATTCAGCACAAATCACTATCTCACAGATGAGAGGCAAATGGTAACACATTTGAAAACAACAGGGTACATTTTCCTTCCACTCCTGCAATGGGTGAGGTAGTTCCTACATGTTCAAAACTCCAATTAACCCTTACCACAGGTGATCTTACATACATCTCTGCAGTCTTCATGCAGTTGTGTAAGTGTCCATGCAGATCTCTCTTGCACCTGACAATACACAGTCTCCAGAAACACACTCTTAGCACACAGGCAGCTGCTTCTCCTGCATTCCCATGCTTACTATTCAGCACTGTGTGGTATTTCAGATAGCAGTGTGTAACGCTAACACATTCAACATCACCAAGGCTCATTTCCTTTGCTCTAGTCTAATCACTCACCCAGGTTCCACATGCTCATGGTCTCAAGTAGCTGTTAGGACATGTGCTCTTTTCTGCCTCTCTACACTATAAGGAAAATGTGTCAGGCTGTTACAGTAATTATCACTTGCTCTACCACAGTAGTAAATGTGCTTTGAAATTGCCAATCAAATATCGTTTTCCGCCTAGAATCACACCATGAGTCTGTGTGCACACAGGAATTGTTGTCAGAGATTTAATTCGTGTTGCTCTTGTTCTGTAAGACTTGCACTCGTAGGAAAGGGGCAGCTTGCTTTCTTGAACTGTGATGGTTAGCATTCAGCACAAATCACTATCTCACAGATGAGAGGAAAATGGTAACACATTTGAAAACAACAGGGTAGATTTTCGTTCCACTCCTGCAATGGGTGAGGTAGTTCCTACATGTTCAAAACTCCAATTAACCCTTATCACAGGTGATCTTACATACATCTCTGCAGTCTTCATGCAGTTGTGTAAGCGTCCATGCAGATCTCTCTTGCGCCTGACAATACACAGTCTCCAGAAACACACTCTTAGCACACAGGCAGCTGCTTCTCCTGCATTCCCATGCTTACTATTCAGCACTGTGTGGTATTTCAGATAGCAGTGTGTAACGCTAACACATTCAACATCACCAAGGCTCATTTCCTTTGCTCTAGGCTAATCATTCACCCAGGTTCCACATGCTCATGGTCTCAAGTAGCTGTTAGGACATGTGCTCTTTTCTGCCTCTCTAAACTATAAGGAAAATATGTCAGGCTGTTACAGTAATTATCACTTGCTCTACCACAGTAGTAAATGTGCTCTGAAATTGCCAATCAAATATCGTTTTGTGCCTAGAATCACACCATGAGTCTGTGTGCACACAGGAATTGCTGTCAGAGATTTAATTTGTGTTGCTCTTGTTCTGTAAGACTTGCACACGTAGGAAAGGGGCAGCTTGTTTTCTTGAACTGTGATGGTTAGCATTCAGCACAAATCACTATCTCACAGATGAGAGGCAAATGGTAACACATTTGAAAACAACAGGGTAGATTTTCCTTCCACTCCTGCAATGGGTGAGGTAGTTCCTACATGTTCAAAACTCCAATTAACCCTTACCACAGGTGATCTTACATACATCTCTGCAGTCTTCATGCAGTTGTGTAAGCGTCCATGCAGATCTCTCTTGCACCTGACAATACACAGTCTCCAGAAACACACTCTTAGCACACAGGCAGCTGCTTCTCCTGCATTCCCATGCTTACTATTCAGCACTGTGTGGTATTTCAGATAGCAGTGTGTAACGCTAACACATTCAACATCACCAAGGCTCATTTCCTTTGCTCTAGTCTAATCACTCACCCAGGTTCCACATGCTCATGGTCTCAAGTAGCTGTTAGGACATGTGCTCTTTTCTGCCTCTAAACTATAAGGAAAATGTGTCAGGCTGTTACAGTAATTATCACTTGCTCTACCACAGTAGTAAATGTGCTTTGAAATTGCCAATCAAATATCGTTTTCCGCCTAGAATCACACCATGAGTCTGTGTGCACACAGGAATTGTTGTCAGAGATTTAATTCGTGTTGCTCTTGTTCTGTAAGACTTGCACTCGTAGGAAAGGGGCAGCTTGCTTTCTTGAACTGTGATGGTTAGCATTCAGCACAAATCACTATCTCACAGATGAGAGGCAAATGGTAACACATTTGAAAACAACAGGGTAGATTTTCGTTCCACTCCTGCAATGGGTGAGGTAGTTCCCACATGTTCAAAACTCCAATTAACCCTTACCACAGGTGATCTTACATACATCTCTGCAGTCTTCATGCAGTTGTGTAAGCGTCCATGCAGATCTCTCTTGCAGCTGACAATACACAGTCTCCAGAAACACACTCTTAGCACACAGGCAGCTGCTTCTCCTGCATTCCCATGCTTACTATTCAGCACTGTGTGGTATTTCAGATAGCAGTGTGTAACGCTAACACATTCAACATCACCAAGGCTCATTTCCTTTGCTCTAGGCTAATCACTCACCCAGGTTCTACATGCTCATGGTCTCCAGTAGCTGTTAGGACATGTGCTCTTTTCTGCCTCTCTAAACTATAAGGAAAATGTGTCAGGCTGTTACAGTAATTATCACTTGCTCTACCACAGTAGTAAATGTGCTCTGAAATTGCCAATCAAATATTGTTTTCTGCCTAGAATCACACCATGAGTCTGTGTGCACATAGGAATTGTTGTCAGAGATTTAATTCGTGTTGCTCTTGTTCTGTAAGACTTGCACTCGTAGGAAAGAGACAGCTTGTTTTCTTGAACTGTGATGGTTAGCATTCAGCACAAATCACTATCTCACAGATGAGAGGCAAATGGTAACACATTTGAAAACAGCAGGGTAGATTTTCCTTCACCTCCTGCAATGGGTGAGGTAGTTCCTACATGTTCAAAACTCCAATTAATCCTTACCACAGGTGATCTTACATACATCACTGCAGTCTTCATGCAGTTGTGCAAGCGTCCATGCAGATCTCTCTTGCACCTGACAATACACAGTCTCCAGAAACACACTCTTAGCACACAGGCAGCTGCTTCTCCTGCATTCCCATGCTTACTATTCAGCACTGTGAGGTATTTCAGATAGCAGTGTGTAACGCTAACACATTCAACATCACCAAGGCTCATTTCCTTTGCTCTAGTCTAATCACTCACCCAGGTTCCACATGCTCATGGTCTCAAGTAACTGTTAGGACATGTGCTCTTTTCTGCCTCTCTGAACTATAAGGAAAATGTGTCAGGCTGTTACAGTAATTATCACTTGCTCTACCACAGTGGTAAATGTGCTTTGAAATTGCCAATCAAATATCGTTTTCTGCCTAGAATCACACCATGAGTCTGTGTGCACACAGGAATTGTTGTCAGAGATTTAATTTGTGTTGCTCTTGTTCTGTAAGACTTGCACTCGTAGGAAAGGGGCAGCTTGTTTTCTTGAACTGTGATGGTTAGCATTCAGCACAAATCACTATCTCACAGATGAGAGGCAAATGGTAACACATTTGAAAACAACAGGGTACATTTTCCTTCTACTCCTGCAATGGGTGAGGTAGTTCCTACATGTTCAAAACTCCAATTAACCCTTACCACAGGTGATCTTACATACATCTCTGCAGTCTTCATGCAGTTGTGCAAGCGTCCATGAAGATCTCTCTTGCACCTGACAATACACAGTCTCCAGAAACACATTCTTAGCACACAGGCAGCTGCTTCTCCTGCATTCCCATGCTTACTATTCAGCACTGTGTGGTATTTCAGATAGAAGTGTGCAACGCTAACACATTCAACATCACCAAGGCTCATTTCCTTTGCTCTTGTCTAATCACTCACCCAGGTTCCACATGCTCATGGTCTCAAGTAGCTGTTAGGACATGTGCTCTTTCCTGCCTCTCTAAACTATAAGCAAAATGTGTCAGGCTGTTACAGTAATTATCACTTGCTCTACCACAGTAGTAAATGTGCTTTGAAATTGCCAATCAAATATCGTTTTCCGCCTAGAATCACACCATGAGTCTGTGTGCACACAGGAATTGTTGTCAGAGATTTAATTTGTGTTGCTCTTGTTCTGTAAGACTTGCACTCGTAGGAAAGGGGCAGCTTGCTTTCTTGAACTGTGATGGTTAGCATTCAGCACAAATCACTATCTCACAGATGAGAGGCAAATGGTAACACGTTTGAAAACAACAGGGTAGATTTTCCTTCCACTCCTGCAATGGGTGAGGTAGTTCCTACATGTTCAAAACTCCAATTAACCCTTACCACAGGTGATCTTATATACATCTTTGCAGTCTTCATTCAGTTGTGTAAGCGTCCATGCAGATCTCTCTTGCACCTGACAATACACAGTCTCCAGAAACACACTCTTAGCACACAGGCTGCTGCTTCTCCTGCATTCCCATGCTTACTATTCAGCACTGTGTGGTATTTCAGATAGCAGTGTGTAACGCTAACACATTCAACATCACCAAGGCTCATTTCCTTTGCTCTAGTCTAATCACTCACCCAGGTTCCACATGCTCATGGTCTCAAGTAGCTGTTAGGACATGTGCTCTTGTCTGCCTCTCTAAACTATAAGGAAAATGTGTCAGGCTGTTACAGTAATTATCACTTGCTCTACCACAGTAGTAAATGTGCTCTGAAATTGCCAATCAAATATCGTTTTGTGCCTAGAATCACACCATGAGTCTGTGTGCACACAGGAATTGCTGTCAGAGATTTAATTTGTGTTGCTCTTGTTCTGTAAGACTTGCACACGTAGGAAAGGGGCAGCTTGTTTTCTTGAACTGTGATGGTTAGCATTCAGCACAAATCACTATCTCACAGATGAGAGGCAAATGGTAACACATTTGAAAATAACAGGGTAGATTTTCCTTCCACTCCTGCAATGGGTGAGGTAGTTCCTACATGTTCAAAACTCCAATTAACCCTTACCACAGGTGATCTTACATACATCTCTGCAGTCTTCATGCAGTTGTGTAAGCGCCCATGCAGATCTCTCTTGC
Organism: Triturus cristatus; assembly: GCF_964204655.1. NCBI lineage: Eukaryota > Metazoa > Chordata > Amphibia > Caudata > Salamandridae > Triturus > Triturus cristatus. The sequence goes on from NC_140579.1 coordinate 291,359,820, forward strand.
ACCTGACAATACACAGTCTCCAGAAACACACTCTTAGCACACAGGCAGCTGCTTCTCCTGCATTCCCATGCTTACTATTCAGCACTGTGTGGTATTTCAGATAGCAGTGTGTAACGCTAACACATTCAACATCACCAAGGCTCATTTCCTTTGCTCTTGTCTAATCACTCACCCAGGTTCCACATGCTCATGGTCTCAAGTAGCTGTTAGGACATGTGCTCTTTTCTGCCTCTCTAAACTATAAGGAAAATGTGTCAGGCTGTTACAGTAATTATCACTTGCTCTACCACAGTAGTAAATGTGCTTTGAAATTGCCAATCAAATATCGTTTTCCGCCTAGAATCACACCATGAGTCTGTGTGCACACAGGAATTGTTGTCAGAGATTTAATTCGTGTTGCTCTTGTTCTGTAAGACTTGCACTCGTAGCAAAGGGGCAGCTTGCTTTCTTTTCTTGAACTGTGATGGTTAGCATTCAGCACAAATCACTATCTCACAGATGAGAGGCAAATGGTAACACATTTGAAAACAACAGGGTAGATTTTCCTTCCACTCCTGCAATGGGTGAGGTAGTTCCTACATGTTCAAAACTCCAATTAACCCTTACCACAGGTGATCTTACATACATCTCTTCAGTCTTCATGCAGTTGTGTAAGCGTCCATGCAGATCTCTCTTGCACCTGACAATTCACAGTCTCCAGAAACACACTCTTAGCACACAGGCAGCTGCTTCTCCTGCATTCCCATGCTTACTATTCAGCACTGTGTGGTATTTCAGATAGCAGTGTGTAACGCTAACACATTCAACATCACCAAGGCTCATTTCCTTTGCTCTAGGCTAATCACTCACCCAGGTTCTACATGCTCATGGTCTCCAGTAGCTGTTAGGACATGTGCTCTTTTCTGCCTCTCTAAACTATAAGGAAAATGTGTCAGGCTGTTACAGTAATTATCACTTGCTCTACCACAGTAGTAAATGTGCTCTGAAATTGCCAATCAAATATCGTTTTCTGCCTAGAATCACACCATGAGTCTGTGTGCACACAGGAATTGTTGTCAGAGATTTAATTTGTGTTGCTCTTGTTCTGTAAGACTTGCACTCGTAGGAAAGGGGCAGCTTGTTTTCTTGAACTGTGATGGTTAGCATTCAGCACAAATCACTATCTCACAGATGAGAGGCAAATGGTAACACATTTGAAAACAGCAGGGTAGATTTTCCTTCACCTCCTGCAATGGGTGAGGTAGTTCCTACATGTTCAAAACTCCAATTAACCCTTACCACAGGTGATCTTACATACATCTCTGCAGTCTTCATGCAGTTGTGTAAGCGTCCATGCAGATCTCTCTTGCACCTGACAATACACAGTCTCCAGAAACACACTCTTAGCACACAGGCAGCTGTTTCTCCTGCACTCCCATGCTTACTATTCAGCACTGTGTGGTATTTCAGATAGCAGTGTGTAACGCTAACTCATTCAACATCACCAAGGCTCATTTCCTTTGCTCTAGTCAAATCACTCACCCAGGTTCCACATGCTCATGGTCTCAAGTAGCTGTTAGGACATGTGCTCTTTTCTGCCTCTCTAAACTATAAGGAAAATGTGTCAGGCTGTTACAGTAATTATCACTTGCTCTACCACAGTAGTAAATGTGCTTTGAAATTGCCAATCAAATATCGTTTTCCGCCTAGAATCACACCATGAGTCTGTGTGCACACAGGAATTGTTGTCAGAGATTTAATTCGTGTTGCTCTTGTTCTGTAAGACTTGCACTCGTAGGAAAGGGGCAGCTTGCTTTCTTTTCTTGAACTGTGATGGTTAGCATTCAGCACAGATCACTATCTCACAGATGAGAGGCAAATGGTAACACATTTGAAAACAACAGGGTAGATTTTCCTTCCACTCCTGCAATGGGTGAGGTAGTTCCTACATGTTCAAAACTCCAATTAACCCTTACCACAGGTGATCTTACATACATCTCTGCAGTCTTCATGCAGTTGTGTAAGCATCCATGCAGATCTCTCTTGCACCTGACAATACACAGTCTCCAGAAACACACTCTTAGCACACAGGCAGCTGCTTCTCCTGCATTCCCATGCTTACTATTCAGCACTGTGTGGTATTTCAGATAGCAGTGTGTAACGCTAACACATTCAACATCACCAAGGCTCATTACCTTTGCTCTAGGCTAATCACTCACCCAGGTTCTACATGCTCATGGTCTCAAGTAGCTGTTAGGACATGTGCTCTTTTCTGCCTCTCTAAACTATAAGGAAAATGTGTCAGGCTGTTACAGTAATTATCACTTGCTCTACCACAGTAGTAAATGTGCTCTGAAATTGCCAATCAAATATCGTTTTCTGCCTAGAATCACACCATGAGTCTGTGTGCACACAGGAATTGTTGTCAGAGATTTAATTTGTGTTGCTCTTGTTCTGTAAGACTTGCACTCGTAGGAAAGGGGCAGCTTGCTTTCTTGAACTGTGATGGTTAGCATTCAGCACAAATCACTATCTCACAGATGAGAGGCAAATGGTAACACATTTGAAAACAACAGGGTAGATTTTCCTTCCACTCCTGCAATGGGTGAGGTAGTTCCTACATGTTCAAAACTCCAATTAACCCTTACCACAGGTGATCTTACATATATCTTTGCAGTCTTCATTCAGTTGTGTAAGCGTCCATGCAGATCTCTCTTGCACCTGACAATACACAGTCTCCAGAAACACACTCTTAGCACACAGGCTGCTGCTTCTCCTGCATTCCCATGCTTACTATTCAGCACTGTGTGGTATTTCAGATAGCAGTGTGTAACGCTAACACATTCAACATCACCAAGGCTCATTTCCTTTGCTCTAGTCTAATCACTCACCCAGGTTCCACATGCTCATGGTCTCAAGTAGCTGTTAGGACATGTGCTCTTGTCTGCCTCTCTAAACTATAAGGAAAATGTGTCAGGCTGTTACAGTAATTATCACTTGCTCTACCACAGTAGTAAATGTGCTCTGAAATTGCCAATCAAATATCGTTTTGTGCCTAGAATCACACCATGAGTCTGTGTGCACACAGGAATTGCTGTCAGAGATTTAATTTGTGTTGCTCTTGTTCTGTAAGACTTGCACACGTAGGAAAGGGGCAGCTTGTTTTCTTGAACTGTGATGGTTAGCATTCAGCACAAATCACTATCTCATAGATGAGAGGCAAATGGTAACACATTTGAAAACAACAGGGTAGATTTTCCTTCCACTCCTGCAATGGGTGAGGTAGTTCCTACATGTTCAAAACTCCAATTAACCCTTACCACAGGTGATCTTACATACATCTCTGCAGTCTTCATGCAGTTGTGTAAGCGCCCATGCAGATCTCTCTTGCACCTGACAATACACAGTCTCCAGAAACACACTCTTAGCACACAGGCAGCTGCTTCTCCTGCATTCCCATGCTTACTATTCAGCACTGTGTGGTATTTCAGATAGCAGTGTGTAACGCTAACACATTCAACATCACCAAGGCTCATTTCCTTTGCTCTAGTCTAATCACTCACCCAGGTTCCACATGCTCATGGTCTCAAGTAGTTGTTAGGACATGTGCTCTTTTCTGCCTCTCTAAACTATAAGGAAAATGTGTCAGGCTGTTACAGTAATTATCACTTGCTCTACCACAGTAGTAAATGTGCTTTGAAATTGCCAATCAAATATCGTTTTCCGCCTAGAATCACACCATGAGTCTGTGTGCACACAGGAATTGTTGTCAGAGATTTAATTCGTGTTGCTCTTGTTCTGTTAGACTTGCACTCGTAGCAAAGGGGCAGCTTGCTTTCTTTTCTTGAACTGTGATGGTTAGCATTCAGCACAAATCACTATCTCACAGATGAGAGGCAAATCGTAACACATTTGAAAACAACAGGGTAGATTTTCCTTCCACTCCTGCAATGGGTGAGGTAGTTCCTACATGTTCAAAACTCCAATTAACCCTTACCACAGGTGATCTTACATACATCTCTGCAGTCTTCATGCAGTTGTGTAAGCGTACATGCACCTGACAATACACAGTCTCCAGAAACACACTCTTAGCACACAGGCAGCTGCTTCTCCTGCATTCCCATGCTTACTATTCAGCACTGTGTGGTATTTCAGATAGCAGTGTGTAACGCTAACACATTCAACATCACCAAGGCTCATTTCCTTTGCTCTAGGCTAATCACTCACCCAGGTTCTACATGCTCATGGTCTCCAGTAGCTGTTAGGACATGTGCTCTTTTCTGCCTCTCTAAACTATAAGGAAAATGTGTCAGGCTGTTACAGTAATTATCACTTGCTCTACCACAGTAGTAAATGTGCTCTGAAATTGCCAATCAAATATCGTTTTCTGCCTAGAATCACACCATGAGTCTGTGTGCACACAGGAATTGTTGTCAGAGATTTAATTTGTGTTGCTCTTGTTCTGTAAGACTTGCACTCGTAGGAAAGGGGCAGCTTGTTTTCTTGAACTGTGATGGTTAGCATTCAGCACAAATCACTATCTCACAGATGAGAGGCAAATGGTAACACATTTGAAAACAGCAGGGTAGATTTTCCTTCACTTCCTGCAATGGGTGAGGTAGTTCCTACATGTTCAAAACTCCAATTAACCCTTACCACAGGTGATCTTACATACATCTCTGCAGTCTTCATGCAGTTGTGTAAGCGTCCATGCAGATCTCTCTTGCACCTGACAATACACAGTCTCCAGAAACACACTCTTAGCACACAGGCAGCTGTTTCTCCTGCACTCCCATGCTTACTATTCAGCACTGTGTGGTATTTCAGATAGCAGTGTGTAACGCTAACTCATTCAACATCACCAAGGCTCATTTCCTTTGCTCTAGTCAAATCACTCACCCAGGTTCCACATGCTCATGGTCTCAAGTAGCTGTTAGGACATGTGCTCTTTTCTGCCTCTCTAAACTATAAGGAAAATGTGTCAGGCTGTTACAGTAATTATCACTTGCTCTACCACAGTAGTAAATGTGCTTTGAAATTGCCAATCAAATATCGTTTTCCGCCTAGAATCACACCATGAGTCTGTGTGCACACAGGAATTGTTGTCAGAGATTTAATTCGTGTTGCTCTTGTTCTGTAAGACTTGCACTCGTAGGAAAGGGGCAGCTTGCTTTCTTTTCTTGAACTGTGATGGTTAGCATTCAGCACAAATCACTATCTCACAGATGAGAGGCAAATGGTAACACATTTGAAAACAACAGGGTAGATTTTCCTTCCACTCCTGCAATGGGTGAGGTAGTTCCTACATGTTCAAAACTCCAATTAACCCTTACCACAGGTGATCTTACATACATCTCTGCAGTCTTCATGCAGTTGTGTAAGCGTCCATGCAGATCTCTCTTGCACCTGACAATACACAGTCTCCAGAAACACACTCTTAGCACACAGGCAGCTGCTTCTCCTGCATTCCCATGCTTACTATTCAGCACTGTGTGGTATTTCAGATAGCAGTGTGTAACGCTAACACATTCAACATCACCAAGGCTCATTACCTTTGCTCTAGGCTAATCACTCACCCAGGTTCTACATGCTCATGGTCTCAAGTAGCTGTTAGGACATGTGCTCTTTTCTGCCTCTCTAAACTATAAGGAAAATGTGTCAGGCTGTTACAGTAATTATCACTTGCTCTACCACAGTAGTAAATTTGCTCTGAAATTGCCAATCAAATATCTTTTTCTGCCTAGAATCACACCATGAGTCTGTGTGCACACAGGAATTGTTGTCAGAGATTTAATTCGTGTTGCTCTTGTTCTGTAAGACTTGCACTCGTAGGAAAGGGGCAGCTTGTTTTCTTGAACTGTGATGGTTAGCATTCAGCACAAATCACTATCTCACAGATGAGAGGCAAATGGTAACACATTTGAAAACAGCAGGGTAGATTTTCCTTCACCTCCTGCAATGGGTGAGGTAGTTCCTACATGTTCAAAACTCCAATTAACTCTTACCACAGGTGATCTTACATACATCTCTGCAGTCTTCATGCAGTTGTGTAAGCGTCCATGCAGATCTCTCTTGCACTGACAATACACAGTCTCCAGAAACACACTCTTAGCACACAGGCAGCTGTTTCTCCTGCACTCCCATGCTTACTATTCAGCACTGTGTGGTATTTCAGATAGCAGTGTGTAACGCTAACTCATTCAACATCACCAAGGCTCATTTCCTTTGCTCTAGTCTAATCACTCACCCAGGTTCCACATGCTCATGGTCTCAAGTAGCTGTTAGGACATGTGCTCTTTTCTGCCTCTCTAAACTATAAGGAAAATGTGTCAGGCTGTTACAGTAATTATCACTTGCTCTACCACAGTAGTAAATGTGCTTTGAAATTGCCAATCAAATATCGTTTTCCGCCTAGAATCACACCATGAGTCTGTGTGCACACAGGAATTGTTGTCAGAGATTTAATTCGTGTTGCTCTTGTTCTGTAAGACTTGCACTCGTAGGAAAGGGGCAGCTTGCTTTCTTTTCTTGAACTGTGATGGTTAGCATTCAGCACAAATCACTATCTCACAGATGAGAGGCAAATGGTAACACATTTGAAAACAACAGGGTAGATTTTCCTTCCACTCCTGCAATGGGTGAGGTAGTTCCTACATGTTCAAAACTCCAATTAACCCTTACCACAGGTGATCTTACATACATCTTTGCAGTCTTCATTCAGTTGTGTAAGCGTCCATGCAGATCTCTCTTGCACCTGACAATACACAGTCTCCAGAAACACACTCTTAGCACACAGGCTGCAGCTTCTCCTGCATTCCCATGCTTACTATTCAGCACTGTGTGGTATTTCAGATAGCAGTGTGTAACGCTAACACATTCAACATCACCAAGGCTCATTTCCTTTGCTCTAGTCTAATCACTCACCCAGGTTCCACATGCTCATGGTCTCAAGTAGCTGTTAGGACATGTGCTCTTTTCTGCCTCTCTACACTATAAGGAAAATGTGTCAGGCTGTTACAGTAATTATCACTTGCTCTACCACAGTAGTAAATGTGCTTTGAAATTGCCAATCAAATATCGTTTTCCGCCTAGAATCACACCATGAGTCTGTGTGCACACAGGAATTGTTGTCAGAGATTTAATTCGTGTTGCTCTTGTTCTGTAAGACTTGCACTCGTAGGAAAGGGGCAGCTTGCTTTCTTGAACTGTGATGGTTAGCATTCAGCACAAATCACTATCTCACAGATGAGAGGCAAATGGTAACACATTTGAAAACAACAGGGTAGATTTTCGTTCCACTCCTGCAATGGGTGAGGTAGTTCCTACATGTTCAAAACTCCAATTAACCCTTATCACAGGTGATCTTACATACATCTCTGCAGTCTTCATGCAGTTGTGTAAGCGTCCATGCAAATCTCTCTTGCGCCTGACAATACACAGTCTCCAGAAACACACTCTTAGCACACAGGCAGCTGCTTCTCCTGCATTCCCATGCTTACTATTCAGCACTGTGTGGTATTTCAGATAGCAGTGTGTAACGCTAACACATTCAACATCACCAAGGCTCATTTCCTTTGCTCTAGGCTAATCATTCACCCAGGTTCCACATGCTCATGGTCTCAAGTAGCTGTTAGGACATGTGCTCTTTTCTGCCTCTCTAAACTATAAGGAAAATATGTCAGGCTGTTACAGTAATTATCACTTGCTCTACCACAGTAGTAAATGTGCTCTGAAATTGCCAATCAAATATCGTTTTGTGCCTAGAATCACACCATGAGTCTGTGTGCACACAGGAATTGCTGTCAGAGATTTAATTTGTGTTGCTCTTGTTCTGTAAGACTTGCACACGTAGGAAAGGGGCAGCTTGTTTTCTTGAACTGTGATGGTTAGCATTCAGCACAAATCACTATCTCACAGATGAGAGGCAAATGGTAACACATTTGAAAACAACAGGGTAGATTTTCCTTCCACTCCTGCAATGGGTGAGGTAATTCCTACATGTTCAAAACTCCAATTAACCCTTACCACAGGTGATCTTACATACATCTCTGCAGTCTTCATGCAGTTGTGTAAGCGTCCATGCAGATCTCTCTTGCACCTGACAATACACAGTCTCCAGAAACACACTCTTAGCACACAGGCAGCTGCTTCTCCTGCATTCCCATGCTTACTATTCAGCACTGTGTGGTATTTCAGATAGCAGTGTGTAACGCTAACACATTCAACATCACCAAGGCTCATTTCCTTTGCTCTAGTCTAATCACTCACCCAGGTTCCACATGCTCATGGTCTCAAGTAGCTGTTAGGACATGTGCTCTTTTCTGCCTCTAAACTATAAGGAAAATGTGTCAGGCTGTTACAGTAATTATCACTTGCTCTACCAGAGTAGTAAATGTGCTTTGAAATTGCCAATCAAATATCGTTTTCCGCCTAGAATCACACCATGAGTCTGTGTGCACACAGGAATTGTTGTCAGAGATTTAATTTGTGTTGCTCTTGTTCTGTAAGACTTGCACTCGTAGGAAAGGGGCAGCTTGCTTTCTTGAACTGTGATGGTTAGCATTCAGCACAAATCACTATCTCACAGATGAGAGGCAAATGGTAACACATTTGAAAACAACAGGGTAGATTTTCGTTCCACTCCTGCAATGGGTGAGGTAGTTCCCACATGTTCAAAACTCCAATTAACCCTTACCACAGGTGATCTTACATACATCTCTGCAGTCTTCATGCAGTTGTGTAAGCGTCCATGCAGATCTCTCTTGCAGCTGACAATACACAGTCTCCAGAAACACACTCTTAGCACACAGGCAGCTGCTTCTCCTGCATTCCCATGCTTACTATTCAGCACTGTGTGGTATTTCAGATAGCAGTGTGTAACGCTAACACATTCAACATCACCAAGGCTCATTTCCTTTGCTCTAGGCTAATCACTCACCCAGGTTCCACATGCTCATGGTCTCAAGTAGCTGTTAGGACATGTGCTGTTTTCTGCCTCTCTAAACTATAAGGAAAATGTGTCAGGCTGTTACAGTAATTATCACTTGCTCTACCACAGTAGTAAAGGTGCTCTGAAATTGCCAATCAAATATCGTTTTCTGCCTGGAATCACACCATGAGTCTGTGTGCACACAGGAATTGTTATCAGAGATTTAATTCGTGTTGCTCTTGTTCTGTAAGACTTGCACTCGTAGCAAAGGGGCAGCTTGCTTTCTTTTCTTGAACTGTGATGGTTAGCATTCAGCACAAATCACTATCTCACAGATGAGAAGCAAATGGTAACACATTTGAAAACAACAGGGTAGATTTTCCTTCCACTCCTGCAATGGGTGAGGTAGTTCCTACATGTTCAAAACTCCAATTAACCCTTACCACAGGTGATCTTACATACATCTCTGCAGTCTTCATGCAGTTGTGTAAGCGTCCATGCAGATCTCTCTTGCACCTGAAAATACACAGTCTCCAGAAACACACTCTGAGCACACAGGCAGCTGCTTCTCCTGCATTCCCATGCTTACTATTCAGCACTGTGTGGTATTTCAGATAGCAGTGTGTAACGCTAACACATTCAACATCACCAAGGCTCATTCCCTTTGCTCTAGGCTAATCACTCACCCAGGTTCTACATGCTCATGGTCTCCAGTAGCTGTTAGGACATGTGCTCTTTTCTGCCTCTCTAAACTATAAGGAAAATGTGTCAGGCTGTTACAGTAATTATCACTTGCTCTACCACAGTAGTAAATGTGCTCTGAAATTGCCAATCAAATATCATTTTCTGCCTAGAATCACACCATGAGTCTGTGTGCACACAGGAATTGTTGTCAGAGATTTAATTCGTGTTGCTCTTGTTCTGTAAGACTTTCACTCGTAGGAAAGGGGCAGCTTGTTTTCTTGAACTGTGATGGTTAGCATTCAGCACAAATCACTATCTCACAGATGAGAGGCAAATGGTAACACATTTGAAAACAGCAGGGTAGATTTTCCTTCACCTCCTGCAATGGGTGAGGTAGTTCCTACATGTTCAAAACTCCAATTAACCCTTACCACAGGTGATCTTACATACATCTCTGCAGTCTTCATGCAGTTGTGTAAGCGTCCATGCAGATCTCTCTTGCACCTGACAATACACAGTCTCCAGAAACACACTCTTAGCATACAGGCAGCTGTTTCTCCTGCACTCCCATGCTTACTATTCAGCACTGTGTGGTATTTCAGATAGCAGTGTGTAACGCTAACTCATTCAACATCACCAAGGCTCATTTCCTTTGCTCTAGTCAAATCACTCACCCAGGTTCCACATGCTCATGGTCTCAAGTAGCTGTTAGGACATGTGCTCTTTTCTGCCTCTCTAAACTATAAGGAAAATGTGTCAGGCTGTTACAGTAATTATCACTTGCTCTACCACAGTAGTAAATGTGCTTTGAAATTGCCAATCAAATATCGTTTTCCGCCTAGAATCACACCATGAGTCTGTGTGCACACAGGAATTGTTGTCAGAGATTTAATTCGTGTTGCTCTTGTTCTGTAAGACTTGCACTCGTAGGAAAGTGGCAGCTTGCTTTCTTTTCTTGAACTGTGATGGTTAGCATTCAGCACAAATCACTATCTCACAGATGAGAGGCAAATGGTAACACATTTGAAAACAACAGGGTAGATTTTCCTTCCACTCCTGCAATGGGTGAGGTAGTTCCTACATGTTCAAAACTCCAATTAACCCTTACCACAGGTGATCTTACATACATCTCTGCAGTCTTCATGCAGTTGTGTAAGCGTCCATGCAGATCTCTCTTGCACCTGACAATACACAGTCTCCAGAAACACACTCTTAGCACACAGGCAGCTGCTTCTCCTGCATTCCCATGCTTACTATTCAGCACTGTGTGGTATTTCAGATAGCAGTGTGTAACGCTAACACATTCAACATCACCAAGGCTCATTTCCTTTGCTCTAGGCTAATCACTCACCCAGGTTCTACATGCTCATGGTCTCCAGTAGCTGTTAGGACATGTGCTCTTTTCTGCCTCTCTAAACTATAAGGAAAATGTGTCAGGCTGTTACAGTAATTATCACTTGCTCTACCACAGTAGTAAATGTGCTCTGAAATTGCCAATCAAATATCGTTTTCTGCCTGGAATCACACCATGAGTCTGTGTGCACACAGGAATTGTTGTCAGAGATTTAATTCGTGTTGCTCTTGTTCTGTAAGACTTGCACTCGTAGCAAAGGGGCAGCTTGCTTTCTTTTCTTGAACTGTGATGGTTAGCATTCAGCACAAATCACTATCTCACAGATGAGAGTCAAATGGTAACACATTTGAAAACAACAGGGTAGATTTTCCTTCCACTCCTGCAATGGGTGAGGTAGTTCCTACATGTTCAAAACTCCAATTAACCCTTACCACAGGTGATCTTACATACATCTCTGCAGTCTTCATGCAGTTGTGTAAGCGTCCATGCAGATCTCTCTTGCACCTGACAATACACAGTCTCCAGAAACACACTCTTAGCACACAGGCAGCTGCTTCTCCTGCATTCCCATGCTTACTATTCAGCACTGTGTGGTATTTCAGATAGCAGTGTGTAACGCTAACACATTCAACATCACCAAGGCTCATTCCCTTTGCTCTAGGCTAATCACTCACCCAGGTTCTACATGCTCATGGTCTCCAGTAGCTGTTAGGACATGTGCTCTTTTCTGCCTCTCTAAACTATAAGGAAAATGTGTCAGGCTGTTACAGTAATTATGACTTGCTCTACCACAGTAGTAAATGTGCTCTGAAATTGCCAATCAAATATCATTTTCTGCCTAGAATCACACCATGAGTCTGTGTGCACACAGGAATTGTTGTCAGATATTTAATTCGTGTTGCTCTTGTTCTGTAAGACTTGCACTCGTAGGAAAGGGGCAGCTTGTTTTCTTGAACTGTGATGGTTAGCATTCAGCACAAATCACTATCTTACAGATGAGAGGCAAATGGTAACACATTTGAAAACAGCAGGGTAGATTTTCCTTCACCTCCTGCAATGGGTGAGGTAGTTCCTACATGTTCAAAACTCCAATTAACCCTTACCACAGGTGATCTTACATACATCTCTGCAGTCTTCATGCAGTTGTGTAAGCGTCCATGCAGATCTCTCTTGCACCTGACAATACACAGTCTCCAGAAACTCACTCTTAGCACACAGGCAGCTGTTTCTCCTGCACTCCCATGCTTACTATTCAGCACTGTGTGGTATTTCAGATAGCAGTGTGTAACGCTAACTCATTCAACATCACCAAGGCTCATTTCCTTTGCTCTAGTCAAATCACTCACCCAGGTTCCACATGCTCATGGTCTCAAGTAGCTGTTAGGACATGTGCTCTTTTCTGCCTCTCTAAACTATAAGGAAAATGTGTCAGGCTGTTACAGTAATTATCACTTGCTCTACCACAGTAGTAAATGTGCTTTGAAATTGCCAATCAAATATCGTTTTCCGCCTAGAATCACACCATGAGTCTGTGTGCACACAGGAATTGTTGTCAGAGATTTAATTCGTGTTGCTCTTGTTCTGTAAGACTTGCACTCGTAGGAAAGGGGCAGCTTGCTTTCTTTTCTTGAACTGTGATGGTTAGCATTCAGCACAAATCACTATCTCACAGATGAGAGGCAAATGGTAACACATTTGAAAACAACAGGGTAGATTTTCCTTCCACTCCTGCAATGGGTGAGGTTGTTCCTACATGTTCAAAACTCCAATTAACCCTTACCACAGGTGATCTTACATACATCTCGTCAGTCTTCATGCAGTTGTGTAAGCGTCCATGCAGATCTCTCTTGCACCTGACAATACACAGTCTCCAGAAACACACTCTTAGCACACAGGCAGCTGCTTCTCCTGCATTCCCATGCTTACTATTCAGCACTGTGTGGTATTTCAGATAGCAGTGTGTAACGCTAACACATTCAACATCACCAAGGCTCATTACCTTTGCTCTAGGCTAATCACTCACCCTGGTTCTACATGCTCATGGTCTCAAGTAGCTGTTAGGACATGTGCTCTTTTCTGCCTCTCTAAACTATAAGGAAAATGTGTCAGGCTGTTACAGTAATTATCACTTGCTCTACCACAGTAGTAAATGTGCTCTGAAATTGCCAATCAAATATCGTTTTCTGCCTAGAATCACACCATGAGTCTGTGTGCACATAGGAATTGTTGTCAGAGATTTAATTCGTGTTGCTCTTGTTCTGTAAGACTTGCACTCGTAGGAAAGAGACAGCTTGTTTTCTTGAACTGTGATGGTTAGCATTCAGCACAAATCACTATCTCACAGATGAGAGGCAAATGGTAACACATTTGAAAACAACAGGGTACATTTTCCTTCACCTCCTGCAATGGGTGAGGTAGTTCCTACATGTTCAAAACTCCAATTAATCCTTACCACAGGTGATCTTACATACATCACTGCAGTCTTCATGCAGTTGTGCAAGTGTCCATGCAGATCTCTCTTGCACCTGACAATACACAGTCTCCAGAAACACACTCTTAGCACACAGGCAGCTGCTTCTCCTGCATTCCCATGCTTACTATTCAGCACTGTGAGGTATTTCAGATAGCAGTGTGTAACGCTAACACATTCAACATCACCAAGGCTCATTTCCTTTGCTCTAGTCTAATCACTCACCCAGGTTCCACATGCTCATGGTCTCAAGTAACTGTTAGGACATGTGCTCTTTTCTGCCTCTCTGAACTATAAGGAAAATGTGTCAGGCTGTTACAGTAATTATCACTTGCTCTACCACAGTGGTAAATGTGCTTTGAAATTGCCAATCAAATATCGTTTTCTGCCTAGAATCACACCATGAGTCTGTGTGCACACAGGAATTGTTGTCAGAGATTTAATTTGTGTTGCTCTTGTTCTGTAAGACTTGCACTCGTAGGAAAGGGGCAGCTTGTTTTCTTGAACTGTGATGGTTAGCATTCAGCACAAATCACTATCTCACAGATGAGAGGCAAATGGTAACACATTTGAAAACAACAGGGTACATTTTCCTTCTACTCCTGCAATGGGTGAGGTAGTTCCTACATGTTCAAAACTCCAATTAACCCTTACCACAGGTGATCTTACATACATCTCTGCAGTCTTCATGCAGTTGTGCAAGCGTCCATGAAGATCTCTCTTGCACCTGACAATACACAGTCTCCAGAAACACATTCTTAGCACACAGGCAGCTGCTTCTCCTGCATTCCCATGCTTACTATTCAGCACTGTGTGGTATTTCAGATAGAAGTGTGCAACGCTAACACATTCACCATCACCAAGGCTCATTTCCTTTGCTCTTGTCTAATCACTCACCCAGGTTCCACATGCTCATGGTCTCAAGTAGCTGTTAGGACATGTGCTCTTTCCTGCCTCTCTAAACTATAAGCAAAATGTGTCAGGCTGTTACAGTAATTATCACTTGCTCTACCACAGTAGTAAATGTGCTTTGAAATTGCCAATCAAATATCGTTTTCCGCCTAGAATCACACCATGAGTCTGTGTGCACACAGGAATTGTTGTCAGAGATTTAATTTGTGTTGCTCTTGTTCTGTAAGACTTGCACTCGTAGGAAAGGGGCAGCTTGCTTTCTTGAACTGTGATGGTTAGCATTCAGCACAAATCACTATCTCACAGATGAGAGGCAAATGGTAACACGTTTGAAAACAACAGGGTAGATTTTCCTTCCACTCCTGCAATGGGTGAGGTAGTTCCTACATGTTCAAAACTCCAATTAACCCTTACCACAGGTGATCTTACATACATCTTTGCAGTCTTCATTCAGTTGTGTAAGCGTCCATGCAGATCTCTCTTGCACCTGACAATACACAGTCTCCAGAAACACACTCTTAGCACACAGGCTGCTGCTTCTCCTGCATTCCCATGCTTACTATTCAGCACTGTGTGGTATTTCAGATAGCAGTGTGTAACGCTAACACATTCAACATCACCAAGGCTCATTTCCTTTGCTCTAGTCTAATCACTCACCCAGGTTCCACATGCTCATGGTCTCAAGTAGCTGTTAGGACATGTGCTCTTGTCTGCCTCTCTAAACTATAAGGAAAATGTGTCAGGCTGTTACAGTAATTATCACTTGCTCTACCACAGTAGTAAATGTGCTCTGAAATTGCCAATCAAATATCGTTTTGTGCCTAGAATCACACCATGAGTCTGTGTGCACACAGGAATTGCTGTCAGAGATTTAATTTGTGTTGCTCTTGTTCTGTAAGACTTGCACACGTAGGAAAGGGGCAGCTTGTTTTCTTGAACTGTGATGGTTAGCATTCAGCACAAATCACTATCTCACAGATGAGAGGCAAATGGTAACACATTTGAAAATAACAGGGTAGATTTTCCTTCCACTCCTGCAATGGGTGAGGTAGTTCCTACATGTTCAAAACTCCAATTAACCCTTACCACAGGTGATCTTACATACATCTCTGCAGTCTTCATGCAGTTGTGTAAGCGCCCGTGCAGATCTCTCTTGCACCTGACAATACACAGTCTCCAGAAACACACTCTTAGCACACAGGCAGCTGCTTCTCCTGCATTCCCATGCTTACTATTCAGCACTGTGTGGTATTTCAGATAGCAGTGTGTAACGCTAACACATTCAACATCACCAAGGCTCATTTCCTTTGCTCTTGTCTAATCACTCACCCAGGTTCCACATGCTCATGGTCTCAAGTAGCTGTTAGGACATGTGCTCTTTTCTGCCTCTCTAAACTATAAGGAAAATGTGTCAGGCTGTTACAGTAATTATCACTTGCTCTACCACAGTAGTAAATGTGCTTTGAAATTGCCAATCAAATATCGTTTTCCGCCTAGAATCACACCATGAGTCTGTGTGCACACAGGAATTGTTGTCAGAGATTTAATTCGTGTTGCTCTTGTTCTGTAAGACTTGCACTCGTAGGAAAGGGGCAGCTTGTTTTCTTGAACTGTGATGGTTAGCATTCAGCACAAATCACTATCTCACAGATGAGAGGCAAATGGTAACACATTTGAAAACAACAGGGTATATTTTCCTTCCACTCCTGCAATGGGTGAGGTAGTTCCTACATGTTCAAAACTCCAATTAACCCTTACCACAGGTGATCTTACATATATCTCTGCAGTCTTCATGCAGTTGTGCAAGCGTCCATGAAGATCTCTCTTGCACCTGACAATACACAGTCTCCAGAAACACATTCTTAGCACACAGGCAGCTGCTTCTCCTGCATTCCCATGCTTACTATTCAGCACTGTGTGGTATTTCAGATAGAAGTGTGCAACGCTAACACATTCAACATCACCAAGGCTCATTTCCTTTGCTCTTGTCTAATCACTCACCCAGGTTCCACATGCTCATGGTCTCAAGTAGCTGTTAGGACATGTGCTCTTTCCTGCCTCTCTACACTATAAGGAAAATGTGTCAGGCTGTTACAGTAATTATCACTTGCTCTACCACAGGAGTAAATGTGCTTTGAAATTGCCAATCAAATATCGTTTTCCGCCTAGAATCACACCATGAGTCTGTGTGCACACAGGAATTGTTGTCAGAGATTTAATTCGTGTTGCTCTTGTTCTGTAAGACTTGCACTCGTAGGAAAGGGGCAGCTTGCTTTCTTGAACTGTGATGGTTAGCATTCAGCACAAATCACTATCTCACAGATGAGAGGCAAATGGTAACACATTTGAAAACAACAGGGTACATTTTCCTTCCACTCCTGCAATGGGTGAGGTAGTTCCTACATGTTCAAAACTCCAATTAACCCTTACCACAGGTGATCTTACATACATCTCTGCAGTCTTCATGCAGTTGTGTAAGTGTCCATGCAGATCTCTCTTGCACCTGACAATACACAGTCTCCAGAAACACACTCTTAGCACACAGGCAGCTGCTTCTCCTGCATTCCCATGCTTACTATTCAGCACTGTGTGGTATTTCAGATAGCAGTGTGTAACGCTAACACATTCAACATCACCAAGGCTCATTTCCTTTGCTCTAGTCTAATCACTCACCCAGGTTCCACATGCTCATGGTCTCAAGTAGCTGTTAGGACATGTGCTCTTTTCTGCCTCTCTACACTATAAGGAAAATGTGTCAGGCTGTTACAGTAATTATCACTTGCTCTACCACAGTAGTAAATGTGCTTTGAAATTGCCAATCAAATATCGTTTTCCGCCTAGAATCACACCATGAGTCTGTGTGCACACAGGAATTGTTGTCAGAGATTTAATTCATGTTGCTCTTGTTCTGTAAGACTTGCACTCGTAGGAAAGGGGCAGCTTGCTTTCTTGAACTGTGATGGTTAGCATTCAGCACAAATCACTATCTCACAGATGAGAGGCAAATGGTAACACATTTGAAAACAACAGGGTAGATTTTCGTTCCACTCCTGCAATGGGTGAGGTAGTTCCTACATGTTCAAAACTCCAATTAACCCTTATCACAGGTGATCTTACATACATCTCTGCAGTCTTCATGCAGTTGTGTAAGCGTCCATGCAGATCTCTCTTGCGCCTGACAATACACAGTCTCCAGAAACACACTCTTAGCACACAGGCAGCTGCTTCTCCTGCATTCCCATGCTTACTATTCAGCACTGTGTGGTATTTCAGATAGCAGTGTGTAACGCTAACACATTCAACATCACCAAGGCTCATTTCCTTTGCTCTAGGCTAATCATTCACCCAGGTTCCACATGCTCATGGTCTCAAGTAGCTGTTAGGACATGTGCTCTTTTCTGCCTCTCTAAACTATAAGGAAAATATGTCAGGCTGTTACAGTAATTATCACTTGCTCTACCACAGTAGTAAATGTGCTCTGAAATTGCCAATCAAATATCGTTTTGTGCCTAGAATCACACCATGAGTCTGTGTGCACACAGGAATTGCTGTCAGAGATTTAATTTGTGTTGCTCTTGTTCTGTAAGACTTGCACACGTAGGAAAGGGGCAGCTTGTTTTCTTGAACTGTGATGGTTAGCATTCAGCACAAATCACTATCTCACAGATGAGAGGCAAATGGTAACACATTTGAAAACAACAGGGTAGATTTTCCTTCCACTCCTGCAATGGGTGAGGTAGTTCCTACATGTTCAAAACTCCAATTAACCCTTACCACAGGTGATCTTACATACATCTCTGCAGTCTTCATGCAGTTGTGTAAGCGTCCATGCAGATCTCTCTTGCACCTGACAATACACAGTCTCCAGAAACACACTCTTAGCACACAGGCAGCTGCTTCTCCTGCATTCCCATGCTTACTATTCAGCACTGTGTGGTATTTCAGATAGCAGTGTGTAACGCTAACACATTCAACATCACCAAGGCTCATTTCCTTTGCTCTAGTCTAATCACTCACCCAGGTTCCACATGCTCATGGTCTCAAGTAGCTGTTAGGACATGTGCTCTTTTCTGCCTCTAAACTATAAGGAAAATGTGTCAGGCTGTTACAGTAATTATCACTTGCTCTACCACAGTAGTAAATGTGCTTTGAAATTGCCAATCAAATATCGTTTTCCGCCTAGAATCACACCATGAGTCTGTGTGCACACAGGAATTGTTGTCAGAGATTTAATTCGTGTTGCTCTTGTTCTGTAAGACTTGCACTCGTAGCAAAGGGGCAGCTTGCTTTCTTTTCTTGAACTGTGATGGTTAGCATTCAGCACAAATCACTATCTCACAGATGAGAAGCAAATGGTAACACATTTGAAAACAACAGGGTAGATTTTCCTTCCACTCCTGCAATGGGTGAGGTAGTTCCTACATGTTCAAAACTCCAATTAACCCTTACCACAGGTGATCTTACATACATCTCTGCAGTCTTCATGCAGTTGTGTAAGCGTCCATGCAGATCTCTCTTGCACCTGACAATACACAGTCTCCAGAAACACACTCTGAGCACACAGGCAGCTGCTTCTCCTGCATTCCCATGCTTACTATTCAGCACTGTGTGGTATTTCAGATAGCAGTGTGTAACGCTAACACATTCAACATCACCAAGGCTCATTCCCTTTGCTCTAGGCTAATCACTCACCCAGGTTCTACATGCTCATGGTCTCCAGTAGCTGTTAGGACATGTGCTCTTTTCTGCCTCTCTAAACTATAAGGAAAATGTGTCAGGCTGTTACAGTAATTATCACTTGCTCTACCACAGTAGTAAATGTGCTCTGAAATTGCCAATCAAATATCATTTTCTGCCTAGAATCACACCATGAGTCTGTGTGCACAGAGGAATTGTTGTCAGAGATTTAATTCGTGTTGCTCTTGTTCTGTAAGACTTTCACTCGTAGGAAAGGGGCAGCTTGTTTTCTTGAACTGTGATGGTTAGCATTCAGCACAAATCACTATCTCACAGATGAGAAGCAAATGGTAACACATTTGAAAACAGCAGGGTAGATTTTCCTTCACCTCCTGCAATGGGTGAGGTAGTTCCTACATGTTCAAAACTCCAATTAACCCTTACCACAGGTGATCTTACATACATCTCTGCAGTCTTCATGCAGTTGTGTAAGCGTCCATGCAGATCTCTCTTGCACCTGACAATACACAGTCTCCAGAAACACACTCTTAGAACACAGGCAGCTGTTTCTCCTGCACTCCCATGCTTACTATTCAGCACTGTGTGGTATTTCAGATAGCAGTGTGTAACGCTAACTCATTCAACATCACCAAGGCTCATTTCCTTTGCTCTAGTCAAATCACTCACCCAGGTTCCACATGCTCATGGTCTCAAGTAGCTGTTAGGACATGTGCTCTTTTCTGCCTCTCTAAACTATAAGGAAAATGTGTCAGGCTGTTACAGTAATTATCACTTGCTCTACCACAGTAGTAAATGTGCTTTGAAATTGCCAATCAAATATCGTTTTCCGCCTAGAATCACACCATGAGTCTGTGTGCACACAGGAATTGTTGTCAGAGATTTAATTCGTGTTGCTCTTGTTCTGTAAGACTTGCACTCGTAGGAAAGGGGCAGCTTGCTTTCTTTTCTTGAACTGTGATGGTTAGCATTCAGCACAAATCACTATCTCACAGATGAGAGGCAAATGGTAACACATTTGAAAACAACAGGGTAGATTTTCCTTCCACTCCTGCAATGGGTGAGGTAGTTCCTACATGTTCAAAACTCCAATTAACCCTTACCACAGGTGATCTTACATACATCTCTGCAGTCTTCATGCAGTTGTGTAAGCGTCCATGCAGATCTCTCTTGCACCTGACAATACACAGTCTCCAGAAACACACTCTTAGCACACAGGCAGCTGCTTCTCCTGCATTCCCATGCTTACTATTCAGCACTGTGTGGTATTTCAGATAGCAGTGTGTAACGCTAACACATTCAACATCACCAAGGCTCATTTCCTTTGCTCTAGGCTAATCACTCACCCAGGTTCTACATGCTCATGGTCTCCAGTAGCTGTTAGGACATGTGCTCTTTTCTGCCTCTCTAAACTATAAGGAAAATGTGTCAGGCTGTTACAGTAATTATCACTTGCTCTACCAGAGTAGTAAATGTGCTCTGAAATTGCCAATCAAATATCGTTTTCTGCCTGGAATCACACCATGAGTCTGTGTGCACACAGGAATTGTTGTCAGAGATTTAATTCGTGTTGCTCTTGTTCTGTAAGACTTGCACTCGTAGCAAAGGGGCAGCTTGCTTTCTTTTCTTGAACTGTGATGGTTAGCATTCAGCACAAATCACTATCTCACAGATGAGAGTCAAATGGTAACACATTTGAAAACAACAGGGTAGATTTTCCTTCCACTCCTGCAATGGGTGAGGTAGTTCCTACATGTTCAAAACTCCAATTAACCCTTACCACAGGTGATCTTACATACATCTCTGCAGTCTTCATGCAGTTGTGTAAGCGTCCATGCAGATCTCTCTTGCACCTGACAATACACAGTCTCCAGAAACACACTCTTAGCACACAGGCAGCTGCTTCTCCTGCATTCCCATGCTTACTATTCAGCACTGTGTGGTATTTCAGATAGCAGTGTGTAACGCTAACACATTCAACATCACCAAGGCTCATTCCCTTTGCTCTAGGCTAATCACTCACCCAGGTTCTACATGCTCATGGTCTCCAGTAGCTGTTAGGACATGTGCTCTTTTCTGCCTCTCTAAACTATAAGGAAAATGTGTCAGGCTGTTACAGTAATTATCACTTGCTCTACCACAGTAGTAAATGTGCTCTGAAATTGCCAATCAAATATCATTTTCTGCCTAGAATCACACCATGAGTCTGTGTGCACACAGGAATTGTTGTCAGAGATTTAATTCGTGTTGCTCTTGTTCTGTAAGACTTGCACTCGTAGGAAAGGGGCAGCTTGTTTTCTTGAACTGTGATGGTTAGCATTCAGCACAAATCACTATCTTACAGATGAGAGGCAAATGGTAACACATTTGAAAACAGCAGGGTAGATTTTCCTTCACCTCCTGCAATGGGTGAGGTAGTTCCTACATGTTCAAAACTCCAATTAACCCTTACCACAGGTGATCTTACATACATCTCTGCAGTCTTCATGCAGTTGTGTAAGCGTCCATGCAGATCTCTCTTGCACCTGACAATACACAGTCTCCAGAAACTCACTCTTAGCACACAGGCAGCTGTTTCTCCTGCACTCCCATGCTTACTATTCAGCACTGTGTGGTATTTCAGATAGCAGTGTGTAACGCTAACTCATTCAACATCACCAAGGCTCATTTCCTTTGCTCTAGTCAAATCACTCACCCAGGTTCCACATGCTCATGGTCTCAAGTAGCTGTTAGGACATGTGCTCTTTTCTGCCTCTCTAAACTATAAGGAAAATGTGTCAGGCTGTTACAGTAATTATCACTTGCTCTACCACAGTAGTAAATGTGCTTTGAAATTGCCAATCAAATATCGTTTTCCGCCTAGAATCACACCATGAGTCTGTGTGCACACAGGAATTGTTGTCAGAGATTTAATTCGTGTTGCTCTTGTTCTGTAAGACTTGCACTCGTAGGAAAGGGGCAGCTTGCTTTCTTTTCTTGAACTGTGATGGTTAGCATTCAGCACAAATCACTATCTCACAGATGAGAGGCAAATGGTAACACATTTGAAAACAACAGGGTAGATTTTCCTTCACCTCCTGCAATGGGTGAGGTAGTTCCTACATGTTCAAAACTCCAATTAATCCTTACCACAGGTGATCTTACATACATCACTGCAGTCTTCATGCAGTTGTGCAAGCGTCCATGCAGATCTCTCTTGCACCTGACAATACACAGTCTCCAGAAACACACTCTTAGCACACAGGCAGCTGCTTCTCCTGCATCCCATGCTTACTATTCAGCACTGTGAGGTATTTCAGATAGCAGTGTGTAACGCTAACACATTCAACATCACCAAGGCTCATTTCCTTTGCTCTAGTCTAATCACTCACCCAGGTTCCACATGCTCATGGTCTCAAGTAACTGTTAGGACATGTGCTCTTTTCTGCCTCTCTGAACTATAAGGAAAATGTGTCAGGCTGTTACAGTAATTATCACTTGCTCTACCACAGTGGTAAATGTGCTTTGAAATTGCCAATCAAATATCGTTTTCTGCCTAGAATCACACCATGAGTCTGTGTGCACACAGGAATTGTTGTCAGAGATTTAATTTGTGTTGCTCTTGTTCTGTAAGACTTGCACTCGTAGGAAAGGGGCAGCTTGTTTTCTTGAACTGTGATGGTTAGCATTCAGCACAAATCACTATCTCACAGATGAGAGGCAAATGGTAACACATTTGAAAACAACAGGGTACATTTTCCTTCTACTCCTGCAATGGGTGAGGTAGTTCCTACATGTTCAAAACTCCAATTAACCCTTACCACAGGTGATCTTACATACATCTCTGCAGTCTTCATGCAGTTGTGCAAGGGTCCATGAAGATCTCTCTTGCACCTGACAATACACAGTCTCCAGAAACACATTCTTAGCACACAGGCAGCTGCTTCTCCTGCATTCCCATGCTTACTATTCAGCACTGTGTGGTATTTCAGATAGAAGTGTGCAACGCTAACACATTCAACATCACCAAGGCTCATTTCCTTTGCTCTTGTCTAATCACTCACCCAGGTTCCACATGCTCATGGTCTCAAGTAGCTGTTAGGACATGTGCTCTTTCCTGCCTCTCTAAACTATAAGCAAAATGTGTCAGGCTGTTACAGTAATTATCACTTGCTCTACCACAGTAGTAAATGTGCTTTGAAATTGCCAATCAAATATCGTTTTCCGCCTAGAATCACACCATGAGTCTGTGTGCACACAGGAATTGTTGTCAGAGATTTAATTTGTGTTGCTCTTGTTCTGTAAGACTTGCACTCGTAGGAAAGGGGCAGCTTGCTTTCTTGAACTGTGATGGTTAGCATTCAGCACAAATCACTGTCTCACAGATGAGAGGCAAATGGTAACACGTTTGAAAACAACAGGGTAGATTTTCCTTCCACTCCTGCAATGGGTGAGGTAGTTCCTACATGTTCAAAACTCCAATTAACCCTTACCACAGGTGATCTTACATACATCTTTGCAGTCTTCATTCAGTTGTGTAAGCGTCCATGCAGATCTCTCTTGCACCTGACAATACACAGTCTCCAGAAACACACTCTTAGCACACAGGCTGCTGCTTCTCCTGCATTCCCATGCTTACTATTCAGCACTGTGTGGTATTTCAGATAGCAGTGTGTAACGCTAACACATTCAACATCACCAAGGCTCATTTCCTTTGCTCTAGTCTAATCACTCACCCAGGTTCCACATGCTCATGGTCTCAAGTAGCTGTTAGGACATGTGCTCTTGTCTGCCTCTCTAAACTATAAGGAAAATGTGTCAGGCTGTTACAGTAATTATCACTTGCTCTACCACAGTAGTAAATGTGCTCTGAAATTGCCAATCAAATATCGTTTTGTGCCTAGAATCACACCATGAGTCTGTGTGCACACAGGAATTGCTGTCAGAGATTTAATTTGTGTTGCTCTTGTTCTGTAAGACTTGCACACGTAGGAAAGGGGCAGCTTGTTTTCTTGAACTGTGATGGTTAGCATTCAGCACAAATCACTATCTCACAGATGAGAGGCAAATGGTAACACATTTGAAAATAACAGGGTAGATTTTCCTTCCACTCCTGCAATGGGTGAGGTAGTTCCTACATGTTCAAAACTCCAATTAACCCTTACCACAGGTGATCTTACATACATCTCTGCAGTCTTCATGCAGTTGTGTAAGCGCCCATGCAGATCTCTCTTGCACCTGACAATACACAGTCTCCAGAAACACACTCTTAGCACACAGGCAGCTGCTTCTCCTGCATTCCCATGCTTACTATTCAGCACTGTGTGGTATTTCAGATAGCAGTGTGTAACGCTAACACATTCAACATCACCAAGGCTCATTTCCTTTGCTCTTGTCTAATCACTCACCCAGGTTCCACATGCTCATGGTCTCAAGTAGCTGTTAGGACATGTGCTCTTTTCTGCCTCTCTAAACTATAAGGAAAATGTGTCAGGCTGTTACAGTAATTATCACTTGCTCTACCACAGTAGTAAATGTGCTTTGAAATTGCCAATCAAATATCGTTTTCCGCCTAGAATCACACCATGAGTCTGTGTGCACACAGGAATTGTTGTCAGAGATTTAATTCGTGTTGCTCTTGTTCTGTAAGACTTGCACTCGTAGCAAAGGGGCAGCTTGCTTTCTTTTCTTGAACTGTGATGGTTAGCATTCAGCACAAATCACTATCTCACAGATAAGAGGCAAATGGTAACACATTTGAAAACAACAGGGTAGATTTTCCTTCCACTCCTGCAATGGGTGAGGTAGTTCCTACATGTTCAAAACTCCAATTAACCCTTACCACAGGTGATCTTACATACATCTCTGCAGTCTTCATGCAGTTGTGTAAGCGTCCATGCAGATCTCTCTTGCACCTGACAATACACAGTCTCCAGAAACACACTCTTAGCACACAGGCAGCTGCTTCTCCTGCATTCCCATGCTTACTATTCAGCACTGTGTGGTATTTCAGATAGCAGTGTGTAACGCTAACACATTCAACATCACCAAGGCTCATTTCCTTTGCTCTAGGCTAATCACTCACCCAGGTTCTACATGCTCATGGTCTCCAGTAGCTGTTAGGACATGTGCTCTTTTCTGCCTCTCTAAACTATAAGGAAAATGTGTCAGGCTGTTACAGTAATTATCACTTGCTCTACCACAGTAGTAAATGTGCTCTGAAATTGCCAATCAAATATCGTTTTCTGCCTAGAATCACACCATGAGTCTGTGTGCACACAGGAATTGTTGTCAGAGATTTAATTCGTGTTGCTCTTGTTCTGTAAGACTTGCACTCGTAGGAAAGGGGCAGCTTGTTTTCTTGAACTGTGATGGTTAGCATTCAGCACAAATCACTATCTCACAGATGAGAGGCAAATGGTAACACATTTGAAAACAACAGGGTAGATTTTCCTTCCACTCCTGCAATGGGTGAGGTAGTTCCTACATGTTCAAAACTCCAATTAACCCTTACCACAGGTGATCTTACATACATCTCTGCAGTCTTCATGCAGTTGTGTAAGCGTCCATGCAGATCTCTCTTGCACCTGACAATACACAGTCTCCAGAAACACACTCTTAGCACACAGGCATCTGCTTCTCCTGCATTCCCATGCTTACTATTCAGCACTGTGTGGCATTTCAGATAGCAGTGTGTAACGCTAACACATTCAACATCACCAAGGCTCATTACCTTTGCTCTAGGCTAATCACTCACCCAGGTTCTACATGCTCATGGTCTCAAGTAGCTGTTAGGACATGTGCTCTTTTCTGCCTCTCTAAACTATAAGGAAAATGTGTCAGGCTGTTACAGTAATTATCACTTGCTCTAC
The DNA here is from genome assembly GCF_964204655.1 of Triturus cristatus. Taxonomy (NCBI): domain Eukaryota; kingdom Metazoa; phylum Chordata; class Amphibia; order Caudata; family Salamandridae; genus Triturus; species Triturus cristatus. Next base: position 291,385,694 of record NC_140579.1, read on the forward strand.
CACAGTAGTAAATGTGCTCTGAAATTGCCAATCAAATATCGTTTTCTGCCTAGAATCACACCATGAGTCTGTGTGCACACAGGAATTGTTGTCAGAGATTTAATTTGTGTTGCTCTTGTTCTGTAAGACTTGCACTCGTAGGAAAGGGGCAGCTTGCTTTCTTGAACTGTGATGGTTAGCATTCAGCACAAATCACTATCTCACAGATGAGAGGCAAATGGTAACACATTTGAAAACAACAGGGTAGATTTTCCTTCCACTCCTGCAATGGGTGAGGTAGTTCCTACATGTTCAAAACTCCAATTAACCCTTACCACAGGTGATCTTACATACATCTCTGCAGTCTTCATGCAGTTGTGTAAGCGTCCATGCAGATCTCTCTTGCACCTGACAATACACAGTCTCCAGAAACACACTCTTAGCACACAGGCATCTGCTTCTCCTGCATTCCCATGCTTACTATTCAGCACTGTGTGGCATTTCAGATAGCAGTGTGTAACGCTAACACATTCAACATCACCAAGGCTCATTACCTTTGCTCTAGGCTAATCACTCACCCAGGTTCTACATGCTCATGGTCTCAAGTAGCTGTTAGGACATGTGCTCTTTTCTGCCTCTCTAAACTATAAGGAAAATGTGTCAGGCTGTTACAGTAATTATCACTTGCTCTACCACAGTAGTAAATGTGCTCTGAAATTGCCAATCAAATATCGTTTTCTGCCTAGAATCACACCATGAGTCTGTGTGCACACAGGAATTGTTGTCAGAGATTTAATTTGTGTTGCTCTTGTTCTGTAAGACTTGCACTCGTAGGAAAGGGGCAGCTTGCTTTCTTGAACTGTGATGGTTAGCATTCAGCACAAATCACTATCTCACAGATGAGAGGCAAATGGTAACACATTTGAAAACAACAGGGTAGATTTTCCTTCCACTCCTGCAATGGGTGAGGTAGTTCCTACATGTTCAAAACTCCAATTAACCCTTACCACAGGTGATCTTACATACATCTTTGCAGTCTTCATTCAGTTGTGTAAGCATCCATGCAGATCTCTCTTGCACCTGACAATACACAGTCTCCAGAAACACACTCTTAGCACACAGGCTGCTGCTTCTCCTGCATTCCCATGCTTACTATTCAGCACTGTGTGGTATTTCAGATAGCAGTGTGTAACGCTAACACATTCAACATCACCAAGGCTCATTTCCTTTGCTCTAGTCTAATCACTCACCCAGGTTCCACATGCTCATGGTCTCAAGTAGCTGTTAGGACATGTGCTCTTGTCTGCCTCTCTAAACTATAAGGAAAATGTGTCAGGCTGTTACAGTAATTATCACTTGCTCTACCACAGTAGTAAATGTGCTCTGAAATTGCCAATCAAATATCGTTTTGTGCCTAGAATCACACCATGAGTCTGTGTGCACACAGGAATTGCTGTCAGAGATTTAATTTGTGTTGCTCTTGTTCTGTAAGACTTGCACACGTAGGAAAGGGGCAGCTTGTTTTCTTGAACTGTGATGGTTAGCATTCAGCACAAATCACTATCTCACAGATGAGAGGCAAATGGTAACACATTTGAAAACAACAGGGTAGATTTTCCTTCCACTCCTGCAATGGGTGAGGTAGTTCCTACATGTTCAAAACTCCAATTAACCCTTACCACAGGTGATCTTACATACATCTCTGCAGTCTTCATGCAGTTGTGTAAGCGCCCATGCAGATCTCTCTTGCACCTGACAATACACAGTCTCCAGAAACACACTCTTAGCACACAGGCAGCTGCTTCTCCTGCATTCCCATGCTTACTATTCAGCACTGTGTGGTATTTCAGATAGCAGTGTGTAACGCTAACACATTCAACATCACCAAGGCTCATTTCCTTTGCTCTAGTCTAATCACTCACCCAGGTTCCACATGCTCATGGTCTCAAGTAGTTGTTAGGACATGTGCTCTTTTCTGCCTCTCTAAACTATAAGGAAAATGTGTCAGGCTGTTACAGTAATTATCACTTGCTCTACCACAGTAGTAAATGTGCTTTGAAATTGCCAATCAAATATCGTTTTCCGCCTAGAATCACACCATGAGTCTGTGTGCACACAGGAATTGTTGTCAGAGATTTAATTTGTGTTGCTCTTGTTGTGTAAGACTTGCACTCGTAGGAAAGGGGCAGCTTGCTTTCTTTTCTTGAACTGTGATGGTTAGCATTCAGCACAAATCACTATCTCACAGATGAGAGGCAAATGGTAACACATTTGAAAACAACAGGGTAGATTTTCCTTCCACTCCTGCAATGGGTGAGGTAGTTCCTACATGTTCAAAACTCCAATTAACCCTTACCACAGGTGATCTTACATACATCTCTGCAGTCTTCATGCAGTTGTGTAAGCGTCCATGCAGATCTCTCTTGCACCTGACAATACACAGTCTCCAGAAACACACTCTTAGCACACAGGCAGCTGCTTCTCCTGCATTCCCATGCTTACTATTCAGCACTGTGTGGTATTTCAGATAGCAGTGTGTAACGCTAACACATTCAACATCACCAAGGCTCATTACCTTTGCTCTAGGCTAATCACTCACCCAGGTTCTACATGCTCATGGTCTCAAGTAGCTGTTAGGACATGTGCTCTTTTCTGCCTCTCTAAACTATAAGGAAAATGTGTCAGGCTGTTACAGTAATTATCACTTGCTCTACCACAGTAGTAAATTTGCTCTGAAATTGCCAATCAAATATCTTTTTCTGCCTAGAATCACACCATGAGTCTGTGTGCACACAGGAATTGTTGTCAGAGATTTAATTCGTGTTGCTCTTGTTCTGTAAGACTTGCACTCGTAGGAAAGGGGCAGCTTGTTTTCTTGAACTGTGATGGTTAGCATTCAGCACAAATCACTATCTCACAGATGAGAGGCAAATGGTAACACATTTGAAAACAGCAGGGTAGATTTTCCTTCACCTCCTGCAATGGGTGAGGTAGTTCCTACATGTTCAAAACTCCAATTAACCCTTACCACAGGTGATCTTACATACATCTCCGCAGTCTTCATGCAGTTGTGCAAGCGTCCATGCAGATCTCTCTTGCACCTGACAATACACAGTCTCCAGAAACACACTCTTAGCACACAGGCAGCTGCTTCTCCTGCATTCCCATGCTTACTATTCAGCACTGTGTGGTATTTCAGATAGCAGTGTGTAACACTAACACATTCAACATCACCAAGGCTCATTTCCTTTGCTCTAGTCTAATCACTCACCCAGGTTCCACATGCTCATGGTCTCAAGTAGCTGTTAGGACATGTGCTCTTTTCTGCCTCTCTAAACTATAAGGAAAATGTGTCAGGCTGTTACAGTAATTATCACTTGCTCTACCACAGTAGTAAATGTGCTTTGAAATTGCCAATCAAATATCGTTTTCCGCCTAGAATCACACCATGAGTCTGTGTGCACACAGGAATTGTTGTCAGAGATTTAATTCGTGTTGCTCTTGTTCTGTAAGACTTGCACTCGTAGGAAAGGGGCAGCTTGTTTTCTTGAACTGTGTTGGTTAGCATTCAGCACAAATAACTATCTCACAGATGAGAGGCAAATGGTAACACATTTGAAAACAACAGGGTACATTTTCCTTCCACTCCTGCAATGGGTGAGGTAGTTCCTACATGTTCAAAACTCCAATTAACCCTTACCACAGGTGATCTTACATACATCTCTGCAGTCTTCATGCAGTTGTGCAAGCGTCCATGCAGATCTCTCTTGCACCTGACAATACACAGTCTCCAGAAACACACTCTTAGCACACAGGCAGCTGCTTCTCCTGCATTCCCATGCTTACCATTCAGCACTGTGTGGTATTTCAGATAGCAGTGTGTAACGCTAACTCATTCAACATCACAAAGGCTCATTTCCTTTGCTCTAGTCTAATCACTCACCCAGGTTCCACATGCTCATGGTCTCAAGTAGCTGTTAGGACATGTGCTCTTTTCTGCCTCTCTAAACTATAAGGAAAATGTGTCAGGCTGTTACAGTAATTATCACTTGCTCTACCACAGTAGTAAATGTGCTTTGAAATTGCCAATCAAATATCGTTTTCCGCCTAGAATCACACCATGAGTCTGTGTGCACACAGGAATTGTTGTCAGAGATTTAATTCATGTTGCTCTTGTTCTGTAAGACTTGCACTCGTAGGAAAGGGGCAGCTTGCTTTCTTTTCTTGAACTGTGATGGTTAGCATTCAGCACAAATCACTATCTCACAGATGAGAGGCAAATGGTAACACATTTGAAAACAACAGGGTAGATTTTCCTTCCACTCCTGCAATGGGTGAGGTAGTTCCTACATGTTCAAAACTCCAATTAACCCTTACCACAGGTGATCTTACATACATCTCTGCAGTCTTCATGCAGTTGTGCAAGCGTCCATGCAGAACTCTCTTGCACCTGACAATACACAGTCTCCAGAAACACACTCTTAGCACACAGGCAGCTGCTTCTCCTGCATTCCCATGCTTACTATTCAGCACTGTGTGGTATTTCAGATAGCAGTGTGTAACGCTAAAACATTCAACATTACCAAGGCTCATTTCCTTTGCTCTAGTCTAATCACTCACCCAGGTTCTACATGCTCATGGTCTCCAGTAGCTGTTAGGACATGTGCTCTTTTCTGCCTCTCTAAACTATAAGGAAAATGTTTCAGGCTGTTACAGTAATTATCACTTGCTCTACCACAGTAGTAAATGTGCTCTGAAATTGCCAATCAAATATCGTTTTCTGCCTAGAATCACACCATGAGTCTGTGTGCACACAGGAATTGTTGTCAGAGATTTAATTCGTGTTGCTCTTGTTCTGTAAGACTTGCACTCGTAGGAAAGGGGCAGCTTGTTTTCTTGAACTGTGATGGTTAGCATTCAGCACAAATCACTATCTCACAGATGAGAGGCAAATGGTAACACATTTGAAAACAGCAGGGTAGATTTTCCTTCACCTCCTGCAATGGGTGAGGTAGTTCCTACATGTTCAAAACTCCAATTAACCCTTACCACAGGTGATCTTACATACATCTCTGCAGTCTTCATGCAGTTGTGTAAGCGTCCATGCAGATCTCTCTTGCACCTGACAATACACAGTCTCCAGAAACACACTCTTAGCACACAGGCAGCTGTTTCTCCTGCACTCCCATGCTTACTATTCAGCACTGTGTGGTATTTCAGATAGCAGTGTGTAACGCTAACTCATTCAACATCACCAAGGCTCATTTCCTTTGCTCTAGTCTAATCACTCACCCAGGTTCCACATGCTCATGGTCTCAAGTAGCTGTTAGGACATGTGCTCTTTTCTGCCTCTCTAAACTATAAGGAAAATGTGTCAGGCTGTTACAGTAATTATCACTTGCTCTACCACAGTAGTAAATGTGCTTTGAAATTGCCAATCAAATATCGTTTTCCGCCTAGAATCACACCATGAGTCTGTGTGCACACAGGAATTGTTGTCAGAGATTTAATTCGTGTTGCTCTTGTTCTGTAAGACTTGCACTCGTAGGAAAGGGGCAGCTTGCTTTCTTTTCTTGAACTGTGATGGTTAGCATTCAGCACAAATCACTATCTCACAGATGAGAGGCAAATGGTAACACATTTGAAAACAACAGGGTAGATTTTCCTTCCACTCCTGCAATGGGTGAGGTAGTTCCTACATGTTCAAAACTCCAATTAACCCTTACCACAGGTGATCTTACATACATCTTTGCAGTCTTCATTCAGTTGTGTAAGCGTCCATGCAGATCTCTCTTGCACCTGACAATACACAGTCTCCAGAAACACACTCTTAGCACACAGGCTGCAGCTTCTCCTGCATTCCCATGCTTACTATTCAGCACTGTGTGGTATTTCAGATAGCAGTGTGTAACGCTAACACATTCAACATCACCAAGGCTCATTTCCTTTGCTCTAGTCTAATCACTCACCCAGGTTCCACATGCTCATGGTCTCAAGTGGCTGTTAGGACATGTGCTCTTTTCTGCCTCTCTAAACTATAAGGAAAATGTGTCAGGCTGTTACAGTAATTATCACTTGCTCTACCACAGTAGTAAATGTGCTTTGAAATTGCCAATCAAATATCGTTTTCCGCCTAGAATAACACCATGAGTCTGTGTGCACACAGGAATTGTTGTCAGAGATTTAATTCGTGTTGCTCTTGTTCTGTAAGACTTGCACTCGTAGGAAAGGGGCAGCTTGTTTTCTTGAACTGTGATGGTTAGCATTCAGCACAAATCACTATCTCACAGATGAGAGGCAAATGGTAACACATTTGAAAACAACAGGGTACATTTTCCTTCCACTCCTGCAATGGGTGAGGTAGTTCCTACATGTTCAAAACTCCAATTAACCCTTACCACAGGTGATCTTACATACATCTCTGCAGTCTTCATGCAGTTGTGTAAGTGTCCATGCAGATCTCTCTTGCACCTGACAATACACAGTCTCCAGAAACACACTCTTAGCACACAGGCAGCTGCTTCTCCTGCATTCCCATGCTTACTATTCAGCACTGTGTGGTATTTCAGATAGCAGTGTGTAACGCTAACACATTCAACATCACCAAGGCTCATTTCCTTTGCTCTAGTCTAATCACTCACCCAGGTTCCACATGCTCATGGTCTCAAGTAGCTGTTAGGACATGTGCTCTTTTCTGCCTCTCTACACTATAAGGAAAATGTGTCAGGCTGTTACAGTAATTATCACTTGCTCTACCACAGTAGTAAATGTGCTTTGAAATTGCCAATCAAATATCGTTTTCCGCCTAGAATCACACCATGAGTCTGTGTGCACACAGGAATTGTTGTCAGAGATTTAATTCGTGTTGCTCTTGTTCTGTAAGACTTGCACTCGTAGGAAAGGGGCAGCTTGCTTTCTTGAACTGTGATGGTTAGCATTCAGCACAAATCACTATCTCACAGATGAGAGGAAAATGGTAACACATTTGAAAACAACAGGGTAGATTTTCGTTCCACTCCTGCAATGGGTGAGGTAGTTCCTACATGTTCAAAACTCCAATTAACCCTTATCACAGGTGATCTTACATACATCTCTGCAGTCTTCATGCAGTTGTGTAAGCGTCCATGCAGATCTCTCTTGCGCCTGACAATACACAGTCTCCAGAAACACACTCTTAGCACACAGGCAGCTGCTTCTCCTGCATTCCCATGCTTACTATTCAGCACTGTGTGGTATTTCAGATAGCAGTGTGTAACGCTAACACATTCAACATCACCAAGGCTCATTTCCTTTGCTCTAGGCTAATCATTCACCCAGGTTCCACATGCTCATGGTCTCAAGTAGCTGTTAGGACATGTGCTCTTTTCTGCCTCTCTAAACTATAAGGAAAATATGTCAGGCTGTTACAGTAATTATCACTTGCTCTACCACAGTAGTAAATGTGCTCTGAAATTGCCAATCAAATATCGTTTTGTGCCTAGAATCACACCATGAGTCTGTGTGCACACAGGAATTGCTGTCAGAGATTTAATTTGTGTTGCTCTTGTTCTGTAAGACTTGCACACGTAGGAAAGGGGCAGCTTGTTTTCTTGAACTGTGATGGTTAGCATTCAGCACAAATCACTATCTCACAGATGAGAGGCAAATGGTAACACATTTGAAAACAACAGGGTAGATTTTCCTTCCACTCCTGCAATGGGTGAGGTAGTTCCTACATGTTCAAAACTCCAATTAACCCTTACCACAGGTGATCTTACATACATCTCTGCAGTCTTCATGCAGTTGTGTAAGCGTCCATGCAGATCTCTCTTGCACCTGACAATACACAGTCTCCAGAAACACACTCTTAGCACACAGGCAGCTGCTTCTCCTGCATTCCCATGCTTACTATTCAGCACTGTGTGGTATTTCAGATAGCAGTGTGTAACGCTAACACATTCAACATCACCAAGGCTCATTTCCTTTGCTCTAGTCTAATCACTCACCCAGGTTCCACATGCTCATGGTCTCAAGTAGCTGTTAGGACATGTGCTCTTTTCTGCCTCTAAACTATAAGGAAAATGTGTCAGGCTGTTACAGTAATTATCACTTGCTCTACCACAGTAGTAAATGTGCTTTGAAATTGCCAATCAAATATCGTTTTCCGCCTAGAATCACACCATGAGTCTGTGTGCACACAGGAATTGTTGTCAGAGATTTAATTCGTGTTGCTCTTGTTCTGTAAGACTTGCACTCGTAGGAAAGGGGCAGCTTGCTTTCTTGAACTGTGATGGTTAGCATTCAGCACAAATCACTATCTCACAGATGAGAGGCAAATGGTAACACATTTGAAAACAACAGGGTAGATTTTCGTTCCACTCCTGCAATGGGTGAGGTAGTTCCCACATGTTCAAAACTCCAATTAACCCTTACCACAGGTGATCTTACATACATCTCTGCAGTCTTCATGCAGTTGTGTAAGCGTCCATGCAGATCTCTCTTGCAGCTGACAATACACAGTCTCCAGAAACACACTCTTAGCACACAGGCAGCTGCTTCTCCTGCATTCCCATGCTTACTATTCAGCACTGTGTGGTATTTCAGATAGCAGTGTGTAACGCTAACACATTCAACATCACCAAGGCTCATTTCCTTTGCTCTAGGCTAATCACTCACCCAGGTTCTACATGCTCATGGTCTCCAGTAGCTGTTAGGACATGTGCTCTTTTCTGCCTCTCTAAACTATAAGGAAAATGTGTCAGGCTGTTACAGTAATTATCACTTGCTCTACCACAGTAGTAAATGTGCTCTGAAATTGCCAATCAAATATTGTTTTCTGCCTAGAATCACACCATGAGTCTGTGTGCACATAGGAATTGTTGTCAGAGATTTAATTCGTGTTGCTCTTGTTCTGTAAGACTTGCACTCGTAGGAAAGAGACAGCTTGTTTTCTTGAACTGTGATGGTTAGCATTCAGCACAAATCACTATCTCACAGATGAGAGGCAAATGGTAACACATTTGAAAACAGCAGGGTAGATTTTCCTTCACCTCCTGCAATGGGTGAGGTAGTTCCTACATGTTCAAAACTCCAATTAATCCTTACCACAGGTGATCTTACATACATCACTGCAGTCTTCATGCAGTTGTGCAAGCGTCCATGCAGATCTCTCTTGCACCTGACAATACACAGTCTCCAGAAACACACTCTTAGCACACAGGCAGCTGCTTCTCCTGCATTCCCATGCTTACTATTCAGCACTGTGAGGTATTTCAGATAGCAGTGTGTAACGCTAACACATTCAACATCACCAAGGCTCATTTCCTTTGCTCTAGTCTAATCACTCACCCAGGTTCCACATGCTCATGGTCTCAAGTAACTGTTAGGACATGTGCTCTTTTCTGCCTCTCTGAACTATAAGGAAAATGTGTCAGGCTGTTACAGTAATTATCACTTGCTCTACCACAGTGGTAAATGTGCTTTGAAATTGCCAATCAAATATCGTTTTCTGCCTAGAATCACACCATGAGTCTGTGTGCACACAGGAATTGTTGTCAGAGATTTAATTTGTGTTGCTCTTGTTCTGTAAGACTTGCACTCGTAGGAAAGGGGCAGCTTGTTTTCTTGAACTGTGATGGTTAGCATTCAGCACAAATCACTATCTCACAGATGAGAGGCAAATGGTAACACATTTGAAAACAACAGGGTACATTTTCCTTCTACTCCTGCAATGGGTGAGGTAGTTCCTACATGTTCAAAACTCCAATTAACCCTTACCACAGGTGATCTTACATACATCTCTGCAGTCTTCATGCAGTTGTGCAAGCGTCCATGAAGATCTCTCTTGCACCTGACAATACACAGTCTCCAGAAACACATTCTTAGCACACAGGCAGCTGCTTCTCCTGCATTCCCATGCTTACTATTCAGCACTGTGTGGTATTTCAGATAGAAGTGTGCAACGCTAACACATTCAACATCACCAAGGCTCATTTCCTTTGCTCTTGTCTAATCACTCACCCAGGTTCCACATGCTCATGGTCTCAAGTAGCTGTTAGGACATGTGCTCTTTCCTGCCTCTCTAAACTATAAGCAAAATGTGTCAGGCTGTTACAGTAATTATCACTTGCTCTACCACAGTAGTAAATGTGCTTTGAAATTGCCAATCAAATATCGTTTTCCGCCTAGAATCACACCATGAGTCTGTGTGCACACAGGAATTGTTGTCAGAGATTTAATTTGTGTTGCTCTTGTTCTGTAAGACTTGCACTCGTAGGAAAGGGGCAGCTTGCTTTCTTGAACTGTGATGGTTAGCATTCAGCACAAATCACTATCTCACAGATGAGAGGCAAATGGTAACACGTTTGAAAACAACAGGGTAGATTTTCCTTCCACTCCTGCAATGGGTGAGGTAGTTCCTACATGTTCAAAACTCCAATTAACCCTTACCACAGGTGATCTTATATACATCTTTGCAGTCTTCATTCAGTTGTGTAAGCGTCCATGCAGATCTCTCTTGCACCTGACAATACACAGTCTCCAGAAACACACTCTTAGCACACAGGCTGCTGCTTCTCCTGCATTCCCATGCTTACTATTCAGCACTGTGTGGTATTTCAGATAGCAGTGTGTAACGCTAACACATTCAACATCACCAAGGCTCATTTCCTTTGCTCTAGTCTAATCACTCACCCAGGTTCCACATGCTCATGGTCTCAAGTAGCTGTTAGGACATGTGCTCTTGTCTGCCTCTCTAAACTATAAGGAAAATGTGTCAGGCTGTTACAGTAATTATCACTTGCTCTACCACAGTAGTAAATGTGCTCTGAAATTGCCAATCAAATATCGTTTTGTGCCTAGAATCACACCATGAGTCTGTGTGCACACAGGAATTGCTGTCAGAGATTTAATTTGTGTTGCTCTTGTTCTGTAAGACTTGCACACGTAGGAAAGGGGCAGCTTGTTTTCTTGAACTGTGATGGTTAGCATTCAGCACAAATCACTATCTCACAGATGAGAGGCAAATGGTAACACATTTGAAAATAACAGGGTAGATTTTCCTTCCACTCCTGCAATGGGTGAGGTAGTTCCTACATGTTCAAAACTCCAATTAACCCTTACCACAGGTGATCTTACATACATCTCTGCAGTCTTCATGCAGTTGTGTAAGCGCCCATGCAGATCTCTCTTGCACCTGACAATACACAGTCTCCAGAAACACACTCTTAGCACACAGGCAGCTGCTTCTCCTGCATTCCCATGCTTACTATTCAGCACTGTGTGGTATTTCAGATAGCAGTGTGTAACGCTAACACATTCAACATCACCAAGGCTCATTTCCTTTGCTCTTGTCTAATCACTCACCCAGGTTCCACATGCTCATGGTCTCAAGTAGCTGTTAGGACATGTGCTCTTTTCTGCCTCTCTAAACTATAAGGAAAATGTGTCAGGCTGTTACAGTAATTATCACTTGCTCTACCACAGTAGTAAATGTGCTTTGAAATTGCCAATCAAATATCGTTTTCCGCCTAGAATCACACCATGAGTCTGTGTGCACACAGGAATTGTTGTCAGAGATTTAATTCGTGTTGCTCTTGTTCTGTAAGACTTGCACTCGTAGCAAAGGGGCAGCTTGCTTTCTTTTCTTGAACTGTGATGGTTAGCATTCAGCACAAATCACTATCTCACAGATGAGAGGCAAATGGTAACACATTTGAAAACAACAGGGTAGATTTTCCTTCCACTCCTGCAATGGGTGAGGTAGTTCCTACATGTTCAAAACTCCAATTAACCCTTACCACAGGTGATCTTACATACATCTCTTCAGTCTTCATGCAGTTGTGTAAGCGTCCATGCAGATCTCTCTTGCACCTGACAATTCACAGTCTCCAGAAACACACTCTTAGCACACAGGCAGCTGCTTCTCCTGCATTCCCATGCTTACTATTCAGCACTGTGTGGTATTTCAGATAGCAGTGTGTAACGCTAACACATTCAACATCACCAAGGCTCATTTCCTTTGCTCTAGGCTAATCACTCACCCAGGTTCTACATGCTCATGGTCTCCAGTAGCTGTTAGGACATGTGCTCTTTTCTGCCTCTCTAAACTATAAGGAAAATGTGTCAGGCTGTTACAGTAATTATCACTTGCTCTACCACAGTAGTAAATGTGCTCTGAAATTGCCAATCAAATATCGTTTTCTGCCTAGAATCACACCATGAGTCTGTGTGCACACAGGAATTGTTGTCAGAGATTTAATTTGTGTTGCTCTTGTTCTGTAAGACTTGCACTCGTAGGAAAGGGGCAGCTTGTTTTCTTGAACTGTGATGGTTAGCATTCAGCACAAATCACTATCTCACAGATGAGAGGCAAATGGTAACACATTTGAAAACAGCAGGGTAGATTTTCCTTCACCTCCTGCAATGGGTGAGGTAGTTCCTACATGTTCAAAACTCCAATTAACCCTTACCACAGGTGATCTTACATACATCTCTGCAGTCTTCATGCAGTTGTGTAAGCGTCCATGCAGATCTCTCTTGCACCTGACAATACACAGTCTCCAGAAACACACTCTTAGCACACAGGCAGCTGTTTCTCCTGCACTCCCATGCTTACTATTCAGCACTGTGTGGTATTTCAGATAGCAGTGTGTAACGCTAACTCATTCAACATCACCAAGGCTCATTTCCTTTGCTCTAGTCAAATCACTCACCCAGGTTCCACATGCTCATGGTCTCAAGTAGCTGTTAGGACATGTGCTCTTTTCTGCCTCTCTAAACTATAAGGAAAATGTGTCAGGCTGTTACAGTAATTATCACTTGCTCTACCACAGTAGTAAATGTGCTTTGAAATTGCCAATCAAATATCGTTTTCCGCCTAGAATCACACCATGAGTCTGTGTGCACACAGGAATTGTTGTCAGAGATTTAATTCGTGTTGCTCTTGTTCTGTAAGACTTGCACTCGTAGGAAAGGGGCAGCTTGCTTTCTTTTCTTGAACTGTGATGGTTAGCATTCAGCACAGATCACTATCTCACAGATGAGAGGCAAATGGTAACACATTTGAAAACAACAGGGTAGATTTTCCTTCCACTCCTGCAATGGGTGAGGTAGTTCCTACATGTTCAAAACTCCAATTAACCCTTACCACAGGTGATCTTACATACATCTCTGCAGTCTTCATGCAGTTGTGTAAGCATCCATGCAGATCTCTCTTGCACCTGACAATACACAGTCTCCAGAAACACACTCTTAGCACACAGGCAGCTGCTTCTCCTGCATTCCCATGCTTACTATTCAGCACTGTGTGGTATTTCAGATAGCAGTGTGTAACGCTAACACATTCAACATCACCAAGGCTCATTACCTTTGCTCTAGGCTAATCACTCACCCAGGTTCTACATGCTCATGGTCTCAAGTAGCTGTTAGGACATGTGCTCTTTTCTGCCTCTCTAAACTATAAGGAAAATGTGTCAGGCTGTTACAGTAATTATCACTTGCTCTACCACAGTAGTAAATGTGCTCTGAAATTGCCAATCAAATATCGTTTTCTGCCTAGAATCACACCATGAGTCTGTGTGCACACAGGAATTGTTGTCAGAGATTTAATTTGTGTTGCTCTTGTTCTGTAAGACTTGCACTCGTAGGAAAGGGGCAGCTTGCTTTCTTGAACTGTGATGGTTAGCATTCAGCACAAATCACTATCTCACAGATGAGAGGCAAATGGTAACACATTTGAAAACAACAGGGTAGATTTTCCTTCCACTCCTGCAATGGGTGAGGTAGTTCCTACATGTTCAAAACTCCAATTAACCCTTACCACAGGTGATCTTACATACATCTTTGCAGTCTTCATTCAGTTGTGTAAGCGTCCATGCAGATCTCTCTTGCACCTGACAATACACAGTCTCCAGAAACACACTCTTAGCACACAGGCTGCTGCTTCTCCTGCATTCCCATGCTTACTATTCAGCACTGTGTGGTATTTCAGATAGCAGTGTGTAACGCTAACACATTCAACATCACCAAGGCTCATTTCCTTTGCTCTAGTCTAATCACTCACCCAGGTTCCACATGCTCATGGTCTCAAGTAGCTGTTAGGACATGTGCTCTTGTCTGCCTCTCTAAACTATAAGGAAAATGTGTCAGGCTGTTACAGTAATTATCACTTGCTCTACCACAGTAGTAAATGTGCTCTGAAATTGCCAATCAAATATCGTTTTGTGCCTAGAATCACACCATGAGTCTGTGTGCACACAGGAATTGCTGTCAGAGATTTAATTTGTGTTGCTCTTGTTCTGTAAGACTTGCACACGTAGGAAAGGGGCAGCTTGTTTTCTTGAACTGTGATGGTTAGCATTCAGCACAAATCACTATCTCATAGATGAGAGGCAAATGGTAACACATTTGAAAACAACAGGGTAGATTTTCCTTCCACTCCTGCAATGGGTGAGGTAGTTCCTACATGTTCAAAACTCCAATTAACCCTTACCACAGGTGATCTTACATACATCTCTGCAGTCTTCATGCAGTTGTGTAAGCGCCCATGCAGATCTCTCTTGCACCTGACAATACACAGTCTCCAGAAACACACTCTTAGCACACAGGCAGCTGCTTCTCCTGCATTCCCATGCTTACTATTCAGCACTGTGTGGTATTTCAGATAGCAGTGTGTAACGCTAACACATTCAACATCACCAAGGCTCATTTCCTTTGCTCTAGTCTAATCACTCACCCAGGTTCCACATGCTCATGGTCTCAAGTAGTTGTTAGGACATGTGCTCTTTTCTGCCTCTCTAAACTATAAGGAAAATGTGTCAGGCTGTTACAGTAATTATCACTTGCTCTACCACAGTAGTAAATGTGCTTTGAAATTGCCAATCAAATATCGTTTTCCGCCTAGAATCACACCATGAGTCTGTGTGCACACAGGAATTGTTGTCAGAGATTTAATTCGTGTTGCTCTTGTTCTGTTAGACTTGCACTCGTAGCAAAGGGGCAGCTTGCTTTCTTTTCTTGAACTGTGATGGTTAGCATTCAGCACAAATCACTATCTCACAGATGAGAGGCAAATCGTAACACATTTGAAAACAACAGGGTAGATTTTCCTTCCACTCCTGCAATGGGTGAGGTAGTTCCTACATGTTCAAAACTCCAATTAACCCTTACCACAGGTGATCTTACATACATCTCTGCAGTCTTCATGCAGTTGTGTAAGCGTACATGCACCTGACAATACACAGTCTCCAGAAACACACTCTTAGCACACAGGCAGCTGCTTCTCCTGCATTCCCATGCTTACTATTCAGCACTGTGTGGTATTTCAGATAGCAGTGTGTAACGCTAACACATTCAACATCACCAAGGCTCATTTCCTTTGCTCTAGGCTAATCACTCACCCAGGTTCTACATGCTCATGGTCTCCAGTAGCTGTTAGGACATGTGCTCTTTTCTGCCTCTCTAAACTATAAGGAAAATGTGTCAGGCTGTTACAGTAATTATCACTTGCTCTACCACAGTAGTAAATGTGCTCTGAAATTGCCAATCAAATATCGTTTTCTGCCTAGAATCACACCATGAGTCTGTGTGCACACAGGAATTGTTGTCAGAGATTTAATTTGTGTTGCTCTTGTTCTGTAAGACTTGCACTCGTAGGAAAGGGGCAGCTTGTTTTCTTGAACTGTGATGGTTAGCATTCAGCACAAATCACTATCTCACAGATGAGAGGCAAATGGTAACACATTTGAAAACAGCAGGGTAGATTTTCCTTCACTTCCTGCAATGGGTGAGGTAGTTCCTACATGTTCAAAACTCCAATTAACCCTTACCACAGGTGATCTTACATACATCTCTGCAGTCTTCATGCAGTTGTGTAAGCGTCCATGCAGATCTCTCTTGCACCTGACAATACACAGTCTCCAGAAACACACTCTTAGCACACAGGCAGCTGTTTCTCCTGCACTCCCATGCTTACTATTCAGCACTGTGTGGTATTTCAGATAGCAGTGTGTAACGCTAACTCATTCAACATCACCAAGGCTCATTTCCTTTGCTCTAGTCAAATCACTCACCCAGGTTCCACATGCTCATGGTCTCAAGTAGCTGTTAGGACATGTGCTCTTTTCTGCCTCTCTAAACTATAAGGAAAATGTGTCAGGCTGTTACAGTAATTATCACTTGCTCTACCACAGTAGTAAATGTGCTTTGAAATTGCCAATCAAATATCGTTTTCCGCCTAGAATCACACCATGAGTCTGTGTGCACACAGGAATTGTTGTCAGAGATTTAATTCGTGTTGCTCTTGTTCTGTAAGACTTGCACTCGTAGGAAAGGGGCAGCTTGCTTTCTTTTCTTGAACTGTGATGGTTAGCATTCAGCACAAATCACTATCTCACAGATGAGAGGCAAATGGTAACACATTTGAAAACAACAGGGTAGATTTTCCTTCCACTCCTGCAATGGGTGAGGTAGTTCCTACATGTTCAAAACTCCAATTAACCCTTACCACAGGTGATCTTACATACATCTCTGCAGTCTTCATGCAGTTGTGTAAGCGTCCATGCAGATCTCTCTTGCACCTGACAATACACAGTCTCCAGAAACACACTCTTAGCACACAGGCAGCTGCTTCTCCTGCATTCCCATGCTTACTATTCAGCACTGTGTGGTATTTCAGATAGCAGTGTGTAACGCTAACACATTCAACATCACCAAGGCTCATTACCTTTGCTCTAGGCTAATCACTCACCCAGGTTCTACATGCTCATGGTCTCAAGTAGCTGTTAGGACATGTGCTCTTTTCTGCCTCTCTAAACTATAAGGAAAATGTGTCAGGCTGTTACAGTAATTATCACTTGCTCTACCACAGTAGTAAATTTGCTCTGAAATTGCCAATCAAATATCTTTTTCTGCCTAGAATCACACCATGAGTCTGTGTGCACACAGGAATTGTTGTCAGAGATTTAATTCGTGTTGCTCTTGTTCTGTAAGACTTGCACTCGTAGGAAAGGGGCAGCTTGTTTTCTTGAACTGTGATGGTTAGCATTCAGCACAAATCACTATCTCACAGATGAGAGGCAAATGGTAACACATTTGAAAACAGCAGGGTAGATTTTCCTTCACCTCCTGCAATGGGTGAGGTAGTTCCTACATGTTCAAAACTCCAATTAACCCTTACCACAGGTGATCTTACATACATCTCTGCAGTCTTCATGCAGTTGTGTAAGCGTCCATGCAGATCTCTCTTGCACTGACAATACACAGTCTCCAGAAACACACTCTTAGCACACAGGCAGCTGTTTCTCCTGCACTCCCATGCTTACTATTCAGCACTGTGTGGTATTTCAGATAGCAGTGTGTAACGCTAACTCATTCAACATCACCAAGGCTCATTTCCTTTGCTCTAGTCTAATCACTCACCCAGGTTCCACATGCTCATGGTCTCAAGTAGCTGTTAGGACATGTGCTCTTTTCTGCCTCTCTAAACTATAAGGAAAATGTGTCAGGCTGTTACAGTAATTATCACTTGCTCTACCACAGTAGTAAATGTGCTTTGAAATTGCCAATCAAATATCGTTTTCCGCCTAGAATCACACCATGAGTCTGTGTGCACACAGGAATTGTTGTCAGAGATTTAATTCGTGTTGCTCTTGTTCTGTAAGACTTGCACTCGTAGGAAAGGGGCAGCTTGCTTTCTTTTCTTGAACTGTGATGGTTAGCATTCAGCACAAATCACTATCTCACAGATGAGAGGCAAATGGTAACACATTTGAAAACAACAGGGTAGATTTTCCTTCCACTCCTGCAATGGGTGAGGTAGTTCCTACATGTTCAAAACTCCAATTAACCCTTACCACAGGTGATCTTACATACATCTTTGCAGTCTTCATTCAGTTGTGTAAGCGTCCATGCAGATCTCTCTTGCACCTGACAATACACAGTCTCCAGAAACACACTCTTAGCACACAGGCTGCAGCTTCTCCTGCATTCCCATGCTTACTATTCAGCACTGTGTGGTATTTCAGATAGCAGTGTGTAACGCTAACACATTCAACATCACCAAGGCTCATTTCCTTTGCTCTAGTCTAATCACTCACCCAGGTTCCACATGCTCATGGTCTCAAGTGGCTGTTAGGACATGTGCTCTTTTCTGCCTCTCTAAACTATAAGGAAAATGTGTCAGGCTGTTACAGTAATTATCACTTGCTCTACCACAGTAGTAAATGTGCTTTGAAATTGCCAATCAAATATCGTTTTCCGCCTAGAATCACACCATGAGTCTGTGTGCACACAGGAATTGTTGTCAGAGATTTAATTTGTGTTGCTCTTGTTCTGTAAGACTTGCACTCGTAGGAAAGGGGCAGCTTGTTTTCTTGAACTGTGATGGTTAGCATTCAGCACAAATCACTATCTCACAGATGAGAGGCAAATGGTAACACATTTGAAAACAACAGGGTACATTTTCCTTCCACTCCTGCAATGGGTGAGGTAGTTCCTACATGTTCAAAACTCCAATTAACCCTTACCACAGGTGATCTTACATACATCTCTGCAGTCTTCATGCAGTTGTGTAAGTGTCCATGCAGATCTCTCTTGCACCTGACAATACACAGTCTCCAGAAACACACTCTTAGCACACAGGCAGCTGCTTCTCCTGCATTCCCATGCTTACTATTCAGCACTGTGTGGTATTTCAGATAGCAGTGTGTAACGCTAACACATTCAACATCACCAAGGCTCATTTCCTTTGCTCTAGTCTAATCACTCACCCAGGTTCCACATGCTCATGGTCTCAAGTAGCTGTTAGGACATGTGCTCTTTTCTGCCTCTCTACACTATAAGGAAAATGTGTCAGGCTGTTACAGTAATTATCACTTGCTCTACCACAGTAGTAAATGTGCTTTGAAATTGCCAATCAAATATCGTTTTCCGCCTAGAATCACACCATGAGTCTGTGTGCACACAGGAATTGTTGTCAGAGATTTAATTCGTGTTGCTCTTGTTCTGTAAGACTTGCACTCGTAGGAAAGGGGCAGCTTGCTTTCTTGAACTGTGATGGTTAGCATTCAGCACAAATCACTATCTCACAGATGAGAGGCAAATGGTAACACATTTGAAAACAACAGGGTAGATTTTCGTTCCACTCCTGCAATGGGTGAGGTAGTTCCTACATGTTCAAAACTCCAATTAACCCTTATCACAGGTGATCTTACATACATCTCTGCAGTCTTCATGCAGTTGTGTAAGCGTCCATGCAAATCTCTCTTGCGCCTGACAATACACAGTCTCCAGAAACACACTCTTAGCACACAGGCAGCTGCTTCTCCTGCATTCCCATGCTTACTATTCAGCACTGTGTGGTATTTCAGATAGCAGTGTGTAACGCTAACACATTCAACATCACCAAGGCTCATTTCCTTTGCTCTAGGCTAATCATTCACCCAGGTTCCACATGCTCATGGTCTCAAGTAGCTGTTAGGACATGTGCTCTTTTCTGCCTCTCTAAACTATAAGGAAAATATGTCAGGCTGTTACAGTAATTATCACTTGCTCTACCACAGTAGTAAATGTGCTCTGAAATTGCCAATCAAATATCGTTTTGTGCCTAGAATCACACCATGAGTCTGTGTGCACACAGGAATTGCTGTCAGAGATTTAATTTGTGTTGCTCTTGTTCTGTAAGACTTGCACACGTAGGAAAGGGGCAGCTTGTTTTCTTGAACTGTGATGGTTAGCATTCAGCACAAATCACTATCTCACAGATGAGAGGCAAATGGTAACACATTTGAAAACAACAGGGTAGATTTTCCTTCCACTCCTGCAATGGGTGAGGTAATTCCTACATGTTCAAAACTCCAATTAACCCTTACCACAGGTGATCTTACATACATCTCTGCAGTCTTCATGCAGTTGTGTAAGCGTCCATGCAGATCTCTCTTGCACCTGACAATACACAGTCTCCAGAAACACACTCTTAGCACACAGGCAGCTGCTTCTCCTGCATTCCCATGCTTACTATTCAGCACTGTGTGGTATTTCAGATAGCAGTGTGTAACGCTAACACATTCAACATCACCAAGGCTCATTTCCTTTGCTCTAGTCTAATCACTCACCCAGGTTCCACATGCTCATGGTCTCAAGTAGCTGTTAGGACATGTGCTCTTTTCTGCCTCTAAACTATAAGGAAAATGTGTCAGGCTGTTACAGTAATTATCACTTGCTCTACCAGAGTAGTAAATGTGCTTTGAAATTGCCAATCAAATATCGTTTTCCGCCTAGAATCACACCATGAGTCTGTGTGCACACAGGAATTGTTGTCAGAGATTTAATTTGTGTTGCTCTTGTTCTGTAAGACTTGCACTCGTAGGAAAGGGGCAGCTTGCTTTCTTGAACTGTGATGGTTAGCATTCAGCACAAATCACTATCTCACAGATGAGAGGCAAATGGTAACACATTTGAAAACAACAGGGTAGATTTTCGTTCCACTCCTGCAATGGGTGAGGTAGTTCCCACATGTTCAAAACTCCAATTAACCCTTACCACAGGTGATCTTACATACATCTCTGCAGTCTTCATGCAGTTGTGTAAGCGTCCATGCAGATCTCTCTTGCAGCTGACAATACACAGTCTCCAGAAACACACTCTTAGCACACAGGCAGCTGCTTCTCCTGCATTCCCATGCTTACTATTCAGCACTGTGTGGTATTTCAGATAGCAGTGTGTAACGCTAACACATTCAACATCACCAAGGCTCATTTCCTTTGCTCTAGGCTAATCACTCACCCAGGTTCCACATGCTCATGGTCTCAAGTAGCTGTTAGGACATGTGCTGTTTTCTGCCTCTCTAAACTATAAGGAAAATGTGTCAGGCTGTTACAGTAATTATCACTTGCTCTACCACAGTAGTAAAGGTGCTCTGAAATTGCCAATCAAATATCGTTTTCTGCCTGGAATCACACCATGAGTCTGTGTGCACACAGGAATTGTTATCAGAGATTTAATTCGTGTTGCTCTTGTTCTGTAAGACTTGCACTCGTAGCAAAGGGGCAGCTTGCTTTCTTTTCTTGAACTGTGATGGTTAGCATTCAGCACAAATCACTATCTCACAGATGAGAAGCAAATGGTAACACATTTGAAAACAACAGGGTAGATTTTCCTTCCACTCCTGCAATGGGTGAGGTAGTTCCTACATGTTCAAAACTCCAATTAACCCTTACCACAGGTGATCTTACATACATCTCTGCAGTCTTCATGCAGTTGTGTAAGCGTCCATGCAGATCTCTCTTGCACCTGAAAATACACAGTCTCCAGAAACACACTCTGAGCACACAGGCAGCTGCTTCTCCTGCATTCCCATGCTTACTATTCAGCACTGTGTGGTATTTCAGATAGCAGTGTGTAACGCTAACACATTCAACATCACCAAGGCTCATTCCCTTTGCTCTAGGCTAATCACTCACCCAGGTTCTACATGCTCATGGTCTCCAGTAGCTGTTAGGACATGTGCTCTTTTCTGCCTCTCTAAACTATAAGGAAAATGTGTCAGGCTGTTACAGTAATTATCACTTGCTCTACCACAGTAGTAAATGTGCTCTGAAATTGCCAATCAAATATCATTTTCTGCCTAGAATCACACCATGAGTCTGTGTGCACACAGGAATTGTTGTCAGAGATTTAATTCGTGTTGCTCTTGTTCTGTAAGACTTTCACTCGTAGGAAAGGGGCAGCTTGTTTTCTTGAACTGTGATGGTTAGCATTCAGCACAAATCACTATCTCACAGATGAGAGGCAAATGGTAACACATTTGAAAACAGCAGGGTAGATTTTCCTTCACCTCCTGCAATGGGTGAGGTAGTTCCTACATGTTCAAAACTCCAATTAACCCTTACCACAGGTGATCTTACATACATCTCTGCAGTCTTCATGCAGTTGTGTAAGCGTCCATGCAGATCTCTCTTGCACCTGACAATACACAGTCTCCAGAAACACACTCTTAGCATACAGGCAGCTGTTTCTCCTGCACTCCCATGCTTACTATTCAGCACTGTGTGGTATTTCAGATAGCAGTGTGTAACGCTAACTCATTCAACATCACCAAGGCTCATTTCCTTTGCTCTAGTCAAATCACTCACCCAGGTTCCACATGCTCATGGTCTCAAGTAGCTGTTAGGACATGTGCTCTTTTCTGCCTCTCTAAACTATAAGGAAAATGTGTCAGGCTGTTACAGTAATTATCACTTGCTCTACCACAGTAGTAAATGTGCTTTGAAATTGCCAATCAAATATCGTTTTCCGCCTAGAATCACACCATGAGTCTGTGTGCACACAGGAATTGTTGTCAGAGATTTAATTCGTGTTGCTCTTGTTCTGTAAGACTTGCACTCGTAGGAAAGTGGCAGCTTGCTTTCTTTTCTTGAACTGTGATGGTTAGCATTCAGCACAAATCACTATCTCACAGATGAGAGGCAAATGGTAACACATTTGAAAACAACAGGGTAGATTTTCCTTCCACTCCTGCAATGGGTGAGGTAGTTCCTACATGTTCAAAACTCCAATTAACCCTTACCACAGGTGATCTTACATACATCTCTGCAGTCTTCATGCAGTTGTGTAAGCGTCCATGCAGATCTCTCTTGCACCTGACAATACACAGTCTCCAGAAACACACTCTTAGCACACAGGCAGCTGCTTCTCCTGCATTCCCATGCTTACTATTCAGCACTGTGTGGTATTTCAGATAGCAGTGTGTAACGCTAACACATTCAACATCACCAAGGCTCATTTCCTTTGCTCTAGGCTAATCACTCACCCAGGTTCTACATGCTCATGGTCTCCAGTAGCTGTTAGGACATGTGCTCTTTTCTGCCTCTCTAAACTATAAGGAAAATGTGTCAGGCTGTTACAGTAATTATCACTTGCTCTACCACAGTAGTAAATGTGCTCTGAAATTGCCAATCAAATATCGTTTTCTGCCTGGAATCACACCATGAGTCTGTGTGCACACAGGAATTGTTGTCAGAGATTTAATTCGTGTTGCTCTTGTTCTGTAAGACTTGCACTCGTAGCAAAGGGGCAGCTTGCTTTCTTTTCTTGAACTGTGATGGTTAGCATTCAGCACAAATCACTATCTCACAGATGAGAGTCAAATGGTAACACATTTGAAAACAACAGGGTAGATTTTCCTTCCACTCCTGCAATGGGTGAGGTAGTTCCTACATGTTCAAAACTCCAATTAACCCTTACCACAGGTGATCTTACATACATCTCTGCAGTCTTCATGCAGTTGTGTAAGCGTCCATGCAGATCTCTCTTGCACCTGACAATACACAGTCTCCAGAAACACACTCTTAGCACACAGGCAGCTGCTTCTCCTGCATTCCCATGCTTACTATTCAGCACTGTGTGGTATTTCAGATAGCAGTGTGTAACGCTAACACATTCAACATCACCAAGGCTCATTCCCTTTGCTCTAGGCTAATCACTCACCCAGGTTCTACATGCTCATGGTCTCCAGTAGCTGTTAGGACATGTGCTCTTTTCTGCCTCTCTAAACTATAAGGAAAATGTGTCAGGCTGTTACAGTAATTATGACTTGCTCTACCACAGTAGTAAATGTGCTCTGAAATTGCCAATCAAATATCATTTTCTGCCTAGAATCACACCATGAGTCTGTGTGCACACAGGAATTGTTGTCAGAGATTTAATTCGTGTTGCTCTTGTTCTGTAAGACTTGCACTCGTAGGAAAGGGGCAGCTTGTTTTCTTGAACTGTGATGGTTAGCATTCAGCACAAATCACTATCTTACAGATGAGAGGCAAATGGTAACACATTTGAAAACAGCAGGGTAGATTTTCCTTCACCTCCTGCAATGGGTGAGGTAGTTCCTACATGTTCAAAACTCCAATTAACCCTTACCACAGGTGATCTTACATACATCTCTGCAGTCTTCATGCAGTTGTGTAAGCGTCCATGCAGATCTCTCTTGCACCTGACAATACACAGTCTCCAGAAACTCACTCTTAGCACACAGGCAGCTGTTTCTCCTGCACTCCCATGCTTACTATTCAGCACTGTGTGGTATTTCAGATAGCAGTGTGTAACGCTAACTCATTCAACATCACCAAGGCTCATTTCCTTTGCTCTAGTCAAATCACTCACCCAGGTTCCACATGCTCATGGTCTCAAGTAGCTGTTAGGACATGTGCTCTTTTCTGCCTCTCTAAACTATAAGGAAAATGTGTCAGGCTGTTACAGTAATTATCACTTGCTCTACCACAGTAGTAAATGTGCTTTGAAATTGCCAATCAAATATCGTTTTCCGCCTAGAATCACACCATGAGTCTGTGTGCACACAGGAATTGTTGTCAGAGATTTAATTCGTGTTGCTCTTGTTCTGTAAGACTTGCACTCGTAGGAAAGGGGCAGCTTGCTTTCTTTTCTTGAACTGTGATGGTTAGCATTCAGCACAAATCACTATCTCACAGATGAGAGGCAAATGGTAACACATTTGAAAACAACAGGGTAGATTTTCCTTCCACTCCTGCAATGGGTGAGGTTGTTCCTACATGTTCAAAACTCCAATTAACCCTTACCACAGGTGATCTTACATACATCTCGTCAGTCTTCATGCAGTTGTGTAAGCGTCCATGCAGATCTCTCTTGCACCTGACAATACACAGTCTCCAGAAACACACTCTTAGCACACAGGCAGCTGCTTCTCCTGCATTCCCATGCTTACTATTCAGCACTGTGTGGTATTTCAGATAGCAGTGTGTAACGCTAACACATTCAACATCACCAAGGCTCATTACCTTTGCTCTAGGCTAATCACTCACCCTGGTTCTACATGCTCATGGTCTCAAGTAGCTGTTAGGACATGTGCTCTTTTCTGCCTCTCTAAACTATAAGGAAAATGTGTCAGGCTGTTACAGTAATTATCACTTGCTCTACCACAGTAGTAAATGTGCTCTGAAATTGCCAATCAAATATCGTTTTCTGCCTAGAATCACACCATGAGTCTGTGTGCACATAGGAATTGTTGTCAGAGATTTAATTCGTGTTGCTCTTGTTCTGTAAGACTTGCACTCGTAGGAAAGAGACAGCTTGTTTTCTTGAACTGTGATGGTTAGCATTCAGCACAAATCACTATCTCACAGATGAGAGGCAAATGGTAACACATTTGAAAACAACAGGGTACATTTTCCTTCACCTCCTGCAATGGGTGAGGTAGTTCCTACATGTTCAAAACTCCAATTAATCCTTACCACAGGTGATCTTACATACATCACTGCAGTCTTCATGCAGTTGTGCAAGCGTCCATGCAGATCTCTCTTGCACCTGACAATACACAGTCTCCAGAAACACACTCTTAGCACACAGGCAGCTGCTTCTCCTGCATTCCCATGCTTACTATTCAGCACTGTGAGGTATTTCAGATAGCAGTGTGTAACGCTAACACATTCAACATCACCAAGGCTCATTTCCTTTGCTCTAGTCTAATCACTCACCCAGGTTCCACATGCTCATGGTCTCAAGTAACTGTTAGGACATGTGCTCTTTTCTGCCTCTCTGAACTATAAGGAAAATGTGTCAGGCTGTTACAGTAATTATCACTTGCTCTACCACAGTGGTAAATGTGCTTTGAAATTGCCAATCAAATATCGTTTTCTGCCTAGAATCACACCATGAGTCTGTGTGCACACAGGAATTGTTGTCAGAGATTTAATTTGTGTTGCTCTTGTTCTGTAAGACTTGCACTCGTAGGAAAGGGGCAGCTTGTTTTCTTGAACTGTGATGGTTAGCATTCAGCACAAATCACTATCTCACAGATGAGAGGCAAATGGTAACACATTTGAAAACAACAGGGTACATTTTCCTTCTACTCCTGCAATGGGTGAGGTAGTTCCTACATGTTCAAAACTCCAATTAACCCTTACCACAGGTGATCTTACATACATCTCTGCAGTCTTCATGCAGTTGTGCAAGCGTCCATGAAGATCTCTCTTGCACCTGACAATACACAGTCTCCAGAAACACATTCTTAGCACACAGGCAGCTGCTTCTCCTGCATTCCCATGCTTACTATTCAGCACTGTGTGGTATTTCAGATAGAAGTGTGCAACGCTAACACATTCACCATCACCAAGGCTCATTTCCTTTGCTCTTGTCTAATCACTCACCCAGGTTCCACATGCTCATGGTCTCAAGTAGCTGTTAGGACATGTGCTCTTTCCTGCCTCTCTAAACTATAAGCAAAATGTGTCAGGCTGTTACAGTAATTATCACTTGCTCTACCACAGTAGTAAATGTGCTTTGAAATTGCCAATCAAATATCGTTTTCCGCCTAGAATCACACCATGAGTCTGTGTGCACACAGGAATTGTTGTCAGAGATTTAATTTGTGTTGCTCTTGTTCTGTAAGACTTGCACTCGTAGGAAAGGGGCAGCTTGCTTTCTTGAACTGTGATGGTTAGCATTCAGCACAAATCACTATCTCACAGATGAGAGGCAAATGGTAACACGTTTGAAAACAACAGGGTAGATTTTCCTTCCACTCCTGCAATGGGTGAGGTAGTTCCTACATGTTCAAAACTCCAATTAACCCTTACCACAGGTGATCTTACATACATCTTTGCAGTCTTCATTCAGTTGTGTAAGCGTCCATGCAGATCTCTCTTGCACCTGACAATACACAGTCTCCAGAAACACACTCTTAGCACACAGGCTGCTGCTTCTCCTGCATTCCCATGCTTACTATTCAGCACTGTGTGGTATTTCAGATAGCAGTGTGTAACGCTAACACATTCAACATCACCAAGGCTCATTTCCTTTGCTCTAGTCTAATCACTCACCCAGGTTCCACATGCTCATGGTCTCAAGTAGCTGTTAGGACATGTGCTCTTGTCTGCCTCTCTAAACTATAAGGAAAATGTGTCAGGCTGTTACAGTAATTATCACTTGCTCTACCACAGTAGTAAATGTGCTCTGAAATTGCCAATCAAATATCGTTTTGTGCCTAGAATCACACCATGAGTCTGTGTGCACACAGGAATTGCTGTCAGAGATTTAATTTGTGTTGCTCTTGTTCTGTAAGACTTGCACACGTAGGAAAGGGGCAGCTTGTTTTCTTGAACTGTGATGGTTAGCATTCAGCACAAATCACTATCTCACAGATGAGAGGCAAATGGTAACACATTTGAAAATAACAGGGTAGATTTTCCTTCCACTCCTGCAATGGGTGAGGTAGTTCCTACATGTTCAAAACTCCAATTAACCCTTACCACAGGTGATCTTACATACATCTCTGCAGTCTTCATGCAGTTGTGTAAGCGCCCGTGCAGATCTCTCTTGCACCTGACAATACACAGTCTCCAGAAACACACTCTTAGCACACAGGCAGCTGCTTCTCCTGCATTCCCATGCTTACTATTCAGCACTGTGTGGTATTTCAGATAGCAGTGTGTAACGCTAACACATTCAACATCACCAAGGCTCATTTCCTTTGCTCTTGTCTAATCACTCACCCAGGTTCCACATGCTCATGGTCTCAAGTAGCTGTTAGGACATGTGCTCTTTTCTGCCTCTCTAAACTATAAGGAAAATGTGTCAGGCTGTTACAGTAATTATCACTTGCTCTACCACAGTAGTAAATGTGCTTTGAAATTGCCAATCAAATATCGTTTTCCGCCTAGAATCACACCATGAGTCTGTGTGCACACAGGAATTGTTGTCAGAGATTTAATTCGTGTTGCTCTTGTTCTGTAAGACTTGCACTCGTAGCAAAGGGGCAGCTTGCTTTCTTTTCTTGAACTGTGATGGTTAGCATTCAGCACAAATCACTATCTCACAGATGAGAGGCAAATGGTAACACATTTGAAAACAACAGGGTAGATTTTCCTTCCACTCCTGCAATGGGTGAGGTAGTTCCTACATGTTCAAAACTCCAATTAACCCTTACCACAGGTGATCTTACATACATCTCTGCAGTCTTCATGCAGTTGTGTAAGCGTCCATGCAGATCTCTCTTGCACCTGACAATACACAGTCTCCAGAAACACACTCTTAGCACACAGGCAGCTGCTTCTCCTGCATTCCCATGCTTACTATTCAGCACTGTGTGGTATTTCAGATAGCAGTGTGTAACGCTAACACATTCAACATCACCAAGGCTCATTTCCTTTGCTCTAGGCTAATCACTCACCCAGGTTCTACATGCTCATGGTCTCCAGTAGCTGTTAGGACATGTGCTCTTTTCTGCCTCTCTAAACTATAAGGAAAATGTGTCAGGCTGTTACAGTAATTATCACTTGCTCTACCACAGTAGTAAATGTGCTCTGAAATTGCCAATCAAATATCGTTTTCTGCCTAGAATCACACCATGAGCCTGTGTGCACACAGGAATTGTTGTCAGAGATTTAATTCGTGTTGCTCTTGTTCTGTAAGACTTGCACTCGTAGGAAAGGGGCAGCTTGTTTTCTTGAACTGTGATGGTTAGCATTCAGCACAAATCACTATCTCACAGATGAGAGGCAAATGGTAACACATTTGAAAACAGCAGGGTAGATTTTCCTTCACCTCCTGCAATGGGTGAGGTAGTTCCTACATGTTCAAAACTCCAATTAACCCTTACCACAGGTGATCTTACATACATCTCTGCAGTCTTCATGCAGTTGTGTAAGCGTCCATGCAGATCTCTCTTGCACCTGACAATACACAGTCTCCAGAAACACACTCTTAGCACACAGGCAGCTGTTTCTCCTGCACTCCCATGCTTACTATTCAGCACTGTGTGGTATTTCAGATAGCAGTGTGTAACGCTAACTCATTCAACATCACCAAGGCTCATTTCCTTTGCTCTAGTCAAATCACTCACCCAGGTTCCACATGCTCATGGTCTCAAGTAGCTGTTAGGACATGTGCTCTTTTCTGCCTCTCTAAACTATAAGGAAAATGTGTCAGGCTGTTACAGTAATTATCACTTGCTCTACCACAGTAGTAAATGTGCTTTGAAATTGCCAATCAAATATCGTTTTCCGCCTAGAATCACACCATGAGTCTGTGTGCACACAGGAATTGTTGTCAGAGATTTAATTCGTGTTGCTCTTGTTCTGTAAGACTTGCACTCGTAGGAAAGGGGCAGCTTGCTTTCTTTTCTTGAACTGTGATGGTTAGCATTCAGCACAAATCACTATCTCACAGATGAGAGGCAAATGGTAACACATTTGAAAACAACAGGGTAGATTTTCCTTCCACTCCTGCAATGGGTGAGGTAGTTCCTACATGTTCAAAACTCCAATTAACCCTTACCACAGGTGATCTTACATACATCTCTGCAGTCTTCATGCAGTTGTGTAAGCGTCCATGCAGATCTCTCTTGCACCTGACAATACACAGTCTCCAGAAACACACTCTTAGCACACAGGCAGCTGCTTCTCCTGCATTCCCATGCTTACTATTCAGCACTGTGTGGTATTTCAGATAGCAGTGTGTAACGCTAACACATTCAACATCACCAAGGCTCATTACCTTTGCTCTAGGCTAATCACTCACCCAGGTTCTACATGCTCATGGTCTCAAGTAGCTGTTAGGACATGTGCTCTTTTCTGCCTCTCTAAACTATAAGGAAAATGTGTCAGGCTGTTACAGTAATTATCACTTGCTCTACCACAGTAGTAAATGTGCTCTGAAATTGCCAATCAAATATCGTTTTCTGCCTAGAATCACACCATGAGTCTGTGTGCACACAGGAATTGTTGTCAGAGATTTAATTTGTGTTGCTCTTGTTCTGTAAGACTTGCACTCGTAGGAAAGGGGCAGCTTGCTTTCTTGAACTGTGATGGTTAGCATTCAGCACAAATCACTATCTCACAGATGAGAGGCAAATGGTAACACATTTGAAAACAACAGGGTAGATGTTCCTTCCACTCCTGCAATGGGTGAGGTAGTTCCTACATGTTCAAAACTCCAATTAACCCTTACCACAGGTGATCTTACATACATCTTTGCAGTCTTCATTCAGTTGTGTAAGCGTCCATGCAGATCTCTCTTGCACCTGACAATACACAGTCTCCAGAAACACACTCTTAGCACACAGGCTGCTGCTTCTCCTGCATTCCCATGCTTACTATTCAGCACTGTGTGGTATTTCAGATAGCAGTGTGTAACGCTAACACATTCAACATCACCAAGGCTCATTTCCTTTGCTCTAGTCTAATCACTCACCCAGGATCCACATGCTCATGGTCTCAAGTAGCTGTTAGGACATGTGCTCTTGTCTGCCTCTCTAAACTATAAGGAAAATGTGTCAGGCTGTTACAGTAATTATCACTTGCTCTACCACAGTAGTAAATGTGCTCTGAAATTGCCAATCAAATATCGTTTTGTGCCTAGAATCACACCATGAGTCTGTGTGCACACAGGAATTGCTGTCAGAGATTTAATTTGTGTTGCTCTTGTTCTGTAAGACTTGCACACGTAGGAAAGGGGCAGCTTGTTTTCTTGAACTGTGATGGTTAGCATTCAGCACAAATCACTATCTCACAGATGAGAGGCAAATGGTAACACATTTGAAAATAACAGGGTAGATTTTCCTTCCACTCCTGCAATGGGTGAGGTAGTTCCTACATGTTCAAAACTCCAATTAACCCTTACCACAGGTGATCTTACATACATCTCTGCAGTCTTCATGCAGTTGTGTAAGCGCCCGTGCAGATCTCTCTTGCACCTGACAATACACAGTCTCCAGAAACACACTCTTAGCACACAGGCAGCTGCTTCTCCTGCATTCCCATGCTTACTATTCAGCACTGTGTGGTATTTCAGATAGCAGTGTGTAACGCTAACACATTCAACATCACCAAGGCTCATTTCCTTTGCTCTTGTCTAATCACTCACCCAGGTTCCACATGCTCATGGTCTCAAGTAGCTGTTAGGACATGTGCTCTTTTCTGCCTCTCTAAACTATAAGGAAAATGTGTCAGGCTGTTACAGTAATTATCACTTGCTCTACCACAGTAGTAAATGTGCTTTGAAATTGCCAATCAAATATCGTTTTCCGCCTAGAATCACACCATGAGTCTGTGTGCACACAGGAATTGTTGTCAGAGATTTAATTCGTGTTGCTCTTGTTCTGTAAGACTTGCACTCGTAGCAAAGGGGCAGCTTGCTTTCTTTTCTTGAACTGTGATGGTTAGCATTCAGCACAAATCACTATCTCACAGATGAGAGGCAAATGGTAACACATTTGAAAACAACAGGGTAGATTTTCCTTCCACTCCTGCAATGGGTGAGGTAGTTCCTACATGTTCAAAACTCCAATTAACCCTTACCACAGGTGATCTTACATACATCTCTGCAGTCTTCATGCAGTTGTGTAAGCGTCCATGCAGATCTCTCTTGCACCTGACAATACACAGTCTCCAGAAACACACTCTTAGCACACAGGCAGCTGCTTCTCCTGCATTCCCATGCTTACTATTCAGCACTGTGTGGTATTTCAGATAGCAGTGTGTAACGCTAACACATTCAACATCACCAAGGCTCATTTCCTTTGCTCTAGGCTAATCACTCACCCAGGTTCTACATGCTCATGGTCTCCAGTAGCTGTTAGGACATGTGCTCTTTTCTGCCTCTCTAAACTATAAGGAAAATGTGTCAGGCTGTTACAGTAATTATCACTTGCTCTACCACAGTAGTAAATGTGCTCTGAAATTGCCAATCAAATATCGTTTTCTGCCTAGAATCACACCATGAGCCTGTGTGCACACAGGAATTGTTGTCAGAGATTTAATTCGTGTTGCTCTTGTTCTGTAAGACTTGCACTCGTAGGAAAGGGGCAGCTTGTTTTCTTGAACTGTGATGGTTAGCATTCAGCACAAATCACTATCTCACAGATGAGAGGCAAATGGTAACACATTTGAAAACAGCAGGGTAGATTTTCCTTCACCTCCTGCAATGGGTGAGGTAGTTCCTACATGTTCAAAACTCCAATTAACCCTTACCACAGGTGATCTTACATACATCTCTGCAGTCTTCATGCAGTTGTGTAAGCGTCCATGCAGATCTCTCTTGCACCTGACAATACACAGTCTCCAGAAACACACTCTTAGCACACAGGCAGCTGTTTCTCCTGCACTCCCATGCTTACTATTCAGCACTGTGTGGTATTTCAGATAGCAGTGTGTAACGCTAACTCATTCAACATCACCAAGGCTCATTTCCTTTGCTCTAGTCAAATCACTCACCCAGGTTCCACATGCTCATGGTCTCAAGTAGCTGTTAGGACATGTGCTCTTTTCTGCCTCTCTAAACTATAAGGAAAATGTGTCAGGCTGTTACAGTAATTATCACTTGCTCTACCACAGTAGTAAATGTGCTTTGAAATTGCCAATCAAATATCGTTTTCCGCCTAGAATCACACCATGAGTCTGTGTGCACACAGGAATTGTTGTCAGAGATTTAATTCGTGTTGCTCTTGTTCTGTAAGACTTGCACTCGTAGGAAAGGGGCAGCTTGCTTTCTTTTCTTGAACTGTGATGGTTAGCATTCAGCACAAATCACTATCTCACAGATGAGAGGCAAATGGTAACACATTTGAAAACAACAGGGTAGATTTTCCTTCCACTCCTGCAATGGGTGAGGTAGTTCCTACATGTTCAAAACTCCAATTAACCCTTACCACAGGTGATCTTACATACATCTCTGCAGTCTTCATGCAGTTGTGTAAGCGTCCATGCAGATCTCTCTTGCACCTGACAATACACAGTCTCCAGAAACACACTCTTAGCACACAGGCAGCTGCTTCTCCTGCATTCCCATGCTTACTATTCAGCACTGTGTGGTATTTCAGATAGCAGTGTGTAACGCTAACACATTCAACATCACCAAGGCTCATTACCTTTGCTCTAGGCTAATCACTCACCCAGGTTCTACATGCTCATGGTCTCAAGTAGCTGTTAGGACATGTGCTCTTTTCTGCCTCTCTAAACTATAAGGAAAATGTGTCAGGCTGTTACAGTAATTATCACTTGCTCTACCACAGTAGTAAATGTGCTCTGAAATTGCCAATCAAATATCGTTTTCTGCCTAGAATCACACCATGAGTCTGTGTGCACACAGGAATTGTTGTCAGAGATTTAATTTGTGTTGCTCTTGTTCTGTAAGACTTGCACTCGTAGGAAAGGGGCAGCTTGCTTTCTTGAACTGTGATGGTTAGCATTCAGCACAAATCACTATCTCACAGATGAGAGGCAAATGGTAACACATTTGAAAACAACAGGGTAGATGTTCCTTCCACTCCTGCAATGGGTGAGGTAGTTCCTACATGTTCAAAACTCCAATTAACCCTTACCACAGGTGATCTTACATACATCTTTGCAGTCTTCATTCAGTTGTGTAAGCGTCCATGCAGATCTCTCTTGCACCTGACAATACACAGTCTCCAGAAACACACTCTTAGCACACAGGCTGCTGCTTCTCCTGCATTCCCATGCTTACTATTCAGCACTGTGTGGTATTTCAGATAGCAGTGTGTAACGCTAACACATTCAACATCACCAAGGCTCATTTCCTTTGCTCTAGTCTAATCACTCACCCAGGATCCACATGCTCATGGTCTCAAGTAGCTGTTAGGACATGTGCTCTTGTCTGCCTCTCTAAACTATAAGGAAAATGTGTCAGGCTGTTACAGTAATTATCACTTGCTCTACCACAGTAGTAAATGTGCTCTGAAATTGCCAATCAAATATCGTTTTGTGCCTAGAATCACACCATGAGTCTGTGTGCACACAGGAATTGCTGTCAGAGATTTAATTTGTGTTGCTCTTGTTCTGTAAGACTTGCACACGTAGGAAAGGGGCAGCTTGTTTTCTTGAACTGTGATGGTTAGCATTCAGCACAAATCACTATCTCACAGATGAGAGGCAAATGGTAACACATTTGAAAACAACAGGGTAGATTTTCCTTCCACTCCTGCAATGGGTGAGGTAGTTCCTACATGTTCAAAACTCCAATTAACCCTTACCACAGGTGATCTTACATACATCTCTGCAGTCTTCATGCAGTTGTGTAAGCGCCCATGCAGATCTCTCTTGCACCTGACAATACACAGTCTCCAGAAACACACTCTTAGCACACAGGCAGCTGCTTCTCCTGCATTCCCATGCTTACTATTCAGCACTGTGTGGTATTTCAGATAGCAGTGTGTAACGCTAACACATTCAACATCACCAAGGCTCATTTCCTTTGCTCTAGTCTAATCACTCACCCAGGTTCCACATGCTCATGGTCTCAAGTAGCTGTTAGGACATGTGCTCTTTTCTGCCTCTCTAAACTATAAGGAAAATGTGTCAGGTTGTTACAGTAATTATCACTTGCTCTACCACAGTAGTAAATGTGCTTTGAAATTGCCAATCAAATATCGTTTTCCGCCTAGAATCACACCATGAGTCTGTGTGCACACAGGAATTGTTGTCAGAGATTTAATTCGTGTTGCTCTTGTTCTGTTAGACTTGCACTCGTAGCAAAGGGGCAGCTTGCTTTCTTTTCTTGAACTGTGATGGTTAGCATTCAGCACAAATCACTATCTCACAGATGAGAGGCAAATCGTAACACATTTGAAAACAACAGGGTAGATTTTCCTTCCACTCCTGCAATGGGTGAGGTAGTTCCTACATGTTCAAAACTCCAATTAACCCTTACCACAGGTGATCTTACATACATCTCTGCAGTCTTCATGCAGTTGTGTAAGCGTACATGCACCTGACAATACACAGTCTCCAGAAACACACTCTTAGCACACAGGCAGCTGCTTCTCCTGCATTCCCATGCTTACTATTCAGCACTGTGTGGTATTTCAGATAGCAGTGTGTAACGCTAACACATTCAACATCACCAAGGCTCATTTCCTTTGCTCTAGGCTAATCACTCACCCAGGTTCTACATGCTCATGGTCTCCAGTAGCTGTTAGGACATGTGCTCTTTTCTGCCTCTCTAAACTATAAGGAAAATGTGTCAGGCTGTTACAGTAATTATCACTTGCTCTACCACAGTAGTAAATGTGCTCTGAAATTGCCAATCAAATATCGTTTTCTGCCTAGAATCACACCATGAGTCTGTGTGCACACAGGAATTGTTGTCAGAGATTTAATTTGTGTTGCTCTTGTTCTGTAAGACTTGCACTCGTAGGAAAGGGGCAGCTTGTTTTCTTGAACTGTGATGGTTAGCATTCAGCACAAATCACTATCTCACAGATGAGAGGCAAATGGTAACACATTTGAAAACAGCAGGGTAGATTTTCCTTCACCTCCTGCAATGGGTGAGGTAGTTCCTACATGTTCAAAACTCCAATTAACCCTTACCACAGGTGATCTTACATACATCTCTGCAGTCTTCATGCAGTTGTGTAAGCGTCCATGCAGATCTCTCTTGCACCTGACAATACACAGTCTCCAGAAACACACTCTTAGCACACAGGCAGCTGTTTCTCCTGCACTCCCATGCTTACTATTCAGCACTGTGTGGTATTTCAGATAGCAGTGTGTAACGCTAACTCATTCAACATCACCAAGGCTCATTTCCTTTGCTCTAGTCAAATCACTCACCCAGGTTCCACATGCTCATGGTCTCAAGTAGCTGTTAGGACATGTGCTCTTTTCTGCCTCTCTAAACTATAAGGAAAATGTGTCAGGCTGTTACAGTAATTATCACTTGCTCTACCACAGTAGTAAATGTGCTTTGAAATTGGCAATCAAATATCGTTTTCCGCCTAGAATCACACCATGAGTCTGTGTGCACACAGGAATTGTTGTCAGAGATTTAATTCGTGTTTCTCTTGTTCTGTAAGACTTGCACTCGTAGGAAAGGGGCAGCTTGCTTTCTTTTCTTGAACTGTGATGGTTAGCATTCAGCACAAATCACTATCTCACAGATGAGAGGCAAATGGTAACACATTTGAAAACAACAGGGTAGATTTTCCTTCCACTCCTGCAATGGGTGAGGTAGTTCCTACATGTTCAAAACTCCAATTAACCCTTACCACAGGTGATCTTACATACATCTCTGCAGTCTTCATGCAGTTGTGTAAGCGTCCATGCAGATCTCTCTTGCACCTGACAATACACAGTCTCCAGAAACACACTCTTAGCACACAGGCAGCTGCTTCTCCTGCATTCCCATGCTTACTATTCAGCACTGTGTGGTATTTCAGATAGCAGTGTGTAACGCTAACACATTCAACATCACCAAGGCTCATTACCTTTGCTCTAGGCTAATCACTCACCCAGGTTCTACATGCTCATGGTCTCAAGTAGCTGTTAGGACATGTGCTCTTTTCTGCCTCTCTAAACTATAAGGAAAATGTGTCAGGCTGTTACAGTAATTATCACTTGCTCTACCACAGTAGTAAATTTGCTCTGAAATTGCCAATCAAATATCTTTTTCTGCCTAGAATCACACCATGAGTCTGTGTGCACACAGGAATTGTTGTCAGAGATTTAATTCGTGTTGCTCTTGTTCTGTAAGACTTGCACTCGTAGGAAAGGGGCAGCTTGTTTTCTTGAACTGTGATGGTTAGCATTCAGCACAAATCACTATCTCACAGATGAGAGGCAAATGGTAACACATTTGAAAACAGCAGGGTAGATTTTCCTTCACCTCCTGCAATGGGTGAGGTAGTTCCTACATGTTCAAAACTCCAATTAACCCTTACCACAGGTGATCTTACATACATCTCTGCAGTCTTCATGCAGTTGTGTAAGTGTCCATGCAGATCTCTCTTGCACCTGACAATACACAGTCTCCAGAAACACACTCTTAGCACACAGGCAGCTGCTTCTCCTGCATTCCCATGCTTACTATTCAGCACTGTGTGGTATTTCAGATAGCAGTGTGTAACGCTAACACATTCAACATCACCAAGGCTCATTTCCTTTGCTCTAGGCTAATCACTCACCCAGGTTCTACATGCTCATGGCTCCAGTAGCTGTTAGGACATGTGCTCTTTTCTGCCTCTCTAAACTATAAGGAAAATGTGTCAGGCTGTTACAGTAATTATCACTTGCTCTACCACAGTAGTAAATGTGCTCTGAAATTGCCAATCAAATATCGTTTTCTGCCTAGAATCACACCATGAGTCTGTGTGCACACAGGAATTGTTGTCAGAGATTTAATTTGTGTTGCTCTTGTTCTGTAAGACTTGCACTCGTAGGAAAGGGGCAGCTTGTTTTCTTGAACTGTGATGGTTAGCATTCAGCACAAATCACTATCTCACAGATGAGAGGCAAATGGTAACACATTTGAAAACAGCAGGGTAGATTTTCCTTCACCTCCTGCAATGGGTGAGGTAGTTCCTACATGTTCAAAACTCCAATTAACCCTTACCACAGGTGATCTTACATACATCTCTGCAGTCTTCATGCAGTTGTGTAAGCGTCCATGCAGATCTCTCTTGCACCTGACAATACACAGTCTCCAGAAACACACTCTTAGCACACAGGCAGCTGTTTCTCCTGCACTCCCATGCTTACTATTCAGCACTGTGTGGTATTTCAGATAGCAGTGTGTAACGCTAACTCATTCAACATCACCAAGGCTCATTTCCTTTGCTCTAGTCAAATCACTCACCCAGGTTCCACATGCTCATGGTCTCAAGTAGCTGTTAGGACATGTGCTCTTTTCTGCCTCTCTAAACTATAAGGAAAATGTGTCAGGCTGTTACAGTAATTATCACTTGCTCTACCACAGTAGTAAATGTGCTTTGAAATTGCCAATCAAATATCGTTTTCCGCCTAGAATCACACCATGAGTCTGTGTGCACACAGGAATTGTTGTCAGAGATTTAATTCGTGTTTCTCTTGTTCTGTAAGACTTGCACTCGTAGGAAAGGGGCAGCTTGCTTTCTTTTCTTGAACTGTGATGGTTAGCATTCAGCACAAATCACTATCTCACAGATGAGAGGCAAATGGTAACACATTTGAAAACAACAGGGTAGATTTTCCTTCCACTCCTGCAATGGGTGAGGTAGTTCCTACATGTTCAAAACTCCAATTAACCCTTACCACAGGTGATCTTACATACATCTCTGCAGTCTTCATGCAGTTGTGTAAGCGTCCATGCAGATCTCTCTTGCACCTGACAATACACAGTCTCCAGAAACACACTCTTAGCACACAGGCAGCTGCTTCTCCTGCATTCCCATGCTTACTATTCAGCACTGTGTGGTATTTCAGATAGCAGTGTGTAACGCTAACACATTCAACATCACCAAGGCTCATTACCTTTGCTCTAGGCTAATCACTCACCCAGGTTCTACATGCTCATGGTCTCAAGTAGCTGTTAGGACATGTGCTCTTTTCTCTAACTCTCTAAACTATAAGGAAAATGTGTCAGGCTGTTACAGTAATTATCACTTGCTCTACCACAGTAGTAAATTTGCTCTGAAATTGCCAATCAAATATCTTTTTCTGCCTAGAATCACACCATGAGTCTGTGTGCACACAGGAATTGTTGTCAGAGATTTAATTCGTGTTGCTCTTGTTCTGTAAGACTTGCACTCGTAGGAAAGGGGCAGCTTGTTTTCTTGAACTGTGATGGTTAGCATTCAGCACAAATCACTATCTCACAGATGAGAGGCAAATGGTAACACATTTGAAAACAGCAGGGTAGATTTTCCTTCACCTCCTGCAATGGGTGAGGTAGTTCCTACATGTTCAAAACTCCAATTAATCCTTACCACAGGTGATCTTACATACATCACTGCCGTCTTCATGCAGATGTGCAAGCGTCCATCTAGATCTCTCTTGCACCTGACAATACACAGTCTCCAGAAACACATTCTTAGCACACAGGCAGCTGCTTCTCCTGCATTCCCATGCTTACTATTCAGCACTGTGTGGTATTTCAGATAGAAGTGTGCAACGCTAACACATTCAACATCACCAAGGCTCATTTCCTTTGCTCTTGTCTAATCACTCACCCAGGTTCCACATGCTCATGGTCTCAAGTAGCTGTTAGGACATGTGCTCTTTTCTGCCTCTCTAAACTATAAGGAAAATGTGTCAGGCTGTTACAGTAATTATCACTTGCTCTACCACAGTGGTAAATGTGCTTTGAAATTGCCAATCAAATATCGTTTTCTGCCTAGAATCACACCATGAGTCTGTGTGCACACAGGAATTGTTGTCAGAGATTTAATCTGTGTTGCTCTTGTTCTGTAAGACTTGCACTCGTAGGAAAGGGGCAGCTTGTTTTCTTGAACTGTGATGGTTAGCATTCAGCACAAATCACTATCTCACAGATGAGAGGCAAATGGTAACACATTTGAAAACAACAGGGTACATTTTCCTTCCACTCCTGCAATGGGTGAGGTAGTTCCTACATGTTCAAAACTCCAATTAACCCTTACCACAGGTGATCTTACATACATCTCTGCAGTCTTCATGCAGTTGTGCAAGCGTCCATGAAGATCTCTCTTGCACCTGACAATACACAGTCTCCAGAAACACATTCTTAGCACACAGGCAGCTGCTTCTCCTGCATTCCCATGCTTACTATTCAGCACTGTGTGGTATTTCAGATAGAAGTGTGCAACGCTAACACATTCAACATCACCAAGGCTCATTTCCTTTGCTCTTGTCTAATCACTCACCCAGGTTCCACATGCTCATGGTCTCAAGTAGCTGTTAGGACATGTGCTCTTTCCTGCCTCTCTAAACTATAAGCAAAATGTGTCAGGCTGTTACAGTAATTATCACTTGCTCTACCACAGTAGTAAATGTGCTTTGAAATTGCCAATCAAATATCGTTTTCCGCCTAGAATCACACCATGAGTCTGTGTGCACACAGGAATTGTTGTCAGAGATTTAATTTGTGTTGCTCTTGTTCTGTAAGACTTGCACTCGTAGGAAAGGGGCAGCTTGCTTTCTTGAACTGTGATGGTTAGCATTCAGCACAAATCACTATCTCACAGATGAGAGGCAAATGGTAACACATTTGAAAACAACAGGGTAGATTTTCCTTCCACTCCTGCAATGGGTGAGGTAGTTCCTACATGTTCAAAACTCCAATTAACCCTTACCACAGGTGATCTTACATACATCTTTGCAGTCTTCATTCAGTTGTGAAAGCGTCCATGCAGATCTCTCTTGCACCTGACAATACACAGTCTCCATAAACACACTCTTAGCACACAGGCTGCTGCTTCTCCTGCATTCCCATGCTTACTATTCAGCACTGTGTGGTATTTCAGATAGCAGTGTGTAACGCTAACACATTCAACATCACCAAGGCTCATTTCCTTTGCTCTAGTCTAATCACTCACCCAGGTTCCACATGCTCATGGTCTCAAGTAGCTGTTAGGACATGTGCTCTTTTCTGCCTCTCTAAACTATAAGGAAAATGTGTCAGGCTGTTACAGTAATTATCACTTGCTCTACCACAGTAGTAAATGTGCTTTGAAATTGCCAATCAAATATCGTTTTCCGCCTAGAATCACACCATGAGTCTGTGTGCACACAGGAATTGTTGTCAGAGATTTAATTCGTGTTGCTCTTGTTCTGTAAGACTTGCACTCGTAGGAAAGGGGCAGCTTGTTTTCTTGAACTGTGATGGTTAGCATTCAGCACAAATCACTATCTCACAGATGAGAGGCAAATGCTAACACATTTGAAAACAGCAGGTAGATTTTCCTTCCACTCCTGCAATGGGTGAGGTAGTTCCTACATGTTCAAAACTCCAATTAATCCTTACCACAGGTGATCTTACATACATCTCTGCAGTCTTCATGCAGTTGTGCAAGGGTCCATGCAGATCTCTCTTGCACCTGACAATACACAGTCTCCAGAAACACACTCTTAGCACACAGGCAGCTGCTTCTCCTGCATTCCCATGCTTACTATTCAGCACTGTGTGGTATTTCAGATAGCAGTTTGGAACGCTAACACATTCAACATTACCAAGGCTCATTTCCTTTGCTCTAGTCTAATCACTCACCCAGGTTCCACATGCTCATGGTCTCAAGTAGCTGTTAGGACATGTGCTCTTTTCTGCCTCTCTAAACTATAAGCAAAATGTGTCAGGTTGTTACAGTAATTATCACTTGCTCTACCACAGTAGTAAATGTGCTTTGAAATTGCCAATCAAATATCGTTTTCTGCCTAGAATCACACCATGAGTCTGTGTGCACACAGGAATTGCTGTCAGAGATTTAATTCGTGTTGCTCTTGTTCTGTGAGACTTGCACTCGTAGGAAAGGGGCAGCTTGTTTTCTTGAACTGTGATGGTTAGCATTCAGCACAAATCACTATC
The DNA here is from genome assembly GCF_964204655.1 of Triturus cristatus. Classification (NCBI taxonomy): domain Eukaryota; kingdom Metazoa; phylum Chordata; class Amphibia; order Caudata; family Salamandridae; genus Triturus; species Triturus cristatus. The sequence goes on from NC_140579.1 coordinate 291,426,950, forward strand.
TCACAGATGAGAGGCACATGGTAACACATTTGAAAACAACAGGGTAGATTTTCCTTCCACTCCTGCAATGGGTGAGGTAGTTCCTACATGTTCAAAACTCCAATTAACCCTTACCACAGGTGATCTTACATACATCTCTGCAGTCTTCATGCAGTTGTGTAAGCGTCCATGCAGATCTCTCTTGCACCTGACAATACACAGTCTCCAGAAACAAACAGGCAGCTGCTTCTCCTGCATTCCCATGCTTACTATTCAGCACTGTGTGGTATTTCAGATAGCAGTGTGTAACGCTAACACATTCAACATCACCAAGGCTCATTTCCTTTGCTCTTGTCTAATCACTCACCCAGGTTCCACATGCTCATGGTCTCAAGTAGCTGCTAGGACATGTGCTCTTTTCTGCCTCTCTAAACTATAAGGAACATGTGTCAGGCTGTTACAGTAATTATCACTTGCTCTACCACAGTGGTAAATGTGCTTTGAAATTGCCTATCAAATATCGTTTTCTGCCTAGAATCACACCATGAGTCTGTGTGCACACAGGAATTGTTGTCAGAGATTTAATTCGTGTTGCTCTTGTTCTGTAAGACTTGCACTCATAGGAAAGTGGCAGCTTGTTTTCTTGAACTGTGATGGTTAGCATTCAGCACAAATCACTATCTCACAGATGAGAGGCACATGGTAACACATTTGAAAACAACAGGGTAGATTTTCCTTCCACTCCTGCAATGGGTGAGGTAGTTCCTACATGTTCAAAACTCCAATTAACCCTTACCACAGGTGATCTTACATAAATCTCTGCAGTCTTCATGCAGTTGTGTAAGCGTCCATGCAGATCTCTCTTGCACCTGACAATACACAGTCTCCAGAAACACACTCTTAGCACACAGGCAGCTGTTTCTCCTGCATTCCCATGCTTACTATTCAGCACTGTGTGGTATTTCAGATAGAAGTGTGCAACGCTAACACATTCAACATCACCAAGGCTCATTTCCTTTGCTCTTGTCTAATCACTCACCCAGGTTCCACATGCTCATGGTCTCAAGTAGCTGTTAGGACATGTGCTCTTTTCTGCCTCTCTAAACTATAAGGAAAATGTGTCAGGCTGTTACAGTAATTATCACTTGCTCTACCACAGTGGTAAATGTGCTTTGAAATTGCCAATCAAATATCGTTTTCTGCCTAGAATCACACCATGAGTCTGTGTGCACACAGGAATTGTTGTCAGAGATTTAATCTGTGTTGCTCTTGTTCTGTAAGACTTGCACTCGTAGGAAAGGGGCAGCTTGTTTTCTTGAACTGTGATGGTTAGCATTCAGCACAAATCACTATCTCACAGATGAGAGGCAAATGGTAACACATTTGAAAACAACAGGGTACATTTTCCTTCCACTCCTGCAATGGGTGAGGTAGTTCCTACATGTTCAAAACTCCAATTAACCCTTACCACAGGTGATCTTACATACATCTCTGCAGTCTTCATGCAGTTGTGCAAGCGTCCATGAAGATCTCTCTTGCACCTGACAATACACAGTCTCCAGAAACACATTCTTAGCACACAGGCAGCTGCTTCTCCTGCATTCCCATGCTTACTATTCAGCACTGTGTGGTATTTCAGATAGAAGTGTGCAACGCTAACACATTCAACATCACCAAGGCTCATTTCCTTTGCTCTTGTCTAATCACTCACCCAGGTTCCACATGCTCATGGTCTCAAGTAGCTGTTAGGACATGTGCTCTTTCCTGCCTCTCTAAACTATAAGCAAAATGTGTCAGGCTGTTACAGTAATTATCACTTGCTCTACCACAGTAGTAAATGTGCTTTGAAATTGCCAATCAAATATCGTTTTCCGCCTAGAATCACACCATGAGTCTGTGTGCACACAGGAATTGTTGTCAGAGATTTAATTTGTGTTGCTCTTGTTCTGTAAGACTTGCACTCGTAGGAAAGGGGCAGCTTGCTTTCTTGAACTGTGATGGTTAGCATTCAGCACAAATCACTATCTCACAGATGAGAGGCAAATGGTAACACATTTGAAAACAACAGGGTAGATTTTCCTTCCACTCCTGCAATGGGTGAGGTAGTTCCTACATGTTCAAAACTCCAATTAACCCTTACCACAGGTGATCTTACATACATCTTTGCAGTCTTCATTCAGTTGTGTAAGCGTCCATGCAGATCTCTCTTGCACCTGACAATACACAGTCTCCATAAACACACTCTTAGCACACAGGCTGCTGCTTCTCCTGCATTCCCATGCTTACTATTCAGCACTGTGTGGTATTTCAGATAGCAGTGTGTAACGCTAACACATTCAACATCACCAAGGCTCATTTCCTTTGCTCTAGTCTAATCACTCACCCAGGTTCCACATGCTCATGGTCTCAAGTAGCTGTTAGGACATGTGCTCTTTTCTGCCTCTCTAAACTATAAGGAAAATGTGTCAGGCTGTTACAGTAATTATCACTTGCTCTACCACAGTAGTAAATGTGCTTTGAAATTGCCAATCAAATATCGTTTTCCGCCTAGAATCACACCATGAGTCTGTGTGCACACAGGAATTGTTGTCAGAGATTTAATTCGTGTTGCTCTTGTTCTGTAAGACTTGCACTCGTAGGAAAGGGGCAGCTTGTTTTCTTGAACTGTGATGGTTAGCATTCAGCACAAATCACTATCTCACAGATGAGAGGCAAATGCTAACACATTTGAAAACAGCAGGTAGATTTTCCTTCCACTCCTGCAATGGGTGAGGTAGTTCCTACATGTTCAAAACTCCAATTAATCCTTACCACAGGTGATCTTACATACATCTCTGCAGTCTTCATGCAGTTGTGCAAGCGTCCATGCAGATCTCTCTTGCACCTGACAATACACAGTCTCCAGAAACACACTCTTAGCACACAGGCAGCTGCTTCTCCTGCATTCCCATGCTTACTATTCAGCACTGTGTGGTATTTCAGATAGCAGTTTGGAACGCTAACACATTCAACATTACCAAGGCTCATTTCCTTTGCTCTAGTCTAATCACTCACCCAGGTTCCACATGCTCATGGTCTCAAGTAGCTGTTAGGACATGTGCTCTTTTCTGCCTCTCTAAACTATAAGCAAAATGTGTCAGGTTGTTACAGTAATTATCACTTGCTCTACCACAGTAGTAAATGTGCTTTGAAATTGCCAATCAAATATCGTTTTCTGCCTAGAATCACACCATGAGTCTGTGTGCACACAGGAATTGCTGTCAGAGATTTAATTCGTGTTGCTCTTGTTCTGTGAGACTTGCACTCGTAGGAAAGGGGCAGCTTGTTTTCTTGAACTGTGATGGTTAGCATTCAGCACAAATCACTATCTCACAGATGAGAGGCACATGGTAACACATTTGAAAACAACAGGGTAGATTTTCCTTCCACTCCTGCAATGGGTGAGGTAGTTCCTACATGTTCAAAACTCCAATTAACCCTTACCACAGGTGATCTTACATACATCTCTGCAGTCTTCATGCAGTTGTGTAAGCGTCCATGCAGATCTCTCTTGCACCTGACAATACACAGTCTCCAGAAACAAACAGGCAGCTGCTTCTCCTGCATTCCCATGCTTACTATTCAGCACTGTGTGGTATTTCAGATAGCAGTGTGTAACGCTAACACATTCAACATCACCAAGGCTCATTTCCTTTGCTCTTGTCTAATCACTCACCCAGGTTCCACATGCTCATGGTCTCAAGTAGCTGCTAGGACATGTGCTCTTTTCTGCCTCTCTAAACTATAAGGAACATGTGTCAGGCTGTTACAGTAATTATCACTTGCTCTACCACAGTGGTAAATGTGCTTTGAAATTGCCTATCAAATATCGTTTTCTGCCTAGAATCACACCATGAGTCTGTGTGCACACAGGAATTGTTGTCAGAGATTTAATTCGTGTTGCTCTTGTTCTGTAAGACTTGCACTCATAGGAAAGTGGCAGCTTGTTTTCTTGAACTGTGATGGTTAGCATTCAGCACAAATCACTATCTCACAGATGAGAGGCAAATGGTAACACATTTGAAAACAACAGGGTAGATTTTCCTTCCACTCCTGCAATGGGTAAGGTAGTTCCTACATGTTCAAAACTCCAATTAATCCTTACCACAGGTGATCTTACATACATCTCTGCAGTCTTCATGCAGTTGTGCAAGCGTCCATGCAGATCTCTCTTGCACCTGACAATACACAGTCTCCAGAAACACACTCTTAGCACACAGGCAGCTGCTTCTCCTGCATTCCCATGCTTACTATTCAGCACTGTGTGGTATTTCAGATAGCAGTTTGGAACGCTAACACATTCAACATTACCAAGGCTCATTTCCTTTGCTCTAGTCTAATCACTCACCCAGGTTCCACATGCTCATGGTCTCAAGTAGCTGTTAGGACATGTGCTCTTTTCTGCCTCTCTAAACTATAAGCAAAATGTGTCAGGCTGTTACAGTAATTATCACTTGCTCTACCACAGTAGTAAATGTGCTTTGAAATTGCCAATCAAATATCGTTTTCTGCCTAGAATCACACCATGAGTCTGTGTGCACACAGGAATTGCTGTCAGAGATTTAATTCGTGTTGCTCTTGTTCTGTGAGACTTGCACTCGTAGGAAAGGGGCAGCTTGTTTTCTTGAACTGTGATGGTTAGCATTCAGCACAAATCACTATCTCACAGATGAGAGGCACATGGTAACACATTTGAAAACAACAGGGTAGATTTTCCTTCCACTCCTGCAATGGGTGAGGTAGTTCCTACATGTTCAAAACTCCAATTAACCCTTACCACAGGTGATCTTACATACATCTCTGCAGTCTTCATGCAGTTGTGTAAGCGTCCATGCAGATCTCTCTTGCACCTGACAATACACAGTCTCCAGAAACAAACAGGCAGCTGCTTCTCCTGCATTCCCATGCTTACTATTCAGCACTGTGTGGTATTTCAGATAGCAGTGTGTAACGCTAACACATTCAACATCACCAAGGCTCATTTCCTTTGCTCTTGTCTAATCACTCACCCAGGTTCCACATGCTCATGGTCTCAAGTAGCTGCTAGGACATGTGCTCTTTTCTGCCTCTCTAAACTATAAGGAACATGTGTCAGGCTGTTACAGTAATTATCACTTGCTCTACCACAGTGGTAAATGTGCTTTGAAATTGCCTATCAAATATCGTTTTCTGCCTAGAATCACACCATGAGTCTGTGTGCACACAGGAATTGTTGTCAGAGATTTAATTCGTGTTGCTCTTGTTCTGTAAGACTTGCACTCATAGGAAAGTGGCAGCTTGTTTTCTTGAACTGTGATGGTTAGCATTCAGCACAAATCACTATCTCACAGATGAGAGGCAAATGGTAACACATTTGAAAACAACAGGGTAGATTTTCCTTCCGCTCCTGCAATGGGTAAGGTAGTTCCTACATGTTCAAAACTCCAATTAACCCTTACCACAGGTGATCTTACATACATCTCTGTAGTCTTCATGCAGTTGTGTAAGCGTCCATGCAGATCTCTCTTGCACCTGACAATACACAGTCTCCAGAAACACACTCTTAGCACACAGGCAGCTGTTTCTCCTGCACTCCCATGCTTACTATTCAGCACTGTGTGGTATTTCAGAAAGCAGTGTGTAACGCTAACACATTCAACATCACCAAGGCTCATTTCCTTTGCTCTAGTCTAATCACTCACCCAGGTTCCACATGCTCATGGTCTCAAGTAGCTGTTAGGACATGTGCTCTTTTCTGCCTCTCTAAACTATAAGGAAAATGTGTCAGGCTGTTACAGTAATTATCACTTGCTCTACCACAGTAGTAAATGTGCTTTGAAATTGCCAATCAAATATCGTTTTCCGCCTAGAATCACACCATGAGTCTGTGTGCACACAGGAATTGTTGTCAGAGATTTAATTTGTGTTGCTCTTGTTCTGTAAGACTTGCACTCGTAGGAACGGGGCAGCTTGCTTTCTTGAACTGTGATGGTTAGCATTCAGCACAAATCACTATCTCACAGATGAGAGGCAAATGGTAACACATTTGAAAACAACAGGGTAGATTTTCCTTCCACTCCTGCAATGGGTGAGGTAGTGCCTACATGTTCAAAACTCCAATTAACCCTTACCACAGGTGATCTTACATAAATCTCTGCAGTCTTCATGCAGTTGTGTAAGCGTCCATGCAGATCTCTCTTGCACCTGACAATACACAGTCTCCAGAAACACACTCTTAGCACACAGGCAGCTGCTTCTCCTGCAATCCCATGCTTACTATTCAGCACTGTGTGGTATTTCAGATAGCAGTGTGTAACGCTAACAGATTCAACATCACCAAGGCTCATTTCCTTTGCTCTAGTCTAATCACTCACCCAGGTTCCACATGCTCATGGTCTCAAGTAGCTGTTAGGACATGTGCTCTTTTCTGCCTCTCTAAACTATAAGCAAAATGTGTCAGGCTGTTACAGTAATTATCACTTGCTCTACCACAGTAGTAAATGTGCTTTGAAATTGCCAATCAAATATCGTTTTCTGCCTAGAATCACACCATGAGTCTGTGTGCACACAGGAATTGCTGTCAGAGATTTAATTAGTGTTGCTCTTGTTCTGTGAGACTTGCACTCGTAGGAAAGGGGCAGCTTGTTTTCTTGAACTGTGATGGTTAGCATTCAGCACAAATCACTATCTCACAGATGAGAGGCAAATGGTAACACATTTGAAAACAACAGGGTAGATTTTCCTTCCACTCCTGCAATGGGTGAGGTAGTTCCTACATGTTCAAAACTCCAATTAACCCTTACCACAGGTGATCTTACATACATCTTTGCAGTCTTCATTCAGTTGTGTAAGCGTCCATGCAGATCTCTCTTGCACCTGACAATACACAGTCTCCATAAACACACTCTTAGCACACAGGCTGCTGCTTCTCCTGCATTCCCATGCTTACTATTCAGCACTGTGTGGTATTTCAGATAGCAGTGTGTAACGCTAACACATTCAACATCACCAAGGCTCATTTCCTTTGCTCTAGTCTAATCACTCAACCAGGTTCCACATGCTCATGGTCTCAAGTAGCTGTTAGGACATGTGCTCTTTTCTGCCTCTCTAAACTATAAGGAAAATGTGTCAGGCTGTTACAGTAATTATCACTACTCTACCACAGTAGTAAATGTGCTTTGAAATTGCCAATCAAATATCGTTTTCCGCCTAGAATCACACCATGAGTCTGTGTGCACACAGGAATTGTTGTCAGAGATTTAATTCGTGTTGCTCTTGTTCTGTAAGACTTGCACTCGTAGGAAAGGGGCAGCTTGTTTTCTTGAACTGTGATGGTTAGCATTCAGCACAAATCACTATCTCACAGATGAGAGGCAAATGCTAACACATTTGAAAACAGCAGGTAGATTTTCCTTCCACTCCTGCAATGGGTGAGGTAGTTCCTACATGTTCAAAACTCCAATTAATCCTTACCACAGGTGATCTTACATACATCTCTGCAGTCTTCATGCAGTTGTGCAAGCGTCCATGCAGATCTCTCTTGCACCTGACAATACACAGTCTCCAGAAACACACTCTTAGCACACAGGCAGCTGCTTCTCCTGCATTCCCATGCTTACTATTCAGCACTGTGTGGTATTTCAGATAGCAGTTTGGAACGCTAACACATTCAACATTACCAAGGCTCATTTCCTTTGCTCTAGTCTAATCACTCACCCAGGTTCCACATGCTCATGGTCTCAAGTAGCTGTTAGGACATGTGCTCTTTTCTGCCTCTCTAAACTATAAGCAAAATGTGTCAGGTTGTTACAGTAATTATCACTTGCTCTACCACAGTAGTAAATGTGCTTTGAAATTACCAATCAAATATCGTTTTCTGCCTAGAATCACACCATGAGTCTGTGTGCACACAGGAATTGCTGTCAGAGATTTAATTCGTGTTGCTCTTGTTCTGTGAGACTTGCACTCGTAGGAAAGGGGCAGCTTGTTTTCTTGAACTGTGATGGTTAGCATTCAGCACAAATCACTATCTCACAGATGAGAGGCACATGGTAACACATTTGAAAACAACAGGGTAGATTTTCCTTCCACTCCTGCAATGGGTGAGGTAGTTCCTACATGTTCAAAACTCCAATTAACCCTTACCACAGGTGATCTTACATACATCTCTGCAGTCTTCATGCAGTTGTGTAAGCGTCCATGCAGATCTCTCTTGCACCTGACAATACACAGTCTCCAGAAACAAACAGGCAGCTGCTTCTCCTGCATTCCCATGCTTACTATTCAGCACTGTGTGGTATTTCAGATAGCAGTGTGTAACGCTAACACATTCAACATCACCAAGGCTCATTTCCTTTGCTCTTGTCTAATCACTCACCCAGGTTCCACATGCTCATGGTCTCAAGTAGCTGCTAGGACATGTGCTCTTTTCTGCCTCTCTAAACTATAAGGAACATGTGTCAGGCTGTTACAGTAATTATCACTTGCTCTACCACAGTGGTAAATGTGCTTTGAAATTGCCTATCAAATATCGTTTTCTGCCTAGAATCACACCATGAGTCTGTGTGCACACAGGAATTGTTGTCAGAGATTTAATTCGTGTTGCTCTTGTTCTGTAAGACTTGCACTCATAGGAAAGTGGCAGCTTGTTTTCTTGAACTGTGATGGTTAGCATTCAGCACAAATCACTATCTCACAGATGAGAGGCAAATGGTAACACATTTGAAAACAACAGGGTAGATTTTCCTTCCACTCCTGCAATGGGTAAGGTAGTTCCTACATGTTCAAAACTCCAATTAATCCTTACCACAGGTGATCTTACATACATCTCTGCAGTCTTCATGCAGTTGTGCAAGCGTCCATGCAGATCTCTCTTGCACCTGACAATACACAGTCTCCAGAAACACACTCTTAGCACACAGGCAGCTGCTTCTCCTGCATTCCCATGCTTACTATTCAGCACTGTGTGGTATTTCAGATAGCAGTTTGGAACGCTAACACATTCAACATTACCAAGGCTCATTTCCTTTGCTCTAGTCTAATCACTCACCCAGGTTCCACATGCTCATGGTCTCAAGTAGCTGTTAGGACATGTGCTCTTTTCTGCCTCTCTAAACTATAAGCAAAATGTGTCAGGCTGTTACAGTAATTATCACTTGCTCTACCACAGTAGTAAATGTGCTTTGAAATTGCCAATCAAATATCGTTTTCTGCCTAGAATCACACCATGAGTCTGTGTGCACACAGGAATTGCTGTCAGAGATTTAATTTGTGTTGCTCTTGTTCTGTGAGACTTGCACTTGTAGGAAAGGGGCAGCTTGTTTTCTTGAACTGTGATGGTTAGCATTCAGCACAAATCACTATCTCACAGATGAGAGGCACATGGTAACACATTTGAAAACAACAGGGTAGATTTTCCTTCCACTCCTGCAATGGGTGAGGTAGTTCCTACATGTTCAAAACTCCAATTAACCCTTACCACAGGTGATCTTACATACATCTCTGCAGTCTTCATGCAGTTGTGTAAGCGTCCATGCAGATCTCTCTTGCACCTGACAATACACAGTCTCCAGAAACAAACAGGCAGCTGCTTCTCCTGCATTCCCATGCTTACTATTCAGCACTGTGTGGTATTTCAGATAGCAGTGTGTAACGCTAACACATTCAACATCACCAAGGCTCATTTCCTTTGCTCTTGTCTAATCACTCACCCAGGTTCCACATGCTCATGGTCTCAAGTAGCTGCTAGGACATGTGCTCTTTTCTGCCTCTCTAAACTATAAGGAACATGTGTCAGGCTGTTACAGTAATTATCACTTGCTCTACCACAGTGGTAAATGTGCTTTGAAATTGCCTATCAAATATCGTTTTCTGCCTAGAATCACACCATGAGTCTGTGTGCACACAGGAATTGTTGTCAGAGATTTAATTCGTGTTGCTCTTGTTCTGTAAGACTTGCACTCGTAGGAAAGTGGCAGCTTGTTTTCTTGAACTGTGATGGTTAGCATTCAGCACAAATCACTATCTCACAGATGAGAGGCAAATGGTAATACATTTGAAAACAACAGGGTAGATTTTCCTTCCACTCCTGCAATGGGTAAGGTAGTTCCTACATGTTCAAAACTCCAATTAACCCTTACCACAGGTGATCTTACATACATCTCTGTAGTCTTCATGCAGTTGTGTAAGCGTCCATGCAGATCTCTCTTGCACCTGACAATACACAGTCTCCAGAAACACACTCTTAGCACACAGGCAGCTGTTTCTCCTGCACTCCCATGCTTACTATTCAGCACTGTGTGGTATTTCAGAAAGCAGTGTGTAACGCTAACACATTCAACATCACCAAGGCTCATTTCCTTTGCTCTAGTCTAATCACTCACCCAGGTTCCACATGCTCATGGTCTCAAGTAGCTGTTAGGACATGTGCTCTTTTCTGCCTCTCTAAACTATAAGGAAAATGTGTCAGGCTGTTACAGTAATTATCACTTGCTCTACCACAGTAGTAAATGTGCTTTGAAATTGCCAATCAAATATCGTTTTCCGCCTAGAATCACACCATGAGTCTGTGTGCACACAGGAATTGTTGTCAGAGATTTAATTTGTGTTGCTCTTGTTCTGTAAGACTTGCACTCGTAGGAACGGGGCAGCTTGCTTTCTTGAACTGTGATGGTTAGCATTCAGCACAAATCACTATCTCACAGATGAGAGGCAAATGGTAACACATTTGAAAACAACAGGGTAGATTTTCCTTCCACTCCTGCAATGGGTGAGGTAGTTCCTACATGTTCAAAACTCCAATTAACCCTTACCACAGGTGATCTTACATAAATCTCTGCAGTCTTCATGCAGTTGTGTAAGCGTCCATGCAGATCTCTCTTGCACCTGACAATACACAGTCTCCAGAAACACACTCTTAGCACACAGGCAGCTGCTTCTCCTGCAATCCCATGCTTACTATTCAGCACTGTGTGGTATTTCAGATAGCAGTGTGTAACGCTAACAGATTCAACATCACCAAGGCTCATTTCCTTTGCTCTAGTCTAATCACTCACCCAGGTTCCACATGCTCATGGTCTCAAGTAGCTGTTAGGACATGTGCTCTTTTCTGTCTCTCTAAACTATAAGCAAAATGTGTCAGGCTGTTACAGTAATTATCACTTGCTCTACCACAGTAGTAAATGTGCTTTGAAATTGCCAATCAAATATCGTTTTCTGCCTAGAATCACACCATGAGTCTGTGTGCACACAGGAATTGCTGTCAGAGATTTAATTAGTGTTGCTCTTGTTCTGTGAGACTTGCACTCGTAGGAAAGGGGCAGCTTGTTTTCTTGAACTGTGATGGTTAGCATTCAGCACAAATCACTATCTCACAGATGAGAGGCACATGGTAACACATTTGAAAACAACAGGGTAGATTTTCCTTCCACTCCTGCAATGGGTGAGGTAGTTCCTACATGTTCAAAACTCCAATTAACCCTTACCACAGGTGATCTTACATACATCTCTGCAGTCTTCATGCAGTTGTGTAAGCGTCCATGCAGATCTCTCTTGCACCTGACAATACACAGTCTCCAGAAACAAACAGGCAGCTGCTTCTCCTGCATTCCCATGCTTACTATTCAGCACTGTGTGGTATTTCAGATAGCAGTGTGTAACGCTAACACATTCAACATCACCAAGGCTCATTTCCTTTGCTCTTGTCTAATCACTCACCCAGGTTCCACATGCTCATGGTCTCAAGTAGCTGCTAGGACATGTGCTCTTTTCTGCCTCTCTAAACTATAAGGAACATGTGTCAGGCTGTTACAGTAATTATCACTTGCTCTACCACAGTGGTAAATGTGCTTTGAAATTGCCTATCAAATATCGTTTTCTGCCTAGAATCACACCATGAGTCTGTGTGCACACAGGAATTGTTGTCAGAGATTTAATTCGTGTTGCTCTTGTTCTGTAAGACTTGCACTCGTAGGAAAGTGGCAGCTTGTTTTCTTGAACTGTGATGGTTAGCATTCAGCACAAATCACTATCTCACAGATGAGAGGCAAATGGTAACACATTTGAAAACAACAGGGTAGATTTTCCTTCCACTCCTGCAATGGGTAAGGTAGTTCCTACATGTTCAAAACTCCAATTAACCCTTACCACAGGTGATCTTACATACATCTCTGTAGTCTTCATGCAGTTGTGTAAGCGTCCATGCAGATCTCTCTTGCACCTGACAATACACAGTCTCCAGAAACACACTCTTAGCACACAGGCAGCTGTTTCTCCTGCACTCCCATGCTTACTATTCAGCACTGTGTGGTATTTCAGAAAGCAGTGTGTAACGCTAACACATTCAACATCACCAAGGCTCATTTCCTTTGCTCTAGTCTAATCACTCACCCAGGTTCCACATGCTCATGGTCTCAAGTAGCTGTTAGGACATGTGCTCTTTTCTGCCTCTCTAAACTATAAGGAAAATGTGTCAGGCCTTTACAGTAATTATCACTTGCTCTACCACAGTAGTAAATGTGCTTTGAAATTGCCAATCAAATATCGTTTTCCGCCTAGAATCACACCATGAGTCTGTGTGCACACAGGAATTGTTGTCAGAGATTTAATTTGTGTTGCTCTTGTTCTGTAAGACTTGCACTCGTAGGAACGGGGCAGCTTGCTTTCTTGAACTGTGATGGTTAGCATTCAGCACAAATCACTATCTTACAGATGAGAGGCAAATGGTAACACATTTGAAAACAACAGGGTAGATTTTCCTTCCACTCCTGCAATGGGTGAGGTAGTTCCTACATGTTCAAAACTCCAATTAACCCTTACCACAGGTGATCTTACATAAATCTCTGCAGTCTTCATGCAGTTGTGTAAGCGTCCATGCAGATCTCTCTTGCACCTGACAATACACAGTCTCCAGAAACACACTCTTAGCACACAGGCAGCTGCTTCTCCTGCATTCCCATGCTTACTATTCAGCACTGTGTGGTATTTCAGATAGCAGTGTGTAACGCTAACAGATTCAACATCACCAAGGCTCATTTCCTTTGCTCTAGGCTAATCACTCACCCAGGTTCCACATGCTCATGGTCTCAAGTAGCTGTTAGGACATGTGCTCTTTTCTGCCTCTCTAAACTATAAGGAAAATGTGTCAGGCTGTTACAGTAATTATCACTTGCTCTACCACAGTAGTAAATGTGCTCTGAAATTGCCAATCAAATATCGTTTTCTGCCTAGAATCACACCATGAGTCTGTGTGCACACAGGAATTGTTGTCAGAGATTTAATTCGTGTTGCTCTTGTTCTGTAAGACTTGCACTCGTAGGAAAGGGGCAGCTTGTTTTCTTGAACTGTGATGGTTAGCATTCAGCACAAATCACTATCTCACAGATGAGAGGCAAATGGTAACACATTTGAAAACGGCAGGGTAGATTTTCCTTCACCTCCTGCAATGGGTGAGGTAGTTCCTACATGTTCAAAACTCCAATTAATCCTTACCACAGGTGATCTTACATACATCTCTGCGGTCTTCATGCAGTTGTGCAAGCGTCCATGTAGATCTCTCTTGCACCTGACAATACACAGTCTCCAGAAACACACTCTTAGCACACAGGCAGCTGCTTCTCCTGCATTCCCATGCTTACTATTCAGCACTGTGAGGTATTTCAGATAGCAGTGTGTAACGCTAACACATTCAACATCACCAAGGCTCATTTCCTTTGCTCTAGTCTAATCACTCACCCAGGTTCCACATGCTCATGGTCTCAAGTAGCTGTTAGGACATGTGCTCTTTTCTGCCTCTCTAAACTATAGGGAAAATGTGTCAGGCTGTTACAGTAATTATCACTTGCTCTACCACAGTAGTAAATGTACTTTGCAATTGCCAATCAAATATCGTTTTCTGCCTAGAATCACACCATGAGTCTGTGTGCACACAGGAATTGTTGTCAGAGATTTAATTTTTGTTGCTCTTGTTCTGTAAGACTTGCACTCGTAGGAAAGGGACAGCTTGTTTTCTTGAACTGTGATGGTTAGCATTCAGCACAAATCACTATCTCACAGATGAGAGGCAAATGGTAACACATTTGAAAACAACAGGGTACATTTTCCTTCCACTCCTGCAATGGGTGAGGTAGTTCCTACATGTTCAAAACTCCAATTAACCCTTACCACAGGTGATCTTACATACATCTCTGCAGTCTTCATGCAGTTGTGCAAGCGTCCATGCAGATCTCTCTTGCACCTGACAATACACAGTCTCCAGAAACACACTCTTAGCACACAGGCAGCTGCTTCTCCTGCATTCCCATGCTTACTATTCAGCACTGTTTGGTATTTCAGATAGAAGTGTGCAATGCTAACACATTCAACATCATCAAGGCTCATTTCCTTTGCTCTTGTCTAATCACTCACCCAGGTTCCACATGCTCATGGTCTCAAGTAGCTGTTAGGACATGTGCTCTTTTCTGCCTCTCTAAACTATAAGCAAAATGTGTCAGGCTGTTACAGTAATTATCACTTGCTCTACCACAGTAGTAAATGTGCTTTGAAATTGCCAATCAAATATCGTTTTACGCCTAGAATCACACCATGAGGCTGTGTGCACACAGGAATTGTTGTCAGAGATTTAATTCGTGTTGCTCTTGTTCTGTAAGACTTGCACTCGTAGGAAAGGGGCAGCTTGCTTTCTTGAACTGTGATGGTTAGCATTCAGCACAAATCACTCTCTCACAGATGAGAGGCAAATGGTAACACATTTGAAAACAACAGGGTAGATTTTCCATCCACTCCTGCAATGGGTGAGGTAGTTCCTACATGTTCAAAACTCCAATTAACCCTTACCACAGGTGATCTTACATACATCTCGTCAGTCTTCATGCAGTTGTGTAAGCGTCCATGCAGATCTCTCTTGCACCTGACAATACACAGTCTCCAGAAACACACTCTTAGCACACAGGCAGCTGCTTCTCCTGCATTCCCATGCTTACTATTCAGCACTGTGTGGTATTTCAGATACCAGTGTGTAACGCTAACACATTCAACATCACCAAGGCTCATTTCCTTTGCTCTAGTCTAATCACTCACCCAGGTTCCACATGCTCATGGTCTCAAGTAGCTGTTAGGACATGTGCTCTTTTCTGCCTCTCTAAACTATAAGAAAAATGTGTCAGGCTGTTACAGTAATTATCACTTGCTCTACCACAGTAGTAAATGTGCTTTGAAATTGCCAATCAAATATCGTTTTCCGCCTAGAATCACACCATGAGTCTGTGTGCACACAGGAATTGTTGTCAGAGATTTAATTCGTGTTGCTCTTGTTCTGTAAGACTTGCACTCGTAGGAAAGGGGCAGCTTGCTTTTTTGAACTGTGATGGTTAGCATTCAGCACAAATCACTATCTCACAGATGAGAGGCAAATGGTAACACATTTGAAAACAACAGGGTAGATTTTCCTTCCACTCCTGCAATGGGGGAGGTAGTTCCTACATGTTCAAAACTCCAATTAACCCTTACCACAGGTGATCTTACATACATCACTGCAGTCTTCATGCAGTTGTGTAAGCGTCCATGCAGATCTCTCTTGCACCTGACAATACACAGTCTCCAGAAACACACTCTTAGCACACAGGCAGCTGCTTCTCCTGCATTCCCATGCTTACTATTCAGCACTGTGTGGTATTTCAGATAGCAGTGTGTAACGCTAACACATTCAACATCACCAAGGCTCATTTCCTTTGCTCTAGGCTAATCACTCACCCAGGTTCCACATGCTCATGGTCTCAAGTAGCTGTTAGGACATGTGCTCTTTTCTGCCTCTCTAAACTATAAGGAACATGTGTCAGGCTGTTACAGTAATTATCACTTGCTCTACCACAGTAGTAAATGTGCTCTGAAATTGCCAATCAAATATCGTTTTCTGCCTAGAATCACACCATGAGTCTGTGTGCACACAGGAATTGTTGTCAGAGATTTAATTCGTGTTGCTCTTGTTCTGTACGACTTGCACTCGTAGGAAAGGGGCAGCTTGTTTTCTTGAACTGTGATGGTTAGCATTCAGCACAAATCACTATCTCACAGATGAGAGGCAAATGGTAACACATTTGAAAACAACAGGGTACATTTTCCTTCCACTCCTGCAATGGGTGAGGTAGTTCCTACATGTTCAAAACTCCAATTAACCCTTACCACAGGTGATCTTACATACATCTCTGCAGTCTTCATGCAGTTGTGCAAGCGTCCATGCAGATCTCTCTTGCACCTGACAATACACAGTCTCCAGAAACACACTCTTAGCACACAGGCAGTTGCTTCTCCTGCATTCCCATGCATACTATTCAGCACTGTGTGGTATTTCAGATAGAAGTGTGCAACGCTAACACATTCAACATCACCAAGGCTCATTTCCTTTTGTCTTGTCTAATCACTCACCCACGTTCCACATGCTCATGGTCTCAAGTAGCTGTTAGGACATGTGCTCTTTTCTGCCTCTCTAAACTATAAGCAAAATGTGTCAGGCTGTTACAGTAATTATCACTTGCTCTACCACAGTAGTAAATGTGCTTTGAAATTGCCAATCAAATATCGTTTTCTGCCTAGAATCACACCATGAGTCTGTGTGCACACAGGAATTGCTGTCAGAGATTTAATTTGTGTTGCTCTTGTTCTGTGAGACTTGCACTCGTAGGAAAGGGGCAGCTTGTTTTCTTGAACTGTGATGGTTAGCATTCAGCACAAATCACTATCTCACAGATGAGAGGCACATGGTAACACATTTGAAAACAACAGGGTAGATTTTCCTTCCACTCCTGCAATGGGTGAGGTAGTTCCTACATGTTCAAAACTCCAATTAACCCTTACCACAGGTGATCTTACATACATCTCTGCAGTCTTCATGCAGTTGTGTAAGCGTCCATGCAGATCTCTCTTGCACCTGACAATACACAGTCTCCAGAAACAAACAGGCAGCTGCTTCTCCTGCATTCCCATGCTTACTATTCAGCAGTGTGTGGTATTTCAGATAGCAGTGTGTAACGCTAACACATTCAACATCACCAAGGCTCATTTCCTTTGCTCTAGTCTAATCACTCACCCAGGTTCCACATGCTCATGGTCTCAAGTAGCTGCTAGGACATGTGCTCTTTTCTGCCTCTCTAAACTATAAGGAACATGTGTCAGGCTGTTACAGTAATTATCACTTGCTCTACCACAGTGGTAAATGTGCTTTGAAATTGCCTATCAAATATCGTTTTCTGCCTAGAATCACACTATGAGTCTGTGTGCACACAGGAATTGTTGTCAGAGATTTAATTCGTGTTGCTCTTGTTCTGTAAGACTTGCACTCGTAGGAAAGTGGCAGCTTGTTTTCTTGAACTGTGATGGTTAGCATTCAGCACAAATCACTATCTCACAGATGAGAGGCAAATGGTAACACATTTGAAAACAACAGGGTAGATTGTCCTTCCACTCCTGCAATGGGTAAGGTAGTTCCTACATGTTCAAAACTCCAATTAACCCTTACCACAGGTGATCTTACATACATCTCTGCAGTCTTCATGCAGTTGTGTAAGCGTCCATGCAGATCTCTCTTGCACCTGACAATACACAGTCTCCAGAAACACACTCTTAGCACACAGGCAGCTGTTTCTCCTGCACTCCCATGCTTACTATTCAGCACTGTGTGGTATTTCAGAAAGCAGTGTGTAACCCTAACACATTCAACATCACCAAGGCTCATTTCCTTTGCTCTAGTCTAATCACTCACCCAGGTTCCACATGCTCATCGTCTCAAGTAGCTGTTAGGACATGTGCTCTTTTCTGCCTCTCTAAACTATAAGGAAAATGTGTCAGGCTGTTACAGTAATTATCACTTGCTCTACCACAGTAGTAAATGTGCTTTGAAATTGCCAACCAAATATCGTTTTCCGGCTAGAATCACACCATGAGTCTGTGTGCACACAGGAATTGTTGTCAGAGATTTAATTTGTGTTGCTCTTGTTCTGTAAGACTTGCACTCGTAGGAAAGGGGCAGCTTGCTTTCTTGAACTGTGATGGTTAGCATTCAGCACAAATCACTATCTCACAGATGAGAGGCAAATGGTAACACATTTGAAAACAACAGGGTAGATTTTCCTTCCACTCCTGCAATGGGTGAGGTAGTTCCTACATGTTCAAAACTCCAATTAACCCTTACCACAGGTGATCTTACATAAATCTCTGCAGTCTTCATGCAGTTGTGTAAGCGTCCATGCAGATCTCTCTTGCACCTGACAATACACAGTCTCCAGAAACACACTCTTAGCACACAGGCAGCTGCTTCTCCTGCATTCCCATGCTTACTATTCAGCACTGTGTGGTATTTCAGATAGCAGTGTGTAACGCTAACAGATTCAACATCACCAAGGCTCATTTCCTTTGCTCTAGGCTAATCACTCACCCAGGTTCCACATGCTCATGGTCTCAAGTAGCTGTTAGGACATGTGCTCTTTTCTGCCTCTCTAAACTATAAGCAAAATGTTTCAGGCTGTTACAGTAATTATCACTTGCTCTACCACAGTAGTAAATGTGCTTTGAAATTGCCAATCAAATATCGTTTTCCGCCTAGAATCACACCATGAGTCTGTGTGCACACAGGAATTGTTGTCAGAGATTTAATTCGTGTTGCTCTTGTTCTGTAAGACTTGCACTCGTAGGAAAGGGGCAGCTTGCTTTCTTGAACTGTGATGGTTAGCATTCAGCACAAATCACTCTCTCACAGATGAGAGGCAAATGGTAACACATTTGAAAACAACAGGGTAGATTTTCCATCCACTCCTGCAATGGGTGAGGTAGTTCCTACATGTTCAAAACTCCAATTAACCCTTACCACAGGTGATCTTACATACATCTCATCAGTCTTCATGCAGTTGTGTAAGCGTCCATGCAGATCTCTCTTGCACCTGACAATACACAGTCTCCAGAAACACACTCTTAGCACACAGGCAGCTGCTTCTCCTGCATTCCCATGCTTACTATTCAGCACTGTGTGGTATTTCAGATAGCAGTGTGTAACGCTAACACATTCAACATCACCAAGGCTCATTTCATTGGCTCTAGTCTAATCACTCACCCAGGTTCCACATGCTCATGGTCTCAAGTAGCTGTTAGGACATGTGCTCTTTCCTGCCTCTCTAAACTATAAGCAAAATGTGTCAGGCTGTTACAGTAATTATCACTTGCTCTACCACAGTAGTAAATGTGCTTTGAAATTGCCAATCAAATATCGTTTTCTGCCTAGAATCACACCGTGAGTCTGTGTGCACACAGGAATTGCTGTCAGAGATTTAATTCGTGTTGCTCTTGTTCTGTAAGACTTGCACTCGTCGAAAGGGACAGCTTGTTTTCTTGAACTGTGATGGTTAGCATTCAGCACAAATCACTATCTCACAGATGAGAGGCAAATGGTAACACATTTGAAAACAACAGGGTAGATTTTCCTTCCACTCCTGCAATGGGTGAGGTAGTTCCTACATGTTCAAAACTCCAATTAACCCTTACCACAGGTGATCTTACATACATCTCTGCAGTCTTCATGCAGTTGTGTAAGCGTCCATGCAGATCTCTCTTGCACCTGACAATACACAGTCTCCAGAAACACACTCTTAGCACACAGGCAGCTGTTTCTCCTGCACTCCCATGCTTACTATTCAGCACTGTGTGGTATTTCAGATAGCAGTGTGTAACGCTAACACATTCAACATCACCAAGGCTCATTTCCTTTGCTCTAGTCTAATCACTCACCCAGGTTCCACAAGGCCATGGTCTCAAGTAGCTGTCAGGACATGTGCTCTTTTCTGCCTCTCTAAACTATAAGGAAAATGTGTCAGGCTGTTACAGTAATTATCACTTGCTCTACCACAGTAGTAAATGTGCTTTGAAATTGCCAATCAAATATCGTTTTCCGCCTAGAATCACACCATGAGTCTGTGTGCACACAGGAATTGTTGTCAGAGATTTAATTCGTGTTGCTCTTGTTCTGTAAGACTTGCACTCGTAGGAAAGGGGCAGCTTGCTTTCTTGAACTGTGATGGTTAGCATTCAGCACAAATCACTATCTCACAGATGAGAGGCAAATGGTAACACATTTGAAAACAACAGGGTAGATTTTCCTTCCACTCCTGCAATGGGTGAGGTAGTTCCTACATGTTCAAAACTCCAATTAACCCTTATAACAGGTGATCTTACATACCTCACTGCAGTCTTCATGCAGTTGTCTAAGCGTCCATGCAGATCTCTCTTGCACCTGACAATACACAGTCTCCAGAAACACACTCTTAGCACACAGGCAGCTGCTTCTCCTGCATTCCCATGCTTACTATTCAGCACTGTGTGGTATTTCAGATAGCAGTGTGTAACGCTAACACATTCAACATCACCAAGGCTCATTTCCTTTCCCCTAGGCTAATCACTCACCCAGGTTCCACATGCTCATGGTCTCAAGTAGCTGTTAGGACATGTGCTCTTTTCTGCCTCTCTAAACTATAAGGAACATGTGTCAGGCTGTTACAGTAATTATCACTTGCTCTACCACAGTAGTAAATGTGCTCTGAAATTGCCAATCAAATATCGTTTTCTGCCTAGAATCACACCATGAGTCTGTGTGCACACAGGAATTGTTGTCAGAGATTTAATTCGTGTTGCTCTTGTTCTGTACGACTTGCACTCGTAGGAAAGGGGCAGCTTGTTTTCTTGAACTGTGATGGTTAGCATTCAGCACAAATCACTATCTCACAGATGAGAGGCAAATGGTAACACATTTGAAAACAACAGGGTACATTTTCCTTCCACTCCTGCAATGGGTGAGGTAGTTCCTACATGTTCAAAACTCCAATTAACCCTTACCACAGGTGATCTTACATACATCTCTGCAGTCTTCATGCAGTTGTGCAAGCGTCCATGCAGATCTCTCTTGCACCTGACAATACACAGTCTCCAGAAACACACTCTTAGCACACAGGCAGTTGCTTCTCCTGCATTCCCATGGTTACTATTCAGCACTGTGTGGTATTTCAGATAGAAGTGTGCAACGCTAACACATTCAACATCAACAAGGCTCATTTCCTTTGCTCTTGTCTAATCACTCACCCAGGTTCCACATGCTCATGGACTCAAGTAGCTGTTAGGACATGTGCTCTTTCCTGCCTCTCTAAACTATAAGCAAAATGTGTCAGGCTGTTACAGTAATTATCACTTGCTCTACCACAGTAGTAAATGTGCTTTGAAATTGCCAATCATATATAGTTTTCTGCCTAGAATCACACCATGAGTCTGTGTGCACACAGGAATTGCTGTCAGAGATTTAATTCGTGTTGCTCTTGTTCTGTAAGACTTGCACTCGTCGAAAGGGGCAGCTTGTTTTCTTGAACTGTGATGGTTAGCATTCAGCACAAATCACTATCTCACAGATGAGAGGCAAATGTTAACACATTTGAAAACAACAGGGTAGATTTTCCTTCCACTCCTGCAATGCGTGAGGTAGTTCCTACATGTTCAAATCTCCAATTAACCCTTACCACAGGTGATCTTACATACATCTCTGCAGTCTTCATGCAGTTGTGTAAGCGTCCATGCAGATCTCTCTTGCACCTGACAATACACAGTCACCAGAAACACACTCGTAGCACACAGGCAGCTGCTTCTCCTGCATTCCCATGCTTACTATTCAGCACTGTGTGGTATTTCAGATAGCAGTGTGTAACGCTAACACATTCAACATCACCAAGGCTCATTTCCTTTGCTCTAGTCTAATCACTCACCCAGGTTCCACATGCTCATGGTCTCAAGCAGCTGCTAGGACATGTGCTCTTTTCTGCCTCTCTAAACTATAAGGAAAATGTGTCAGGCTGTTACAGTAATTATCACTTGCTCTACCACAGTGGTAAATGTGCTTTGAAATTGCCTATCAAATATCGTTTTCTGACTAGAATCACACCATGAGTCTGTGTGCACACAGGAATTGTTGTCAGAGATTTAATTTGTGTTGCTCTTGTTCTGTAAGACTTGCACTCGTAGGAAAGGGGCAGCTTGCTTTCTTGAACTGTGATGGTTAGCATTCAGCACAAATCACTATCTCACAGATGAGAGGCAAATGGTAACACATTTGAAAACAACAGGGTAGATTTTCCTTCCACTCCTGCAATGGGTGAGGTAGTTCCTACATGTTCAAAACTCCAATTAACCCTTACCACAGGTGATCTTACATACATCTCTGCAGTCTTCATGCAGTTGTGTAAGCGTCCATGCAGATCTCTCTTGCACCTGACAATACACAGTCTCCAGAAACAAACTCTTAGCACACAGGCAGCTGTTTCTCCTGCACTCCCATGCTTACTATTCAGCACTGTGTGGTATTTCAGATAGCAGTGTGTAACGCTAACACATTCAACATCACCAAGGCTCATTTCCTTTGCTCTAGTCTAATCACTCACCCAGGTTCCACATGCTCATGGTCTCAAGTAGCTGTTAGGACATGTGCTCTTTTCTGCCTCTCTAAACTATAAGGAAAATGTGTCAGGCTGTTACAGTAATTATCACTTGCTCTACCACAGTAGTAAATGTGCTTTGAAATTGCCAATCAAATATCGTTTTCCGCCTAGAATCACACCATGAGTCTGTGTGCACACAGGAATTGTTGTCAGAGATTTAATTCGTGTTGCTCTTGTTCTGTAAGACTTGCACTCGTAGGAAAGGGGCAGCTTGCTTTCTTGAACTGTGATGGTTAGCATTCAGCACAAATCACTATCTCACAGATGAGAGGCAAATGGTAACACATTTGAAAACAACAGGGTACATTTTCCTTCCACTCCTGCAATGGGTGAGGTTGTTCCTACATGTTCAAAACTCCAATTAACCCTTACCACAGGTGATCTTACATACATCTCTGCAGTCTTCATGCAGTTGTGCAAGCGTCCATGCAGATCTCTCTTGCACCTGACAATACACAGTCTCCAGAAACACACTCTTAGCACACAGGCAGCTGTTTCTCCTGCACTCCCATGCTTACTATTCAGCACTGTGTGGTATTTCAGAAAGCAGTGTGTAACCCTAACACATTCAACATCACCAAGGCTCATTTCCTTTGCTCTAGTCTAATCACTCACCCAGGTTCCACATGCTCATCGTCTCAAGTAGCTGTTAGGACATGTGCTCTTTTCTGCCTCTCTAAACTATAAGGAAAATGTGTCAGGCTGTTACAGTAATTATCACTTGCTCTACCACAGTAGTAAATGTGCTTTGAAATTGCCAACCAATTATCGTTTTCCGGCTAGAATCACACCATGAGTCTGTGTGCACACAGGAATTGTTGTCAGAGATTTAATTTGTGTTGCTCTTGTTCTGTAAGACTTGCACTCGTAGGAAAGGGGCAGCTTGCTTTCTTGAACTGTGATGGTTAGCATTCAGCACAAATCACTATCTCACAGATGAGAGGCAAATGGTAACACATTTGAAAACAACAGGGTAGATTTTCCTTCCACTCCTGCAATGGGTGAGGTAGTTCCTACATGTTCAAAACTCCAATTAACCCTTACCACAGGTGATCTTACATAAATCTCTGCAGTCTTCATGCAGTTGTGTAAGCGTCCATGCAGATCTCTCTTGCACCTGACAATACACAGTCTCCAGAAACACACTCTTAGCACACAGGCAGCTGCTTCTCCTGCATTCCCATGCTTACTATTCAGCACTGTGTGGTATTTCAGATAGCAGTGTGTAACGCTAACAGATTCAACATCACCAAGGCTCATTTCCTTTGCTCTAGGCTAATCACTCACCCAGGTTCCACATGCTCATGGTCTCAAGTAGCTGTTAGGACATGTGCTCTTTTCTGCCTCTCTAAACTATAAGGAAAATGTGTCAGGCTGTTACAGTAATTATCACTTGCTCTACCACAGTAGTAAATGTGCTCTGAAATTGCCAATCAAATATCGTTTTCTGCCTAGAATCACACCATGAGTCTGTGTGCACACAGGAATTGTTGTCAGAGATTTAATTCGTGTTGCTCTTGTTCTGTAAGACTTGCACTCGTAGGAAAGGGGCAGCTTGTTTTCTTGAACTGTGATGGTTAGCATTCAGCACAAATCACTATCTCACAGATGAGAGGCAAATGGTAACACATTTGAAAACAGCAGGGTAGATTTTCCTTCACCTCCTGCAATGGGTGAGGTAGTTCCTACATGTTCAAAACTCCAAATAATCCTTACCACAGGTGATCTTACATACATCTCTGCAGTCTTCATGCAGTTGTGCAAGCGTCCATGCAGATCTCTCTTGCACCTGACAATACACAGTCTCCAGAAACACACTCTTAGCACACAGGCAGCTGCGTCTCCTGCATTCCCATGCTTACTATTCAGCACTGTGAGGTATTTCAGATAGCAGTGTGTAACGCTAACACATTCAACATCACCAAGACTCATTTCCTTTGCTCTAGTCTAATCACTCACCCAGGTTCCACATGCTCATGGTCTCAAGTAGCTGTTAGGACATGTGCTCTTTTCTGCCTCTCTAAACTATAAGGAAAATGTGACAGGCTGTTACAGTAATTATCACTTGCTCTACCACAGTAGTAAATGTACTTTGCAATTGCCAATCAAATATCGTTTTCTGCCTAGAATCACACCATGAGTCTGTGTGCACACAGGAATTGTTGTCAGAGATTTAATTTGTGTTGCTCTTGTTCTGTAAGACTTGCACTCGTAGGAAAGGGACAGCTTGTTTTCTTGAACTGTGATGGTTAGCATTCAGCACAAATCACTATCTCACAGATGAGAGGCAAATGGTAACACATTTGAAAACAACAGGGTAGATTTTCCTTCCACTCCTGCAATGGGTGAGGTAGTTCCTACATGTTCAAAACTCCAATTAACCCTTACCACAGGTGATCTTACATACATCTCTGCAGTCTTCATGCAGTTGTGTAAGCGTCCATGCAGATCTCTCTTGCACCTGACAATACACAGTCTCCAGAAACAAACTCTTAGCACACAGGCAGCTGTTTCTCCTGCACTCCCATGCTTACTATTCAGCACTGTGTGGTATTTCAGATAGCAGTGTGTAACGCTAACACATTCAACATCACCAAGGCTCATTTCCTTTGCTCTAGTCTAATCACTCACCCAGGTTCCACATGCTCATGGTCTCAAGTAGCTGTTAGGACATGTGCTCTTTTCTGCCTCTCTAAACTATAAGGAAAATGTGTCAGGCTGTTACAGTAATTATCACTTGCTCTACCACAGTAGTAAATGTGCTTTGAAATTGCCAATCAAATATCGTTTTCCGCCTAGAATCACACCATGAGTCTGTGTGCACACAGGAATTGTTGTCAGAGATTTAATTCGTGTTGCTCTTGTTCTGTAAGACTTGCACTCGTAGGAAAGGGGCAGCTTGCTTTCTTGAACTGTGATGGTTAGCATTCAGCACAAATCACTATCTCACAGATGAGAGGCAAATGGTAACACATTTGAAAACAACAGGGTAGATTTTCCTTCCACTCCTGCAATGGGTGAGGTAGTTCCTACATGTTCAAAACTCCAATTAACCCTTATAACAGGTGATCTTACATACCTCACTGCAGTCTTCATGCAGTTGTCTAAGCGTCCATGCAGATCTCTCTTGCACCTGACAATACACAGTCTCCAGAAACACACTCTTAGCACACAGGCAGCTGCTTCTCCTGCATTCCCATGCTTACTATTCAGCACTGTGTGGTATTTCAGATAGCAGTGTGTAACGCTAACACATTCAACATCACCAAGGCTCATTTCCTTTCCCCTAGGCTAATCACTCACCCAGGTTCCACATGCTCATGGTCTCAAGTAGCTGTTAGGACATGTGCTCTTTTCTGCCTCTCTAAACTATAAGGAACATGTGTCAGGCTGTTACAGTAATTATCACTTGCTCTACCACAGTAGTAAATGTGCTCTGAAATTGCCAATCAAATATCGTTTTCTGCCTAGAATCACACCATGAGTCTGTGTGCACACAGGAATTGTTGTCAGAGATTTAATTCGTGTTGCTCTTGTTCTGTACGACTTGCACTCGTAGGAAAGGGGCAGCTTGTTTTCTTGAACTGTGATGGTTAGCATTCAGCACAAATCACTATCTCACAGATGAGAGGCAAATGGTAACACATTTGAAAACAACAGGGTACATTTTCCTTCCACTCCTGCAATGGGTGAGGTAGTTCCTACATGTTCAAAACTCCAATTAACCCTTACCACAGGTGATCTTACATACATCTCTGCAGTCTTCATGCAGTTGTGCAAGCGTCCATGCAGATCTCTCTTGCACCTGACAATACACAGTCTCCAGAAACACACTCTTAGCACACAGGCAGTTGCTTCTCCTGCATTCCCATGGTTACTATTCAGCACTGTGTGGTATTTCAGATAGAAGTGTGCAACGCTAACACATTCAACATCAACAAGGCTCATTTCCTTTGCTCTTGTCTAATCACTCACCCAGGTTCCACATGCTCATGGACTCAAGTAGCTGTTAGGACATGTGCTCTTTCCTGCCTCTCTAAACTATAAGCAAAATGTGTCAGGCTGTTACAGTAATTATCACTTGCTCTACCACAGTAGTAAATGTGCTTTGAAATTGCCAATCATATATAGTTTTCTGCCTAGAATCACACCATGAGTCTGTGTGCACACAGGAATTGCTGTCAGAGATTTAATTCGTGTTGCTCTTGTTCTGTAAGACTTGCACTCGTCGAAAGGGGCAGCTTGTTTTCTTGAACTGTGATGGTTAGCATTCAGCACAAATCACTATCTCACAGATGAGAGGCAAATGTTAACACATTTGAAAACAACAGGGTAGATTTTCCTTCCACTCCTGCAATGCGTGAGGTAGTTCCTACATGTTCAAATCTCCAATTAACCCTTACCACAGGTGATCTTACATACATCTCTGCAGTCTTCATGCAGTTGTGTAAGCGTCCATGCAGATCTCTCTTGCACCTGACAATACACAGTCACCAGAAACACACTCGTAGCACACAGGCAGCTGCTTCTCCTGCATTCCCATGCTTACTATTCAGCACTGTGTGGTATTTCAGATAGCAGTGTGTAACGCTAACACATTCAACATCACCAAGGCTCATTTCCTTTGCTCTAGTCTAATCACTCACCCAGGTTCCACATGCTCATGGTCTCAAGCAGCTGCTAGGACATGTGCTCTTTTCTGCCTCTCTAAACTATAAGGAAAATGTGTCAGGCTGTTACAGTAATTATCACTTGCTCTACCACAGTGGTAAATGTGCTTTGAAATTGCCTATCAAATATCGTTTTCTGACTAGAATCACACCATGAGTCTGTGTGCACACAGGAATTGTTGTCAGAGATTTAATTTGTGTTGCTCTTGTTCTGTAAGACTTGCACTCGTAGGAAAGGGGCAGCTTGCTTTCTTGAACTGTGATGGTTAGCATTCAGCACAAATCACTATCTCACAGATGAGAGGCAAATGGTAACACATTTGAAAACAACAGGGTAGATTTTCCTTCCACTCCTGCAATGGGTGAGGTAGTTCCTACATGTTCAAAACTCCAATTAACCCTTACCACAGGTGATCTTACATACATCTCTGCAGTCTTCATGCAGTTGTGTAAGCGTCCATGCAGATCTCTCTTGCACCTGACAATACACAGTCTCCAGAAACAAACTCTTAGCACACAGGCAGCTGTTTCTCCTGCACTCCCATGCTTACTATTCAGCACTGTGTGGTATTTCAGATAGCAGTGTGTAACGCTAACACATTCAACATCACCAAGGCTCATTTCCTTTGCTCTAGTCTAATCACTCACCCAGGTTCCACATGCTCATGGTCTCAAGTAGCTGTTAGGACATGTGCTCTTTTCTGCCTCTCTAAACTATAAGGAAAATGTGTCAGGCTGTTACAGTAATTATCACTTGCTCTACCACAGTAGTAAATGTGCTTTGAAATTGCCAATCAAATATCGTTTTCCGCCTAGAATCACACCATGAGTCTGTGTGCACACAGGAATTGTTGTCAGAGATTTAATTCGTGTTGCTCTTGTTCTGTAAGACTTGCACTCGTAGGAAAGGGGCAGCTTGCTTTCTTGAACTGTGATGGTTAGCATTCAGCACAAATCACTATCTCACAGATGAGAGGCAAATGGTAACACATTTGAAAACAACAGGGTACATTTTCCTTCCACTCCTGCAATGGGTGAGGTTGTTCCTACATGTTCAAAACTCCAATTAACCCTTACCACAGGTGATCTTACATACATCTCTGCAGTCTTCATGCAGTTGTGCAAGCGTCCATGCAGATCTCTCTTGCACCTGACAATACACAGTCTCCAGAAACACACTCTTAGCACACAGGCAGCTGTTTCTCCTGCACTCCCATGCTTACTATTCAGCACTGTGTGGTATTTCAGAAAGCAGTGTGTAACCCTAACACATTCAACATCACCAAGGCTCATTTCCTTTGCTCTAGTCTAATCACTCACCCAGGTTCCACATGCTCATCGTCTCAAGTAGCTGTTAGGACATGTGCTCTTTTCTGCCTCTCTAAACTATAAGGAAAATGTGTCAGGCTGTTACAGTAATTATCACTTGCTCTACCACAGTAGTAAATGTGCTTTGAAATTGCCAACCAAATATCGTTTTCCGGCTAGAATCACACCATGAGTCTGTGTGCACACAGGAATTGTTGTCAGAGATTTAATTTGTGTTGCTCTTGTTCTGTAAGACTTGCACTCGTAGGAAAGGGGCAGCTTGCTTTCTTGAACTGTGATGGTTAGCATTCAGCACAAATCACTATCTCACAGATGAGAGGCAAATGGTAACACATTTGAAAACAACAGGGTAGATTTTCCTTCCACTCCTGCAATGGGTGAGGTAGTTCCTACATGTTCAAAACTCCAATTAACCCTTACCACAGGTGATCTTACATAAATCTCTGCAGTCTTCATGCAGTTGTGTAAGCGTCCATGCAGATCTCTCTTGCACCTGACAATACACAGTCTCCAGAAACACACTCTTAGCACACAGGCAGCTGCTTCTCCTGCATTCCCATGCTTACTATTCAGCACTGTGTGGTATTTCAGATAGCAGTGTGTAACGCTAACAGATTCAACATCACCAAGGCTCATTTCCTTTGCTCTAGGCTAATCACTCACCCAGGTTCCACATGCTCATGGTCTCAAGTAGCTGTTAGGACATGTGCTCTTTTCTGCCTCTCTAAACTATAAGGAAAATGTGTCAGGCTGTTACAGTAATTATCACTTGCTCTACCACAGTAGTAAATGTGCTCTGAAATTGCCAATCAAATATCGTTTTCTGCCTAGAATCACACCATGAGTCTGTGTGCACACAGGAATTGTTGTCAGAGATTTAATTCGTGTTGCTCTTGTTCTGTAAGACTTGCACTCGTAGGAAAGGGGCAGCTTGTTTTCTTGAACTGTGATGGTTAGCATTCAGCACAAATCACTATCTCACAGATGAGAGGCAAATGGTAACACATTTGAAAACAGCAGGGTAGATTTTCCTTCACCTCCTGCAATGGGTGAGGTAGTTCCTACATGTTCAAAACTCCAAATAATCCTTACCACAGGTGATCTTACATACATCTCTGCAGTCTTCATGCAGTTGTGCAAGCGTCCATGCAGATCTCTCTTGCACCTGACAATACACAGTCTCCAGAAACACACTCTTAGCACACAGGCAGCTGCGTCTCCTGCATTCCCATGCTTACTATTCAGCACTGTGAGGTATTTCAGATAGCAGTGTGTAACGCTAACACATTCAACATCACCAAGACTCATTTCCTTTGCTCTAGTCTAATCACTCACCCAGGTTCCACATGCTCATGGTCTCAAGTAGCTGTTAGGACATGTGCTCTTTTCTGCCTCTCTAAACTATAAGGAAAATGTGACAGGCTGTTACAGTAATTATCACTTGCTCTACCACAGTAGTAAATGTACTTTGCAATTGCCAATCAAATATCGTTTTCTGCCTAGAATCACACCATGAGTCTGTGTGCACACAGGAATTGTTGTCAGAGATTTAATTTGTGTTGCTCTTGTTCTGTAAGACTTGCACTCGTAGGAAAGGGACAGCTTGTTTTCTTGAACTGTGATGGTTAGCATTCAGCACAAATCACTATCTCACAGATGAGAGGCAAATGGTAACACATTTGAAAACAACAGGGTAGATTTTCCTTCCACTCCTGCAATGGGTGAGGTAGTTCCTACATGTTCAAAACTCCAATTAACCCTTACCACAGGTGATCTTACATACATCTCTGCAGTCTTCATGCAGTTGTGTAAGCGTCCATGCAGATCTCTCTTGCACCTGACAATACACAGTCTCCAGAAACAAACTCTTAGCACACAGGCAGCTGTTTCTCCTGCACTCCCATGCTTACTATTCAGCACTGTGTGGTATTTCAGATAGCAGTGTGTAACGCTAACACATTCAACATCACCAAGGCTCATTTCCTTTGCTCTAGTCTAATCACTCACCCAGGTTCCACATGCTCATGGTCTCAAGTAGCTGTTAGGACATGTGCTCTTTTCTGCCTCTCTAAACTATAAGGAAAATGTGTCAGGCTGTTACAGTAATTATCACTTGCTCTACCACAGTAGTAAATGTGCTTTGAAATTGCCAATCAAATATCGTTTTCCGCCTAGAATCACACCATGAGTCTGTGTGCACACAGGAATTGTTGTCAGAGATTTAATTCGTGTTGCTCTTGTTCTGTAAGACTTGCACTCGTAGGAAAGGGGCAGCTTGCTTTCTTGAACTGTGATGGTTAGCATTCAGCACAAATCACTATCTCACAGATGAGAGGCAAATGGTAACACATTTGAAAACAACAGGGTACATTTTCCTTCCACTCCTGCAATGGGTGAGGTTGTTCCTACATGTTCAAAACTCCAATTACCCCTTACCACAGGTGATCTTACATACATCTCTGCAGTCTTCATGCAGTTGTGCAAGCGTCCATGCAGATCTCTCTTGCACCTGACAATACACAGTCTCCAGAAACACACTCTTAGCACACAGGCAGCTGTTTCTCCTGCACTCCCATGCTTACTATTCAGCACTGTGTGGTATTTCAGAAAGCAGTGTGTAACCCTAACACATTCAACATCACCAAGGCTCATTTCCTTTGCTCTAGTCTAATCACTCACCCAGGTTCCACATGCTCATCGTCTCAAGTAGCTGTTAGGACATGTGCTCTTTTCTGCCTCTCTAAACTATAAGGAAAATGTGTCAGGCTGTTACAGTAATTATCACTTGCTCTACCACAGTAGTAAATGTGCTTTGAAATTGCCAACCAAATATCGTTTTCCGGCTAGAATCACACCATGAGTCTGTGTGCACACAGGAATTGTTGTCAGAGATTTAATTTGTGTTGCTCTTGTTCTGTAAGACTTGCACTCGTAGGAAAGGGGCAGCTTGCTTTCTTGAACTGTGATGGTTAGCATTCAGCACAAATCACTATCTCACAGATGAGAGGCAAATGGTAACACATTTGAAAACAACAGGGTAGATTTTCCTTCCACTCCTGCAATGGGTGAGGTAGTTCCTACATGTTCAAAACTCCAATTAACCCTTACCACAGGTGATCTTACATAAATCTCTGCAGTCTTCATGCAGTTGTGTAAGCGTCCATGCAGATCTCTCTTGCACCTGACAATACACAGTCTCCAGAAACACACTCTTAGCACACAGGCAGCTGCTTCTCCTGCATTCCCATGCTTACTATTCAGCACTGTGTGGTATTTCAGATAGCAGTGTGTAACGCTAACAGATTCAACATCACCAAGGCTCATTTCCTTTGCTCTAGGCTAATCACTCACCCAGGTTCCACATGCTCATGGTCTCAAGTAGCTGTTAGGACATGTGCTCTTTTCTGCCTCTCTAAACTATAAGGAAAATGTGTCAGGCTGTTACAGTAATTATCACTTGCTCTACCACAGTAGTAAATGTGCTCTGAAATTGCCAATCAAATATCGTTTTCTGCCTAGAATCACACCATGAGTCTGTGTGCACACAGGAATTGTTGTCAGAGATTTAATTCGTGTTGCTCTTGTTCTGTAAGACTTGCACTCGTAGGAAAGGGGCAGCTTGTTTTCTTGAACTGTGATGGTTAGCATTCAGCACAAATCACTATCTCACAGATGAGAGGCAAATGGTAACACATTTGAAAACAGCAGGGTAGATTTTCCTTCACCTCCTGCAATGGGTGAGTTAGTTCCTACATGTTCAAAACTCCAAATAATCCTTACCACAGGTGATCTTACATACATCTCTGCAGTCTTCATGCAGTTGTGCAAGCGTCCATGCAGATCTCTCTTGCACCTGACAATACACAGTCTCCAGAAACACACTCTTAGCACACAGGCAGCTGCGTCTCCTGCATTCCCATGCTTACTATTCAGCACTGTGAGGTATTTCAGATAGCAGTGTGTAACGCTAACACATTCAACATCACCAAGACTCATTTCCTTTGCTCTAGTCTAATCACTCACCCAGGTTCCACATGCTCATGGTCTCAAGTAGCTGTTAGGACATGTGCTCTTTTCTGCCTCTCTAAACTATAAGGAAAATGTGACAGGCTGTTACAGTAATTATCACAAGCTCTACCACAGTAGTAAATGTACTTTGCAATTGCCAATCAAATATCGTTTTCTGCCTAGAATCACACCATGAGTCTGTGTGCACACAGGAATTGTTGTCAGAGATTTAATTTGTGTTGCTCTTGTTCTGTAAGACTTGCACTCGTAGGAAAGGGACAGCTTGTTTTCTTGAACTGTGATGGTTAGCATTCAGCACAAATCACTATCTCACAGATGAGAGGCAAATGGTAACACATTTGAAAACAACAGGGTACATTTTCCTTCCACTCCTGTAATGGGTGAGGTAGTTCCTACATGTTCAAAACTCCAATTAACCCTTACCACAGGTGATCTTACATACATCTCTGCAGTCTTCATGCAGTTGTGCAAGCGTCCATGCAGATCTCTCTTGCACCTGACAATACACAGTCTCCAGAAACACACTCTTAGCACACAGGCAGCTGCTTCTCCTGCATTCCCATGCTTACTATTCAGCACTGTGTGGTATTTCAGATAGAAGTGTGCAATGCTAACACATTCAACATCACCAAGGCTCATTTCCTTTGCTCTTGTCTAATCACTCACCCAGGTTCCACATGCTCATGGTCTCAAGTAGCTGTTAGGACATGTGCTCTTTTCTGCCTCTCTAAACTATAAGCAAAATGTTTCAGGCTGTTACAGTAATTATCACTTGCTCTACCACAGTAGTAAATGTGCTTTGAAATTGCCAATCAAATATCGTTTTCCGCCTAGAATCACACCATGAGTCTGTGTGCACACAGGAATTGTTGTCAGAGATTTAATTCGTGTTGCTCTTGTTCTGTAAGACTTGCACTCGTAGGAAAGGGGCAGCTTGCTTTCTTGAACTGTGATGGTTAGCATTCAGCACAAATCACTCTCTCACAGATGAGAGGCAAATGGTAACACATTTGAAAACAACAGGGTAGATTTTCCATCCACTCCTGCAATGGGTGAGGTAGTTCCTACATGTTCAAAACTCCAATTAACCCTTACCACAGGTGATCTTACATACATCTCATCAGTCTTCATGCAGTTGTGTAAGCGTCCATGCAGATCTCTCTTGCACCTGACAATACACAGTCTCCAGAAACACACTCTTAGCACACAGGCAGCTGCTTCTCCTGCATTCCCATGCTTACTATTCAGCACTGTGTGGTATTTCAGATAGCAGTGTGTAACGCTAACACATTCAACATCACCAAGGCTCATTTCCTTTGCTCTAGTCTAATCACTCACCCAGGTTCCACATGCTCATGGTCTCAAGTAGCTGTTAGGACATGTGCTCTTTTCTACCTCTCTAAACTATAAGGAACATGTGTCAGGCTGTTACAGTAATTATCACTTGCTCTACCACAGTAGTAAATGTGCTCTGAAATTGCCAATCAAATATCGTTTTCTGCCTAGAATCACACCATGAGTCTGTGTGCACACAGGAATTGTTGTCAGAGATTTAATTCGTGTTGCTCTTGTTCTGTACGACTTGCACTCGTAGGAAAGGGGCAGCTTGTTTTCTTGAACTGTGATGGTTAGCATTCAGCACAAATCACTATCTCACAGATGAGAGGCAAATGGTAACACATTTGAAAACAACAGGGTACATTTTCCTTCCACTCCTGCAATGGGTGAGGTAGTTCCTACATGTTCAAAACTCCAATTAACTCTTACCACAGGTGATCTTACATACATCTCTGCAGTCTTCATGCAGTTGTGCAAGCGTCCATGCAGATCTCTCTTGCACCTGACAATACACAGTCTCCAGAAACACACTCTTAGCACACAGGCAGTTGCTTCTCCTGCATTCCCATGGTTACTATTCAGCACTGTGTGGTATTTCAGATAGAAGTGTGCAACGCTAACACATTCAACATCAACAAGGCTCATTTCCTTTGCTCTTGTCTAATCACTCACCCAGGTTCCACATGCTCATGGACTCAAGTAGCTGTTAGGACATGTGCTCTTTCCTGCCTCTCTAAACTATAAGCAAAATGTGTCAGGCTGTTACAGTAATTATCACTTGCTCTACCACAGTAGTAAATGTGCTTTGAAATTGCCAATCATATATAGTTTTCTGCCTAGAATCACACCATGAGTCTGTGTGCACACAGGAATTGCTGTCAGAGATTTAATTCGTGTTGCTCTTGTTCTGTAAGACTTGCACTCGTCGAAAGGGGCAGCTTGTTTTCTTGAACTGTGATGGTTAGCATTCAGCACAAATCACTATCTCACAGATGAGAGGCAAATGTTAACACATTTGAAAACAACAGGGTAGATTTTCCTTCCACTCCTGCAATGCGTGAGGTAGTTCCTACATGTTCAAATCTCCAATTAACCCTTACCACAGGTGATCTTACATACATCTCTGCAGTCTTCATGCAGTTGTGTAAGCGTCCATGCAGATCTCTCTTGCACCTGACAATACACAGTCACCAGAAACACACTCGTAGCACACAGGCAGCTGCTTCTCCTGCATTCCCATGCTTACTATTCAGCACTGTGTGGTATTTCAGATAGCAGTGTGTAACGCTAACACATTCAACATCACCAAGGCTCATTTCCTTTGCTCTAGTCTAATCACTCACCCAGGTTCCACATGCTCATGGTCTCAAGCAGCTGCTAGGACATGTGCTCTTTTCTGCCTCTCTAAACTATAAGGAAAATGTGTCAGGCTGTTACAGTAATTATCACTTGCTCTACCACAGTGGTAAATGTGCTTTGAAATTGCCTATCAAATATCGTTTTCTGACTAGAATCACACCATGAGTCTGTGTGCACACAGGAATTGTTGTCAGAGATTTAATTTGTGTTGCTCTTGTTCTGTAAGACTTGCACTCGTAGGAAAGGGGCAGCTTGCTTTCTTGAACTGTGATGGTTAGCATTCAGCACAAATCACTATCTCACAGATGAGAGGCAAATGGTAACACATTTGAAAACAACAGGGTAGATTTTCCTTCCACTCCTGCAATGGGTGAGGTAGTTCCTACATGTTCAAAACTCCAATTAACCCTTACCACAGGTGATCTTACATACATCTCTGCAGTCTTCATGCAGTTGTGTAAGCGTCCATGCAGATCTCTCTTGCACCTGACAATACACAGTCTCCAGAAACAAACTCTTAGCACACAGGCAGCTGTTTCTCCTGCACTCCCATGCTTACTATTCAGCACTGTGTGGTATTTCAGATAGCAGTGTGTAACGCTAACACATTCAACATCACCAAGGCTCATTTCCTTTGCTCTAGTCTAATCACTCACCCAGGTTCCACATGCTCATGGTCTCAAGTAGCTGTTAGGACATGTGCTCTTTTCTGCCTCTCTAAACTATAAGGAAAATGTGTCAGGCTGTTACAGTAATTATCACTTGCTCTACCACAGTAGTAAATGTGCTTTGAAATTGCCAATCAAATATCGTTTTCCGCCTAGAATCACACCATGAGTCTGTGTGCACACAGGAATTCTTGTCAGAGATTTAATTCGTGTTGCTCTTGTTCTGTAAGACTTGCACTCGTAGGAAAGGGGCAGCTTGCTTTCTTGAACTGTGATGGTTAGCATTCAGCACAAATCACTATCTCACAGATGAGAGGCAAATGGTAACACATTTGAAAACAACAGGGTACATTTTCCTTCCACTCCTGCAATGGGTGAGGTTGTTCCTACATGTTCAAAACTCCAATTAACCCTTACCACAGGTGATCTTACATACATCTCTGCAGTCTTCATGCAGTTGTGCAAGCGTCCATGCAGATCTCTCTTGCACCTGACAATACACAGTCTCCAGAAACACACTCTTAGCACACAGGCAGCTGTTTCTCCTGCACTCCCATGCTTACTATTCAGCACTGTGTGGTATTTCAGAAAGCAGTGTGTAACCCTAACACATTCAACATCACCAAGGCTCATTTCCTTTGCTCTAGTCTAATCACTCACCCAGGTTCCACATGCTCATCGTCTCAAGTAGCTGTTAGGACATGTGCTCTTTTCTGCCTCTCTAAACTATAAGGAAAATGTGTCAGGCTGTTACAGTAATTATCACTTGCTCTACCACAGTAGTAAATGTGCTTTGAAATTGCCAACCAAATATCGTTTTCCGGCTAGAATCACACCATGAGTCTGTGTGCACACAGGAATTGTTGTCAGAGATTTAATTTGTGTTGCTCTTGTTCTGTAAGTCTTGCACTCGTAGGAAAGGGGCAGCTTGCTTTCTTGAACTGTGATGGTTAGCATTCAGCACAAATCACTATCTCACAGATGAGAGGCAAATGGTAACACATTTGAAAACAACAGGGTAGATTTTCCTTCCACTCCTGCAATGGGTGAGGTAGTTCCTACATGTTCAAAACTCCAATTAACCCTTACCACAGGTGATCTTACATAAATCTCTGCAGTCTTCATGCAGTTGTGTAAGCGTCCATGCAGATCTCTCTTGCACCTGACAATACACAGTCTCCAGAAACACACTCTTAGCACACAGGCAGCTGCTTCTCCTGCATTCCCATGCTTACTATTCAGCACTGTGTGGTATTTCAGATAGCAGTGTGTAACGCTAACAGATTCAACATCACCAAGGCTCATTTCCTTTGCTCTAGGCTAATCACTCACCCAGGTTCCACATGCTCATGGTCTCAAGTAGCTGTTAGGACATGTGCTCTTTTCTGCCTCTCTAAACTATAAGGAAAATGTGTCAGGCTGTTACAGTAATTATCACTTGCTCTACCACAGTAGTAAATGTGCTCTGAAATTGCCAATCAAATATCGTTTTCTGCCTAGAATCACACCATGAGTCTGTGTGCACACAGGAATTGTTGTCAGAGATTTAATTCGTGTTGCTCTTGTTCTGTAAGACTTGCACTCGTAGGAAAGGGGCAGCTTGTTTTCTTGAACTGTGATGGTTAGCATTCAGCACAAATCACTATCTCACAGATGAGAGGCAAATGGTAACACATTTGAAAACAGCAGGGTAGATTTTCCTTCACCTCCTGCAATGGGTGAGGTAGTTCCTACATGTTCAAAACTCCAAATAATCCTTACCACAGGTGATCTTACATACATCTCTGCAGTCTTCATGCAGTTGTGCAAGCGTCCATGCAGATCTCTCTTGCACCTGACAATACACAGTCTCCAGAAACACACTCTTAGCACACAGGCAGCTGCGTCTCCTGCATTCCCATGCTTACTATTCAGCACTGTGAGGTATTTCAGATAGCAGTGTGTAACGCTAACACATTCAACATCACCAAGACTCATTTCCTTTGCTCTAGTCTAATCACTCACCCAGGTTCCACATGCTCATGGTCTCAAGTAGCTGTTAGGACATGTGCTCTTTTCTGCCTCTCTAAACTATAAGGAAAATGTGACAGGCTGTTACAGTAATTATCACTTGCTCTACCACAGTAGTAAATGTACTTTGCAATTGCCAATCAAATATCGTTTTCTGCCTAGAATCACACCATGAGTCTGTGTGCACACAGGAATTGTTGTCAGAGATTTAATTTGTGTTGCTCTTGTTCTGTAAGACTTGCACTCGTAGGAAAGGGACAGCTTGTTTTCTTGAACTGTGATGGTTAGCATTCAGCACAAATCACTATCTCACAGATGAGAGGCAAATGGTAACACATTTGAAAACAACAGGGTAGATTTTCCTTCCACTCCTGCAATGGGTGAGGTAGTTCCTACATGTTCAAAACTCCAATTAACCCTTACCACAGGTGATCTTACATACATCTCTGCAGTCTTCATGCAGTTGTGTAAGCGTCCATGCAGATCTCTCTTGCACCTGACAATACACAGTCTCCAGAAACAAACTCTTAGCACACAGGCAGCTGTTTCTCCTGCACTCCCATGCTTACTATTCAGCACTGTGTGGTATTTCAGATAGCAGTGTGTAACGCTAACACATTCAACATCACCAAGGCTCATTTCCTTTGCTCTAGTCTAATCACTCACTCAGGTTCCACATGCTCATGGTCTCAAGTAGCTGTTAGGACATGTGCTCTTTTCTGCCTCTCTAAACTATAAGGAAAATGTGTCAGGCTGTTACAGTAATTATCACTTGCTCTACCACAGTAGTAAATGTGCTTTGAAATTGCCAATCAAATATCGTTTTCCGCCTAGAATCACACCATGAGTCTGTGTGCACACAGGAATTGTTGTCAGAGATTTAATTCGTGTTGCTCTTGTTCTGTAAGACTTGCACTCGTAGGAAAGGGGCAGCTTGCTTTCTTGAACTGTGATGGTTAGCATTCAGCACAAATCACTATCTCACAGATGAGAGGCAAATGGTAACACATTTGAAAACAACAGGGTACATTTTCCTTCCACTCCTGCAATGGGTGAGGTTGTTCCTACATGTTCAAAACTCCAATTAACCCTTACCACAGGTGATCTTACATACATCTCTGCAGTCTTCATGCAGTTGTGCAAGCGTCCATGCAGATCTCTCTTGCACCTGACAATACACAGTCTCCAGAAACACACTCTTAGCACACAGGCAGCTGTTTCTCCTGCACTCCCATGCTTACTATTCAGCACTGTGTGGTATTTCAGAAAGCAGTGTGTAACCCTAACACATTCAACATCACCAAGGCTCATTTCCTTTGCTCTAGTCTAATCACTCACCCAGGTTCCACATGCTCATCGTCTCAAGTAGCTGTTAGGACATGTGCTCTTTTCTGCCTCTCTAAACTATAAGGAAAATGTGTCAGGCTGTTACAGTAATTATCACT
Organism: Triturus cristatus; assembly: GCF_964204655.1. NCBI lineage: Eukaryota > Metazoa > Chordata > Amphibia > Caudata > Salamandridae > Triturus > Triturus cristatus. Next base: position 291,466,306 of record NC_140579.1, read on the forward strand.
TGCTCTACCACAGTAGTAAATGTGCTTTGAAATTGCCAACCAAATATCGTTTTCCGGCTAGAATCACACCATGAGTCTGTGTGCACACAGGAATTGTTGTCAGAGATTTAATTTGTGTTGCTCTTGTTCTGTAAGACTTGCACTCGTAGGAAAGGGGCAGCTTGCTTTCTTGAACTGTGATGGTTAGCATTCAGCACAAATCACTATCTCACAGATGAGAGGCAAATGGTAACACATTTGAAAACAACAGGGTAGATTTTCCTTCCACTCCTGCAATGGGTGAGGTAGTTCCTACATGTTCAAAACTCCAATTAACCCTTACCACAGGTGATCTTACATAAATCTCTGCAGTCTTCATGCAGTTGTGTAAGCGTCCATGCAGATCTCTCTTGCACCTGACAATACACAGTCTCCAGAAACACACTCTTAGCACACAGGCAGCTGCTTCTCCTGCATTCCCATGCTTACTATTCAGCACTGTGTGGTATTTCAGATAGCAGTGTGTAACGCTAACAGATTCAACATCACCAAGGCTCATTTCCTTTGCTCTAGGCTAATCACTCACCCAGGTTCCACATGCTCATGGTCTCAAGTAGCTGTTAGGACATGTGCTCTTTTCTGCCTCTCTAAACTATAAGGAAAATGTGTCAGGCTGTTACAGTAATTATCACTTGCTCTACCACAGTAGTAAATGTGCTCTGAAATTGCCAATCAAATATCGTTTTCTGCCTAGAATCACACCATGAGTCTGTGTGCACACAGGAATTGTTGTCAGAGATTTAATTCGTGTTGCTCTTGTTCTGTAAGACTTGCACTCGTAGGAAAGGGGCAGCTTGTTTTCTTGAACTGTGATGGTTAGCATTCAGCACAAATCACTATCTCACAGATGAGAGGCAAATGGTAACACATTTGAAAACAGCAGGGTAGATTTTCCTTCACCTCCTGCAATGGGTGAGTTAGTTCCTACATGTTCAAAACTCCAAATAATCCTTACCACAGGTGATCTTACATACATCTCTGCAGTCTTCATGCAGTTGTGCAAGCGTCCATGCAGATCTCTCTTGCACCTGACAATACACAGTCTCCAGAAACACACTCTTAGCACACAGGCAGCTGCGTCTCCTGCATTCCCATGCTTACTATTCAGCACTGTGAGGTATTTCAGATAGCAGTGTGTAACGCTAACACATTCAACATCACCAAGACTCATTTCCTTTGCTCTAGTCTAATCACTCACCCAGGTTCCACATGCTCATGGTCTCAAGTAGCTGTTAGGACATGTGCTCTTTTCTGCCTCTCTAAACTATAAGGAAAATGTGACAGGCTGTTACAGTAATTATCACTTGCTCTACCACAGTAGTAAATGTACTTTGCAATTGCCAATCAAATATCGTTTTCTGCCTAGAATCACACCATGAGTCTGTGTGCACACAGGAATTGTTGTCAGAGATTTAATTTGTGTTGCTCTTGTTCTGTAAGACTTGCACTCGTAGGAAAGGGACAGCTTGTTTTCTTGAACTGTGATGGTTAGCATTCAGCACAAATCACTATCTCACAGATGAGAGGCAAATGGTAACACATTTGAAAACAACAGGGTAGATTTTCCTTCCACTCCTGCAATGGGTGAGGTAGTTCCTACATGTTCAAAACTCCAATTAACCCTTACCACAGGTGATCTTACATACATCTCTGCAGTCTTCATGCAGTTGTGTAAGCGTCCATGCAGATCTCTCTTGCACCTGACAATACACAGTCTCCAGAAACAAACTCTTAGCACACAGGCAGCTGTTTCTCCTGCACTCCCATGCTTACTATTCAGCACTGTGTGGTATTTCAGATAGCAGTGTGTAACGCTAACACATTCAACATCACCAAGGCTCATTTCCTTTGCTCTAGTCTAATCACTCACCCAGGTTCCACATGCTCATGGTCTCAAGTAGCTGTTAGGACATGTGCTCTTTTCTGCCTCTCTAAACTATAAGGAAAATGTGTCAGGCTGTTACAGTAATTATCACTTGCTCTACCACAGTAGTAAATGTGCTTTGAAATTGCCAATCAAATATCGTTTTCCGCCTAGAATCACACCATGAGTCTGTGTGCACACAGGAATTGTTGTCAGAGATTTAATTCGTGTTGCACTTGTTCTGTAAGACTTGCACTCGTAGGAAAGGGGCAGCTTGCTTTCTTGAACTGTGATGGTTAGCATTCAGCACAAATCACTATCTCACAGATGAGAGGCAAATGGTAACACATTTGAAAACAACAGGGTACATTTTCCTTCCACTCCTGCAATGGGTGAGGTTGTTCCTACATGTTCAAAACTCCAATTAACCCTTACCACAGGTGATCTTACATACATCTCTGCAGTCTTCATGCAGTTGTGCAAGCGTCCATGCAGATCTCTCTTGCACCTGACAATACACAGTCTCCAGAAACACACTCTTAGCACACAGGCAGCTGTTTCTCCTGCACTCCCATGCTTACTATTCAGCACTGTGTGGTATTTCAGAAAGCAGTGTGTAACCCTAACACATTCAACATCACCAAGGCTCATTTCCTTTGCTCTAGTCTAATCACTCACCCAGGTTCCACATGCTCATCGTCTCAAGTAGCTGTTAGGACATGTGCTCTTTTCTGCCTCTCTAAACTATAAGGAAAATGTGTCAGGCTGTTACAGTAATTATCACTTGCTCTACCACAGTAGTAAATGTGCTTTGAAATTGCCAACCAAATATCGTTTTCCGGCTAGAATCACACCATGAGTCTGTGTGCACACAGGAATTGTTGTCAGAGATTTAATTTGTGTTGCTCTTGTTCTGTAAGACTTGCACTCGTAGGAAAGGGGCAGCTTGCTTTCTTGAACTGTGATGGTTAGCATTCAGCACAAATCACTATCTCACAGATGAGAGGCAAATGGTAACACATTTGAAAACAACAGGGTAGATTTTCCTTCCACTCCTGCAATGGGTGAGGTAGTTCCTACATGTTCAAAACTCCAATTAACCCTTACCACAGGTGATCTTACATAAATCTCTGCAGTCTTCATGCAGTTGTGTAAGCGTCCATGCAGATCTCTCTTGCACCTGACAATACACAGTCTCCAGAAACACACTCTTAGCACACAGGCAGCTGCTTCTCCTGCATTCCCATGCTTACTATTCAGCACTGTGTGGTATTTCAGATAGCAGTGTGTAACGCTAACAGATTCAACATCACCAAGGCTCATTTCCTTTGCTCTAGGCTAATCACTCACCCAGGTTCCACATGCTCATGGTCTCAAGTAGCTGTTAGGACATGTGCTCTTTTCTGCCTCTCTAAACTATAAGGAAAATGTGTCAGGCTGTTACAGTAATTATCACTTGCTCTACCACAGTAGTAAATGTGCTCTGAAATTGCCAATCAAATATCGTTTTCTGCCTAGAATCACACCATGAGTCTGTGTGCACACAGGAATTGTTGTCAGAGATTTAATTCGTGTTGCTCTTGTTCTGTAAGACTTGCACTCGTAGGAAAGGGGCAGCTTGTTTTCTTGAACTGTGATGGTTAGCATTCAGCACAAATCACTATCTCACAGATGAGAGGCAAATGGTAACACATTTGAAAACAGCAGGGTAGATTTTCCTTCACCTCCTGCAATGGGTGAGTTAGTTCCTACATGTTCAAAACTCCAAATAATCCTTACCACAGGTGATCTTACATACATCTCTGCAGTCTTCATGCAGTTGTGCAAGCGTCCATGCAGATCTCTCTTGCACCTGACAATACACAGTCTCCAGAAACACACTCTTAGCACACAGGCAGCTGCGTCTCCTGCATTCCCATGCTTACTATTCAGCACTGTGAGGTATTTCAGATAGCAGTGTGTAACGCTAACACATTCAACATCACCAAGACTCATTTCCTTTGCTCTAGTCTAATCACTCACCCAGGTTCCACATGCTCATGGTCTCAAGTAGCTGTTAGGACATGTGCTCTTTTCTGCCTCTCTAAACTATAAGGAAAATGTGACAGGCTGTTACAGTAATTATCACTTGCTCTACCACAGTAGTAAATGTACTTTGCAATTGCCAATCAAATATCGTTTTCTGCCTAGAATCACACCATGAGTCTGTGTGCACACAGGAATTGTTGTCAGAGATTTAATTTGTGTTGCTCTTGTTCTGTAAGACTTGCACTCGTAGGAAAGGGACAGCTTGTTTTCTTGAACTGTGATGGTTAGCATTCAGCACAAATCACTATCTCACAGATGAGAGGCAAATGGTAACACATTTGAAAACAACAGGGTAGATTTTCCTTCCACTCCTGCAATGGGTGAGGTAGTTCCTACATGTTCAAAACTCCAATTAACCCTTACCACAGGTGATCTTACATACATCTCTGCAGTCTTCATGCAGTTGTGTAAGCGTCCATGCAGATCTCTCTTGCACCTGACAATACACAGTCTCCAGAAACAAACTCTTAGCACACAGGCAGCTGTTTCTCCTGCACTCCCATGCTTACTATTCAGCACTGTGTGGTATTTCAGATAGCAGTGTGTAACGCTAACACATTCAACATCACCAAGGCTCATTTCCTTTGCTCTAGTCTAATCACTCACCCAGGTTCCACATGCTCATGGTCTCAAGTAGCTGTTAGGACATGTGCTCTTTTCTGCCTCTCTAAACTATAAGGAAAATGTGTCAGGCTGTTACAGTAATTATCACTTGCTCTACCACAGTAGTAAATGTGCTTTGAAATTGCCAATCAAATATCGTTTTCCGCCTAGAATCACACCATGAGTCTGTGTGCACACAGGAATTGTTGTCAGAGATTTAATTCGTGTTGCTCTTGTTCTGTAAGACTTGCACTCGTAGGAAAGGGGCAGCTTGCTTTCTTGAACTGTGATGGTTAGCATTCAGCACAAATCACTATCTCACAGATGAGAGGCAAATGGTAACACATTTGAAAACAACAGGGTACATTTTCCTTCCACTCCTGCAATGGGTGAGGTTGTTCCTACATGTTCAAAACTCCAATTAACCCTTACCACAGGTGATCTTACATACATCTCTGCAGTCTTCATGCAGTTGTGCAAGCGTCCATGCAGATCTCTCTTGCACCTGACAATACACAGTCTCCAGAAACACACTCTTAGCACACAGGCAGCTGTTTCTCCTGCACTCCCATGCTTACTATTCAGCACTGTGTGGTATTTCAGAAAGCAGTGTGTAACCCTAACACATTCAACATCACCAAGGCTCATTTCCTTTGCTCTAGTCTAATCACTCACCCAGGTTCCACATGCTCATCGTCTCAAGTAGCTGTTAGGACATGTGCTCTTTTCTGCCTCTCTAAACTATAAGGAAAATGTGTCAGGCTGTTACAGTAATTATCACTTGCTCTACCACAGTAGTAAATGTGCTTTGAAATTGCCAACCAAATATCGTTTTCCGGCTAGAATCACACCATGAGTCTGTGTGCACACAGGAATTGTTGTCAGAGATTTAATTTGTGTTGCTCTTGTTCTGTAAGACTTGCACTCGTAGGAAAGGGGCAGCTTGCTTTCTTGAACTGTGATGGTTAGCATTCAGCACAAATCACTATCTCACAGATGAGAGGCAAATGGTAACACATTTGAAAACAGCAGGGTAGATTTTCCTTCACCTCCTGCAATGGGTGAGTTAGTTCCTACATGTTCAAAACTCCAAATAATCCTTACCACAGGTGATCTTACATACATCTCTGCAGTCTTCATGCAGTTGTGCAAGCGTCCATGCAGATCTCTCTTGCACCTGACAATACACAGTCTCCAGAAACACACTCTTAGCACACAGGCAGCTGCGTCTCCTGCATTCCCATGCTTACTATTCAGCACTGTGAGGTATTTCAGATAGCAGTGTGTAACGCTAACACATTCAACATCACCAAGACTCATTTCCTTTGCTCTAGTCTAATCACTCACCCAGGTTCCACATGCTCATGGTCTCAAGTAGCTGTTAGGACATGTGCTCTTTTCTGCCTCTCTAAACTATAAGGAAAATGTGACAGGCTGTTACAGTAATTATCACAAGCTCTACCACAGTAGTAAATGTACTTTGCAATTGCCAATCAAATATCGTTTTCTGCCTAGAATCACACCATGAGTCTGTGTGCACACAGGAATTGTTGTCAGAGATTTAATTTGTGTTGCTCTTGTTCTGTAAGACTTGCACTCGTAGGAAAGGGACAGCTTGTTTTCTTGAACTGTGATGGTTAGCATTCAGCACAAATCACTATCTCACAGATGAGAGGCAAATGGTAACACATTTGAAAACAACAGGGTACATTTTCCTTCCACTCCTGTAATGGGTGAGGTAGTTCCTACATGTTCAAAACTCCAATTAACCCTTACCACAGGTGATCTTACATACATCTCTGCAGTCTTCATGCAGTTGTGCAAGCGTCCATGCAGATCTCTCTTGCACCTGACAATACACAGTCTCCAGAAACACACTCTTAGCACACAGGCAGCTGCTTCTCCTGCATTCCCATGCTTACTATTCAGCACTGTGTGGTATTTCAGATAGAAGTGTGCAATGCTAACACATTCAACATCACCAAGGCTCATTTCCTTTGCTCTTGTCTAATCACTCACCCAGGTTCCACATGCTCATGGTCTCAAGTAGCTGTTAGGACATGTGCTCTTTTCTGCCTCTCTAAACTATAAGCAAAATGTTTCAGGCTGTTACAGTAATTATCACTTGCTCTACCACAGTAGTAAATGTGCTTTGAAATTGCCAATCAAATATCGTTTTCCGCCTAGAATCACACCATGAGTCTGTGTGCACACAGGAATTGTTGTCAGAGATTTAATTCGTGTTGCTCTTGTTCTGTAAGACTTGCACTCGTAGGAAAGGGGCAGCTTGCTTTCTTGAACTGTGATGGTTAGCATTCAGCACAAATCACTATCTCACAGATGAGAGGCAAATGGTAACACATTTGAAAACAACAGGGTAGATTTTCCTTCCACTCCTGCAATGGGTGAGGTAGTTCCTACATGTTCAAAACTCCAATTAACCCTTACCACAGGTGATCTTACATAAATCTCTGCAGTCTTCATGCAGTTGTGTAAGCGTCCATGCAGATCTCTCTTGCACCTGACAATACACAGTCTCCAGAAACACACTCTTAGCACACAGGCAGCTGCTTCTCCTGCATTCCCATGCTTACTATTCAGCACTGTGTGGTATTTCAGATAGCAGTGTGTAACGCTAACAGATTCAACATCACCAAGGCTCATTTCCTTTGCTCTAGGCTAATCACTCACCCAGGTTCCACATGCTCATGGTCTCAAGTAGCTGTTAGGACATGTGCTCTTTTCTGCCTCTCTAAACTATAAGGAAAATGTGTCAGGCTGTTACAGTAATTATCACTTGCTCTACCACAGTAGTAAATGTGCTCTGAAATTGCCAATCAAATATCGTTTTCTGCCTAGAATCACACCATGAGTCTGTGTGCACACAGGAATTGTTGTCAGAGATTTAATTCGTGTTGCTCTTGTTCTGTAAGACTTGCACTCGTAGGAAAGGGGCAGCTTGTTTTCTTGAACTGTGATGGTTAGCATTCAGCACAAATCACTATCTCACAGATGAGAGGCAAATGGTAACACATTTGAAAACAGCAGGGTAGATTTTCCTTCACCTCCTGCAATGGGTGAGTTAGTTCCTACATGTTCAAAACTCCAAATAATCCTTACCACAGGTGATCTTACATACATCTCTGCAGTCTTCATGCATTTGTGCAAGCGTCCATGCAGATCTCTCTTGCACCTGACAATACACAGTCTCCAGAAACACACTCTTAGCACACAGGCAGCTGCGTCTCCTGCATTCCCATGCTTACTATTCAGCACTGTGAGGTATTTCAGATAGCAGTGTGTAACGCTAACACATTCAACATCACCAAGACTCATTTCCTTTGCTCTAGTCTAATCACTCACCCAGGTTCCACATGCTCATGGTCTCAAGTAGCTGTTAGGACATGTGCTCTTTTCTGCCTCTCTAAACTATAAGGAAAATGTGACAGGCTGTTACAGTAATTATCACTTGCTCTACCACAGTAGTAAATGTACTTTGCAATTGCCAATCAAATATCGTTTTCTGCCTAGAATCACACCATGAGTCTGTGTGCACACAGGAATTGTTGTCAGAGATTTAATTTGTGTTGCTCTTGTTCTGTAAGACTTGCACTCGTAGGAAAGGGACAGCTTGTTTTCTTGAACTGTGATGGTTAGCATTCAGCACAAATCACTATCTCACAGATGAGAGGCAAATGGTAACACATTTGAAAACAACAGGGTAGATTTTCCTTCCACTCCTGCAATGGGTGAGGTAGTTCCTACATGTTCAAAACTCCAATTAACCCTTACCACAGGTGATCTTACATACATCTCTGCAGTCTTCATGCAGTTGTGTAAGCGTCCATGCAGATCTCTCTTGCACCTGACAATACACAGTCTCCAGAAACAAACTCTTAGCACACAGGCAGCTGCTTCTCCTGCATTCCCATGCTTACTATTCAGCACTGTGTGGTATTTCAGATAGAAGTGTGCAATGCTAACACATTCAACATCACCAAGGCTCATTTCCTTTGCTCTTGTCTAATCACTCACCCAGGTTCCACATGCTCATGGTCTCAAGTAGCTGTTAGGACATGTGCTCTTTTCTGCCTCTCTAAACTATAAGCAAAATGTTTCAGGCTGTTACAGTAATTATCACTTGCTCTACCACAGTAGTAAATGTGCTTTGAAATTGCCAATCAAATATCGTTTTCCGCCTAGAATCACACCATGAGTCTGTGTGCACACAGGAATTGTTGTCAGAGATTTAATTCGTGTTGCTCTTGTTCTGTAAGACTTGCACTCGTAGGAAAGGGGCAGCTTGCTTTCTTGAACTGTGATGGTTAGCATTCAGCACAAATCACTCTCTCACAGATGAGAGGCAAATGGTAACACATTTGAAAACAACAGGGTAGATTTTCCATCCACTCCTGCAATGGGTGAGGTAGTTCCTACATGTTCAAAACTCCAATTAACCCTTACCACAGGTGATCTTACATACATCTCATCAGTCTTCATGCAGTTGTGTAAGCGTCCATGCAGATCTCTCTTGCACCTGACAATACACAGTCTCCAGAAACACACTCTTAGCACACAGGCAGCTGCTTCTCCTGCATTCCCATGCTTACTATTCAGCACTGTGTGGTATTTCAGATAGCAGTGTGTAACGCTAACACATTCAACATCACCAAGGCTCATTTCCTTTGCTCTAGTCTAATCACTCACCCAGGTTCCACATGCTCATGGTCTCAAGTAGCTGTTAGGACATGTGCTCTTTTCTACCTCTCTAAACTATAAGGAACATGTGTCAGGCTGTTACAGTAATTATCACTTGCTCTACCACAGTAGTAAATGTGCTCTGAAATTGCCAATCAAATATCGTTTTCTGCCTAGAATCACACCATGAGTCTGTGTGCACACAGGAATTGTTGTCAGAGATTTAATTCGTGTTGCTCTTGTTCTGTACGACTTGCACTCGTAGGAAAGGGGCAGCTTGTTTTCTTGAACTGTGATGGTTAGCATTCAGCACAAATCACTATCTCACAGATGAGAGGCAAATGGTAACACATTTGAAAACAACAGGGTACATTTTCCTTCCACTCCTGCAATGGGTGAGGTAGTTCCTACATGTTCAAAACTCCAATTAACTCTTACCACAGGTGATCTTACATACATCTCTGCAGTCTTCATGCAGTTGTGCAAGCGTCCATGCAGATCTCTCTTGCACCTGACAATACACAGTCTCCAGAAACACACTCTTAGCACACAGGCAGTTGCTTCTCCTGCATTCCCATGGTTACTATTCAGCACTGTGTGGTATTTCAGATAGAAGTGTGCAACGCTAACACATTCAACATCAACAAGGCTCATTTCCTTTGCTCTTGTCTAATCACTCACCCAGGTTCCACATGCTCATGGACTCAAGTAGCTGTTAGGACATGTGCTCTTTCCTGCCTCTCTAAACTATAAGCAAAATGTGTCAGGCTGTTACAGTAATTATCACTTGCTCTACCACAGTAGTAAATGTGCTTTGAAATTGCCAATCATATATAGTTTTCTGCCTAGAATCACACCATGAGTCTGTGTGCACACAGGAATTGCTGTCAGAGATTTAATTCGTGTTGCTCTTGTTCTGTAAGACTTGCACTCGTCGAAAGGGGCAGCTTGTTTTCTTGAACTGTGATGGTTAGCATTCAGCACAAATCACTATCTCACAGATGAGAGGCAAATGTTAACACATTTGAAAACAACAGGGTAGATTTTCCTTCCACTCCTGCAATGCGTGAGGTAGTTCCTACATGTTCAAATCTCCAATTAACCCTTACCACAGGTGATCTTACATACATCTCTGCAGTCTTCATGCAGTTGTGTAAGCGTCCATGCAGATCTCTCTTGCACCTGACAATACACAGTCACCAGAAACACACTCGTAGCACACAGGCAGCTGCTTATCCTGCATTCCCATGCTTACTATTCAGCACTGTGTGGTATTTCAGATAGCAGTGTGTAACGCTAACACATTCAACATCACCAAGGCTCATTTCCTTTGCTCTAGTCTAATCACTCACCCAGGTTCCACATGCTCATGGTCTCAAGCAGCTGCTAGGACATGTGCTCTTTTCTGCCTCTCTAAACTATAAGGAAAATGTGTCAGGCTGTTACAGTAATTATCACTTGCTCTACCACAGTGGTAAATGTGCTTTGAAATTGCCTATCAAATATCGTTTTCTGACTAGAATCACACCATGAGTCTGTGTGCACACAGGAATTGTTGTCAGAGATTTAATTTGTGTTGCTCTTGTTCTGTAAGACTTGCACTCGTAGGAAAGGGGCAGCTTGCTTTCTTGAACTGTGATGGTTAGCATTCAGCACAAATCACTATCTCACAGATGAGAGGCAAATGGTAACACATTTGAAAACAACAGGGTAGATTTTCCTTCCACTCCTGCAATGGGTGAGGTAGTTCCTACATGTTCAAAACTCCAATTAACCCTTACCACAGGTGATCTTACATACATCTCTGCAGTCTTCATGCAGTTGTGTAAGCGTCCATGCAGATCTCTCTTGCACCTGACAATACACAGTCTCCAGAAACAAACTCTTAGCACACAGGCAGCTGTTTCTCCTGCACTCCCATGCTTACTATTCAGCACTGTGTGGTATTTCAGATAGCAGTGTGTAACGCTAACACATTCAACATCACCAAGGCTCATTTCCTTTGCTCTAGTCTAATCACTCACCCAGGTTCCACATGCTCATGGTCTCAAGTAGCTGTTAGGACATGTGCTCTTTTCTGCCTCTCTAAACTATAAGGAAAATGTGTCAGGCTGTTACAGTAATTATCACTTGCTCTACCACAGTAGTAAATGTGCTTTGAAATTGCCAATCAAATATCGTTTTCCGCCTAGAATCACACCATGAGTCTGTGTGCACACAGGAATTCTTGTCAGAGATTTAATTCGTGTTGCTCTTGTTCTGTAAGACTTGCACTCGTAGGAAAGGGGCAGCTTGCTTTCTTGAACTGTGATGGTTAGCATTCAGCACAAATCACTATCTCACAGATGAGAGGCAAATGGTAACACATTTGAAAACAACAGGGTACATTTTCCTTCCACTCCTGCAATGGGTGAGGTTGTTCCTACATGTTCAAAACTCCAATTAACCCTTACCACAGGTGATCTTACATACATCTCTGCAGTCTTCATGCAGTTGTGCAAGCGTCCATGCAGATCTCTCTTGCACCTGACAATACACAGTCTCCAGAAACACACTCTTAGCACACAGGCAGCTGTTTCTCCTGCACTCCCATGCTTACTATTCAGCACTGTGTGGTATTTCAGAAAGCAGTGTGTAACCCTAACACATTCAACATCACCAAGGCTCATTTCCTTTGCTCTAGTCTAATCACTCACCCAGGTTCCACATGCTCATCGTCTCAAGTAGCTGTTAGGACATGTGCTCTTTTCTGCCTCTCTAAACTATAAGGAAAATGTGTCAGGCTGTTACAGTAATTATCACTTGCTCTACCACAGTAGTAAATGTGCTTTGAAATTGCCAACCAAATATCGTTTTCCGGCTAGAATCACACCATGTGTCTGTGTGCACACAGGAATTGTTGTCAGAGATTTAATTTGTGTTGCTCTTGTTCTGTAAGACTTGCACTCGTAGGAAAGGGGCAGCTTGCTTTCTTGAACTGTGATGGTTAGCATTCAGCACAAATCACTATCTCACAGATGAGAGGCAAATGGTAACACATTTGAAAACAACAGGGTAGATTTTCCTTCCACTCCTGCAATGGGTGAGGTAGTTCCTACATGTTCAAAACTCCAATTAACCCTTACCACAGGTGATCTTACATAAATCTCTGCAGTCTTCATGCAGTTGTGTAAGCGTCCATGCAGATCTCTCTTGCACCTGACAATACACAGTCTCCAGAAACACACTCTTAGCACACAGGCAGCTGCTTCTCCTGCATTCCCATGCTTACTATTCAGCACTGTGTGGTATTTCAGATAGCAGTGTGTAACGCTAACAGATTCAACATCACCAAGGCTCATTTCCTTTGCTCTAGGCTAATCACTCACCCAGGTTCCACATGCTCATGGTCTCAAGTAGCTGTTAGGACATGTGCTCTTTTCTGCCTCTCTAAACTATAAGGAAAATGTGACAGGCTGTTACAGTAATTATCACTTGCTCTACCACAGTAGTAAATGTACTTTGCAATTGCCAATCAAATATCGTTTTCTGCCTAGAATCACACCATGAGTCTGTGTGCACACAGGAATTGTTGTCAGAGATTTAATTTGTGTTGCTCTTGTTCTGTAAGACTTGCACTCGTAGGAAAGGGACAGCTTGTTTTCTTGAACTGTGATGGTTAGCATTCAGCACAAATCACTATCTCACAGATGAGAGGCAAATGGTAACACATTTGAAAACAACAGGGTAGATTTTCCTTCCACTCCTGCAATGGGTGAGGTAGTTCCTACATGTTCAAAACTCCAATTAACCCTTACCACAGGTGATCTTACATACATCTCTGCAGTCTTCATGCAGTTGTGTAAGCGTCCATGCAGATCTCTCTTGCACCTGACAATACACAGTCTCCAGAAACAAACTCTTAGCACACAGGCAGCTGTTTCTCCTGCACTCCCATGCTTACTATTCAGCACTGTGTGGTATTTCAGATAGCAGTGTGTAACGCTAACACATTCAACATCACCAAGGCTCATTTCCTTTGCTCTAGTCTAATCACTCACCCAGGTTCCACATGCTCATGGTCTCAAGTAGCTGTTAGGACATGTGCTCTTTTCTGCCTCTCTAAACTATAAGGAAAATGTGTCAGGCTGTTACAGTAATTATCACTTGCTCTACCACAGTAGTAAATGTGCTTTGAAATTGCCAATCAAATATCGTTTTCCGCCTAGAATCACACCATGAGTCTGTGTGCACACAGGAATTGTTGTCAGAGATTTAATTCGTGTTGCTCTTGTTCTGTAAGACTTGCACTCGTAGGAAAGGGGCAGCTTGCTTTCTTGAACTGTGATGGTTAGCATTCAGCACAAATCACTATCTCACAGATGAGAGGCAAATGGTAACACATTTGAAAACAACAGGGTACATTTTCCTTCCACTCCTGCAATGGGTGAGGTTGTTCCTACATGTTCAAAACTCCAATTAACCCTTACCACAGGTGATCTTACATACATCTCTGCAGTCTTCATGCAGTTGTGCAAGCGTCCATGCAGATCTCTCTTGCACCTGACAATACACAGTCTCCAGAAACACACTCTTAGCACACAGGCAGCTGTTTCTCCTGCACTCCCATGCTTACTATTCAGCACTGTGTGGTATTTCAGAAAGCAGTGTGTAACCCTAACACATTCAACATCACCAAGGCTCATTTCCTTTGCTCTAGTCTAATCACTCACCCAGGTTCCACATGCTCATCGTCTCAAGTAGCTGTTAGGACATGTGCTCTTTTCTGCCTCTCTAAACTATAAGGAAAATGTGTCAGGCTGTTACAGTAATTATCACTTGCTCTACCACAGTAGTAAATGTGCTTTGAAATTGCCAACCAAATATCGTTTTCCGGCTAGAATCACACCATGAGTCTGTGTGCACACAGGAATTGTTGTCAGAGATTTAATTTGTGTTGCTCTTGTTCTGTAAGACTTGCACTCGTAGGAAAGGGGCAGCTTGCTTTCTTGAACTGTGATGGTTAGCATTCAGCACAAATCACTATCTCACAGATGAGAGGCAAATGGTAACACATTTGAAAACAACAGGGTAGATTTTCCTTCCACTCCTGCAATGGGTGAGGTAGTTCCTACATGTTCAAAACTCCAATTAACCCTTACCACAGGTGATCTTACATAAATCTCTGCAGTCTTCATGCAGTTGTGTAAGCGTCCATGCAGATCTCTCTTGCACCTGACAATACACAGTCTCCAGAAACACACTCTTAGCACACAGGCAGCTGCTTCTCCTGCATTCCCATGCTTACTATTCAGCACTGTGTGGTATTTCAGATAGCAGTGTGTAACGCTAACAGATTCAACATCACCAAGGCTCATTTCCTTTGCTCTAGGCTAATCACTCACCCAGGTTCCACATGCTCATGGTCTCAAGTAGCTGTTAGGACATGTGCTCTTTTCTGCCTCTCTAAACTATAAGGAAAATGTGTCAGGCTGTTACAGTAATTATCACTTGCTCTACCACAGTAGTAAATGTGCTCTGAAATTGCCAATCAAATATCGTTTTCTGCCTAGAATCACACCATGAGTCTGTGTGCACACAGGAATTGTTGTCAGAGATTTAATTCGTGTTGCTCTTGTTCTGTAAGACTTGCACTCGTAGGAAAGGGGCAGCTTGTTTTCTTGAACTGTGATGGTTAGCATTCAGCACAAATCACTATCTCACAGATGAGAGGCAAATGGTAACACATTTGAAAACAGCAGGGTAGATTTTCCTTCACCTCCTGCAATGGGTGAGTTAGTTCCTACATGTTCAAAACTCCAAATAATCCTTACCACAGGTGATCTTACATACATCTCTGCAGTCTTCATGCAGTTGTGCAAGCGTCCATGCAGATCTCTCTTGCACCTGACAATACACAGTCTCCAGAAACACACTCTTAGCACACAGGCAGCTGCGTCTCCTGCATTCCCATGCTTACTATTCAGCACTGTGAGGTATTTCAGATAGCAGTGTGTAACGCTAACACATTCAACATCACCAAGACTCATTTCCTTTGCTCTAGTCTAATCACTCACCCAGGTTCCACATGCTCATGGTCTCAAGTAGCTGTTAGGACATGTGCTCTTTTCTGCCTCTCTAAACTATAAGGAAAATGTGACAGGCTGTTACAGTAATTATCACTTGCTCTACCACAGTAGTAAATGTACTTTGCAATTGCCAATCAAATATCGTTTTCTGCCTAGAATCACACCATGAGTCTGTGTGCACACAGGAATTGTTGTCAGAGATTTAATTTGTGTTGCTCTTGTTCTGTAAGACTTGCACTCGTAGGAAAGGGACAGCTTGTTTTCTTGAACTGTGATGGTTAGCATTCAGCACAAATCACTATCTCACAGATGAGAGGCAAATGGTAACACATTTGAAAACAACAGGGTAGATTTTCCTTCCACTCCTGCAATGGGTGAGGTAGTTCCTACATGTTCAAAACTCCAATTAACCCTTACCACAGGTGATCTTACATACATCTCTGCAGTCTTCATGCAGTTGTGTAAGCGTCCATGCAGATCTCTCTTGCACCTGACAATACACAGTCTCCAGAAACAAACTCTTAGCACACAGGCAGCTGTTTCTCCTGCACTCCCATGCTTACTATTCAGCACTGTGTGGTATTTCAGATAGCAGTGTGTAACGCTAACACATTCAACATCACCAAGGCTCATTTCCTTTGCTCTAGTCTAATCACTCACCCAGGTTCCACATGCTCATGGTCTCAAGTAGCTGTTAGGACATGTGCTCTTTTCTGCCTCTCTAAACTATAAGGAAAATGTGTCAGGCTGTTACAGTAATTATCACTTGCTCTACCACAGTAGTAAATGTGCTTTGAAATTGCCAATCAAATATCGTTTTCCGCCTAGAATCACACCATGAGTCTGTGTGCACACAGGAATTGTTGTCAGAGATTTAATTCGTGTTGCTCTTGTTCTGTAAGACTTGCACTCGTAGGAAAGGGGCAGCTTGCTTTCTTGAACTGTGATGGTTAGCATTCAGCACAAATCACTATCTCACAGATGAGAGGCAAATGGTAACACATTTGAAAACAACAGGGTACATTTTCCTTCCACTCCTGCAATGGGTGAGGTTGTTCCTACATGTTCAAAACTCCAATTAACCCTTACCACAGGTGATCTTACATACATCTCTGCAGTCTTCATGCAGTTGTGCAAGCGTCCATGCAGATCTCTCTTGCACCTGACAATACACAGTCTCCAGAAACACACTCTTAGCACACAGGCAGCTGTTTCTCCTGCACTCCCATGCTTACTATTCAGCACTGTGTGGTATTTCAGAAAGCAGTGTGTAACCCTAACACATTCAACATCACCAAGGCTCATTTCCTTTGCTCTAGTCTAATCACTCACCCAGGTTCCACATGCTCATCGTCTCAAGTAGCTGTTAGGACATGTGCTCTTTTCTGCCTCTCTAAACTATAAGGAAAATGTGTCAGGCTGTTACAGTAATTATCACTTGCTCTACCACAGTAGTAAATGTGCTTTGAAATTGCCAACCAAATATCGTTTTCCGGCTAGAATCACACCATGAGTCTGTGTGCACACAGGAATTGTTGTCAGAGATTTAATTTGTGTTGCTCTTGTTCTGTAAGACTTGCACTCGTAGGAAAGGGGCAGCTTGCTTTCTTGAACTGTGATGGTTAGCATTCAGCACAAATCACTATCTCACAGATGAGAGGCAAATGGTAACACATTTGAAAACAACAGGGTAGATTTTCCTTCCACTCCTGCAATGGGTGAGGTAGTTCCTACATGTTCAAAACTCCAATTAACCCTTACCACAGGTGATCTTACATAAATCTCTGCAGTCTTCATGCAGTTGTGTAAGCGTCCATGCAGATCTCTCTTGCACCTGACAATACACAGTCTCCAGAAACACACTCTTAGCACACAGGCAGCTGCTTCTCCTGCATTCCCATGCTTACTATTCAGCACTGTGTGGTATTTCAGATAGCAGTGTGTAACGCTAACAGATTCAACATCACCAAGGCTCATTTCCTTTGCTCTAGGCTAATCACTCACCCAGGTTCCACATGCTCATGGTCTCAAGTAGCTGTTAGGACATGTGCTCTTTTCTGCCTCTCTAAACTATAAGGAAAATGTGTCAGGCTGTTACAGTAATTATCACTTGCTCTACCACAGTAGTAAATGTGCTCTGAAATTGCCAATCAAATATCGTTTTCTGCCTAGAATCACACCATGAGTCTGTGTGCACACAGGAATTGTTGTCAGAGATTTAATTCGTGTTGCTCTTGTTCTGTAAGACTTGCACTCGTAGGAAAGGGGCAGCTTGTTTTCTTGAACTGTGATGGTTAGCATTCAGCACAAATCACTATCTCACAGATGAGAGGCAAATGGTAACACATTTGAAAACAGCAGGGTAGATTTTCCTTCACCTCCTGCAATGGGTGAGTTAGTTCCTACATGTTCAAAACTCCAAATAATCCTTACCACAGGTGATCTTACATACATCTCTGCAGTCTTCATGCAGTTGTGCAAGCGTCCATGCAGATCTCTCTTGCACCTGACAATACACAGTCTCCAGAAACACACTCTTAGCACACAGGCAGCTGCGTCTCCTGCATTCCCATGCTTACTATTCAGCACTGTGAGGTATTTCAGATAGCAGTGTGTAACGCTAACACATTCAACATCACCAAGACTCATTTCCTTTGCTCTAGTCTAATCACTCACCCAGGTTCCACATGCTCATGGTCTCAAGTAGCTGTTAGGACATGTGCTCTTTTCTGCCTCTCTAAACTATAAGGAAAATGTGACAGGCTGTTACAGTAATTATCACTTGCTCTACCACAGTAGTAAATGTACTTTGCAATTGCCAATCAAATATCGTTTTCTGCCTAGAATCACACCATGAGTCTGTGTGCACACAGGAATTGTTGTCAGAGATTTAATTTGTGTTGCTCTTGTTCTGTAAGACTTGCACTCGTAGGAAAGGGACAGCTTGTTTTCTTGAACTGTGATGGTTAGCATTCAGCACAAATCACTATCTCACAGATGAGAGGCAAATGGTAACACATTTGAAAACAACAGGGTAGATTTTCCTTCCACTCCTGCAATGGGTGAGGTAGTTCCTACATGTTCAAAACTCCAATTAACCCTTACCACAGGTGATCTTACATACATCTCTGCAGTCTTCATGCAGTTGTGTAAGCGTCCATGCAGATCTCTCTTGCACCTGACAATACACAGTCTCCAGAAACAAACTCTTAGCACACAGGCAGCTGTTTCTCCTGCACTCCCATGCTTACTATTCAGCACTGTGTGGTATTTCAGATAGCAGTGTGTAACGCTAACACATTCAACATCACCAAGGCTCATTTCCTTTGCTCTAGTCTAATCACTCACCCAGGTTCCACATGCTCATGGTCTCAAGTAGCTGTTAGGACATGTGCTCTTTTCTGCCTCTCTAAACTATAAGGAAAATGTGTCAGGCTGTTACAGTAATTATCACTTGCTCTACCACAGTAGTAAATGTGCTTTGAAATTGCCAATCAAATATCGTTTTCCGCCTAGAATCACACCATGAGTCTGTGTGCACACAGGAATTGTTGTCAGAGATTTAATTCGTGTTGCTCTTGTTCTGTAAGACTTGCACTCGTAGGAAAGGGGCAGCTTGCTTTCTTGAACTGTGATGGTTAGCATTCAGCACAAATCACTATCTCACAGATGAGAGGCAAATGGTAACACATTTGAAAACAACAGGGTACATTTTCCTTCCACTCCTGCAATGGGTGAGGTTGTTCCTACATGTTCAAAACTCCAATTAACCCTTACCACAGGTGATCTTACATACATCTCTGCAGTCTTCATGCAGTTGTGCAAGCGTCCATGCAGATCTCTCTTGCACCTGACAATACACAGTCTCCAGAAACACACTCTTAGCACACAGGCAGCTGTTTCTCCTGCACTCCCATGCTTACTATTCAGCACTGTGTGGTATTTCAGAAAGCAGTGTGTAACCCTAACACATTCAACATCACCAAGGCTCATTTCCTTTGCTCTAGTCTAATCACTCACCCAGGTTCCACATGCTCATCGTCTCAAGTAGCTGTTAGGACATGTGCTCTTTTCTGCCTCTCTAAACTATAAGGAAAATGTGTCAGGCTGTTACAGTAATTATCACTTGCTCTACCACAGTAGTAAATGTGCTTTGAAATTGCCAACCAAATATCGTTTTCCGGCTAGAATCACACCATGAGTCTGTGTGCACACAGGAATTGTTGTCAGAGATTTAATTTGTGTTGCTCTTGTTCTGTAAGACTTGCACTCGTAGGAAAGGGGCAGCTTGCTTTCTTGAACTGTGATGGTTAGCATTCAGCACAAATCACTATCTCACAGATGAGAGGCAAATGGTAACACATTTGAAAACAACAGGGTAGATTTTCCTTCCACTCCTGCAATGGGTGAGGTAGTTCCTACATGTTCAAAACTCCAATTAACCCTTACCACAGGTGATCTTACATAAATCTCTGCAGTCTTCATGCAGTTGTGTAAGCGTCCATGCAGATCTCTCTTGCACCTGACAATACACAGTCTCCAGAAACACACTCTTAGCACACAGGCAGCTGCTTCTCCTGCATTCCCATGCTTACTATTCAGCACTGTGTGGTATTTCAGATAGCAGTGTGTAACGCTAACAGATTCAACATCACCAAGGCTCATTTCCTTTGCTCTAGGCTAATCACTCACCCAGGTTCCACATGCTCATGGTCTCAAGTAGCTGTTAGGACATGTGCTCTTTTCTGCCTCTCTAAACTATAAGGAAAATGTGTCAGGCTGTTACAGTAATTATCACTTGCTCTACCACAGTAGTAAATGTGCTCTGAAATTGCCAATCAAATATCGTTTTCTGCCTAGAATCACACCATGAGTCTGTGTGCACACAGGAATTGTTGTCAGAGATTTAATTCGTGTTGCTCTTGTTCTGTAAGACTTGCACTCGTAGGAAAGGGGCAGCTTGTTTTCTTGAACTGTGATGGTTAGCATTCAGCACAAATCACTATCTCACAGATGAGAGGCAAATGGTAACACATTTGAAAACAGCAGGGTAGATTTTCCTTCACCTCCTGCAATGGGTGAGTTAGTTCCTACATGTTCAAAACTCCAAATAATCCTTACCACAGGTGATCTTACATACATCTCTGCAGTCTTCATGCAGTTGTGCAAGCGTCCATGCAGATCTCTCTTGCACCTGACAATACACAGTCTCCAGAAACACACTCTTAGCACACAGGCAGCTGCGTCTCCTGCATTCCCATGCTTACTATTCAGCACTGTGAGGTATTTCAGATAGCAGTGTGTAACGCTAACACATTCAACATCACCAAGACTCATTTCCTTTGCTCTAGTCTAATCACTCACCCAGGTTCCACATGCTCATGGTCTCAAGTAGCTGTTAGGACATGTGCTCTTTTCTGCCTCTCTAAACTATAAGGAAAATGTGACAGGCTGTTACAGTAATTATCACAAGCTCTACCACAGTAGTAAATGTACTTTGCAATTGCCAATCAAATATCGTTTTCTGCCTAGAATCACACCATGAGTCTGTGTGCACACAGGAATTGTTGTCAGAGATTTAATTTGTGTTGCTCTTGTTCTGTAAGACTTGCACTCGTAGGAAAGGGACAGCTTGTTTTCTTGAACTGTGATGGTTAGCATTCAGCACAAATCACTATCTCACAGATGAGAGGCAAATGGTAACACATTTGAAAACAACAGGGTACATTTTCCTTCCACTCCTGTAATGGGTGAGGTAGTTCCTACATGTTCAAAACTCCAATTAACCCTTACCACAGGTGATCTTACATACATCTCTGCAGTCTTCATGCAGTTGTGCAAGCGTCCATGCAGATCTCTCTTGCACCTGACAATACACAGTCTCCAGAAACACACTCTTAGCACACAGGCAGCTGCTTCTCCTGCATTCCCATGCTTACTATTCAGCACTGTGTGGTATTTCAGATAGAAGTGTGCAATGCTAACACATTCAACATCACCAAGGCTCATTTCCTTTGCTCTTGTCTAATCACTCACCCAGGTTCCACATGCTCATGGTCTCAAGTAGCTGTTAGGACATGTGCTCTTTTCTGCCTCTCTAAACTATAAGCAAAATGTTTCAGGCTGTTACAGTAATTATCACTTGCTCTACCACAGTAGTAAATGTGCTTTGAAATTGCCAATCAAATATCGTTTTCCGCCTAGAATCACACCATGAGTCTGTGTGCACACAGGAATTGTTGTCAGAGATTTAATTCGTGTTGCTCTTGTTCTGTAAGACTTGCACTCGTAGGAAAGGGGCAGCTTGCTTTCTTGAACTGTGATGGTTAGCATTCAGCACAAATCACTCTCTCACAGATGAGAGGCAAATGGTAACACATTTGAAAACAACAGGGTAGATTTTCCATCCACTCCTGCAATGGGTGAGGTAGTTCCTACATGTTCAAAACTCCAATTAACCCTTACCACAGGTGATCTTACATACATCTCATCAGTCTTCATGCAGTTGTGTAAGCGTCCATGCAGATCTCTCTTGCACCTGACAATACACAGTCTCCAGAAACACACTCTTAGCACACAGGCAGCTGCTTCTCCTGCATTCCCATGCTTACTATTCAGCACTGTGTGGTATTTCAGATAGCAGTGTGTAACGCTAACACATTCAACATCACCAAGGCTCATTTCCTTTGCTCTAGTCTAATCACTCACCCAGGTTCCACATGCTCATGGTCTCAAGTAGCTGTTAGGACATGTGCTCTTTCCTGCCTCTCTAAACTATAAGCAAAATGTGTCAGGCTGTTACAGTAATTATCACTTGCTCTACCACAGTAGTAAATGTGCTTTGAAATTGCCAATCAAATATCGTTTTCTGCCTAGAATCACACCGTGAGTCTGTGTGCACACAGGAATTGCTGTCAGAGATTTAATTCGTGTTGCTCTTGTTCTGTAAGACTTGCACTCGTCGAAAGGGACAGCTTGTTTTCTTGAACTGTGATGGTTAGCATTCAGCACAAATCACTATCTCACAGATGAGAGGCAAATGTTAACACATTTGAAAACAACAGGGTAGATTTTCCTTCCACTCCTGCAATGCGTGAGGTAGTTCCTACATGTTCAAAACTCCAATTAACCCTTACCACAGGTGATCTTACATACATCTCTGCAGTCTTCATGCAGTTGTGTAAGCGTCCATGCAGATCTCTCTTGCACCTGACAATACACAGTCACCAGAAACACACTCGTAGCACACAGGCAGCTGCTTCTCCTGCATTCCCATGCTTACTATTCAGCACTGTGTGGTATTTCAGATAGCAGTGTGTAACGCTAACACATTCAACATCACCAAGGCTCATTTCCTTTGCTCTAGTCTAATCACTCACCCAGGTTCCACATGCTCATGGTCTCAAGCAGCTGCTAGGACATGTGCTCTTTTCTGCCTCTCTAAACTATAAGGAAAATGTGTCAGGCTGTTACAGTAATTATCACTTGCTCTACCACAGTGGTAAATGTGCTTTGAAATTGCCTATCAAATATCGTTTTCTGCCTAGAATCACACCATGAGTCTGTGTGCACACAGGAATTGTTGTCAGAGATTTAATTCGTGTTGCTCTTGTTCTGTAAGACTTGCACTCGTAGGAAAGGGGCAGCTTGCTTTCTTGAACTGTGATGGTTAGCATTCAGCACAAATCACTATCTCACAGATGAGAGGCAAATGGTAACACATTTGAAAACAACAGGGTAGATTTTCCTTCCACTCCTGCAATGGGTGAGGTAGTTCCTACATGTTCAAAACTCCAATTAACCCTTACCACAGGTGATCTTACATACATCTCTGCAGTCTTCATGCAGTTGTGTAAGCGTCCATGCAGATCTCTCTTGCACCTGACAATACACAGTCTCCAGAAACACACTCTTAGCACACAGGCAGCTGTTTCTCCTGCACTCCCATGCTTACTATTCAGCACTGTGTGGTATTTCAGATAGCAGAGTGTAACGATAACACATTCAACATCACCAAGGCTCATTTCCTTTGCTCTAGTCTAATCACTCACCCAGGTTCCACAAGGCCATGGTCTCAAGTAGCTGTTAGGACATGTGCTCTTTTCTGCCTCTCTAAACTATAAGGAAAATGTGTCAGGCTGTTACAGTAATTATCACTTGCTCTACCACAGTAGTAAATGTGCTTTGAAATTGCCAATCAAATATCGTTTTCCGCCTAGAATCACACCATGAGTCTGTGTGCACACAGGAATTGTTGTCAGAGATTTAATTCGTGTTGCTCTTGTTCTGTAAGACTTGCACTCGTAGGAAAGGGGCAGCTTGCTTTCTTGAACTGTGATGGTTAGCATTCAGCACAAATCACTATCTCACAGATGAGAGGCAAATGGTAACACATTTGAAAACAACAGGGTAGATTTTCCTTCCACTCCTGCAATGGGTGAGGTAGTTCCTACATGTTCAAAACTCCAATTAACCCTTATAACAGGTGATCTTACATACATCACTGCAGTCTTCATGCAGTTGTCTAAGCGTCCATGCAGATCTCTCTTGCACCTGACAATACACAGTCTCCAGAAACACACTCTTAGCACACAGGCAGCTGCTTCTCCTGCATTCCCATGCTTACTATTCAGCACTGTGTGGTATTTCAGATAGCAGTGTGTAACGCTAACACATTCAACATCACCAAGGCTCATTTCCTTTCCTCTAGGCTAATCACTCACCCAGGTTCCACATGCTCATGGTCTCAAGTAGCTGTTAGGACATGTGCTCTTTTCTGCCTCTCTAAACTATAAGGAACATGTGTCAGGCTGTTACAGTAATTATCACTTGCTCTACCACAGTAGTAAATGTGCTCTGAAATTGCCAATCAAATATCGTTTTCTGCCTAGAATCACACCATGAGTCTGTGTGCACACAGGAATTGTTGTCAGAGATTTAATTCGTGTTGCTCTTGTTCTGTACGACTTGCACTCGTAGGAAAGGGGCAGCTTGTTTTCTTGAACTGTGATGGTTAGCATTCAGCACAAATCACTATCTCACAGATGAGAGGCAAATGGTAACACATTTGAAAACAACAGGGTACATTTTCCTTCCACTCCTGCAATGGGTGAGGTAGTTCCTACATGTTCAAAACTCCAATTAACCCTTACCACAGGTGATCTTACATACATCTCTGCAGTCTTCATGCAGTTGTGCAAGCGTCCATGCAGATCTCTCTTGCACCTGACAATACACAGTCTCCAGAAACACACTCTTAGCACACAGGCAGTTGCTTCTCCTGCATTCCCATGGTTACTATTCAGCACTGTGTGGTATTTCAGATAGAAGTGTGCAACGCTAACACATTCAACATCAACAAGGCTCATTTCCTTTGCTCTTGTCTAATCACTCACCCAGGTTCCACATGCTCATGGACTCAAGTAGCTGTTAGGACATGTGCTCTTTCCTGCCTCTCTAAACTATAAGCAAAATGTGTCAGGCTGTTACAGTAATTATCACTTGCTCTACCACAGTAGTAAATGTGCTTTGAAATTGCCAATCATATATAGTTTTCTGCCTAGAATCACACCATGAGTCTGTGTGCATACAGGAATTGCTGTCAGAGATTTAATTCGTGTTGCTCTTGTTCTGTAAGACTTGCACTCGTCGAAAGGGGCAGCTTGTTTTCTTGAACTGTGATGGTTAGCATTCAGCACAAATCACTATCTCACAGATGAGAGGCAAATGTTAACACATTTGAAAACAACAGGGTAGATTTTCCTTCCACTCCTGCAATGCGTGAGGTAGTTCCTACATGTTCAAATCTCCAATTAACCCTTACCACAGGTGATCTTACATACATCTCTGCAGTCTTCATGCAGTTGTGTAAGCGTCCATGCAGATCTCTCTTGCACCTGACAATACACAGTCACCAGAAACACACTCGTAGCACACAGGCAGCTGCTTCTCCTGCATTCCCATGCTTACTATTCAGCACTGTGTGGTATTTCAGATAGCAGTGTGTAACGCTAACACATTCAACATCACCAAGGCTCATTTCCTTTGCTCTAGTCTAATCACTCACCTAGGTTCCACATGCTCATGGTCTCAAGCAGCTGCTAGGACATGTGCTCTTTTCTGCCTCTCTAAACTATAAGGAAAATGTGTCAGGCTGTTACAGTAATTATCACTTGCTCTACCACAGTGGTAAATGTGCTTTGAAATTGCCTATCAAATATCGTTTTCTGCCTAGAATCACACCATGAGTCTGTGTGCACACAGGAATTGTTGTCAGAGATTTAATTTGTGTTGCTCTTGTTCTGTAAGACTTGCACTCGTAGGAAAGGGGCAGCTTGCTTTCTTGAACTGTGATGGTTAGCATTCAGCACAAATCACTATCTCACAGATGAGAGGCAAATGGTAACACATTTGAAAACAACAGGGTAGATTTTCCTTCCACTCCTGCAATGGGTGAGGTAGTTCCTACATGTTCAAAACTCCAATTAACCCTTACCACAGGTGATCTTACATACATCTCTGCAGTCTTCATGCAGTTGTGTAAGCGTCCATGCAGATCTCTCTTGCACCTGACAATACACAGTCTCCAGAAACAAACTCTTAGCACACAGGCAGCTGTTTCTCCTGCACTCCCATGCTTACTATTCAGCACTGTGTGGTATTTCAGATAGCAGTGTGTAACGCTAACACATTCAACATCACCAAGGCTCATTTCCTTTGCTCTAGTCTAATCACTCACCCAGGTTCCACATGCTCATGGTCTCAAGTAGCTGTTAGGACATGTGCTCTTTTCTGCCTCTCTAAACTATAAGGAAAATGTGTCAGGCTGTTACAGTAATTATCACTTGCTCTACCACAGTAGTAAATGTGCTTTGAAATTGCCAATCAAATATCGTTTTCCGCCTAGAATCACACCATGAGTCTGTGTGCACACAGGAATTGTTGTCAGAGATTTAATTCGTGTTGCTCTTGTTCTGTAAGACTTGCACTCGTAGGAAAGGGGCAGCTTGCTTTCTTGAACTGTGATGGTTAGCATTCAGCACAAATCACTATCTCACAGATGAGAGGCAAATGGTAACACATTTGAAAACAACAGGGTAGATTTTCCTTCCACTCCTGCAATGGGTGAGGTAGTTCCTACATGTTCAAAACTCCAATTAACCCTTACCACAGGTGATCTTACATACATCTCTGCAGTCTTCATGCAGTTGTGTAAGCGTCCATGCAGATCTCTCTTGCACCTGACAATACACAGTCTCCAGAAACACACTCTTAGCACACAGGCAGCTGTTTCTCCTGCACTCCCATGCTTACTATTCAGCACTGTGTGGTATTTCAGATAGCAGAGTGTAACGATAACACATTCAACATCACCAAGGCTCATTTCCTTTGCTCTAGTCTAATCACTCACCCAGGTTCCACAAGGCCATGGTCTCAAGTAGCTGTTAGGACATGTGCTCTTTTCTGCCTCTCTAAACTATAAGGAAAATGTGTCAGGCTGTTACAGTAATTATCACTTGCTCTACCACAGTAGTAAATGTGCTTTGAAATTGCCAATCAAATATCGTTTTCCGCCTAGAATCACACCATGAGTCTGTGTGCACACAGGAATTGTTGTCAGAGATTTAATTCGTGTTGCTCTTGTTCTGTAAGACTTGCACTCGTAGGAAAGGGGCAGCTTGCTTTCTTGAACTGTGATGGTTAGCATTCAGCACAAATCACTATCTCACAGATGAGAGGCAAATGGTAACACATTTGAAAACAACAGGGTAGATTTTCCTTCCACTCCTGCAATGGGTGAGGTAGTTCCTACATGTTCAAAACTCCAATTAACCCTTATAACAGGTGATCTTACATACATCACTGCAGTCTTCATGCAGTTGTCTAAGCGTCCATGCAGATCTCTCTTGCACCTGACAATACACAGTCTCCAGAAACACACTCTTAGCACACAGGCAGCTGCTTCTCCTGCATTCCCATGCTTACTATTCAGCACTGTGTGGTATTTCAGATAGCAGTGTGTAACGCTAACACATTCAACATCACCAAGGCTCATTTCCTTTCCTCTAGGCTAATCACTCACCCAGGTTCCACATGCTCATGGTCTCAAGTAGCTGTTAGGACATGTGCTCTTTTCTGCCTCTCTAAACTATAAGGAACATGTGTCAGGCTGTTACAGTAATTATCACTTGCTCTACCACAGTAGTAAATGTGCTCTGAAATTGCCAATCAAATATCGTTTTCTGCCTAGAATCACACCATGAGTCTGTGTGCACACAGGAATTGTTGTCAGAGATTTAATTCGTGTTGCTCTTGTTCTGTACGACTTGCACTCGTAGGAAAGGGGCAGCTTGTTTTCTTGAACTGTGATGGTTAGCATTCAGCACAAATCACTATCTCACAGATGAGAGGCAAATGGTAACACATTTGAAAACAACAGGGTACATTTTCCTTCCACTCCTGCAATGGGTGAGGTAGTTCCTACATGTTCAAAACTCCAATTAACCCTTACCACAGGTGATCTTACATACATCTCTGCAGTCTTCATGCAGTTGTGCAAGCGTCCATGCAGATCTCTCTTGCACCTGACAATACACAGTCTCCAGAAACACACTCTTAGCACACAGGCAGTTGCTTCTCCTGCATTCCCATGGTTACTATTCAGCACTGTGTGGTATTTCAGATAGAAGTGTGCAACGCTAACACATTCAACATCAACAAGGCTCATTTCCTTTGCTCTTGTCTAATCACTCACCCAGGTTCCACATGCTCATGGACTCAAGTAGCTGTTAGGACATGTGCTCTTTCCTGCCTCTCTAAACTATAAGCAAAATGTGTCAGGCTGTTACAGTAATTATCACTTGCTCTACCACAGTAGTAAATGTGCTTTGAAATTGCCAATCATATATAGTTTTCTGCCTAGAATCACACCATGAGTCTGTGTGCATACAGGAATTGCTGTCAGAGATTTAATTCGTGTTGCTCTTGTTCTGTAAGACTTGCACTCGTCGAAAGGGGCAGCTTGTTTTCTTGAACTGTGATGGTTAGCATTCAGCACAAATCACTATCTCACAGATGAGAGGCAAATGTTAACACATTTGAAAACAACAGGGTAGATTTTCCTTCCACTCCTGCAATGCGTGAGGTAGTTCCTACATGTTCAAATCTCCAATTAACCCTTACCACAGGTGATCTTACATACATCTCTGCAGTCTTCATGCAGTTGTGTAAGCGTCCATGCAGATCTCTCTTGCACCTGACAATACACAGTCACCAGAAACACACTCGTAGCACACAGGCAGCTGCTTCTCCTGCATTCCCATGCTTACTATTCAGCACTGTGTGGTATTTCAGATAGCAGTGTGTAACGCTAACACATTCAACATCACCAAGGCTCATTTCCTTTGCTCTAGTCTAATCACTCACCTAGGTTCCACATGCTCATGGTCTCAAGCAGCTGCTAGGACATGTGCTCTTTTCTGCCTCTCTAAACTATAAGGAAAATGTGTCAGGCTGTTACAGTAATTATCACTTGCTCTACCACAGTGGTAAATGTGCTTTGAAATTGCCTATCAAATATCGTTTTCTGCCTAGAATCACACCATGAGTCTGTGTGCACACAGGAATTGTTGTCAGAGATTTAATTTGTGTTGCTCTTGTTCTGTAAGACTTGCACTCGTAGGAAAGGGGCAGCTTGCTTTCTTGAACTGTGATGGTTAGCATTCAGCACAAATCACTATCTCACAGATGAGAGGCAAATGGTAACACATTTGAAAACAACAGGGTAGATTTTCCTTCCACTCCTGCAATGGGTGAGGTAGTTCCTACATGTTCAAAACTCCAATTAACCCTTACCACATGTGATCTTACATACATCTCTGCAGTCTTCATGCAGTTGTGTAAGCGTCCATGCAGATCTCTCTTGCACCTGACAATACACAGTCTCCAGAAACAAACTCTTAGCACACAGGCAGCTGTTTCTCCTGCACTCCCATGCTTACTATTCAGCACTGTGTGGTATTTCAGATAGCAGTGTGTAACGCTAACACATTCAACATCACCAAGGCTCATTTCCTTTGCTCTAGTCTAATCACTCACCCAGGTTCCACATGCTCATGGTCTCAAGTAGCTGTTAGGACATGTGCTCTTTTCTGCCTCTCTAAACTATAAGGAAAATGTGTCAGGCTGTTACAGTAATTATCACTTGCTCTACCACAGTAGTAAATGTGCTTTGAAATTGCCAATCAAATATCGTTTTCCGCCTAGAATCACACCATGAGTCTGTGTGCACACAGGAATTGTTGTCAGAGATTTAATTCGTGTTGCTCTTGTTCTGTAAGACTTGCACTCGTAGGAAAGGGGCAGCTTGCTTTCTTGAACTGTGATGGTTAGCATTCAGCACAAATCACTATCTCACAGATGAGAGGCAAATGGTAACACATTTGAAAACAACAGGGTACATTTTCCTTCCACTCCTGCAATGGGTGAGGTTGTTCCTACATGTTCAAAACTCCAATTAACCCTTACCACAGGTGATCTTACATACATCTCTGCAGTCTTCATGCAGTTGTGCAAGCGTCCATGCAGATCTCTCTTGCACCTGACAATACACAGTCTCCAGAAACACACTCTTAGCACACAGGCAGGTGCTTCTCCTGCATTCCCATGCTTACTATTCAGCACTGTGTGGTATTTCAGATAGAAGTGTGCAACGCTAACACATTCAACATCACCAAGGCTCATTTCCTTTGCTCTTGTCTAATCACTCACCCAGGTTCCACATGCTCATGGTCTCAAGTAGCTGTTAGGACATGTGCTCTTTCCTGCCTCTCTAAACTATAAGCAAAATGTGTCAGGCTGTTACAGTAATTATCACTTATTCTACCACAGTAGTAAATGTGCTTTGAAATTGCCAATCAAATATCGTTTTCCGCCTAGAATCACACCATGAGTCTGTGTGCACACAGGAATTGTTGTTAGAGATTTAATTCGTGTTGCTCTTGTTCTGTAAGACTTGCACTCTTAGGAAAGGGGCAGCTTGCTTTTTTGAACTGTGATGGTTAGCATTCAGCACAAATCACTATCTCACAGATGAGAGGCAAATGGTAACACATTTGAAAACAACAGGGTAGATTTTCCTTCCACTCCTGCAATGCGTGAGGTAGTTCCTACATGTTCAAATCTCCAATTAACCCTTACCACAGGTGATCTTACATACATCTCTGCAGTCTTCATGCAGTTGTGTAAGCGTCCATGCAGATCTCTCTTGCACCTGACAATACACAGTCACCAGAAACACACTCGTAGCACACAGGCAGCTGCTTCTCCTGCATTCCCATGCTTACTATTCAGCACTGTGTGGTATTTCAGATAGCAGTGTGTAACGCTAACACATTCAACATCACCAAGGCTCATTTCCTTTGCTCTAGTCTAATCACTCACCCAGGTTCCACATGCTCATGGTCTCAAGCAGCTGCTAGGACATGTGCTCTTTTCTGCCTCTCTAAACTATAAGGAAAATGTGTCAGGCTGTTACAGTAATTATCACTTGCTCTACCACAGTGGTAAATGTGCTTTGAAATTGCCTATCAAATATCGTTTTCTGCCTAGAATCACACCATGAGTCTGTGTGCACACAGGAATTGTTGTCAGAGATTTAATTTGTGTTGCTCTTGTTCTGTAAGACTTGCACTCGTAGGAAAGGGGCAGCTTGCTTTCTTGAACTGTGATGGTTAGCATTCAGCACAAATCACTATCTCACAGATGAGAGGCAAATGGTAACACATTTGAAAACAACAGGGTAGATTTTCCTTCCACTCCTGCAATGGGTGAGGTAGTTCCTACATGTTCAAAACTCCAATTAACCCTTACCACAGGTGATCTTACATACATCTCTGCAGTCTTCATGCAGTTGTGTAAGCGTCCATGCAGATCTCTCTTGCACCTGACAATACACAGTCTCCAGAAACAAACTCTTAGCACACAGGCAGCTGTTTCTCCTGCACTCCCATGCTTACTATTCAGCACTGTGTGGTATTTCAGATAGCAGTGTGTAACGCTAACACATTCAACATCACCAAGGCTCATTTCCTTTGCTCTAGTCTAATCACTCACCCAGGTTCCACATGCTCATGGTCTCAAGTAGCTGTTAGGACATGTGCTCTTTTCTGCCTCTCTAAACTATAAGGAAAATGTGTCAGGCTGTTACAGTAATTATCACTTGCTCTACCACAGTAGTAAATGTGCTTTGAAATTGCCAATCAAATATCGTTTTCCGCCTAGAATCACACCATGAGTCTGTGTGCACACAGGAATTGTTGTCAGAGATTTAATTCGTGTTGCTCTTGTTCTGTAAGACTTGCACTCGTAGGAAAGGGGCAGCTTGCTTTCTTGAACTGTGATGGTTAGCATTCAGCACAAATCACTATCTCACAGATGAGAGGCAAATGGTAACACATTTGAAAACAACAGGGTACATTTTCCTTCCACTCCTGCAATGGGTGAGGTTGTTCCTACATGTTCAAAACTCCAATTAACCCTTACCACAGGTGATCTTACATACATCTCTGCAGTCTTCATGCAGTTGTGCAAGCGTCCATGCAGATCTCTCTTGCACCTGACAATACACAGTCTCCAGAAACACACTCTTAGCACACAGGCAGCTGCTTCTCCTGCATTCCCATGCTTACTATTCAGCACTGTGTGGTATTTCAGATAGAAGTGTGCAACGCTAACACATTCAACATCACCAAGGCTCATTTCCTTTGCTCTTGTCTAATCACTCACCCAGGTTCCACATGCTCATGGTCTCAAGTAGCTGTTAGGACATGTGCTCTTTCCTGCCTCTCTAAACTATAAGCAAAATGTGTCAGGCTGTTACAGTAATTATCACTTGCTCTACCACAGTAGTAAATGTGCTTTGAAATTGCCAATCAAATATCGTTTTCCGCCTAGAATCACACCATGAGTCTGTGTGCACACAGGAATTGTTGTCAGAGATTTAATTCGTGTTGCTCTTGTTCTGTAAGACTTGCACTCGTAGGAAAGGGGCAGCTTTCTTTTTTGAACTGTGATGGTTAGCATTCAGCACAAATCACTATCTCACAGATGAGAGGCAAATGGTAACACATTTGAAAACAACAGGGTAGATTTTCCTTCCACTCCTGCAATGGGTGAGGTAGTTCCTACATGTTCAAAACTCAAATTAACCCTTACCACAGGTGATCTTACATACATCACTGCAGTCTTCATGCAGTTGTGTAAGCGTCCATGCAGATCTCTCTTGCACCTGACAATACACAGTCTCCAGAAACACACTCTTAGCACACAGGCAGCTTCTTCTCCTGCATTCCCATGCTTACTATTCAGCACTGTGTGGTATTTCAGATAGCAGTGTGTAACGCTAACACATTCAACATCACCAAGGCTCATTTCCTTTGCTCTAGGCTAATCACTCACCCAGGTTCTACATGCTCATGGTCTCAAGTAGCTGTTAGGACATGTGCTCTTTTCTGCCTCTCTAAACTATAAGGAAAATGTGTCAGGCTGTTACAGTAATTATCACTTGCTCTACCACAGTAGTAAATGTGCTCTGAAATTGCCAATCAAATATCGTTTTCTGCCTAGAATCACACCATGAGTCTGTGTGCACACAGGAATTGTGGTCAGAGATTTAATTCGTGTTGCTCTTGTTCTGTAAGACTTGCACTCGTAGGAAAGGGGCAGCTTGTTTTCTTGAACTGTGATGGTTAGCATTCAGCACAAATCACTATCTCACAGATGAGAGGCAAATGGTAACACATTTGAAAACAGCAGGGTAGATTTTCCTTCACCTCCTGCAATGGGTGAGGTAGTTCCTACATGTTCAAAACTCCAATTAATCCTTACCACAGGTGATCTTACATACATCTCTGCAGTCTTCATGCAGTTGTGCAAGCGTCCATGCAGATCTCTCTTGCACCTGACAATACACAGTCTCCAGAAACACACTCTTAGCACACAGGCAGCTGCTTCTCCTGCATTCCCATGCTTACTATTCAGCACTGTGAGGTATTTCAGATAGCAGTGTGTAACGCTAACACATTCAACATCACCAAGGCTCATTTCCTTTGCTCTAGTCTAATCACTCACCCAGGTTCCACATGCTCATGGTCTCAAGTAGCTGTTAGGACATGTGCTCTTTTCTGCCTCTCTAAACTATAAGGAAAATGTGACAGGCTGTTACAGTAATTATCACTTGCTCTACCACAGTAGTAAATGTACTTTGCAATTGCCAATCAAATATCGTTTTCTGCCTAGAATCACACCATGAGTCTGTGTGCACACAGGAATTGTTGTCAGAGATTTAATTTGTGTTGCTCTTGTTCTGTAAGACTTGCACTCGTAGGAAAGGGACAGCTTGTTTTCTTGAACTGTGATGGTTAGCATTCAGCACAAATCACTATCTCACAGATGAGAGGCAAATGGTAACACATTTGAAAACAACAGGGTACATTTTCCTTCCACTCCTGCAATGGGTGAGGTAGTTCCTACATGTTCAAAACTCCAATTAACCCTTACCACAGGTGATCTTACATACATCTCTGCAGTCTTCATGCAGTTGTGCAAGCGTCCATGCAGATCTCTCTTGCACCTGACAATACACAGTCTCCAGAAACACACTCTTAGCACACAGGCAGCTGCTTCTCCTGCATTCCCATGCTTACTATTCAGCACTGTGTGGTATTTCAGATAGAAGTGTGCAATGCTAACACATTCAACATCACCAAGGCTCATTTCCTTTGCTCTTGTCTAATCACTCACCCAGGTTCCACATGCTCATGGTCTCAAGTAGCTGTTAGGACATGTGCTCTTTTCTGCCTCTCTAAACTATAAGCAAAATGTTTCAGGCTGTTACAGTAATTATCACTTGCTCTACCACAGTAGTAAATGTGCTTTGAAATTGCCAATCAAATATCGTTTTCCGCCTAGAATCACACCATGAGTCTGTGTGCACACAGGAATTGTTGTCAGAGATTTAATTTGTGTTGTTCTTGTTCTGTAAGACTTGCACTCGTAGGAAAGGGGCAGCTTGCTTTCTTGAACTGTGATGGTTAGCATTCAGCACAAATCACTCTCTCACAGATGAGAGGCAAATGGTAACACATTTGAAAACAACAGGGTAGATTTTCCATCCACTCCTGCAATGGGTGAGGTAGTTCCTACATGTTCAAACCTCCAATTAACCCTTACCACAGGTGATCTTACATACATCTCGTCAGTCTTCATGCAGTTGTGTAAGCGTCCATGCAGATCTCTCTTGCACCTGACAATACAACGTCTCCAGAAACACACTCTTAGCACACAGGCAGCTGCTTCTCCTGCATTCCCATGCTTACTATTCAGCACTGTGTGGTATTTCAGATAGCAGTGTGTAACGCTAACACATTCAACATCACCAAGGCTCATTTCCTTTGCTCTAGTCTAATCACTCACCCAGGTTCCATATGCTCATGGTCTCAAGTAGCTGTTAGGACATGTGCTCTTTCCTGCCTCTCTAAACTATAAGCAAAATGTGTCAGGCTGTTACAGTAATTATCACTTGCTCTACCACAGTAGTAAATGTGCTTTGAAATTGCCAATCAAATATCGTTTTCTGCCTAGAATCACACCATGAGTCTGTGTGCACACAGGAATTGCTGTCAGAGATTTAATTCGTGTTGCTCTTGTTCTGTAAGACTTGCACTCGTCGAAAGGGACAGCTTGTTTTCTTGAACTGTGATGGTTAGCATTCAGCACAAATCACTATCTCACAGATGAGAGGCAAATGTTAACACATTTGAAAACAACAGGGTAGATTTTCCTTCCACTCCTGCAATGCGTGAGGTAGTTCCTACATGTTCAAAACTCCAATTAACCCTTACCACAGGTGATCTTACATACATCTCTGCAGTCTTCATGCAGTTGTGTAAGCGTCCATGCAGATCTCTCTTGCACCTGACAATGCACAGTCACCAGAAACACACTCGTAGCACACAGGCAGCTGCTTCTCCTGCATTCCCATGCTTACTATTCAGCACTGTGTGGTATTTCAGATAGCAGTGTGTAACGCTAACACATTCAACATCACCAAGGCTCATTTCCTTTGCTCTAGTCTAATCACTCACCCAGGTTCCACATGCTCATGGTCTCAAGCAGCTGCTAGGACATGTGCTCTTTTCTGCCTCTCTAAACTATAAGGAAAATGTGTCAGGCTATTACAGTAATTATCACTTGCTCTACCACAGTGGTAAATGTGCTTTGAAAGTGCCTATCAAATATCGTTTTCTGCCTAGAATCACACCATGAGTCTGTGTGCACACAGGAATTGTTGTCAGAGATTTAATTCGTGTTGCTCTTGTTCTGTAAGACTTGCACTCGTAGGAAAGGGGCAGCTTGCTTTCTTGAACTGTGATGGTTAGCATTCAGCACAAATCACTATCTCACAGATGAGAGGCAAATGGTAACACATTTGAAAACAACAGGGTAGATTTTCCTTCCACTCCTGCAATGGGTGAGGTAGTTCCTACATGTTCAAAACTCCAATTAACCCTTACCACAGGTGATCTTACATACATCTCTGCAGTCTTCATGCAGTTGTGTAAGCGTCCATGCAGATCTCTCTTGCACCTGACAATACACAGTCTCCAGAAACACACTCTTAGCACACAGGCAGCTGTTTCTCCTGCACTCCCATGCTTACTATTCAGCACTGTGTGGTATTTCAGATAGCAGTGTGTAACGCTAACACATTCAACATCACCAAGGCTCATTTCCTTTCCTCTAGGCTAATCACTCACCCAGGTTCCACATGCTCATGGTCTCAAGTAGCTTTTAGGACATGTGCTCTTTTCTGCCTCTCTAAACTATAAGGAACATGTGTCAGGCTGTTACAGTAATTATCACTTGCTCTACCACAGTAGTAAATGTGCTCTGAAATTGCCAATCAAATATCGTTTTCTGCCTAGAATCACACCATGAGTCTGTGTGCACACAGGAATTGTTGTCAGAGATTTAATTCGTGTTGCTCTTGTTCTGTACGACTTGCACTCGTAGGAAAGGGGCAGCTTGTTTTCTTGAACTGTGATGGTTAGCATTCAGCACAAATCACTATCTCACAGATGAGAGGCAAATGGTAACACATTTGAAAACAACAGGGTACATTTTCCTTCCACTCCTGCAATGGGTGAGGTAGTTCCTACATGTTCAAAACTCCAATTAACCCTTACCACAGGTGATCTTACATACATCTCTGCAGTCTTCATGCAGTTGTGCAAGCGTCCATGCAGATCTCTCTTGCACCTGACAATACACAGTCTCCAGAAACACACTCTTAGCACACAGGCAGTTGCTTCTCCTGCATTCCCATGCTTACTATTCAGCACTGTGTGGTATTTCAGATAGAAGTGTGCAACGCTAACACATTCAACATCACCAAGGCTCATTTCCTTTGCTCTTGTCTAATCACTCACCCAGGTTCCACATGCTCATGGACTCAAGTAGCTGTTAGGACATGTGCTCTTTCCTGCCTCTCTAAACTATAAGCAAAATGTGTCAGGCTGTTACAGTAATTATCACTTGCTCTACCACAGTAGTAAATGTGCTTTGAAATTGCCAATCATATATAGTTTTCTGCCTAGAATCACACCATGAGTCTGTGTGCACACAGGAATTGCTGTCAGAGATTTAATTTGTGTTGCTCTTGTTCTGTAAGACTTGCACTCGTCGAAAGGGGCAGCTTGTTTTCTTGAACTGTGATGGTTAGCATTCAGCACAAATCACTATCTCACAGATGAGAGGCATATGTTAACACATTTGAAAACAACAGGGTAGATTTTCCTTCCACTCCTGCAATGCGTGAGGTAGTTCCTACATGTTCAAATCTCCAATTAACCCTTACCACAGGTGATCTTACATACATCTCTGCAGTCTTCATGCAGTTGTGTAAGCGTCCATGCAGATCTCTCTTGCACCTGACAATACACAGTCACCAGAAACACACTCGTAGCACACAGGCAGCTGCTTCTCCTGCATTCCCATGCTTACTATTCAGCACTGTGTGGTATTTCAGATAGCAGTGTGTAACGCTAACACATTCAACATCACCAAGGCTCATTTCCTTTGCTCTAGTCTAATCACTCACCCAAGTTCCACATGCTCATGGTCTCAAGCAGCTGCTAGGACATGTGCTCTTTTCTGCCTCTCTAAACTATAAGGAAAATGTGTCAGGCTGTTACAGTAATTATCACTTGCTCTACCACAGTGGTAAATGTGCTTTGAAATTGCCTATCAAATATCGTTTTCTGCCTAGAATCACACCATGAGTCTGTGTGCACACAGGAATTGTTGTCAGAGATTTAATTTGTGTTGCTCTTGTTCTGTAAGACTTGCACTCGTAGGAAAGGGGCAGCTTGCTTTCTTAAACTGTGATGGTTAGCATTCAGCACAAATCACTATCTCACAGATGAGAGGCAAATGGTAACACATTTGAAAACAACAGGGTAGATTTTCCTTCCACTCCTGCAATGGGTGAGGTAGTTCCTACATGTTCAAAACTCCAATTAACCCTTACCACAGGTGATCTTACATACATCTCTGCAGTCTTCATGCAGTTGTGTAAGCGTCCATGCAGATCTCTCTTGCACCTGACAATACACAGTCTCCAGAAACACACTCTTAGCACACAGGCAGCTGTTTCTCCTGCACTCCCATGCTTACTATTCAGCACTGTGTGGTATTTCAGATAGCAGTGTGTAACGCTAACATATTCAACATCACCAAGGCTCATTTCCTTTGCTCTAGTCTAATCACTCACCCAGGTTCCACATGCTCATGGTCTCAAGTAGCTGTTAGGACACGTGCTCTTTTCTGCCTCTCTAAACTATAAGGAAAATGTGTCAGGCTGTTACAGTAATTATCACTTGCTCTACCACAGTAGTAAATGTGCTTTGAAATTGCCAATCAAATATCGTTTTCCG
Organism: Triturus cristatus; assembly: GCF_964204655.1. NCBI lineage: Eukaryota > Metazoa > Chordata > Amphibia > Caudata > Salamandridae > Triturus > Triturus cristatus. The sequence continues at coordinate 291,504,660 of NC_140579.1, forward strand.
CCTAGAATCACACCATGAGTCTGTGTGCACACAGGAATTGTTGTCAGAGATTTAATTCGTGTTGCTCTTGTTCTGTAAGACTTGCACTCGTAGGAAAGGGGCAGCTTGCTTTCTTGAACTGTGATGGTTAGCATTCAGCACAAATCACTATCTCACAGATGAGAGGCAAATGGTAACACATTTGAAAACAACAGGGTACATTTTCCTTCCACTCCTGCAATGGGTGAGGTTGTTCCTACATGTTCAAAACTCCAATTAACCCTTACCACAGGTGATCTTACATACATCTCTGCAGTCTTCATGCAGTTGTGCAAGCGTCCATGCAGATCTCTCTTGCACCTGACAATACACAGTCTCCAGAAACACACTCGTAGCACACAGGCAGCTGCTTCTCCTGCATTCCCATGCTTACTATTCAGCACTGTGTGGTATTTCAGATAGAAGTGTGCAACGCTAACACATTCAACATCACCAAGGCTCATTTCCTTTGCTCTTGTCTAATCACTCACCCAGGTTCCACATGCTCATGGTCTCAAGTAGCTGTTAGGACATGTGCTCTTTCCTGCCTCTCTAAACTATAAGCAAAATGTGTCAGGCTGTTACAGTAATTATCACTTGCTCTACCACAGTAGTAAATGTGCTTTGAAATTGCCAATCAAATATCATTTTCCGCCTAGAATCACACCATGAGTCTGTGTGCACACAGGAATTGTTGTCAGAGATTTAATTCGTGTTGCTCTTGTTCTGTAAGACTTGCACTCGTAGGAAAGGGGCAGCTTGCTTTCTTGAACTGTGATGGTTAGCATTCAGCACAAATCACTATCTCACAGATGAGAGGCAAATGGTAACACATTTGAAAACAACAGGGTAGATTTTCCTTCCACTCCTGCAATGGGTGAGGTAGTTCCTACATGTTCAAAACTCCAATTAACCCTTACCACAGGTGATCTTACATACATCTTTGCAGTCTTCATGCAGTTGTGTAAGCGTCCATGCAGATCTCTCTTGCACCTGACAATACACAGTCTCCAGAAACAAACAGGCAGCTGCTTCTCCTGCATTCCCATGCTTACTATTCAGCACTGTGTGGTATTTCAGATAGCAGTGTGTAACGCTAACACATTCAACATCACCAAGGCTCATTTCCTTTGCTCTAGGCTAATCACTCACCCAGGTTCTACATGCTCATGGTCTCAAGTAGCTGTTAGGACATGTGCTCTTTTCTGCCTCTCTAAACTATAAGGAAAATGTGTCAGGCTGTTACAGTAATTATCACTTGCTCTACCACAGTAGTAAATGTGCTCTGAAATTGCCAATCAAATATCGTTTTCTGCCTAGAATCACACCATGAGTCTGTGTGCACACAGGAATTGTTGTCAGAGATTTAATTTGTGTTGCTCTTGTTCTGTAAGACTTGCACTCTTAGGAAAGGGGCAGCTTGCTTTCTTGAACTGTGATGGTTAGCATTCAGCACAAATCACTATCTCACAGAAGAGAGGCAAATGGTAACACATTTGAAAACAACAGGGTAGATTTTCCTTCCACTCCTGCAATGGGTGAGGTAGTTCCTACATGTTCAAAACTCCAATTAACCCTTACCACAGGTGATCTTCCATACATCTTTGCAGTCTTCATGCAGTTGTGTAAGCGTCCATGCAGATCTCTCTTGCACCTGACAATACACAGTCTCCAGAAACACACTCTTAGCACACAGGCAGCTGCTTCTCCTGCATTCCCATGCTAACTATTCAGCACTGTGTGGTATTTCAGATAGCAGTGTGTAACGCTAACACATTCAACATCACCAAGGCTCATTTCCTTTGCTCTAGTCTAATTACTCACCCAGGTTCCACATGCTCATGGTCTCAAGTAGCTGTTAGGACATATGCTCTTTTCTGCCTCTCTAAACTATAAGGAAAATGTGTCAGGCTGTTACAGTAATTATCACTTGCTCTACCACAGTAGTAAATGTGCTTTGAAATTGCCAATCAGATATCGTTTTCCGCCTAGAATCACACCATGAGTCTGTGTGCACACAGGAATTGTTGTCAGAGATTTAATTTGTGTTGCTCTTATTCTGTAAGACTTGCACTCGTAGGAAAGGGGCAGCTTGTTTTATTGAACTGTGATGGTTAGCATTCAGCACAAATCACTATCTCACAGATGAGAGGCAAATGGTAACACATTTGAAAACAGCAGGTAGATTTTCCTTCCACTCCTGCAATGGGTGAGGTAGTTCCTACATGTTCAAAACTCCAATTAATCCTTACCACAGGTGATCTTACATACATCTCTGCAGTCTTCATGCAGTTGTGCAAGCGTCCATGCAGATCTCTCTTGCACCTGACAATACACAGTCTCCAGAAACACACTCTTAGCACACAGGCAGTTGCTTCTCCTGCATTCCCATGCTTACTATTCAGCACTGTGTGGTATTTCAGATAGAGGTGTGCAACGCTAACACATTCAACATCACCAAGGCTCATTTCCTTTGCTCTTGTCTAATCACTCACCCAGGTTCCACATGCTCATGGTCTCAAGTAGCTGTTAGGACATGTGCTCTTTCCTGCCTCTCTAAACTATAAGCAAAATGTGTCAGGCTGTTACAGTAATTATCACTTGCTCTACCACAGTAGTAAATGTGCTTTGAAATTGCCAATCAAATATCGTTTTCTGCCTAGAATCACACCATGAGTCTGTGTGCACACAGGAATTGTTGTCAGAGATTTAATTTGTGTTGCTCTTGTTCTGTAAGACTTGCACTAGTAGGAAAGGGGCAGCTTGCTTTCTTGAACTGTGATGGTTAGCATTCAGCACAAATCACTATCTCACAGATGAGAGGCAAATGGTAACACATTTGAAAACAACAGGGTAGATTTTCCTTCCACTCCTGCAATGGGTGAGGTAGTTCCTACATGTTCAAAACTCCAATTAACCCTTACCACAGGTGATCTTACATACATCTCTGCAGTCTTCATGCAGTTGTGTAAGCGTCCATGCAGATCTCTCTTGCACCTGACAAAACACAGTCTCCAGAAACACACTCTTAGCACACAGGCAGCTGTTTCTCCTGCACTCCCATGCTTACTATTCAGCACTGTGTGGTATTTCAGATAGCAGTGTGTAACGCTAACACATTCAATATCACCAAGGCTCATTTCCTTTGCTCTAGGCTAATCACTCACCCAGGTTCCACATGCTCATGGTCTCAAGTAGCTGTTAGGACATGTGCTCTTTTCTGCCTCTCTAAACTATAAGGAAAATGTGTCAGGCTGTTACAGTAATTATCACTTGCTCTACCACAGTAGTAAATGTGCTCTGAAATTGCCAATCAAATATCGTTTTCTGCCTAGAATCACACCATGAGTCTGTGTGCACACAGGAATTGTTGTCAGAGATTTAATTCGTGTTGCTCTTGTTCTGTAAGACTTGCACTCGTAGGAAAGGGGCAGCTTGTTTTCTTGAACTGTGATGGTTAGCATTCAGCACAAATCACTATCTCACAGATGAGAGGCAAATGGTAACACATTTGAAAACAACAGGGTACATTTTCCTTCCACTCCTGCAATGGGTGAGGTAGTTCCTACATGTGCAAAACTCCAATTAACCCTTACCACAGGTGATCTTACATACATCTCTGCAGTCTTCATGCAGTTGTGCAAGCGTCCATGCAGATCTCTCTTGCACCTGACAATACACAGTCTCCAGAAACACACTATTAGCACACAGGCAGCTGCTTCTCCTGCATTCCCATGCTTACTATTCAGCACTGTGTGGTATTTCAGATAGAAGTGTGCAATGCTAACACATTCAACATCACCAAGGCTCATTTCCTTTGCTCTTGTCTAATCACTCACCCAGGTTCCACATGCTCATGGTCTCAAGTAGCTGTTAGGACATGTGCTCTTTTCTGCCTGTCTAAACTATAAGCAAAATGTGTCAGGCTGTTATAGTAATTATCACTTGCTCTACCACAGTAGTAAATGTGCTTTGAAATTGCCAATCAAATATCGTTTTCCGCCTAGAATCACACCATGAGTCTGTGTGCACACAGGAATTGTTGTCAGAGATTTAATTTGTGTTGCTCTTGTTCTGTAAGACTTGCACTCGTAGGAAAGGGGCAGCTTGCTTTCTTGAACTGTGATGGTTAGCATTTAGCACAAATCACTATCTCACAGATGAGAGGCAAATGGTAACACATTTGAAAACAACAGGGTAGATTTTCCATCCACTCCTGCAATGGGTGAGGTAGTTCCTACATGTTCAAAACTCCAATTAACCCTTACCACAGGTGATCTTACATACATCTCGTTAGTCTTCATGCAGTTGTGTAAGCGTCCATGCAGATCTCTCTTGCACCTGACAATACACAGTCTCCAGAAACACACTCTTAGCACACAGGCAGCTGCTTCTCCTGCATTCCCATGCTTACTATTCAGCACTGTGTGGTATTTCAGATAGCAGTGTGTAACGCTAACACATTCAACATCACCAAGGCTCATTTCCTTTGCTCTAGTCTAATCACTCACCCAGGTTCCACATGCTCATGGTCTCAAGTAGCTGTTAGGACATGTGCTCTTTTCTGCCTCTCTAAACTATAAGGAAAATGTGTCAGGCTGTTACAGTAATTATCACTTGCTCTACCACAGTGGTAAATGTGCTTTGAAATTGCCTATCAAATATCGTTTTCTGCCTAGAATCACACCATGAGTCTGTGTGCACACAGGAATTGTTGTGAGAGATTTAATTCGTGTTGCTCTTGTTCTGTAAGACTTGCACTCGTAGGAAAGTGGCAGCTTGTTTTCTTGAACTGTGATGGTTAGCATTCAGCACAAATCACTATCTCACAGATGAGAGGCAAATGGTAACACATTTGAAAACAACAGGGTAGATTTTCCTTCCACTCCTGCAATGGGTGAGGTAGTTCCTACATGTTCAAAACTCCAATTAACCCTTACCACAGGTGATCTTACATACATCTCTGCAGTCTTCATGCAGTTGTGTAAGCGTCCATGCAGATCTCTCTTGCACCTGACAATACACAGTCTCCAGAAACACACTCTTAGCACACAGGCAGCTGTTTCTCCTGCACTCCCATGCTTACTATTCAGCACTGTGTGGTATTTCAGATAGCAGTGTGTAACGCTAACACATTCAACATCACCAAGGCTCATTTCCTTTGCTCTAGTCTAATCACTCACCCAGGTTCCACATGCTCATGGTCTCAAGTAGCTGTTAGGACATGTGCTCTTTTCTGCCTCTCTAAACTATAAGGAAAATGTGTCAGGCTGTTACATTAATTATCACTTGCTCTACCACAGTAGTAAATGTGCTTTGAAATTGCCAATCAAATATCGTTTTCCGCCTAGAATCACACCATGAGTCTGTGTGCACACAGGAATTGTTGTCAGAGATTTAATTTGTGTTGCTCTTGTTCTGTAAGACTTGCACTCGTAGGAAAGGGGCAGCTTGCTTTTTTGAACTGTGATGGTTAGCATTCAGCACAAATCACTATCTCACAGATGAGAGGCAAATGGTAACACATTTGAAAACAACAGGGTAGATTTTCCTTCCACTCCTGCAATGGGTGAGGTAGTTCCTACATGTTCAAAACTCCAATTAACCCTTACCACAGGTGATCTTACATACATCACTGCAGTCTTCATGCAGTTGTGTAAGCGTCCATGCAGATCTCTCTTGCACCTGACAATACACAGTCTCCAGAAACACACTCTTAGCACACAGGCAGCTGCTTCTGCATTCCCATGCTTACTATTCAGCACTGTGTGGTATTTCAGATAGCAGTGTGTAACGCTAACACATTCAACATCACCAAGGCTCATTTCCTTTGCTCTAGGCTAATCACTCACCCAGGTTCCACATGCTCATGGTCTCAAATAGCTGTTAGGACATGTGTTCTTTTCTGCCTCTCTAAACTATAAGGAAAATGTGTCAGGCTGTTACAGTAATTATCACTTGCTCTACCACAGTAGTAAATGTGCTCTGAAATTGCCAATCAAATATCGTTTTCTGCCTAGAATCACACCATGAGTCTGTGTGCACACAGGAATTGTTGTCAGAGATTTAATTCGTGTTGCTCTTGTTCTGTACGACTTGCACTCGTAGGAAAGGGGCAGCTTGTTTTCTTGAACTGTGATGGTTAGCATTCAGCACAAATCACTATCTCACAGATGAGAGGCAAATGGTAACACATTTGAAAACAACAGGGTACATTTTCCTTCCACTCCTGCAATGGGTGAGGTAGTTCCTACATGTTCAAAACTCCAATTAACCCTTACCACAGGTGATCTTACATACATCTCTGCAGTCTTCATGCAGTTGTGCAAGCGTCCATGCAGATCTCTCTTGCACCTGACAATACACAGTCTCCAGAAACACACTCTTAGCACACAGGCAGTTGCTTCTCCTGCATTCCCATGCTTACTATTCAGCACTGTGTGTTATTTCAGATAGAAGTGTGCAACGCTAACACATTCAACATCACCAAGGCTCATTTCCTTTGCTCTTGTCTAATCACTCACCCAGGTTCCACATGCTCATGGTCTCAAGTAGCTGTTAGGACATGTGCTCTTTCCTGCCTCTCTAAACTATAAGCAAAATGTGTCAGGCTGTTACAGTAACTATCACTTGCTCTACCACAGTAGTAAATGTGCTTTGAAATTGCCAATCAAATATCGTTTTCTGCCTAGAATCACACCATGAGTCTGTGTGCACACAGGAATTGCTGTCAGAGATTTAATTTGTGTTGCTCTTGTTCTGTAAGACTTGCACTCGTAGGAAAGGGGCAGCTTGTTTTCTTGAACTGTGATGGTTAGCATTCAGCACAAATCACTATCTCACAGATGAGAGGCAAATGTTAACACATTTGAAAACAACAGGGTAGGTTTTCCTTCCACTCCTGCAATGGGTGAGGTAGTTCCTACATGTTCAAAACTCCATTTAACCCTTACCACAGGTGATCTTACATACATCTCTGCAGTCTTCATGCAGTTGTGTAAGCGTCCATGCAGAACTCTCTTGCACCTGACAATACACAGTCACCAGAAACACAATCGTAGCACACAGGTAGCTGCTTCTCCTGTATTCCCATGCTTACTATTCAGCACTGTGTGGTATTTCAGATAGCAGTGTGTAACGCTAACACATTCAACATCACCAAGGCTCATTTCCTTTGCTCTAGTCTAATCACTCACCCAGGTTCCACATGCTCATGGTCTCAAGCAGCTGCTAGGACATGTGCTCTTTTCTGCCTCTCTAAACTATAATGAAAATGTGTCAGGCTGTTACAGTAATTATCACTTGCTCTACCACAGTGGTAAATGTGCTTTGAAATTGCCTATCAAATATCGTTTTCTGCCTAGAATCACACCATGAGTCTGTGTGCACACAGGAATTGTTGTCAGAGATTTAATTGGTGTTGCTCTTGTTCTGTAAGACTTGCACTCGTAGGAAAGGGGCAGCTTGCTTTCTTGAACTGTGATGGTTAGGATTCAGCACAAATCACTATCTCACAGATGAGAGGCAAATGGTAACACATTTGAAAACAACAGGGTAGATTTTCCTTCCACTCCTGCAATGGGTGAGGTAGTTCCTACATGTTCAAAACTCCAATTAACCCTTACCACAGGTGATCTTACATATATCTCTGCAGTCTTCATGCAGTTGTGTAAGCGTCCATGCAGATCTCTCTTGCACCTGACAATACACAGTCTCCAGAAACACACTCTTAGCACACAGGCAGCTGTTTCTCCTGCATTCCATGCTTACTATTCAGCACTGTGTGGTATTTCAGATAGCAGTGTGTAACGCTAACACATTCAACATCACCAAGGCTCATTTCCTTTGCTCTAGGTTAATCACTCACCCAGGTTCCACATGCTCATGGTCTCAAGTAGCTGTTAGGACATGTGCTCTTTTCTGCGTCTCTAAACTATAAGGAAAATGTGTCAGGCTGTTACAGTAATTATCACTTGCTCTACCACAGTAGTAAATGTGCTCTGAAATTGCCAATCAAATATCGTTTTCTGCCTAGAATCACACCATGAGTCTGTGTGCACACAGGAATTGTTGTCAGAGATTTAATTCGTGTTGCTCTTGTTCTGTAAGATTTGCACTCGTAGGAAAGGGGCAGCTTGTTTTCTTGAACTGTGATGGTTCGCATTCAGCACAAATCACTATCTCACAGATGAGAGGCAAATGGTAACACATTTGAAAACAGCAGGGTAGATTTTCCTTCACCTCCTGCAATGGGTGAGGTAGTTCCTACATGTTCAAAACTCCAATTAATCCTTACCACAGGTGATCTTACATACATCTCTGCAGTCTTCATGCAGTTGTGCAAGCGTCCATGCAGATCTCTCTTGCACCTGACAATACACAGTCTCCAGAAACACACTCTTAGCACACAGGCAGCTGCTTCTCCTGCATTCCGATGCTTACTATTCAGCACTGTGAGGTATTTCAGATAGCAGTGTGTAATGCTAACACATTCAACATCACCAAGGCTCATTTCCTTTGCTCTAGTCTAATCACTCACCCAGGTTCCACATGCTCATGGTCTAAAGTAGCTGTTAGGACATGTGCTCTTTTCTGCCTCTCTAAACTATAAGGAAAATGTGTGAGGGTGTTACAGTAATTATCACTTGCTCTACCACAGTGGTAAATGTGCTTTGAAATTGCCAATCAAATATCGTTTTCTGCCTAGAATCACACCATGAGTCTGTGTGCACACAGGAATTGTTGTCAGAGATTTAATTTGTGTTGCTCTTGTTCTGTAAGACTTGCACTCGTAGGAAAGGGGCAGCTTGTTTTCTTGAAGTGTGATGGTTAGCATTCAGCACAAATCACTATCTCACAGATGAGAGGCAAATGGTAACACATTTTTAAACAACAGGGTACATTTTCCTTCCACTCCTGCAATGGGTGAGGTTGTTCCTAAATGTTCAAAACTCCAATTAACCCTTACCACAGGTGATCTTACATACATCTCTGCAGTCTTCATGCAGTTGTGCAAGCGTCCATGCAGATCTCTCTTGCACCTGACAATACACAGTCTCCAGAAACACACTATTAGCACACAGGCAGCTGCTTCTCCTGCATTCCCATGCTTACTATTCATCACTGTGTGGTATTTCAGATAGAAGTGTGCAACGCTAACACATTCAACATCACCAAGGCTCATTTCCTTTGCTCTTGTCTAATCACTCACCCAGGTTCCACATGCTCATGGTCTCAAGTAGCTGTTAGGACATGTGCTCTTTCCTGCCTCTCTAAACTATAAGCAAAATGTGTCAGGCTGTTACAGTAATTATCACTTGCTCTACCACAGTAGTAAATGTGCTTTGAAATTGCCAATCAAATATCGTTTTCCGCCTAGAATCACACCATGAGTCTGTGTGCACACAGGAATTGTTGTCAGAGATTTAATTTGTGTTGCTCTTGTTCTGTAAGACTTGCACTCGTAGGAAAGGGGCAGCTTGCTTTCTTGAACTGTGATGGTTAGCATTCAGCACAAATCACTATATCACAGATGAGAGGCAAATGGTAACACATTTGAAAACAACAGGGTAGATTTTCCTTCCACTCCTGCAATGGGTGAGGTAGTTCCTACATGTTCAAAACTCCAATTAACCCTTACCACAGGTGATCTTACATATATCTCTGCAGTCTTCATGCAGTTGTGTAAGCGTCCATGCAGATCTCTCTTGCACCTGACAATACACAGTCTCCAGAAACACACTCTTAGCACACAGGCAGCTGCTTCTCCTGCATTCCCATGCTTACTATTCAGCACTGTGTGGTATTTCAGATAGCAGTGTGTAACGCTAACACATTCAACATCACCAAGGCTCATTTCCTTTGCTCTAGGCTAATCACTCACCCAGGTTCCACATGCTCATGGTCTCAAGTAGCTGTTAGGACATGTGCTCTTTTCTGCCTCTCTAAACTATAAGGAAAATGTGTCAGGCTGTTACAGCAATTATCACTTGCTCTACCACAGTGGTAAATGTGCTTGGAAATTGCCAATCAAATATCGTTTTCTGCCTAGAATCACAACATGAGTCTGTGTGCACACAGGAATTGTTGTCAGAGATTTAATTCGTGTTGCTCTTGTTCTGTAAGACTTGCACTCGTAGGAAAGGGGCAGCTTGCTTTTTTGAACTGTGATGGTTAGCATTCAGCACAAATCACTATCTCACAGATGAGAGGCCAATGGTAACACATTTGAAAACAACAGGGTAGATTTCCCTTCCACTCCTGCAATTTGTGAGGTAGTTCCTACATGTTCAAAACTCCAATTAACCCTTACCACAGGTGATCTTACATACATCACTGCAGTCTTCATGCAGTTGTGTAAGCGTCCATGCAGATCTCTCTTGCACCTGACAATACACAGTCTCCAGAAACACACTCTTAGCACACAGGCAGCTGCTTCTGCATTCCCATGCTTACTATTCAGCACTGTGTGGTATTTCAGATAGCAGTGTGTAACGCTAACACATTCAACATTACCAAGGCTCATTTCCTTTGCTCTAGTCTAATCACTCACCCAGGTTCCACATGCTCATGGTCTCAAGTAGCTGTTAGGACATGTGCTCTTTTCTGCGTCTCTAAACTATAAGGAAAATGTGTCAGGCTGTTACAGTAATTATCACTTGCTCTACCACAGTAGTAAATGTGCTCTGAAATTGCCAATCAAATATCGTTTTCTGCCTAGAATCACACCATGAGTCTGTGTGCACACAGGAATTGTTGTCAGAGATTTAATTCGTGTTGCTCTTGTTCTGTAAGATTTGCACTCGTAGGAAAGGGGCAGCTTGTATCCTTGAACTGTGATGGTTCGCATTCAGCACAAATCACTATCTCACAGATGAGAGGCAAATGGTAACACATTTGAAAACAGCAGGGTAGATTTTCCTTCACCTCCTGCAATGGGTGAGGTAGTTCCTACATGTTCAAAACTCCAATTAATCCTTACCACAGGTGATCTTACATACATCTCTGCAGTCTTCATGCAGTTGTGCAAGCGTCCATGCAGATCTCTCTTGCACCTGACAATACACAGTCTCCAGAAACACACTCTTAGCACACAGGCAGCTGCTTCTCCTGCATTCCGATGCTTACTATTCAGCACTGTGAGGTATTTCAGATAGCAGTGTGTAATGCTAACACATTCAACATCACCAAGGCTCATTTCCTTTGCTCTAGTCTAATCACTCACCCAGGTTCCACATGCTCATGGTCTAAAGTAGCTGTTAGGACATGTGCTCTTTTCTGCCTCTCTAAACTATAAGGAAAATGTGTGAGGGTGTTACAGTAATTATCACTTGCTCTACCACAGTGGTAAATGTGCTTTGAAATTGCCAATCAAATATCGTTTTCTGCCTAGAATCACACCATGAGTCTGTGTGCACACAGGAATTGTTGTCAGAGATTTAATTCGTGTTGCTCTTGTTCTGTAAGACTTGCACTCGTAGGAAAGGGGCAGCTTGTTTTCTTGAAGTGTGATGGTTAGCATTCAGCACAAATCACTATCTCACAGATGGGAGGCAAATGGTAACACATTTTTAAACAACAGGGTACATTTTCCTTCCACTCCTGCAATGGGTGAGGTTGTTCCTAAATGTTCAAAACTCCAATTAACCCTTACCACAGGTGATCTTACATACATCTCTGCAGTCTTCATGCAGTTGTGCAAGCGTCCATGCAGATCTCTCTTGCACCTGACAATACACAGTCTCCAGAAACACACTATTAGCACACAGGCAGCTGCTTCTCCTGCATTCCCATGCTTACTATTCATCACTGTGTGGTATTTCAGATAGAAGTGTGCAACGCTAACACATTCAACATCACCAAGGCTCATTTCCTTTGCTCTTGTCTAATCACTCATCCAGGTTCCACATGCTCATGGTCTCAAGTAGCTGTTAGGACATGTGCTCTTTCCTGCCTCTCTAAACTATAAGCAAAATGTGTCAGGCTGTTACAGTAATTATCACTTGCTCTACCACAGTAGTAAATGTGCTTTGAAATTGCCAATCAAATATCGTTTTCCGCCTAGAATCACACCATGAGTCTGTGTGCACACAGGAATTGTTGTCAGAGATTTAATTCGTGTTGCTCTTGTTCTGTAAGACTTGCACTCGTAGGAAAGGGGCAGCTTGCTTTCTTGAACTGTGATGGTTAGCATTCAGCACAAATCACTATATCACATATGAGAGGCAAATGGTAACACATTTGAAAACAACAGGGTAGATTTTCCTTCCACTCCTGCAATGGGTGAGGTAGTTCCTACATGTTCAAAACTCCAATTAACCCTTACCACAGGTGATCTTACATATATCTCTGCAGTCTTCATGCAGTTGTGTAAGCGTCCATGCAGATCTCTCTTGCACCTGACAATACACAGTCTCCAGAAACACACTCTTAGCACACAGGCAGCTGCTTCTCCTGCATTCCCATGCTTACTATTCAGCACTGTGTGGTATTTCAGATAGCAGTGTGTAACACTAACACATTCAACATCACCAAGGCTCATTTCCTTTGCTCTAGGCTAATCACTCACCCAGGTTCCACATGCTCATGGTCTCAAGTAGCTGTTAGGACATGTGCTCTTTTCTGCCTCTCTAAACTATAAGGAAAATGTGTCAGGCTGTTACAGTAATTATCACTTGCTCTACCACAGTGGTAAATGTGCTTGGAAATTGCCAATCAAATATCGTTTTCTGCCTAGAATCACAACATGAGTCTGTGTGCACACAGGAATTGTTGTCAGAGATTTAATTCGTGTTGCTCTTGTTCTGTAAGACTTGCACTCGTAGGAAAGGGGCAGCTTGCTTTTTTGAACTGTGATGGTTAGCATTCAGCACAAATCACTATCTCACAGATGAGAGGCCAATGGTAACACATTTGAAAACAACAGGGTAGATTTCCCTTCCACTCCTGCAATTTGTGAGGTAGTTCCTACATGTTCAAAACTCCAATTAACCCTTACCACAGGTGATCTTACATACATCACTGCAGTCTTCATGCAGTTGTGTAAGCGTCCATGCAGATCTCTCTTGCACCTGACAATACACAGTCTCCAGAAACACACTCTTAGCACACAGGCAGCTGCTTCTGCATTCCCATGCTTACTATTCAGCACTGTGTGGTATTTCAGATAGCAGTGTGTAACGCTAACACATTCAACATCACCAAGGCTCATTTCCTTTGCTCTAGGCTAATCACTCACCCAGGTTCCACATGCTCATGGTCTCAAGTAGCTGTTAGGACATGTGTTCTTTTCTGCCTCTCTAAACTATAAGGAAAATGTGTCAGGCTGTTACAGTAATTATCACTTGCTCTACCACAGTAGTAAATGTGCTCTGAAATTGCCAATCAAATATCGTTTTCTGCCTAGAATCACACCATGAGTCTGTGTGCACACAGGAATTGTTGTCAGAGATTTAATTTGTGTTGCTCTTGTTCTGTACGACTTGCACTCGTAGGAAAGGGGCAGCTTGTTTTCTTGAACTGTGATGGTTAGCATTCAGCACAAATCACTATCTCACAGATGAGAGGCAAATGGTAACACATTTGAAAACAACAGGGTACATTTTCCTTCCTCTCCTGCAATGGGTGAGGTAGTTCCTACATGTTCAAAACTCCAATTAACCCTTACCACAGGTGATCTTACATACATCTCTGCAGTCTTCATGCAGTTGTGCAAGCGTCCATGCAGATCTCTCTTGCACCTGACAATACACAGTCTCCAGAAACACACTCTTAGCACACAGGCAGTTGCTTCTCCTGCATTCCCATGCTTACTATTCAGCACTGTGTGGTATTTCAGATAGAAGTGTGCAACGCTAACACATTCAACATCACCAAGGCTCATTTCCTTTGCTCTTGTCTAATCACTCACCCAGGTTCCACATGCTCATGGTCTCAAGTAGCTGTTAGGACATGTGCTCTTTCCTGCCTCTCTAAACTATAAGCAAAATGTGTCAGGCTGTTACAGTAATTATCACTTGCTCTACCACAGTAGTAAATGTGCTTTGAAATTGCCAATCAAATATCGTTTTCTGCCTAGAATCACACCATGAGTCTGTGTGCACACAGGAATTGCTGTCAGCGATTTAATTTGTGTTGCTCTTGTTCTGTAAGACTTGCACTCGTAGGAAAGGGGCAGCTTGTTTTCTTGAACTGTGATGGTTAGCATTCAGCACAAATCACTATCTCACAGATGAAAGGCAAATGTTAACACATTTGAAAACAACAGGGTAGATTTTCCTTCCACTCCTGCAATGGGTGAGGTAGTTCCTACATGTTCAAAACTCCATTTAACCCTTACCACAGGTGATCTTACATACATCTCTGCAGTCTTCATGCAGTTGTGTAAGCGTCCATGCAGAACTCTCTTGCACCTGACAATACACAGTCACCAGAAACACAATCGTAGCACACAGGTAGCTGCTTCTCCTGCATTCCCATGCTTACTATTCAGCACTGTGTGGTATTTCAGATAGCAGTGTGTAACGCTAACACATTCAACATCACCAAGGCTCATTTCCTTTGCTCTAGTCTAATCACTCACCCAGGTTCCACATGCTCATGGTCTCAAGCAGCTGCTAGGACATGTGATCTTTTCTGCCTCTCTAAACTATAATGAAAATGTGTCAGGCTGTTACAGTAATTATCACTTGCTCTACCACAGTGGTAAATGTGCTTTGAAATTGCCTATCAAATATCGTTTTCTGCCTAGAATCACACAATGAGTCTGTGTGCACACAGGAATTGTTGTCAGAGATTTAATTGGTGTTGCTCTTGTTCTGTAAGACTTGCACTCGTAGGAAAGGGGCAGCTTGCTTTCTTGAACTGTGATGGTTAGGATTCAGCACAAATCACTATCTCACAGATGAGAGGCAAATGGTAACACATTTGAAAACAACAGGGTAGATTTTCCTTCCACTCCTGCAATGGGTGAGGTAGTTCCTACATGTTCAAAACTCCAATTAACCCTTACCACAGGTGATCTTACATACATCTCTGCAGTCTTCATGCAGTTGTGTAAGCGTCCATGCAGATCTCTCTTGCACCTGACAATACACAGTCTCCAGAAACACACTCTTAGCACACAGGCAGCTGTTTCTCCTGCACTCCCATGCTTACTATTCAGCACTGTGTGGTATTTCAGATAGCAGTGTATAACGATAACACATTCAACATCACCAAGGCTCATTTCCTTTGCTCTAGTCTAATCACTCACCCAGGTTCCACATGCTCATGGTCTCAAGTAGCTGTTAGGACATGTGCTCTTTTCTGCCTCTCTAAACTATAAGGAAAATGTGTCAGGCTGTTACAGTAATTATCACTTGCTCTACCACAGTAGTAAATGTGCTTTGAAATTGCCAATCAAATATCGTTTTCCGCCTAGAATCACACCATGAGTCTGTGTGCACACAGGAATTGTTGTCAGAGATTTAATTCGTGTTGCTCTTGTTCTGTAAGATTTGCACTCGTAGGAAAGGGGCAGCTTGTTTTCTTGAACTGTGATGGTTCGCATTCAGCACAAATCACTATCTCACAGATGAGAGGCAAATGGTAACACATTTGAAAACAGCAGGGTAGATTTTCCTTCACCTCCTGCAATGGGTGAGGTAGTTCCTACATGTTCAAAACTCCAATTAACCCTTACCACAGGTGATCTTACATATATCTCTGCAGTCTTCATGCAGTTGTGTAAGCGTCCATGCAGATCTCTCTTGCACCTGACAATACACAGTCTCCAGAAACACACTCTTAGCACACAGGCAGCTGCTTCTCCTGCATTCCCATGCTTACTATTCAGCACTGTGTGGTATTTCAGATAGCAGTGTGTAACGCTAACACATTCAACATCACCAAGGCTCATTTCCTTTGCTCTAGGCTAATCACTCACCCAGGTTCCACATGCTCATGGTCTCAAGTAGCTGTTAGGACATGTGCTCTTTTCTGCCTCTCTAAACTATAAGGAAAATGTGTCAGGCTGTTACAGTAATTATCACTTGCTCTACCACAGTGGTAAATGTGCTTTGAAATTGCCAATCAAATATCGTTTTCTGCCTAGAATCACACCATGAGTCTGTGTGCACACAGGAATTGTTGTCAGAGATTTAATTCGTGTTGCTCTTGTTCTGTAAGACTTGCACTCGTAGGAAAGGGGCAGCTTGTTTTCTTGAAGTGTGATGGTTAGCATTCAGCACAAATCACTATCTCACAGATGAGAGGCAAATGGTAACACATTTGAAAACAACAGGGTACATTTTCCTTCCACTCCTGCAATGGGTGAGGTTGTTCCTACATGTTCAAAACTCCAATTAACCCTTACCACAGGTGATCTTACATACATCTCTGCAGTCTTCATGCAGTTGTGCAAGCGTCCATGCAGATCTCTCTTGCACCTGACAATACACAGTCTCCAGAAACACACTATTAGCACACAGGCAGCTGCTTCTCCTGCATTCCCATGCTTACTATTCAGCACTGTGTGGTATTTCAGATAGAAGTGTGCAACGCTAACACATTCAACATCACCAAGGCTCATTTCCTTTGCTCTTGTCTAATCACTCACCCAGGTTCCACATGCTCATGGTCTCAAGTAGCTGTTAGGACATGTGCTCTTTCCTGCCTCTCTAAACTATAAGCAAAATGTGTCAGGCTGTTACAGTAATTATCACTTGCTCTACCACAGTAGTAAATGTGCTTTGAAATAGCCAATCAAATATCGTTTTCCGCCTAGAATCACACCATGAGTCTGTGTGCACACAGGAATTGTTGTCAGAGATTTAATTCGTGTTGCTCTTGTTCTGTAAGACTTGCACTCGTAGGAAAGGGGCAGCTTGCTTTCTTGAACTGTGATGGTTAGCATTCAGCACAAATCACTATCTCACAGATGAGAGGCAAATGGTAACACATTTGAAAACAACAGGGTAGATTTTCCTTCCACTCCTGCAATGGGTGAGGTAGTTCCTACATGTTCAAAACTCCAATTAACCCTTACCACAGGTGATCCTACATACATCTTTGCAGTCTTCATGCAGTTGTGTAAGCGTCCATGCAGATCTCTCTTGCACCTGACAATACACAGTCTCCAGAATCACACTCTTAGCACACAGGCAGCTGCTTCTCCTGCATTCCCATGCTTACTATTCAGCACTGTGTGGTATTTCAGATAGCAGTGTTTAACGCTAACACATTCAACATCACCAAGGCTCATTTCCTTTGCTCTAGTCTAATCACTCACCCAGGTTCCACATGCTCATGGTCTCAAGTAGCTGTTAGGACATATGCTCTTTTCTGCCTCTCTAAACTATAAGGAAAATGTGTCAGGCTGTTACAGTAATTATCACTTGCTCTACCACAGTAGTAAATGTGCTTTGAAATTGCCAATCAAATATCGTTTTCCGCCTAGCATCACACCATGAGTCTGTGTGCACACAGGAGTTGTTGTCAGAGATTTAATTCGTGTTGCTCTTGTTCTGTAAGACTTGCACTCGTAGGAAAGGGGCAGCTTGTTTTCTTGAACTGTGATGGTTAGCATTCAGCACAAATCACTATCTCACAGATGAGAGGCAAATGGTAACACATTTGAAAACAGCAGGTAGATTTTCCTTCCACTCCTGCAATGGGTGAGGTAGTTCCTACATGTTCAAAACTCCAATTAATCCTTACCACAGGTGATCTTACATACATCTCTGCAGTCTTCATGCAGTTGTGCAAGCGTCCATGCAGATCTCTCTTGCACCTGACAATACACAGTCTCCAGAAACACACTCTTAGCACACAGGCAGCTGCTTCTCCTGCATTCCCATGCTTACTATTCAGCACTGTGTGGTATTTCAGATAGCAGTGTGTAACGCTAACACATTCAACATTACCAAGGCTCATTTCCTTTGCTCTAGTCTAATCACTCACCCAGGTTCCACATGCTCATGGTCTCAAGTAGCTGTTAGGACATGTGCTCTTTTCTGCCTCTCTAAACTATAAGCAAAATGTGTCAGGCTGTTACAGTAATTATCACTTGCTCTACCACAGTAGTAAATGTGCTTTGAAATTGCCAATCAAATATCGTTTTCTGCCTAGAATCATACCATGAGTCTGTGTGCACACAGGAATTGTTGTCAGAAATTTAATTTGTGTTGCTCTTGTTCTGTAAGACTTGCACTCGTAGGAAAGGGGCAGCTTGCTTTCTTGAACTGTGATGGTTAGCATTCAGCACAAATCACTATCTCACAGATGAGAGGCAAATGGTAACACATTTGAAAACAACAGGGTAGATTTTCCTTCCACTCCTGCAATGGGTGAGGTAGTTCCTACATGTTCAAAACTCCAATTAACCCTTACCACAGGTGATCTTACATACATCTTTGCAGTCTTCATGCAGTTGTGTAAGCGTCCATGCAGATCTCTCTTCCACCTGACAATACACAGTCTCCAGAAACACACTCTTAGCACACAGGCAGCTGCTTCTCCTGCATTCCCATGCTTACTATTCAGCACTGTGTGGTATTTCAGATAGCAGTGTGTAACGCTAACACATTCAACATCACCAAGGCTCATTTCCTTTGCTCTAGTCTAATCACTCACCCAGGTTCCACATGGTCATGGTCTCAAGTAGCTGTTAGGACATATGCTCTTTTCTGCCTCTCTAAACTATAAGGAAAATGTGTCAGGCTGTTACAGTAATTATCACTTGCTCTACCAGAGTAGTAAATGTGCTTTGAAATTGCCAATCAAATATCGTTTTCCGCCTAGAATCACACCATGAGTCTGTGTGCACACAGGAATTGTTGTCAGAGATTTAATTCGTGTTGCTCTTGTTCTGTAAGACTGACTTGCACTCGTAGGAAAGGGGCAGCTTGTTTTCTTGAACTGTGATGGTTAGCATTCAGCACAAATCACTATCTCACAGATGAGAGGCAAATGGTAACACATTTGAAAACAGCAGGTAGATTTTCCTTCCACTCCTGCAACGGGTGAGGTAGTTCCTACATGTTCAAAACTCCAATTAATCCTTACCACAGGTGATCTTACATACATCTCTGCAGTCTTCATGCAGTTGTGCAAGCGTCCATGCAGATCTCACTTGCACCTGACAATACACAGTCTCCAGAAACACACTCTTAGCACACAGGCAGCTGCTTCTCCTGCATTCCCATGCTTACTATTCAGCACTGTGTGGTATTTCAGATAGCAGTGTGTAACGCTAACACATTCAACATTACCAAGGCTCATTTCCTTTGCTCTAGTCTAATCACTCACCCAGGTTCCACATGCTCATGGTCTCAAGTAGCAGTTAGGACATGTGCTCTTTTCTGCCTCTCTAAACTATAAGCAAAATGTGTCAGGCTGTTACAGTAATTATCACTTGCTCTACCACAGTAGTAAATGTGCTTTGAAATTGCCAATCAAATATCGTTTTCTGCCTAGAATCACACCATGAGTCTGTGTGCACACAGGAATTGTTGTCAGAGATTTAATTTGTGTTGCTCTTGTTCTGTAAGACTTGCACTCGTAGGAAAGGGGCAGCTTGCTTTCTTGAACTGTGATGGTTAGCATTCAGCACAAATCACTATCTCACAGATGAGAGGCAAATGGTAACACATTTGAAAACAACAGGGTAGATTTTCCTTCCACTCCTGCAATGGGTGAGGTAGTTCCTACATGTTCAAAACTCCAATTAACCCTTACCACAGGTGATCTTACATACATCTCTGCAGTCTTCATGCAGTTGTGTAAGCGTCCATGCAGATCTCTCTTGCACCTGACAATACACAGTCTCCAGAAACACACTCTTAGCACACAGGCAGCTTCTTCTCCTGCATTCCCATGCTTACTATTCAGCACTGTGTGGTATTTCAGATAGCAGTGTGTAACGCTCACACATTCAACATCACCAAGGCTCATTTCCTTTGCTCTAGGCTAATCACTCGCCCAGGTTCTACATGCTCATGGTCTCAAGTAGCTGTTAGGACATGTGCTCTTTTCTGCCTCTCTAAACTATAAGGAAAATGTGTCAGGCTGTTACAGTAATTATCACTTGCTCTACCACAGTAGTAAATGTGCTCTGAAATTGCCAATCAAATATCGTTTTCTGCCTAGAATCACACCATGAGTCTGTGTGCACACAGGAATTGTTGTCAGAGATTTAATTTGTGTTGCTCTTGTTCTGTAAGACTTGCACTCGTAGGAAAGGGGCAGCTTGTTTTCTTGAACTGTGATGGTTAGCATTCAGCACAAATCACTATCTCACAGATGAGAGGCAAATGGTAACACATTTGAAAACAGCAGGGTAGATTTTCCTTCACCTCCTGCAATGGGTGAGGTAGTTCCTACATGTTCAAAACTCCAATTAATCCTTACCACAGGTGATCTTACATACATCTCTACAGTCTTCATGCAGTTGTGCAAGCGTCCATGCAGATCTCTCTTGCACCTGTTAATACACAGTCTCCAGAAACACACTCTTAGCACACAGGCAGCTGCTTCTCCTGCATTCCCATGCTTACTATTCAGCACTGTGAGGTATTTCTGATAGCAGTGTGTGACGCTAACACATTCAACATCACCAAGGCTCATATCCTTTGCTCTAGTCTAATCACTCACCCAGGTTCCACATGCTCATGGTCTCAAGTAGCTGTTAGGACATGTGCTCTTTTCTGCCTCTCTAAACTATAAGGAAAATGTGTCAGGCTGTTACAGTAATTATCACTTGCTCTACCACAGTGGTAAATGTGCTTTGAAATTGCCAATCAAATATCGTTTTCTGCCTAGAATCACACCATGAGTCTGTGTCCACACAGGAATTGTTGTCAGAGATTTAATTCATGTTGCTCTTGTTCTGTAAGACTTGCACTCGTAGGAAAGGGGCAGCTTGTTTTCTTGAACTGTGATGGTTAGCAGTCAGCACAAATCACTATCTCACAGATGAGAGGCAAATGGTAACACATTTGAAAACAGCAGGTAGATTTTCCTTCCACTCCTGCAATGGGTGAGGTAGTTCCTACATGTTCAAAACTCCAATTAATCCTTACCACAGGTGATCTTACATACATCTCTGCAGTCTTCATGCAGTTGTGCAAGCGTCCATGCAGAACTCTCTTGCACCTGACAATACACAGTCTCCAGAAACACACTCTTAGCACACAGGCAGCTGCTTCTCCTGCATTCCCATGCTTACTATTCAGCACTGTATGGTATTTCAGATAGCAGTGTGTAACGCTAACACATTCAACATTACCAAGGCTCATTTCCTTTGCTCTAGTCTAATCACTCACCCAGGTTCCACATGCTCATGGTCTCAAGTAGCTGTTAGGACATGTGCTCTTTTCTGCCTCTCTAAACTATAAGGAAAATGTGTCAGGCTGTTACAGTAATTATCACTTGCTCTACCACAGTAGTAAATGTGCTTTGAAATTGCCAATCAAATATCGTTTTCCGCCTAGAATCACACCATGAGTCTGTGTGCACACAGGAATTGTTGTCAGAGATTTAATTCATGTTGCTCTTGTTCTGTAAGACTTGCACTCGTAGGAAAGGGGCAGCTTGTTTTCTTGAACTGTGATGGTTAGCAGTCAGCACAAATCACTATCTCACAGATGAGAGGCAAATGGTAACACATTTGAAAACAGCAGGTAGATTTTCCTTCCACTCCTGCAATGGGTGAGGTAGTTCCTACATGTTCAAAACTCCAATTAATCCTTACCACAGGTGATCTTACATACATCTCTACAGTCTTCATGCAGTTGTGCAAGCGTCCATGCAGATCTCTCTTGCACCTGACAATACACAGTCTCCAGAAACACACTCTTAGCACACAGGCAGCTGCTTCTCCTGCATTCCCATGCTTACTATTCAGCACTGTGAGGTATTTCAGATAGCAGTGTGTAACGCTAACACATTCAACATCACCACGGCTCATTTCCTTTGCTCTAGTCTAATCACTCACCCAGGTTCCACATGCTCATGGTCTCAAGTAGCTGTTAGGACATGTGCTCTTTTCTGCCTCTCTAAACTATAAGTAAAATGTGTCAGGCTGTTACAGTAATTATCACTTGCTCTACCACAGTGGTAAATGTGCTTTGAAATTGCCAATCAAATATCGTTTTTTGCCTAGAATCACACCATGAGTCTGTGTGCACACAGGAATTGTTGTCAGAGATTTAATTTGTGTTGCTCTTGTTCTGTAAGACTTGCACTCGTAGGAAAGGGGCAGCTTGTTTTCTTGAACTGTGATGGTTAGCATTCAGCACAAATCACTATCTCACAGATGAGAGGCAAATGGTAACACATTTGAAAACAACAGGGTAGATTTTCCTTCCACTCCTGCAATGGGTGAGGTAGTTCCTACATGTTCAAAACTCCAATTAACCCTTACCACAGGTGATCTTACATATATCTCTGCAGTCTTCATGCAGTTGTGTAAGCGTCCATGCAGATCTCTCTTGCACCTGACAATACCCAGTCTCCAGAAACACACTCTTAGCACACAGGCAGCTGCTTCTCCTGCATTCCCATGCTTACTATTCAGCACTGTGTGGTATTTCAGATAGCAGTGTGTAACGCTAACACATTCAACATCACCAAGGCTCATTTCCTTTGCTCTAGGCTAATCACTCACCCAGGTTCCACATGCTCATGGTCTCAAGTAGCTGTTAGGACATGTGCTCTTTTCTGCCTCTCTAAACTATAAGGAAAATGTGTCAGGCTGTTACAGTAATTATCACTTGCTCTACCACAGTGGTAAATGTGCTTGGAAATTGCCAATCAAATATCGTTTTCTGCCTAGAATCACAACATGAGTCTGTGTGCACACAGGAATTGTTGTCAGAGATTTAATTCGTGTTGCTCTTGTTCTGTAAGACTTGCACTCGTAGGAAAGGGGCAGCTTGCTTTTTTGAACTGTGATGGTTAGCATTCAGCACAAATCACTATCTCACAGATGAGAGGCCAATGGTAACACATTTGAAAACAACAGGGTAGATTTCCCTTCCACTCCTGCAATTTGTGAGGTAGTTCCTACATGTTCAAAACTCCAATTAACCCTTACCACAGGTGATCTTACATACATCACTGCAGTCTTCATGCAGTTGTGTAAGCGTCCATGCAGATCTCTCTTGCACCTGACAATACACAGTCTCCAGAAACACACTCTTAGCACACAGGCAGCTGCTTCTGCATTCCCATGCTTACTATTCAGCACTGTGTGGTATTTCAGATAGCAGTGTGTAACGCTAACACATTCAACATCACCAAGGCTCATTTCCTTTGCTCTAGGCTAATCACTCACCCAGGTTCCACATGCTCATGGTCTCAAGTAGCTGTTAGGACATGTGTTCTTTTCTGCCTCTCTAAACTATAAGGAAAATGTGTCAGGCTGTTACAGTAATTATCACTTGCTCTACCACAGTAGTAAATGTGCTCTGAAATTGCCAATCAAATATCGTTTTCTGCCTAGAATCACACCATGAGTCTGTGTGCACACAGGAATTGTTGTCAGAGATTTAATTTGTGTTGCTCTTGTTCTGTACGACTTGCACTCGTAGGAAAGGGGCAGCTTGTTTTCTTGAACTGTGATGGTTAGCATTCAGCACAAATCACTATCTCACAGATGAGAGGCAAATGGTAACACATTTGAAAACAACAGGGTACATTTTCCTTCCACTCCTGCAATGGGTGAGGTAGTTCCTACATGTTCAAAACTCCAATTAACCCTTACCACAGGTGATCTTACATACATCTCTGCAGTCTTCATGCAGTTGTGCAAGCGTCCATGCAGATCTCTCTTGCACCTGACAATACACAGTCTCCAGAAACACACTCTTAGCACACAGGCAGTTGCTTCTCCTGCATTCCCATGCTTACTATTCAGCACTGTGTGGTATTTCAGATAGAAGTGTCCAACGCTAACACATTCAACATCACCAAGGCTCATTTCCTTTGCTCTTGTCTAATCACTCACCCAGGTTCCACATGCTCATGGTCTCAAGTAGCTGTTAGGACATGTGCTCTTTCCTGCCTCTCTAAACTATAAGCAAAATGTGTCAGGCTGTTACAGTAATTATCACTTGCTCTACCACAGTAGTAAATGTGCTTTGAAATTGCCAATCAAATATCGTTTTCTGCCTAGAATCACACCATGAGTCTGTGTGCACACAGGAATTGCTGTCAGCGATTTAATTTGTGTTGCTCTTGTTCTGTAAGACTTGCACTCGTAGGAAAGGGGCAGCTTGTTTTCTTGAACTGTGATGGTTAGCATTCAGCACAAATCACTATCTCACAGATGAAAGGCAAATGTTAACACATTTGAAAACAACAGGGTAGATTTTCCTTCCACTCCTGCAATGGGTGAGGTAGTTCCTACATGTTCAAAACTCCATTTAACCCTTACCACAGGTGATCTTACATACATCTCTGCAGTCTTCATGCAGTTGTGTAAGCGTCCATGCAGAACTCTCTTGCACCTGACAATACACAGTCACCAGAAACACAATCGTAGCACACAGGTAGCTGCTTCACCTGCATTCCCATGCTTACTATTCAGCACTGTGTGGTATTTCAGATAGCAGTGTGTAACGCTAACACATTCAACATCACCAAGGCTCATTTCCTTTGCTCTAGTCTAATCACTCACCCAGGTTCCACATGCTCATGGTCTCAAGCAGCTGCTAGGACATGTGCTCTTTTCTGCCTCTCTAAACTATAATGAAAATGTGTCAGGCTGTTACAGTAATTATCACTTGCTCTACCACAGTGGTAAATGTGCTTTGAAATTGCCTATCAAATATCGTTTTCTGCCTAGAATCACACCATGAGTCTGTGTGCACACAGGAATTGTTGTCAGAGATTTAATTGGTGTTGCTCTTGTTCTGTAAGACTTGCACTCGTAGGAAAGGGGCAGCTTGCTTTCTTGAACTGTGATGGTTAGGATTCAGCACAAATCACTATCTCACAGATGAGAGGCAAATGGTAACACATTTGAAAACAACAGGGTAGATTTTCCTTCCACTCCTGCAATGGGTGAGGTAGTTCCTACATGTTCAAAACTCCAATTAACCCTTACCACAGGTGATCTTACATACATCTCTGCAGTCTTCATGCAGTTGTGTAAGCGTCCATGCAGATCTCTCTTGCACCTGACAATACACAGTCTCCAGAAACACACTCTTAGCACACAGGCAGCTGTTTCTCCTGCACTCCCATGCTTACTATTCAGCACTGTGTGGTATTTCAGATAGCAGTGTGTAACGATAACACATTCAACATCACCAAGGCTCATTTCCTTTGCTCTAGTCTAATCACTCACCCAGGTTCCACATGCTCATGGTCTCAAGTAGCTGTTAGGACATGTGCTCTTTTCTGCCTCTCTAAACTATAAGGAAAATGTGTCAGGCTGTTACAGTAATTATCACTTGCTCTACCACAGTAGTAAATGTGCTTTGAAATTGCCAATCAAATATCGTTTTCCGCCTAGAATCACACCATGAGTCTGTGTGCACACAGGAATTGTTGTCAGAGATTTAATTCGTGTTGCTCTTGTTCTGTAAGATTTGCACTCGTAGGAAAGGGGCAGCTTGTTTTCTTGAACTGTGATGGTTCGCATTCAGCACAAATCACTATCTCACAGATGAGAGGCAAATGGTAACACATTTGAAAACAGCAGGGTAGATTTTCCTTCACCTCCTGCAATGGGTGAGGTAGTTCCTACATGTTCAAAACTCCAATTAACCCTTACCACAGGTGATCTTACATATATCTCTGCAGTCTTCATGCAGTTGTGTAAGCGTCCATGCAGATCTCTCTTGCACCTGACAATACACAGTCTCCAGAAACACACTCTTAGCACACAGGCAGCTGCTTCTCCTGCATTCCCATGCTTACTATTCAGCACTGTGTGGTATTTCAGATAGCAGTGTGTAACGCTAACACATGCAACATCACCAAGGCTCATTTCCTTTGCTCTAGGCTAATCACTCACCCAGGTTCCACATGCTCATGGTCTCAAGTAGCTGTTAGGACATGTGCTCTTTTCTGCCTCTCTAAACTATAAGGAAAATGTGTCAGGCTGTTACAGTAATTATCACTTGCTCTACCACAGTGGTAAATGTGCTTTGAAATTGCCAATCAAATATCGTTTTCTGCCTAGAATCACACCATGAGTCTGTGTGCACACAGGAATTGTTGTCAGAGATTTAATTCGTGTTGCTCTTGTTCTGTAAGACTTGCACTCGTAGGAAAGGGGCAGCTTGTTTTCTTGAAGTGTGATGGTTAGCATTCAGCACAAATCACTATCTCACAGATGAGAGGCAAATGGTAACACATTTGAAAACAACAGGGTAGATTTTCCTTCCACTCCTGCAATGGGTGAGGTAGTTCCTACATGTTCAAAACTCCAATTAACCCTTACCACAGGTGATCCTACATACATCTTTGCAGTCTTCATGCAGTTGTGTAAGCGTCCATGCAGATCTCTCTTGCACCTGACAATACACAGTCTCCAGAATCACACTCTTAGCACACAGGCAGCTGCTTCTCCTACATTCCCATGCTTACTATTCAGCACTGTGTGGTATTTCAGATAGCAGTGTTTAACGCTAACACATTCAACATCACCAAGGCTCATTTCCTTTGCTCTAGTCTAATCACTCACCCAGGTTCCACATGCTCATGGTCTCAAGTAGCTGTTAGGACATATGCTCTTTTCTGCCTCTCTAAACTATAAGGAAAATGTGTCAGGCTGTTACAGTAATTATCACTTGCTCTACCACAGTAGTAAATGTGCTTTGAAATTGCCAATCAAATATCGTTTTCCGCCTAGCATCACACCATGAGTCTGTGTGCACACAGGAGTTGTTGTCAGAGATTTAATTCGTGTTGCTCTTGTTCTGTAAGACTTGCACTCGTAGGAAAGGGGCAGCTTGTTTTCTTGAACTGTGATGGTTAGCATTCAGCACAAATCACTATCTCACAGATGAGAGGCAAATGGTAACACATTTGAAAACAGCAGGTAGATTTTCCTTCCACTCCTGCAATGGGTGAGGTAGTTCCTACATGTTCAAAACTCCAATTAATCCTTACCACAGGTGATCTTACATACATCTCTGCAGTCTTCATGCAGTTGTGCAAGCGTCCATGCAGATCTCTCTTGCACCTGACAATACACAGTCTCCAGAAACACACTCTTAGCACACAGGCAGCTGCTTCTCCTGCATTCCCATGCTTACTATTCAGCACTGTGTGGTATTTCAGATAGCAGTGTGTAACGCTAACACATTCAACATTACCAAGGCTCATTTCCTTTGCTCTAGTCTAATCACTCACCCAGGTTCCACATGCTCATGGTCTCAAGTAGCTGTTAGGACATGTGCTCTTTTCTGCCTCTCTAAACTATAAGCAAAATGTGTCAGGCTGTTACAGTAATTATCACTTGCTCTACCACAGTAGTAAATGTGCTTTGAAATTGCCAATCAAATATCGTTTTCTGCCTAGAATCACACCATGAGTCTGTGTGCACACAGGAATTGTTGTCAGAAATTTAATTTGTGTTGCTCTTGTTCTGTAAGACTTGCACTCGTAGGAAAGGGGCAGCTTGCTTTCTTGAACTGTGATGGTTAGCATTCAGCACAAATCACTATCTCACAGATGAGAGGCAAATGGTAACACATTTGAAAACAACAGGGTAGATTTTCCTTCCACTCCTGCAATGGGTGAGGTAGTTCCTACATGTTCAAAACTCCAATTAACCCTTACCACAGGTGATCTTACATACATCTTTGCAGTCTTCATGCAGTTGTGTAAGCGTCCATGCAGATCTCTCTTCCACCTGACAATACACAGTCTCCAGAAACACACTCTTAGCACACAGGCAGCTGCTTCTCCTGCATTCCCATGCTTACTATTCAGCACTGTGTGGTATTTCAGATAGCAGTGTGTAACGCTAACACATTCAACATCACCAAGGCTCATTTCCTTTGCTCTAGTCTAATCACTCACCCAGGTTCCACATGCTCATGGTCTCAAGTAGCTGTTAGGACATATGCTCTTTTCTGCCTCTCTAAACTATAAGGAAAATGTGTCAGGCTGTTACAGTAATTATCACTTGCTCTACCAGAGTAGTAAATGTGCTTTGAAATTGCCAATCAAATATCGTTTTCCGCCTAGAATCACACCATGAGTCTGTGTGCACACAGGAATTGTTGTCAGAGATTTAATTCGTGTTGCTCTTGTTCTGTAAGACTGACTTGCACTCGTAGGAAAGGGGCAGCTTGTTTTCTTGAACTGTGATGGTTAGCATTCAGCACAAATCACTATCTCACAGATGAGAGGCAAATGGTAACACATTTGAAAACAGCAGGTAGATTTTCCTTCCACTCCTGCAATGGGTGAGGTAGTTCCTACATGTTCAAAACTCCAATTAATCCTTACCACAGGTGATCTTACATACATCTCTGCAGTCTTCATGCAGTTGTGCAAGCGTCCATGCAGATCTCACTTGCACCTGACAATACACAGTCTCCAGAAACACACTCTTAGCACACAGGCAGCTGCTTCTCCTGCATTCCCATGCTTACTATTCAGCACTGTGTGGTATTTCAGATAGCAGTGTGTAACGCTAACACATTCAACATTACCAAGGCTCATTTCCTTTGCTCTAGTCTAATCACTCACCCAGGTTCCACATGCTCATGGTCTCAAGTAGCAGTTAGGACATGTGCTCTTTTCTGCCTCTCTAAACTATAAGCAAAATGTGTCAGGCTGTTACAGTAATTATCACTTGCTCTACCACAGTAGTAAATGTGCTTTGAAATTGCCAATCAAATATCGTGTTCTGCCTAGAATCACACCATGAGTCTGTGTGCACACAGGAATTGTTGTCAGAGATTTAATTTGTGTTGCTCTTGTTCTGTAAGACTTGCACTCGTAGGAAAGGGGCAGCTTGCTTTCTTGAACTGTGATGGTTAGCATTCAGCACAAATCACTATCTCACAGATGAGAGGCAAATGGTAACACATTTGAAAACAACAGGGTAGATTTTCCTTCCACTCCTGCAATGGGTGAGGTAGTTCCTACATGTTCAAAACTCCAATTAACCCTTACCACAGGTGATCTTACATACATCTCTGCAGTCTTCATGCAGTTGTGTAAGCGTCCATGCAGATCTCTCTTGCACCTGACAATACACAGTCTCCAGAAACACACTCTTAGCACACAGGCAGCTTCTTCTCCTGCATTCCCATGCTTACTATTCAGCACTGTGTGGTATTTCAGATAGCAGTGTGTAACGCTCACACATTCAACATCACCAAGGCTCATTTCCTTTGCTCTAGGCTAATCACTCGCCCAGGTTCTACATGCTCATGGTCTCAAGTAGCTGTTAGGACATGTGCTCTTTTCTGCCTCTCTAAACTATAAGGAAAATGTGTCAGGCTGTTACAGTAATTATCACTTGCTCTACCACAGTAGTAAATGTGCTCTGAAATTGCCAATCAAATATCGTTTTCTGCCTAGAATCACACCATGAGTCTGTGTGCACACAGGAATTGTTGTCAGAGATTTAATTTGTGTTGCTCTTGTTCTGTAAGACTTGCACTCGTAGGAAAGGGGCAGCTTGTTTTCTTGAACTGTGATGGTTAGCATTCAGCACAAATCACTATCTCACAGATGATTGGCAAATGGTAACACATTTGAAAACAGCAGGGTAGATTTTCCTTCACCTCCTGCAATGGGTGAGGTAGTTCCTACATGTTCAAAACTCCAATTAATCCTTACCACAGGTGATCTTACATACATCTCTACACTCTTCATGCAGTTGTGCAAGCGTCCATGCAGATCTCTCTTGCACCTGACAATACACAGTCTCCAGAAACACACTCTTAGCACACCGGCAGCTGCTTCTCCTGCATTCCCATGCTTACTATTCAGCACTGTGAGGTATTTCAGATAGCAGTGTGTGACGCTAACACATTCAACATCACCAAGGCTCATATCCTTTGCTCTAGTCTAATCACTCACCCAGGTTCCACATGCTCATGGTCTCAAGTAGCTGTTAGGACATGTGCTCTTTTCTGCCTCTCTAAACTATAAGGAAAATGTGTCAGGCTGTTACAGTAATTATCACTTGCTCTACCACAGTGGTAAATGTGCTTTGAAATTGCCAATCAAATATCGTTTTCTGCCTAGAATCACACCATGAGTCTGTGTCCACACAGGAATTGTTGTCAGAGATTTAATTCATGTTGCTCTTGTTCTGTAAGACTTGCACTCGTAGGAAAGGGGCAGCTTGTTTTCTTGAACTGTGATGGTTAGCAGTCAGCACAAATCACTATCTCACAGATGAGAGGCAAATGGTAACACATTTGAAAACAGCAGGTAGATTTTCCTTCCACTCCTGCAATGGGTGAGGTAGTTCCTACATGTTCAAAACTCCAATTAATCCTTACCACAGGTGATCTTACATACATCTCTGCAGTCTTCATGCAGTTGTGCAAGCGTCCATGCAGAACTCTCTTGCACCTGACAATACACAGTCTCCAGAAACACACTCTTAGCACACAGGCAGCTGCTTCTCCTGCATTCCCATGCTTACTATTCAGCACTGTATGGTATTTCAGATAGCAGTGTGTAACGCTAACACATTCAACATTACCAAGGCTCATTTCCTTTGCTCTAGTCTAATCACTCACCCAGGTTCCACATGCTCATGGTCTCAAGTAGCTGTTAGGACATGTGCTCTTTTCTGCCTCTCTAAACTATAAGGAAAATGTGTCAGGCTGTTACAGTAATTATCACTTGCTCTACCACAGTAGTAAATGTGCTTTGAAATTGCCAATCAAATATCGTTTTCCGCCTAGAATCACACCATGAGTCTGTGTGCACACAGGAATTGTTGTCAGAGATTTAATTCATGTTGCTCTTGTTCTGTAAGACTTGCACTCGTAGGAAAGGGGCAGCTTGTTTTCTTGAACTGTGATGGTTAGCAGTCAGCACAAATCACTATCTCACAGATGAGAGGCAAATGGTAACACATTTGAAAACAGCAGGTAGATTTTCCTTCCACTCCTGCAATGGGTGAGGTAGTTCCTACATGTTCAAAACTCCAATTAATCCTTACCACAGGTGATCTTACATACATCTCTACAGTCTTCATGCAGTTGTGCAAGCGTCCATGCAGATCTCTCTTGCACCTGACAATACACAGTCTCCAGAAACACACTCTTAGCACACAGGCAGCTGCTTCTCCTGCATTCCCATGCTTACTATTCAGCACTGTGAGGTATTTCAGATAGCAGTGTGTAACGCTAACACATTCAACATCACCACGGCTCATTTCCTTTGCTCTAGTCTAATCACTCACCCAGGTTCCACATGCTCATGGTCTCAAGTAGCTGTTAGGACATGTGCTCTTTTCTGCCTCTCTAAACTATAAGTAAAATGTGTCAGGCTGTTACAGTAATTATCACTTGCTCTACCACAGTGGTAAATGTGCTTTGAAATTGCCAATCAAATATCGTTTTTTGCCTAGAATCACACCAAGAGTCTGTGTGCACACAGGAATTGTTGTCAGAGATTTAATTTGTGTTGCTCTTGTTCTGTAAGACTTGCACTCGTAGGAAAGGGGCAGCTTGTTTTCTTGAACTGTGATGGTTAGCATTCAGCACAAATCACTATCTCACAGATGAGAGGCAAATGGTAACACATTTGAAAACAACAGGGTACATTTTCCTTCCACTCCTGCAATGGGTGAGGTAGTTCCTACATGTTCAAAACTCCAATTAACCCTTACCACAGGTGATCTTACATACATCTCTGCAGTCTTCATGCAGTTGTGCAAGCGTCCATGCAGAACTCTCTTGCACCTGACAATACACAGTCTCCAGAAACACACTCTTAGCACACAGGCAGCTGCTTCTCCTGCATTCCCATGCTTACTATTCAGCACTGTGTGGTATTTCAGATAGCAGTGTGTAACGCTAACACATTCAACATTACCAAGGCTCATTTCCTTTGCTCTAGTCTAATCACTCACCCAGGTTCCACATGCTCATGGTCTCAAGTAGCTGTTAGGACATGTGCTCTTTTCTGCCTCTCTAAACTATAAGGAAAATGTGTCAGGCTGTTACAGTAATTATCACTTGCTCTACCACAGTGGTAAATGTGCTTTGAAATTGCCAATCAAATATCGTTTTCCGCCTAGAATCACACCATGAGTCTGTGTGCACACAGGAATTGTTGTCAGAGATTTAATTCGTGTTGCTCTTGTTCTGTAAGACTTGCACTCGTAGGAAAGGGGCAGCTTGCTTTCTTGAACTGTGATGGTTAGCATTCAGCACAAATCACTATCTCACAGATGAGAGGCAAATGGTAACACATTTGAAAACAACAGGGTAGATTTTCCTTCCACTCCTGCAATGGGTGAGGTTGTTCCTACATGTTCAAAACTCCAATTAACCCTTACCACAGGTGATCTTACATACATCTCTGCAGTCTTCATGCAGTTGTGCAAGCGTCCATGCAGAACTCTCTTGCACTTGACAATACACAGTCTCCAGAAACACACTCTTAGCACACAGGCAGCTGCTTCTCCTGCATTCCCATGCTTACTATTCAGCACTGTGTGGTATTTCAGATAGCAGTGTGTAACGCTAACACATTCAACATTACCAAGGCTCATTTCCTTTGCTCTAGTCTAATCACTCACCCAGGTTCCACATGCTCATGGTCTCAAGTAGCTGTTAGGACATGTGCTCTTTTCTGCCTCTCTAAACTATAAGGAAAATGTGTCAGGCTGTTACAGTAATTATCACTTGCTCTACCACAGTGGTAAATGTGCTTTGAAATTGCCAATCAAATATCGTTTTCCGCCTAGAATCACACCATGAGTCTGCGTGCACACAGGAATTGTTGTCAGAGATTTAATTCGTGTTGCTCTTGTTCTGTAAGACTTGCACTCGTAGGAAAGGGGCAGCTTGCTTTCTTGAACTGTGATGGTTAGCATTCAGCACAAATCACTATCTCACAGATGAGAGGCAAATGGTAACACATTTGAAAACAACAGGGTAGATTTTCCTTCCACTCCTGCAATGGGTGAGGTAGTTCCTACATGTTCAAAACTCCAATTAACCCTTACCACAGGTGATCTTACATACATCTTTGCAGTCTTCATGCAGTTGTGTAAGCGTCCATGCAGATCTTTCTTGCACCTGACAATACACAGTCTCCAGAAACACACTTTTAGCACACAGGCAGCTGCTTCTCCTGCATTCCCATGCTTACTATTCAGCACTGTGTGGTATTTCAGATAGCAGTGTGTAACGCTAACACATTCAACATCACCAAGGCTCATTTCCTTTGCTCTAGTCTAATCAGTCACCCAGGTTCCACATGCTCATGGTCTCAAGTAGCTGTTAGGACATATGCTCTTTTCTGCCTCTCTAAACTATAAGGAAAATGTGTCAGGCTGTTACAGTAATTATCACTTGCTCTACCACAGTAGTAAATGTGCTTTGAAATTGCCAATTAAATATCGTTTTCCGCCTAGAATCACACCATGAGTCTGTGTGCACACAGGAATTGTTGTCAGAGATTTAATTCGTGTTGCTCTTGTTCTGTAAGACTTGCACTCGTAGGAAAGGGGCAGCTTGTTTTCTTGAACTGTGATGGTTAGCATTCAGCAAAAATCACTATCTCACAGATGAGAGGCAAATGGTAACACATTTGAAAACAGCAGGTAGATTTTCCTTCCACTCCTGCAATGGGTGAGGTAGTTCCTACATGTTCAAAACTCCAATTAATCCTTACCACAGGTGATCTTACATACATCTCTGCAGTCTTCATGCAGTTGTGCAAGCGTCCATGCAGATC
This sequence comes from Triturus cristatus, assembly GCF_964204655.1. Lineage (NCBI taxonomy): Eukaryota > Metazoa > Chordata > Amphibia > Caudata > Salamandridae > Triturus > Triturus cristatus. The sequence continues at coordinate 291,538,563 of NC_140579.1, forward strand.
TCTCTTGCACCTGACAATACACAGTCTCCAGAAACACACTTTTAGCACACAGGCAGCTGCTTCTCCTGCATTCCCATGCTTACTATTCAGCACTGTGTGGTATTTCAGATAGCAGTGTGTAACGCTAACACATTCAACATCACCAAGGCTCATTTCCTTTGCTCTAGTCTAATCACTCACCCAGGTTCCACATGCTCATGGTCTCAAGTAGCTGTTAGGACATATGCTCTTTTCTGCCTGTCTAAACTATAAGGAAAATGTGTCAGGCTGTTACAGTAATTATCACTTGCTCTACTACAGTAGTAAATGTGCTTTGAAATTGCCAATTAAATATCGTTTTCCGCCTAGAATCACACCATGAGTCTGTGTGCACACAGGAATTGTTGTCAGAGATTTAATTTGTGTTGCTCTTGTTCTGTAAGACTTGCACTCGTAGGAAAGGGGCAGCTTGTTTTCTTGAACTGTGATGGTTAGCATTCAGCACAAATCACTATCTCACAGATGAGAGGCAAATGGTAACACATTTGAAAACAGCAGGTAGATTTTCCTTCCACTCCTGCAATGGGTGAGGTAGTTCCTACATGTTCAAAACTCCAATTAATCCTTACCACAGGTGATCTTACATACATCTCTGCAGTCTTCATGCAGTTGTGCAAGCGTCCATGCAGATCTCTCTTGCACTTGACAATACACAGTCTCCAGAAACACACTCTTAGCACACAGGCAGCTGCTTCTCCTGTATTCCCATGCTTACTAATAAGCACTGTGTGATATTTCAGATAGCAGTGTGTAACGCTAACACATTCAACATTACCAAGGCTCATTTCCTTTGCTCTTGTCTAATCACTCACCCAGGTTCCACATGCTCATGGTCTCAAGTAGCTGTTAGGGCATTTGCTCTTTTCTGCCTCTCTAAACTATAAGCAAAATGTGTCAGGCTGTTACAGTAATTATCACTTGCTCTACCACAGTAGTAAATGTGCTTTGAAATTGCCAATCAAATATCGTTTTCTGCCTAGAATCACACCATGAGTCTGTGTGCACACAGGAATTGTTGTCAGAGATTTAATTTGTGTTGCTCTTGTTCTGTAAGACTTGCACTTGTAGGAAAGGGGCAGCTTGCTTTCTTGAACTGTGATGGTTAGCATTCAGCACAAATCACTATCTCACAGATGAGAGGCAAATGGTAACACATTTGAAAACAACAGGGTAGATTTCCTTCCACTCCTGCAATGGGTGAGGTAGTTCCTACATGTTCAAAACTCCAATTAACCCTTACCACAGGTGATCTTACATACATCTCTGCAGTCTTCATGCAGTTGTGTAAACGTCCATGCAGATCTCTCTTGCACCTGACAATACACAGTCTCCAGAAACACACTCTTAGCACACAGGCAGCTTCTTCTCCTGCATTCCCATGCTTACTATTCAGCACTGTGTGGTATTTCAGATAGCAGTGTGTAACGCTAACACATTCAACATCACCAAGGCTCATTTCCTTTGCTCTAGGCTAATCACTCACCCAGGTTCTACATGCTCATGGTCTCAAGTAGCTGTTAGGACATGTGCTCTTTTCTGCCTCTCTAAACTATAAGGAAAATGTGTCAGCCTGTTACAGTAATTATCACTTGCTCTACCACAGTAGTAAATGTGCTCTGAAATTGCCAATCAAATATCGTTTTCTGCCTAGAATCACACCATGAGTCTGTGTGCACACAGGAATTGTTGTCAGAGATTTAATTCGTGTTGCTCTTGTTCTGTAAGACTTGCACTCGTAGGAAAGGGGCAGCTTGTTTTCTTGAACTGTGATGGTTAGCATTCAGCACAAATCACTATCTCACAGATGAGAGGCAAATGGTAACACATTTGAAAACAGCAGGTAGATTTTCCTTCCACTCCTGCTATGGGTGAGGTAGTTCCTACATGTTCAAAACTCCAATTAATCCTTACCACAGGTGATCTTACATACATCTCTGCAGTCTTCATGAAGTTGTGCAAGCGTCCATGCAGATCTCTCTTGCACCTGACAATACACAGTCTCCAGAAACACACTCTTAGCACACAGGCAGCTGCTTCTCCTGCATTCCCTTGCTTACTATTCAGCACTGTGTGGTATTTCAGATAGCAGTGTGTAACGCTAACACATTCAACATTACCAAGGCTCATTTCCTTTGCTCTAGTCTAATCACTCACCCAGGTTCCACATGCTCATGGTCTCAAGTAGCTGTTAGGACATGTGCTCTTTTCTGCCTCTCTAAACTATAAGGAAAATGTGTCAGGCTGTTACAGTAATTATCACTTGCTCTACCACAGTAGTAAATGTGCTATGAAATTGCCAATCAAATATCATTTTCCGCCTAGAATCACACCATGAGTCTGTGTGCACACAGGAATTGTTGTCAGAGATTTAATTCATGTTGCTCTTGTTCTGTAAGACTTGCACTCGTAGGAAAGGGGCAGCTTGTTTTCTTGAACTGTGATGGTTAGCAGTCAGCACAAATCACTATCTCACAGATGAGAGGCAAATGGTAGCACATTTGAAAACAGCAGGTAGATTTTCCTTCCACTCCTGCAATGGGTGAGGTAGTTCCTACATGTTCAAAACTCCAATTAATCCTTACCACAGGTGATCTTACATACATCTCTGCAGTCTTCATGCAGTTGTGCAAGCGTCCATGCAGAACTCTCTTGCACCTGACAATACACAGTCTCCAGAAACACACTCTTAGCACACAGGCAGCTGCTTCTCCTGCATTCCCATGCTTACTATTCAGCACTGTGTGGTATTTCAGATAGCAGTGTGTAACGCTAACACATTCAACATCACCAAGGCTCATTTCCTTTGCTCTAGGCTAATCACTCACCCATGTTCTACATGCTCATGGTCTCAAGTAGCTGTTAGGACATGTGCTCTTTTCTGCCTCTCTAAACTATAAGGAAAATGTGTCAGGCTGTTACCGTAATTATCACTTGCTCTACCACAGTAGTAAATGTGCTCTGAAATTGCCAATCAAATATCGTTTTCTGCCTAGAATCACACCATGAGTCTGTGTGCACACAGGAATTGTTGTCAGAGATTTAATTCGTGTTGCTCTTGTTCTGTAAGACTTGCACTCATAGGAAAGGGGCAGCTTGTTTTCTTGAACTGTGATGGTTAGCATTCAGCACAAATCACTATCTCACAGATGAGAGGCAAATGGTAACACATTTGAAAACAGCAGGGTAGATTTTCCTTCACCTCCTGCAATGGGTGAGGTAGTTCCTACATGTTCAAAATTCCAATTAATCCTTACCACAGGTGATCTTACATACATCTCTACAGTCTTCATGCAGTTGTGCAAGCGTCCATGCAGATCTCTCTTGCACCTGACAATACACAGTCTCCAGAAACACACTCTTAGCACACAGGCAGCTGCTTCTCCTGCATTCCCATGCTTACTATTCAGCACTGTGAGGTATTTCAGATAGCAGTGTGTAACGCTAACACATTCAACATCACCACGGCTCATTTCCTTTGCTCTAGTCTAATCACTCACCCAGGTTCCACATGCTCATGGTCTCAAGTAGCTGTTAGGACATGTGCTCTTTTCTGCCTCTCTAAACTATAAGGAAAATGTGTCAGGCTGTTACAGTAATTATCACTTGCTCTACCACAGTGGTAAATGTGCTTTGAAATTGCCAATCAAATATCGTTTTCCGTCTAGAATCACACCATGAGTCTGTGTGCACACAGGAATTGTTGTCAGAGATTTAATTCGTGTTGCTCTTGTTCTGTAAGACTTGCACTCGTAGGAAAGGGGCAGCTTGCTTTCTTGAACTGTGATGGTTAGCATTCAGCACAAATCACTATCTCACAGATGAGAGGCAAATGGTAACACATTTGAAAACAACAGGGTAGATTTTCCTTCCACTCCTGCAATGGGTGAGGTTGTTCCTACATGTTCAAAATTCCAATTAACCCTTACCACAGGTGATCTTACATACATCTCTGCAGTCTTCATGCAGTTGTGCAAGCGTCCATGCAGAACTCTCTTGCACTTGACAATACACAGTCTCCAGAAACACACTCTTAGCACACAGGCAGCTGCTTCTCCTGCATTCCCATGCTTACTATTCAGCACTGTGTGGTATTTCAGATAGCAGTGTGTAACGCTAACACATTCAATATTACCAAGGCTCATTTCCTTTGCTCTAGTCTAATCACTCACCCAGGTTCCACATGCTCATGGTCTCAAGTAGCTGTTAGGACATGTGCTCTTTTCTGCCTCTCTAAACTATAAGGAAAATGTGTCAGGCTGTTACAGTAATTATCACTTGCTCTACCACAGTGGTAAATGTGCTTTGAAATTGCCAATCAAATATCGTTTTCCGCCTAGAATCACACCATGAGTCTGTGTGCACACAGGAATTGTTGTCAGAGATTTAATTCGTGTTGCTCTTGTTCTGTATGACTTGCACTCGTAGGAAAGGGGCAGCTTGCTTTCTTGAACTGTGATGGTTAGCATTCAGCACAAATCACTATCTCACAGATGAGAGGCAAATGGTAACACATTTGAAAACAAGAGGGTAGATTTTCCTTCCACTCCTGCAATGGGTGAGGTAGTTCCTACATGTTCAAAACTCCAATTAACCCTTACCACAGGTGATCTTACATACATCTTTGCAGTCTTCATGCAGTTGTGTAAGCGTCCATGCAGATCTCTCTTGCACCTGACAATACACAGTCTCCAGAAACACACTTTTAGCACACAGGCAGCTGCTTCTCCTGCATTCCCATGCTTACTATTCAGCACTGTGTGGTATTTCAGATAGCAGTGTGTAACGCTAACACATTCAACATCACCAAGGCTCATTTCCTTTGCTCTAGTCTAATCACTCACCCAGGTTCCACATGCTCATGGTCTCAAGTAGCTGTTAGGACATGTGCTCTTTTCTGCCTCTCTAAACTATAAGGAAAATGTGTCAGGCTGTTACAGTAATTATCACTTGCTCTACCACAGTAGTAAATGTGCTTTGAAATTGCCAATCAAATATCATTTTCCGCCTAGAATCACACCATGAGTCTGTGTGCACACAGGAATTGTTGTCAGAGATTTAATTCATGTTGCTCTTGTTCTGTAAGACTTGCACTCGTAGGAAAGGGGCAGCTTGTTTTCTTGAACTGTGATGGTTAGCAGTCAGCACAAATCACTATCTCACAGATGAGAGGCAAATGGTAACACATTCGAAAACAGCAGGTAGATTTTCCTTCCACTCCTGCAATGGGTGAGGTAGTTCCTACATGTTCAAAACTCCAATTAATCCTTACCACAGGTGATCTTACATACATCTCTGCAGTCTTCATGAAGTTGTGCAAGCGTCCATGCAGATCTCTCTTGCACCTGACAATACACAGTCTCCAGAAACACACTCTTAGCACACAGGCAGCTGCTTCTCCTGCATTCCCTTGCTTACTATTCAGCACTGTGTGGTATTTCAGATAGCAGTGTGTAACGCTAACACATTCAACATTACCAAGGCTCATTTCCTTTGCTCTAGTCTAATCACTCACCCAGGTTCCACATGCTCATGGTCTCAAGTAGCTGTTAGGACATGTGCTCTTTTCTGCCTCTCTAAACTATAAGGAAAATGTGTCAGGCTGTTACAGTAATTATCACTTGCTCTACCACAGTAGTAAATGTGCTATGAAATTGCCAATCAAATATCATTTTCCGCCTAGAATCACACCATGAGTCTGTGTGCACACAGGAATTGTTGTCAGAGATTTAATTCATGTTGCTCTTGTTCTGTAAGACTTGCACTCGTAGGAAAGGGGCAGCTTGTTTTCTTGAACTGTGATGGTTAGCAGTCAGCACAAATCACTATCTCACAGATGAGAGGCAAATGGTAGCACATTTGAAAACAGCAGGTAGATTTTCCTTCCACTCCTGCAATGGGTGAGGTAGTTCCTACATGTTCAAAACTCCAATTAATCCTTACCACAGGTGATCTTACATACATCTCTGCAGTCTTCATGCAGTTGTGCAAGCGTCCATGCAGAACTCTCTTGCACCTGACAATACACAGTCTCCAGAAACACACTCTTAGCACACAGGCAGCTGCTTCTCCTGCATTCCCATGCTTACTATTCAGCACTGTGTGGTATTTCAGATAGCAGTGTGTAACGCTAACACATTCAACATCACCAAGGCTCATTTCCTTTGCTCTAGGCTAATCACTCACCCAGGTTCTACATGCTCATGGTCTCAAGTAGCTGTTAGGACATGTGCTCTTTTCTGCCTCTCTAAACTATAAGGAAAATGTGTCAGGCTGTTACCGTAATTATCACTTGCTCTACCACAGTAGTAAATGTGCTCTGAAATTGCCAATCAAATATCGTTTTCTGCCTAGAATCACACCATGAGTCTGTGTGCACACAGGAATTGTTGTCAGAGATTTAATTCGTGTTGCTCTTGTTCTGTAAGACTTGCACTCATAGGAAAGGGGCAGCTTGTTTTCTTGAACTGTGATGGTTAGCATTCAGCACAAATCACTATCTCACAGATGAGAGGCAAATGGTAACACATTTGAAAACAGCAGGGTAGATTTTCCTTCACCTCCTGCAATGGGTGAGGTAGTTCCTACATGTTCAAAATTCCAATTAATCCTTACCACAGGTGATCTTACATACATCTCTACAGTCTTCATGCAGTTGTGCAAGCGTCCATGCAGATCTCTCTTGCACCTGACAATACACAGTCTCCAGAAACACACTCTTAGCACACAGGCAGCTGCTTCTCCTGCATTCCCATGCTTACTATTCAGCACTGTGAGGTATTTCAGATAGCAGTGTGTAACGCTAACACATTCAACATCACCACGGCTCATTTCCTTTGCTCTAGTCTAATCACTCACCCAGGTTCCACATGCTCATGGTCTCAAGTAGCTGTTAGGACATGTGCTCTTTTCTGCCTCTCTAAACTATAAGGAAAATGTGTCAGGCTGTTACAGTAATTATCACTTGCTCTACCACAGTGGTAAATGTGCTTTGAAATTGCCAATCAAATATCGTTTTCCGTCTAGAATCACACCATGAGTCTGTGTGCACACAGGAATTGTTGTCAGAGATTTAATTCGTGTTGCTCTTGTTCTGTAAGACTTGCACTCGTAGGAAAGGGGCAGCTTGCTTTCTTGAACTGTGATGGTTAGCATTCAGCACAAATCACTATCTCACAGATGAGAGGCAAATGGTAACACATTTGAAAACAACAGGGTAGATTTTCCTTCCACTCCTGCAATGGGTGAGGTTGTTCCTACATGTTCAAAATTCCAATTAACCCTTACCACAGGTGATCTTACATACATCTCTGCAGTCTTCATGCAGTTGTGCAAGCGTCCATGCAGAACTCTCTTGCACTTGACAATACACAGTCTCCAGAAACACACTCTTAGCACACAGGCAGCTGCTTCTCCTGCATTCCCATGCTTACTATTCAGCACTGTGTGGTATTTCAGATAGCAGTGTGTAACGCTAACACATTCAACATTACCAAGGCTCATTTCCTTTGCTCTAGTCTAATCACTCACCCAGGTTCCACATGCTCATGGTCTCAAGTAGCTGTTAGGACATGTGCTCTTTTCTGCCTCTCTAAACTATAAGGAAAATGTGTCAGGCTGTTACAGTAATTATCACTTGCTCTACCACAGTGGTAAATGTGCTTTGAAATTGCCAATCAAATATCGTTTTCCGCCTAGAATCACACCATGAGTCTGTGTGCACACAGGAATTGTTGTCAGAGATTTAATTCGTGTTGCTCTTGTTCTGTATGACTTGCACTCGTAGGAAAGGGGCAGCTTGCTTTCTTGAACTGTGATGGTTAGCATTCAGCACAAATCACTATCTCACAGATGAGAGGCAAATGGTAACACATTTGAAAACAAGAGGGTAGATTTTCCTTCCACTCCTGCAATGGGTGAGGTAGTTCCTACATGTTCAAAACTCCAATTAACCCTTACCACAGGTGATCTTACATACATCTTTGCAGTCTTCATGCAGTTGTGTAAGCGTCCATGCAGATCTCTCTTGCACCTGACAATACACAGTCTCCAGAAACACACTTTTAGCACACAGGCAGCTGCTTCTCCTGCATTCCCATGCTTACTATTCAGCACTGTGTGGTATTTCAGATAGCAGTGTGTAACGCTAACACATTCAACATCACCAAGGCTCATTTCCTTTGCTCTAGTCTAATCACTCACCCAGGTTCCACATGCTCATGGTCTCAAGTAGCTGTTAGGACATGTGCTCTTTTCTGCCTCTCTAAACTATAAGGAAAATGTGTCAGGCTGTTACAGTAATTATCACTTGCTCTACCACAGTAGTAAATGTGCTTTGAAATTGCCAATCAAATATCATTTTCCGCCTAGAATCACACCATGAGTCTGTGTGCACACAGGAATTGTTGTCAGAGATTTAATTCATGTTGCTCTTGTTCTGTAAGACTTGCACTCGTAGGAAAGGGGCAGCTTGTTTTCTTGAACTGTGATGGTTAGCAGTCAGCACAAATCACTATCTCACAGATGAGAGGCAAATGGTAACACATTCGAAAACAGCAGGTAGATTTTCCTTCCACTCCTGCAATGGGTGAGGTAGTTCCTACATGTTCAAAACTCCAATTAATCCTTACCACAGTTGATCTTACATACATCTCTGCAGTCTTCATGCAGTTGTGCAAGCGTCCATGCAGAACTCTCTTGCACCTGACAATACACAGTCTCCAGAAACACACTCTTAGCACACAGGCAGCTGCTTCTCCTGCATTCCCATGCTTACTATTCAGCACTGTGTGGTATTTCAGATAGCAGTGTGTAACGCTAACACATTCAACATCACCAAGGCTCATTTCCTTTGCTCTAGGCTAATCACTCACCCAGGTTCTACATGCTCATGGTCTCAAGTAGCTGTTAGGACATGTGCTCTTTTCTGCCTCTCTAAACTATAAGGAAAATGTGTCAGGCTGTTACCGTAATTATCACTTGCTCTACCACAGTAGTAAATGTGCTCTGAAATTGCCAATCAAATATCGTTTTCTGCCTAGAATCACACCATGAGTCTGTGTGCACACAGGAATTGTTGTCAGAGATTTAATTCGTGTTGCTCTTGTTCTGTAAGACTTGCACTCATAGGAAAGGGGCAGCTTGTTTTCTTGAACTGTGATGGTTAGCATTCAGCACAAATCACTATCTCACAGATGAGAGGCAAATGGTAACACATTTGAAAACAGCAGGGTAGATTTTCCTTCACCTCCTGCAATGGGTGAGGTAGTTCTTACATGTTCAAAACTCCAATTAATCCTTACCACAGGTGATCTTACATACATCTCTACAGTCTTCATGCAGTTGTGCAAGCGTCCATGCAGATCTCTCTTGCACCTGACAATACACAGTCTCCAGAAACACACTCTTAGCACACAGGCAGCTGCTTCTCCTGCATTCCCATGCTTACTATTCAGCACTGTGAGGTATTTCAGATAGCAGTGTGTAACGCTAACACATTCAACATCACCACGGCTCATTTCCTTTGCTCTAGTCTAATCACTCACCCAGGTTCCACATGCTCATGGTCTCAAGTAGCTGTTAGGACATGTGCTCTTTTCTGCCTCTCTAAACTATAAGTAAAATGTGTCAGGCTGTTACAGTAATTATCACTTGCTCTACCACAGTGGTAAATGTGCTTTGAAATTGCCAATCAAATATCGTTTTTTGCCTAGAATCACACCATGAGTCTGTTTGCACACAGGAATTGTTGTCAGAGATTTAATTTGTGTTGCTCTTGTTCTGTAAGACTTGCACTCGTAGGAAAGGGGCAGCTTGTTTTCTTGAACTGTGATGGTTAGCATTCAGCACAAATCACTATCTCACAGATGAGAGGCAAATGGTAACACATTTGAAAACAACAGGGTACATTTTCCTTCCACTCCTGCAATGGGTGAGGTAGTTCCTACATGTTCAAAACTCCAATTAACCCTTACCACAGGTGATCTTACATACATCTCTGCAGTCTTCATGCAGTTGTGCAAGCGTCCATGTAGAACTCTCTTGCACCTGACAATACACAGTCTCCAGAAACACACTCTTAGCACACAGGCAGCTGCTTCTCCTGCATTCCCATGCTTACTATTCAGCACTGTGTGGTATTTCAGATAGCAGTGTTTAACGCTAACACATTCAACATTACCAAGGCTCATTTCCTTTGCTCTAGTCTAATCACTCACCCAGGTTCCACATGCTCATGGTCTCAAGTAGCTGTTAGGACATGTGCTCTTTTCTGCCTCTCTAAACTATAAGGAAAATGTGTCAGGCTGTTACAGTAATTATCACTTGCTCTACCACAGTGGTAAATGTGCTTTGAAATTGCCAATCAAATATCGTTTTCCGCCTAGAATCACACCATGAGTCTGTGTGCACACAGGAATTGTTGTAAGAGATTTAATTCGTGTTGCTCTTGTTCTGTAAGACTTGCACTCGTAGGAAAGGGGCAGCTTGCTTTCTTGAACTGTGATGGTTAGCATTCAGCACAAATCACTATCTCACAGATGAGAGGCAAATGGTAACACATTTGAAAACAACAGGGTAGATTTTCCTTCCACTCCTGCAATGGGTGAGGTTGTTCCTACATGTTCAAAACTCCAATTAACCCTTACCACAGGTGATCTTACATACATCTCTGCAGTCTTCATGCAGTTGTGCAAGCGTCCATGCAGATCTCTCTTGCACTTGACAATACACAGTCTCCAGAAACACACTCTTAGCACACAGGCAGCTGCTTCTCCTGCATTCCCATGCTTACTATTCAGCACTGTGTGGTATTTCAGATAGCAGTGTGTAACGCTAACACATTCAACATTACCAAGGCTCATTTCCTTTGCTCTAGTCTAATCACTCACCCAGGTTCCACATGCTCATGGTCTCAAGTAGCTGTTAGGACATGTGCTCTTTTCTGCCTCTCTAAACTATAAGGAAAATGAGTCAGGCTGTTACAGTAATTATCACTTGCTCTACCACAGTGGTAAATGTGCTTTGAAATTGCCAATCAAATATCGTTTTCCGCCTAGAATCACACCATGAGTCTGTGTGCACACAGGAATTGTTGTCAGAGATTTAATTCGTGTTGCTCTTGTTCTGTAAGACTTGCACTCGTAGGAAAGGGGCAGCTTGCTTTCTTGAACTGTGATGGTTAGCATTCAGCACAAATCACTATCTCACAGATGAGAGGCAAATGGTAACACATTTGAAAACAACAGGGAAGATTTTCCTTCCACTCCTGCAATGGGTGAGGTAGTTCCTACATGTTCAAAACTCCAATTAACCCTTACCACAGGTGATCTTACATACATCTTTGCAGTCTTCATGCAGTTGTGTAAGCGTCCATGCAGATCTCTCTTGCACCTGACAATACACAGTCTCCAGAAACACACTTTTAGCACACAGGCAGCTGCTTCTCCTGCATTCCCATGCTTACTATTCAGCACTGTGTGGTATTTCAGATAGCAGTGTGTAACGCTAACACATTCAACATCACCAAGGCTCATTTCCTTTGCTCTAGACTAATCACTCACCCAGGTTCCACATGCTCATGGTCTCAAGTAGCTGTTAGGACATATGCTCTTTTCTGCCTCTCTAAACTATAAGGAAAATGTGTCAGGCTGTTACAGTAATTATCACTTGCTCTACTACAGTAGTAAATGTGCTTTGAAATTGCCAATTAAATATCGTTTTCCGCCTAGAATCACACCATGAGTCTGTGTGCACACAGGAATTGTTGTCAGAGATTTAATTCGTGTTGCTCTTGTTCTGTAAGACTTGCACTCGTAGGAAAGGGGCAGCTTGTTTTCTTGAACTGTGATGGTTAGCATTCAGCACAAATCACTATCTCACAGATGAGAGGCAAATGGTAACACATTTGAAAACAGCAGGTAGATTTTCCTTCCACTCCTGCAATGGGTGAGGTAGTTCCTACATGTTCAAAACTCCAATTAATCCTTACCACAGGTGATCTTACATACATCTCTGCAGTCTTCATGCAGTTGTGCAAGCGTCCATGCAGATCTCTCTTGCACCTGACAATACACAGTCTCCAGAAACACACTCAGCACACAGGCAGCTGCTTCTCCTGTATTCCCATGCTTACTAATAAGCACTGTGTGATATTTCAGATAGCAGTGTGTAACGCTAACACATTCAACATTACCAAGGCTCATTTCCTTTGCTCTAGTCTAATCACTCACCCAGGTTCCACATGCTCATGGTCTCAAGTAGCTGTTAGGGCATTTGCTCTTTTCTGCCTCTCTAAACTATAAGCAAAATGTGTCAGGCTGTTACAGTAATTATCACTTGCTCTACCACAGTAGTAAATGTGCTTTGAAATTGCCAATCAAATATCGTTTTCTGCCTAGAATCACACCATGAGTCTGTGTGCACACAGGAATTGTTGTCAGAGATTTAATTTGTGTTGCTCTTGTTCTGTAAGACTTGCACTTGTAGGAAAGGGGCAGCTTGCTTTCTTGAACTGTGATGGTTAGCATTCAGCACAAATCACTATCTCACAGATGAGAGGCAAATGGTAACACATTTGAAAACAACAGGGTAGATTTCCTTCCACTCCTGCAATGGGTGAGGTAGTTCCTACATGTTCAAAACTCCAATTAACCCTTACCACAGGTGATCTTACATACATCTCTGCAGTCTTCATGCAGTTGTGTAAGCGTCCATGCAGATCTCTCTTGCACCTGACAATACACAGTCTCCAGAAACACACTCTTAGCACACAGGCAGCTTCTTCTCCTGCATTCCCATGCTTACTATTCAGCACTGTGTGGTATTTCAGATAGCAGTGTGTAACGCTAACACATTCAACATCACCAAGGCTCATTTCCTTTGCTCTAGGCTAATCACTCACCCAGGTTCTACATGCTCATGGTCTCAAGTAGCTGTTAGGACATGTGCTCTTTTCTGCCTCTCTAAACTATAAGGAAAATGTGTCAGGCTGTTACAGTAATTATCACTTGCTCTACCACAGTAGTAAATGTGCTCTGAAATTGCCAATCAAATATCGTTTTCTGCCTAGAATCACACCATGAGTCTGTGTGCACACAGGAATTGTTGTCAGAGATTTAATTTGTGTTGCGCTTGTTCTGTAAGACTTGCACTCGTAGGAAAGCGGCAGCTTGCTTTCTTGAACTGTGATGGTTAGCATTCAGCACAAATCACTATCTCACAGATGAGAGGCAAATGGTAACACATTTGAAAACAACAGGGTAGATTTTCCTTCCACTCCTGCAATGGGTGAGGTAGTTCCTACATGTTCAAAACTCCAATTAACCCTTACCACAGGTGATCTTACATACATCTTTGCAGTCTTCATGCAGTTGTGTAAGCGTCCATGCAGATCTCTCTTGCACCTGACAATACACAGTCTCCAGAATCACACTCTTAGCACACAGGCAGCTGCTTCTCCTGCATTCCCATGCTTACTATTCAGCACTGTGTGGTATTTCAGATAGCAGTGTGTAACGCTAACACATTCAACATCACCAAGGCTCATTTCCTTTGCTCTAGTCTAATCACTCACCCAGGTTCCACATGCTCATGGTCTCAAGTAGCTGTTAGGACATATGCTCTTTTCTGCCTCTCTAAACTATAAGGAAAATGTGTCAGGCTGTTACAGTAATTATCACTTGCTCTACCACAGTAGTATATGTGCTTTGAAATTGCCAATCAAATATCGTTTTCCGCCTAGAGTCACACCATGAGTCTGTGTGCACACAGGAATTGTTGTCAGAGATTTAATTCGTGTTGCTCTTGTTCTGTAAGACTTGCACTCGTAGGAAAGGGGCAGCTTGTTTTCTTGAACTGTGATGGTTAGCATTCAGCACAAATCACTATCTCACAGATGAGAGGCAAATGGTAACACATTTGAAAACAGCAGGTAGATTTTCCTTCCACTCCTGCAATGGGTGAGGTAGTTCCTACATGTTCAAAACTCCAATTAATCCTTACCACAGGTGATCTTACATACATCTCTGCAGTCTTCATGCAGTTGTGCAAGCGTCCATGCAGATCTCTCTTGCACCTGACAATACACAGTCTCCAGAAACACACTCTTAGCACACAGGCAGCTGCTTCTCCTGCATTCCCTTGCTTACTATTCAGCACTGTGTGGTATTTCAGATAGAAGTGTGTAACGCTAACACATTCAACATTACCAAGGCTCATTTCCTTTGCTCTAGTCTAATCACTCACCCAGGTTCCACATGCTCATGGTCTCAAGTAGCTGTTAGGACATGTGCTCTTTTCTGCCTCTCTAAACTATAAGCAAAATGTGTCAGGCTGTTACAGTAATTATCACTTGCTCTACCACAGTAGTAAATGTGCTTTGAAATTGCCAATCAAATATCGTTTTCTGCCTAGAATCACACCATGAGTCTGTGTGCACACAGGAATTGTTGTCAGAGATTTAATTTGTGTTGCTCTTGTTCTGTAAGACTTGCACTCGTAGGAAAGGGGCAGCTTGCTTTCTTGAACTGTGATGGTTAGCATTCAGCACAAACCACTATCTCACAGATGAGAGGCAAATGGTAACACATTTGAAAACAACAGGGTAGATTTTCTTTCCACTCCTGCAATGGGTGAGGTAGTTCCTACATGTTCAAAACTCCAATTAACCCTTACCACAGGTGATCTTACATACATCTCTGCAGTCTTCATGCAGTTGTGTAAGCGTCCATGCAGATCTCTCTTGCACCTGACAATACACAGTCTCCAGAAACACACTCTTAGCACACAGGCAGCTTCTTCTCCTGCATTTCCATGCTTACTATTCAGCACTGTGTGGTATTTCAGATAGCAGTGTGTAACGCTAACACATTCAACATCACCAAGGCTCATTTCCTTTGCTCTAGGCTAACCACTCACCCAGGTTCTACATGCTCATGGTCTCAAGTAGCTGTTAGGACATGTGCTCTTTTCTGCCTCTCTAAACTATAAGGAAAATGTGTCAGGCTGTTACAGTAATTATCACTTGCTCTACCACAGTAGTAAATGTGCTCTGAAATTGCCAATCAAATATCGTTTTCTGCCTAGAATCACACCATGAGTCTGTGTGCACACAGGAATTGTTGTCAGAGATTTAATTCGTGTTGCTCTTGTTCTGTAAGACTTGCACTCGTAGGAAAGGGGCAGCTTGTTTTCTTGAACTGTAATGGTTAGCATTCAGCACAAATCACTATCTCACAGATGAGAGGCAAATGGTAACACATTTGAAAACAGCAGGGTAGATTTTCCTTCACCTCCTGCAATGGGTGAGGTTGTTCCTACATGTTCAAAACAACAATTAATCCTTACCACAGGTGATCTTACATACATCTCTACAGTCTTCATGCAGTTGTGCAAGCGTCCATGCAGATCTCTCTTGCACCTGACAATACACAGTCTCCAGAAACACACTCTTAGCACACAGGCAGCTGCTTCTCCTGCATTCCCATGCTTACTATTCAGCACTGTGAGGTATTTCAGATAGCAGTGTGTAACGCTAACACATTCAACATCACCAAGGCTCATTTCCTTTGCTCTAGTCTAATCACTCACCCAGGTTCCACATGCTCATGGTCTCAAGTAGCTGTTAGGACATGTGCTCTTTTCTGCCTCTCTAAACTATAAGGAAAATGTGTCAGGCTGTTACAGTAATTATCACTTGCTCTACCACAGTGGTAAAAGTGCTTTGAAATTGCCAATCAAATATCGTTTTCTGCCTAGAATCACACAATGAGTCTGTGTCCACACAGGAATTGTTGTCAGAGATTTCATTTGTGTTACTCTTGTTCTGTAAGACTTGCACTCGTAGGAAAGGGGCAGCTTGTTTTCTTGAACTGTGATGGTTAGCATTCAGCACAAATCACTATCTCACAGATGAGAGGCAAATGGTAACTCTTTTGAAAACAACAGGGTAAATTTTCCTTCTACTCTTGCAATGGGTGAGGTAGTTCCTACATGTTCAAAACTCCAATTAACCCTTACCACAGGTGATCTTACATACATCTCTGCAGTCTTCATGCAGTTGTGCAAGCGTCCATGCAGATCTCTCTTGCACCTGACAATACACAGTCTCCAGAAACACACTCTTAGCACACAGGCAGCTGCTTCTCCTGTATTCCCATGCTTACTAATAAGCACTGTGTGGTATTTCAGATAGCAGTGTGTAACGCTAACACATTCAACATTACCAAAGCTCATTTCCTTTGCTCTAGGCTAATCACTCACCCAGGTTCTACATGCTCATGGTCTCAAGTAGCTGTTAGGACATGTGCTCTTTTCTGCCTCTATAAACTATAAGGAAAATGTGTCAGGCTGTTACAGTAATTATCACTTGCTCTACCACAGTAGTAAATGTGCTCTGAAATTGCCAATCAAATATCGTTTTCTGCCTAGAATCACACCATGAGTCTGTGTGCACACAGGAATTGTTGTCAGAGATTTAATTCGTGTTGCTCTTGTTCTGTAAGACTTGCACTCGTAGGAAAGCGGCAGCTTGCTTTCTTGAACTGTGATGGTTAGCATTCAGCACAAATCACTATCTCACAGATGAGAGGCAAATGGTAACACATTTGAAAACAACAGGGTAGATTTCCCTTCCACTCCTGCAATGGGTGAGGTAGTTCCTACATGTTCAAAACTCCAATTAACCCTTACCACAGGTGATCTTACATACATCTTTGCAGTCTTCATGCAGTTGTGTAAGCGTCCATGCAGATCTCTCTTGCACCTGACAATACACAGTCTCCAGAATCACACTCTTAGCACACAGGCAGCTGCTTCTCCTGCATTCCCATGCTTACTATTCAGCACTGTGTGGTATTTCAGATAGCAGTGTGTAACGCTAACACATTCAACATCACCAAGGCTCATTTCCTTTGCTCTAGTCTAATCACTCACCCAGGTTCCACATGCTCATGGTCTCAAGTAGCTGTTAGGACATATGCTCTTTTCTGCCTCTCTAAACTATAAGGAAAATGTGTCAGGCTGTTACAGTAATTATCACTTGCTCTACCACAGTAGTAAATGTGCTTTGAAATTGCCAATCAAATATCGTTTTCCGCCTAGAGTCACACCATGAGTCTGTGTGCACACAGGAATTGTTGTCAGAGATTTATTTCGTGTTGCTCTTGTTCTGTAAGACTTGCACTCGTAGGAAAGGGGCAGCTTGTTTTCTTGAACTGTGATGGTTAGCATTCAGCACAAATCACTATCTCACAGATGAGAGGCAAATGGTAACACATTTGAAAACAGCAGGTAGATTTTCCTTCCACTCCTGCAATGGGTGAGGTAGTTCCTACGTGTTCAAAACTCCAATTAATCCTTACCACAGGTGATCTTACATACATCTCTGCAGTCTTCATGCAGTTGTGCAAGCGTCCATGCAGATCTCTCTTGCACCTGACAATACACAGTCTCCAGAAACACACTCTTAGCACACAGGCAGCTGCTTCTCCTGTATTCCCATGCTTACTAATAAGCACTGTGTGGTATTTCAGATAGCAGTGTGTAACGCTAACACATTCAACATTACCAAGGCTCATTTCCTTTGCTCTAGTCTAATCACTCACCCAGGTTCCACATGCTCATGGTCTCAAGTAGCTGTTAGGGCATTTGCTCTTTTCTGCCTCTCTAAACTATAAGCAAAATGTGTCAGGCTGTTACAGTAATTATCACTTGCTCTACCACAGTAGTAAATGTGCTTTGAAATTGCCAATCAAATATCGTTTTCTGCCTAGAATCACACCATGAGTCTGTGTGCACACAGGAATTGTTGTCAGAGATTTAATTTGTGTTGCTCTTGTTCTGTAAGACTTGCACTTGTAGGAAAGGGGCATCTTGCTTTCTTGAACTGTGATGGTTAGCATTCAGCACAAATCACTATCTCACAGATGAGAGGCAAATGGTAACACATTTGAAAACAACAGGGTAGATTTCCTTCCACTCCTGCAATGGGTGAGGTAGTTCCTACATGTTCAAAACTCCAATTAACCCTTACCACAGGTGATCTTACATACATCTCTGCAGTCTTCATGCAGTTGTGTAAGCGTCCATGCAGATCTCTCTTGCACCTGACAATACACAGTCTCCAGAAACACACTCTTAGCACACAGGCAGCTTCTTCTCCTGCATTCCCATGCTTACTATTCAGCACTGTGTGGTATTTCAGATAGCAGTGTGTAACGCTAACACATTCAACATCACCAAGGCTCATTTCCTTTGCTCTAGGCTAATCACTCACCCAGGTTCTACATGCTCATGGTCTCAAGTAGCTGTTAGGACATGTGCTCTTTTCTGCCTCTCTAAACTATAAGGAAAATGTGTCAGGCTGTTACAGTAATTATCACTTGCTCTACCACAGTAGTAAATGTGCTCTGAAATTGCCAATCAAATATCGTTTTCTGCCTAGAATCACACCATGAGTCTGTGTGCACACAGGAATTGTTGTCAGAGATTTAATTCGTGTTGCTCTTGTTCTGTAAGACTTGCACTCGTAGGAAAGCGGCAGCTTGCTTTCTTGAACTGTGATGGTTAGCATTCAGCACAAATCACTATCTCACAGATGAGAGGCAAATGGTAACACATTTGAAAACAACAGGGTAGATTTTCCTTCCACTCCTGCAATGGGTGAGGTAGTTCCTACATGTTCAAAACTCCAATTAACCCTTACCACAGGTGATCTTACATACATCTTTGCAGTCTTCATGCAGTTGTGTAAGCGTCCATGCAGATCTCTCTTGCACCTGACAATACACAGTCTCCAGAATCACACTCTTAGCACACAGGCAGCTGCTTCTCCTGCATTACCATGCTTACTATTCAGCACTGTGTGGTATTTCAGATAGCAGTGTGTAACGCTAACACATTCAACATCACCAAGGCTCATTTCCTTTGCTCTAGTCTAATCACTCACCCAGGTTCCACATGCTCATGGTCTCAAGTAGCTGTTAGGACATATGCTCTTTTCTGCCTCTCTAAACTATAAGGAAAATGTGTCAGGCTGTTACAGTAATTATCACTTGCTCTACCACAGTAGTAAATGTGCTTTGAAATTGCCAATCAAATATCGTTTTCCGCCTAGAGTCACACCATGAGTCTGTGTGCACACAGGAATTGTTGTCAGAGATTTAATTCGTGTTGCTCTTGTTCTGTAAGACTTGCACTCGTAGGAAAGGGGCAGCTTGTTTTCTTGAACTGTGATGGTTAGCATTCAGCACAAATCACTATCTCACAGATGGGAGGCAAATGGTAACACATTTGAAAACAGCAGGTAGATTTTCCTTCCACTCCTGCAATGGGTGAGGTAGTTCCTACATGTTCAAAACTCCAATTAATCCTTACCACAGGTGATCTTACATACATCTCTGCAGTCTTCATGCAGTTGTGCAAGCGTCCATGCAGATCTCTCTTGCACCTGACAATACACAGTCTCCAGAAACACACTATTAGCACACAGGCAGCTGCTTCTCCTGCATTCCCTTGCTTACTATTCAGCACTGTGTGGTATTTCAGATAGCAGTGTGTAACGCTAACACATTCAACATTACCAAGGCTCATTTCCTTTGCTCTAGTCTAATCACTCACCCAGGTTCCACATGCTCATGGTCTCAAGTAGCTGTTAGGACATGTGCTCTTTTCTGCCTCTCTAAACTATAAGCAAAATGTGTCAGGCTGTTACAGTAATTATCACTTGCTCTACCACAGTAGTAAATTTGCTTTGAAATTGCCAATCAAATATCGTTTTCTGCCTAGAATCACACCATGAGTCTGTGTGCACACAGGAATTGTTGTCAGAGATTTAATTTGTGTTGCTCTTGTTCTGTAAGACTTGCACTCGTAGGAAAGGGGCAGCTTGCTTTCTTGAACTGTGATGGTTAGCATTCAGCACAAATCACTATCTCACAGATGAGAGGCAAATGGTAACACATTTGAAAACAACAGGGTAGATTTTCCTTCCACTCCTGCAATGGGTGAGGTAGTTCCTACATGTTCAAAACTCCAATTAACCCTTACCACAGGTGATCTTACATACATCTCTGCAGTCTTCATGCAGTTGTGTAAGCGTCCATGCAGATCTCTCTTGCACCTGACAATACACAGTCTCCAGAAACACACTCTTAGCACACAGGCAGCTTCTTCTCCTGCATTTCCATGCTTACTATTCAGCACTGTGTGGTATTTCAGATAGCAGTGTGTAACGCTAACACATTCAACATCACCAAGGCTCATTTCCTTTGCTCTAGGCTAATCACTCACCCAGGTTCTACATGCTCATGGTCTCAAGTAGCTGTTAGGACATGTGCTCTTTTCTGCCTCTCTAAACTATAAGGAAAATGTGTCAGGCTGTTACAGTAATTATCACTTGCTCTACCACAGTAGTAAATGTGCTCTGAAATTGCCAATCAAATATCGTTTTCTGCCTAGAATCACACCATGAGTCTGTGTGCACACAGGAATTGTTGTCAGAGATTTAATTCGTGTTGCTCTTGTTCTGTAAGACTTGCACTCGTAGGAAAGGGGCAGCTTGTTTTCTTGAACTGTAATGGTTAGCATTCAGCACAAATCACTATCTCACAGATGAGAGGCAAATGGTAACACATTTGAAAACAGCAGGGTAGATTTTCCTTCACCTCCTGCAATGGGTGAGGTTGTTCCTACATGTTCAAAACAACAATTAATCCTTACCACAGGTGATCTTACATACATCTCTACAGTCTTCATGCAGTTGTGCAAGCGTCCATGCAGATCTCTCTTGCACCTGACAATACACAGTCTCCAGAAACACACTCTTAGCACACAGGCAGCTGCTTCTCCTGCATTCCCATGCTTACTATTCAGCACTGTGAGGTATTTCAGATAGCAGTGTGTAACGCTAACACATTCAACATCACCAAGGCTCATTTCCTTTGCTCTAGTCTAATCACTCACCCAGGTTCCACATGCTCATGGTCTCAAGTAGCTGTTAGGACATGTGCTCTTTTCTGCCTCTCTAAACTATAAGGAAAATGTGTCAGGCTGTTACAGTAATTATCACTTGCTCTACCACAGTGGTAAATGTGCTTTAAAATTGCCAATCAAATATCGTTTTCTGCCTAGAATCACACAATGAGTCTGTGTCCACACAGGAATTGTTGTCAGAGATTTAATTTGTGTTACTCTTGTTCTGTAAGACTTGCACTCGTAGGAAAGGGGCAGCTTGTTTTCTTGAACTGTGATGGTTAGCATTCAGCACAAATCACTATCTCACAGATGAGAGGCAAATGGTAACTCTTTTGAAAACAACAGGGTACATTTTCCTTCTACTCTTGCAATGGGTGAGGTAGTTCCTACATGTTCAAAACTCCAATTAACCCTTACCACAGGTGATCTTACATACATCTCTGCAGTCTTCATGCAGTTGTGCAAGCGTCCATGCAGATCTCTCTTGCACCTGACAATACACAGTCTCCAGAAACACACTCTTAGCACACAGGCAGCTGCTTCTCCTGTATTCCCATGGGTAAATGGACATAATATCGAAAAAATAATATCGAACAACAAGAATATCGAAGGTAAAATATCGAGATAACATTAATATCGAAGTGTAGAATATCGAGGTAAGTAATATCGTGTTTTAAGTGTTTAGTAAAATATCGAAGTATGAAATATCGAAGTAGTAATATCGTTTGAAGATAATATCGATTGAATAGTTTTGTGAGAAATATCGAAATATAATATATATATTGTTTAAAATGTGTATTTCATGTATATTGAATAAGTAAATTGTTTAATCATATTTGTATAAATACTTTATTATTGTTTAAAATATAATTAATAGTGTTAAGTAATTTATTGTATGATATGTTTTAGGAGCGGGATGTTGGGTTATTAGGGGATAAGGGTGGGGAGTGTTTTAAAAATATTAGTGTAAAATCAGATAATAATTTAAAATTATTAAATAATAAATAATTATGAATAGTAAATTGTAATGAAATTTCTAAATTAAATATTAGTAATTTAGAAAAAATAAAGAAATTATATAAATTTTTTAGGAGCGGGATGTTGGGTTATTAGGGGATAAGGGTGGGGAGTGTTTTAAAAATGTTATAGTAAAATCAGATAATGTAAAAATTAGGAATATTTTAGATTTCGAAATTTAACAATTTCTATACAAATTCGAAATAAAATATTTTAAAATTAAAATGGAATATTTTTTTTTTTTTATGAGTGGGATGTATGGTTATTAGGGGATAATGGTGGGGAGTGTTTTAAAAATTTTAGTGTAAAATCGGATAATAATTTAAAATTATTAAATAATAAATAATTATGAATAGTAAATTGTAATGAAATTTCTAAATTAAATATTAGTAATTTAGAAAAAATCAAGAAATTATATAAATTTTTTAGGAGCGGGATGTTGGGTTATTAGGGGATAAGGGTGGGGAGTGTTTTAAAAATGTTATAGTAAAATCAGATAATAATGTAAAAATTAGGAATATTTTAGATTTCGAAATTTAACAATTTCTATATAAATTCGAAATAAAATATTTTAAAATTAAAATGAAATATAATTTTTTTTTATGAGTGGGATGTATGGTTATTAGTGTATAAGGGTGGGGTGTGTATTAAAAAGATTAGTGTAAAATCAGATAATAATTTATAAATATTACATAAAAAATAATTATGAATAGTAAATTGTAAAGAAAATTCCAAATTAAATATTTATAATTTAGAAATTAAAAAAAAAATTATATATATTTTTTAGGAGCGGGATGTTGGGTTATTAGGGGATAAGGGTGAGGAGTGTTTTAAAAATGTTATAGTAAAAACAGATAAAAATGTAAAATTTTGTAATATTTAAGATTTCGAAATTTAAACATTTCTATAAAAATTATAAAGTAGATTTTGTAAAAATCTAATGAAATATTTTTTTAAATTTATGAGTGGGATGTATGGTTATTAGTGTATAAGGGTGGGGAGTGTATTACAAAGATTAGTGTAAAATCAGATAAAAATTTAAAATATTACATAATAAATAATTATGAATAGGAAATTGTAAAGAAAATTATAAATTAAATATTTATAATTTTGAAATTTAAAATTATATTATATATATTTTTTAGGAGCGGGATGTGGGGTTATTAGGGGATAAGGGTGGGGAGTGTTTTAAAAATGTTATAGTAAAATCAGATAATAATGTAAAAATTTGTAAATTTTTAGATTTCGCAATTTAAAAATTTATATAAAATTACGAAATTGAATATTTTCAAATTCTAATGAAATATTAATTTTGTTTTAGGAGTGGGATGTAGGGTTATTAGTGTATAAGGGTGGGGAGTGTATTAAAAAGATTACTCTAAAATTGGATAATAAGTTATAAATATTATTACTAAAGAATTAGACATGTTAAAATTTTAATTTCATTTTGACAATGTTTAAAAAATATTTTCAAAATAATTTCGACCTTATTTTTTTGTTTCATGGTAGGGAATTTGGGTTTTAAGGGTGTAAGGGTGTGGATTGTATTTTAATGATTGTTACAAAATTATAGAGTAATAAATAAATATTTAATTGGGAATAATTGTAATATGTGAACATTTTGGGACTAATGTAGGTAAATAAATTTAACCTGTTCTTAAATACCCAGCCATACCTAATCGGTACATTAGAATCTGTAAGTTATATGTAGGTAACAATTCGGTAACAGTTACCTATTCGGTAACATTAGGTAATCACGATTCGGAATTCACCTAATCCGTAAATACCCAGGTGGTATTTACTCAATCGGTAAATACCCAGGTGGTATTTACCCAATCGGTAAATACCGAGGTGGTATTTAGCTATTCGGAAAATACCAAGGTGGTATTTAGCGATTCCTAAAATACAAAGGAAAATACCACCTTCCCTTAACTAAGTAGCTAATATCATAATGATGTTATAATAGAAGGTCTCTTAGGCTTGAATAGGGGACCCCATACCTCAAAAATAAGCTCAGTGAAATCACATCTCAGGAGCATCAGGAGCCGTCTCGCAGGAAGGCTCGTCTTCAGTCTGAATAATAAACCTGATGTCTGTGACATGAAAAGCAACAACTTTCAGGTATTTGCAGCTGCGCGTGTGTCATGGCTAAAGAGTGGGTCGAACAACCTAGAGTGGAACACATGCATTGTGTAAAATTCCAGACTGTGTGTCACAGCATGTACAGACCAAGGTCTCTGCGCAGAGCTTGGGATGGAAACAACAGAATGCACTCGTCTGAAGGAAGTCTCGAGTAAGCAGTTTATTCAAGACAGAACATGTAAACCCAGTGTCGTGTGCAAAGACAAAAATATGGCTACATAACATTCAACGTGGTTATGCCAACTGAACAATGTATGCACGTATTCAGGGAGAACTCACTACACGCCCCCTTGAGCGAAGCAATATGTAATAGGCAAGAAAAGAGAGAACGCAGAGTTCAGTTTCGTCAGAGCAGAACAAGGCGTAACCAATGCAGCGCCAAAGTCCTAAAGTCCAATTAATTGCAGCATAAAATTCAAAAAAACACAATGCAAGTATAGTAAAAAACTCAAGCCGACCATCAGGAAGAGAAAAAAGAGAAATAAAAGAAATAAATGTTGCGCCAGGGTGCTGTCCAGTAGTACAGGCGCAATGGACGACAATCCAGTTAATCCATGAATGTATAGGCAGCATATGTGGCCACGGCTTCCAACAAAAATTCGTTTGCAGGGCCACTAAAAGTCTCAGCCATCCAATTAAGTAAAGAAAAGGAACATACGTGTTCTCCAACCAACGGAGCCTCTAGCACAATCAGAGGGCACCCGGAATGTTCCTCCAAATAGCTCATGGACAAGAAGTCGGAGGCTGCCGCTGAGATGTCCCAATTACCCAGGATACCATGCGCCGCCCCACACGCCATGATCCGGACACCAGAACAGGCCAACTCGTGAGACACTAAGGGCCTCATTAGTCGATCGAAATCCGGCACCGGAGACACTATGTTGGTCAAGCACAAATCCAGAGGCCATTCAAAGGGACAATCCAGGCAGTGTAATACAGGTTGTACGCAGGTGAAGTTGGAATACCTGAAGGATAATCCATAAGCCAGACTCAAAGTCGCCAATGCCAAAGTACCATAGAAGTCAAGCATCCGATCACGAAGAAGATGCAGACGGGACAGGTGCTCGTGTGGCATAGAAGGAGTAGCCATTCCGGAATATGGAAAGGAAAAGCAGCACACCTGCCACTAGCGCCAGGAGCAGCGGGACACCTCCAAAGATGATCGAGAACAGTGAATGAACAAATGCCGGTATTACACCAAAAATAGTTTGGGAAGAGGTCACGAGACCCGAGCCCACATGTTTAAAAAAATGAGCCAGGCCGGTGGTGGACAAGGCATTGATAATAGTTTGGATCAAAGAGCCCAAATGCAGGGGGAGGTCAGTATTCAGAGGCGCCTGTATCTCATTGCGCGTATGAGCAACGTGAAGGAGAAATGTTTTAGTAGAGGAAGTCAAAGGAACCTCTTTGTGGGACAATGGCTCTCTATTCGGCTCAACTTGTTGAACTCTGCTTTCAAGGTTGGAATCGAAGGCCAGATGGAAACATCCCGCCGCACATGCGGGGGTGGAAAAAGAACAGTATTGCAGCAGACAACTTAATGCGAGACAGTGATGTACTGGATTCCCACTCACATCCAGCAGCAAGCTTCATTATTCAACATTAAATGAATAGCGTTTGCAAGCAGAGTGAAAGAAGGTGTAATCACAGGCACTGGGATACCTCGTAGGACGCACGCCAGAATCTGGGCTTGTACATAGCATGCGCCGTGTACTTGCATGTGCCTATTGTCTGATGTATGGATCATAGAAGAGAGTGTGCTAAAGCTTTTATCTATAACGGCTAAGGCCTTCTCCATGTTTGCTTGGTCAATAGCTCTCAATCTGGAAGCCGCCTCACTGTGCGACAACTTGCAGACTTCGTTGTAAATAGCATACGCCCACCTTTTGGTTATGCCACCCAAAGGACCATTCACAAAATCACTCAATTCGGTATGCACCTTGATGGAGTGGGTGGACTTCCTGATCCTGTAGATGTGCTCTGTGTCAGCTGGTGGACAGATTGGGATGTGTGTACCATAAATGCAGCCAATGAAATGGGGGAACTGTGCCATGTGAGAAATGTCTGTTTTTGTTTACTGCAGTGCAGCCTGTGTGTTGTGGAAGCAGATGTAGTGGTGCATTCTCTGCATCATGGCATCCAGGAAATTCAAGAAGGAACGGGACAGCCAACTCTGGGATACACCACCCACCGCAGCTGTCACCACCTGATAACCGCCGGATGCCAACACATGTGGGCTGCAGAGTACCTGCACATGTGGGGGTTTGGCGTGCGCCCTTCTTATTGGCTGGTCCAGGAGTGGGTGCAGGTCCCTGATTAAGTCAATGATGGTTTCGGGGTGTAGCTTGGACCTCTCATGTATCTCTGCATCAGTCAGCTGGAATAGTGTGATGCGCTGTCTGTAGATGCGTTCCTCCCGTCGCCAAACCCTCAGTCCTGCTGCCTGTACATGTAGGCGCCTTGCAATGACGTACATAGCGGACATGTTGTCCACGCTGTTGCATTTTGGGATTGCTTATCTGCACTGTTGATTGTTACCACCTGCTTTCAATCCGTGTTAATTACCTACTCTTATTTACCCATTGTCTTGGATTTCTTAATTACCTAGTGCTCCTACATGTCATTTTCATTTTTACCACTTCATATTTACCACTTCATATTTACCTATTCGTTAATTATGTATTCGGTAACTCTTAATCCGTATTTAGGAATTCTGTGAATATGAATCGGTATTTACCCCCTCATATTTACCTAAAAGTGGTTTTTGGACTCCTACATCTCACTTGTTTGAATATCCGTCGGTAACCGCATATTTACCTAAAATCCGCCGTTACCCACCTGTATTTGGCTACCTACATGAGGCCCCTTATGTCGAAATTGAATTATGTAATTTTAATAGGAAAATCTAATTTCAATATTTATGTAGTGTTTATGGGTGGGATTTGGGTATATTAGGGGAGAAGGGTGGGGAGTAATTTTTAAAAATAATAGTGTAAATATAGATTATACAAAAAATCACATTATTTGTAAATATTGTGAAATCAAAAATTTACAAATATAAATATAATAAAATAATTGTATAGTTGATGGAAAAGATATTGTACATATTTTTTTTAAAATTATGGTGATTATGGGATAGGGGTGGGTATTGCAACTATAGTTTTTTAATTTTTAATAGTTTATAAATTATATCTCATAGTTAATACATGTAGCTCATTAATATTTTAAGTGATCTTATAACCAGCACCTTCTCTCAGTTTGATCTTTCTGGAGTGGGAATATTAAATTATATAGGGTTAATGTCCAGCACCTGTCCTGACTTAATGTTAGCTGGAGTGGGAATAGTAAATTATATACAGTTAGTGTCCAGCATCTTCCTTGAGTTTATGTTAACTGGAGTGGGAATAGTAAATTATATAGGGTTACTGTCCAGCACCTTTCTTGAGTTTATGTTAACTGGAGTGGGAATAGTAAATCATATAGGGTTAATGTCCAGCACCTTTCCTGACTTAATGTTAACTGGAGGGGAATAGTAAATTATATAGGGTTACTGTCCAGCACCTTTCTTGAGTTTATGTTAACTGGAGTGGGAATAGTAAATTATATAGGGTTACTGTCCAGCACCTTTCTTGAGTTTATGTTAACTGGAGTGGGAATAGTAAATTATATAGGGTTAATGTCCAGCACCTGTCCTGACTTAATGTTAACTGGAGTGGGAATAGTAAATTATATACAGTTAGTGTCCAGCATCTTCCCTGAGTTTATGATATCTGGAGTGGGAATATTAAATTATTTAGGGTTAGTGTCCAGCACCTTTCCTGACTTTATGTTAACTGGAGTGGGAATAGTAAATTATATAGGGTTACTGTCCAGCACCTTTCTTGAGTTTATGTTAACTGGAGTGGGAATAGTAAATTATATAGGGTTACTGTCCAGCACCTTTCTTGAGTTTATGTTAATTGGAGTGGGAATAGTAAATTATATAGGGTTAATGTCCAGTACCTGTCCTGACTTAATGTTAACTGGAGTGGGAATAGTAAATTATATACAGTTAGTGTCCAGCATCTTCCCTGAGTTTATGATATCTGGAGTGGGAATATTAAATTTTTTAGGGTTAGTGTCTAGCACCTTTCCGGACTTTATGTTAACTGGAGTGGGAATAGTAAATTATATAGGGTTACTGTCCAGCACCTTTCTTGAGTTTATGTTAACTGGAGTGGGAATAGTAAATTATATAGGGCTACTGTCCAGCACCTTTCTTCAGTTTATGTTAACTGGAGTGGGAATAGTAAATTATATAGGGTTACTGTCCAGCACCTTTCCTGACTTTATGTTAACTGGAGTGGGAATATTAAATTATATACGGTTACTGTCCAGCACCTTTCTTGAATTTATGTTAACTGGAGTGGGAATAGTAAATTATATAGGGTCACTGTCCAGCACATTTCCTGAATTTATGTTAACTGGAGTGGGAATAGTAAATTATATAGGGTTATTGTCCAGCACCTTTCTTGAGTTTATGTTAACTGGAGTGGGATTAGTAAATTATATAGGGCTACTGTCCAACACCTTTCATGAGTTTATGTTAACTGCAGTGGGAATAGTAAATTATATAGGGTTACTGTCCAGCACCTTTCCTGACTTAATGTTAACTGGAGTGGGAATAGTAAATTATATACAGTTAGTGTCCAGCATCTTCTCTGAGTTTATGATATCTGGAGTGGGAATATTAAATTATTTAGGGATAGTGTCCAGCACCTTTCCTGACTTTATGTTAACTGGAGTGGGAATAGTAAATTATATAGGGTTACTGTCCAGCACTTTTATTGATTTTATGTTAACTGGAGTGGGAATAGTAAATTATATAGGGTTAGTGTCCAGCAGTTTTCCTGACTTTAATGTAAGTGAAATGGGAATAGTAATTTCTATAGGGTTAGTGTGCTGAATGTATATGTATTGTGTTAATGAAGTATGCTTTTGGATGTAATTGAGGATAAAAAATGTGATTTTTACATTTAAAAAAAAAAAATTAGCTACATTATATATGTGAGAGTTATAAATTAGGAAATCCAATGACACATTTTATCTTTTTATATAATCTTTATTTTTTTTAAAGAAACTAGTCAGATGATTTTTTTTTTTATTTACAGAATGGAGTATACATTAGTAGAGATACAGGAAATATGCTTTCATTTGTGTCTTTTTCAAATGTTTAAATTAAAATAAAATGTATTCATATTATTACATTTCATAACAGAAGTATTGATAATAACAAAAAAACATACATA
The DNA here is from genome assembly GCF_964204655.1 of Triturus cristatus. Lineage (NCBI taxonomy): Eukaryota > Metazoa > Chordata > Amphibia > Caudata > Salamandridae > Triturus > Triturus cristatus. The sequence continues at coordinate 291,568,019 of NC_140579.1, forward strand.
ACATTTATTACTTTTTAACATTGTTAGCAAAAAAACATTCTTACAGTATTCATATAATAATGTTTTTGTTGGCTATATACATAAAAAATATCATTGCATATTTAATTTCTGAAGAATATTTTTTCATTTTGATTTTGTTGTTGTACATAATTAGTACATGATACAAATTATGTTTTTATGCAATGTATTTTTAATGATTATTAATAATATTATTGTAGGAAATGTTAATATTATTAATTTTTATATTTTATAATTATATGAAAACTAATTTTTGTAACATGTACATTTTGTTAATAAATGTTAAATAATATAAACATTTTCTTAGTGTTTGTACAGTTGTGAAAATAAATTACTGTATTATAATCATAATAATAATGTTTTTATAATTATTATGAATATAATTTTTAAAGGTATTATTTTTTAGAAAATAATTTTCTACTAATTTTGATACATTTATGTGATATTTTTATATGATTATAATGTGTTCAATTTATTTACACTGATTTAAGCAGGGATTTTCATTTGAATGGGATTATTTTGTAACCTGTTCATGTTATTTTGGGTCATGTTGGAATGAGGAAGTTCGCGGTTGGAAGCTGCTTCGCGTTGAGCAAGGTAAGGGGTGTTTTAAGTATTAAGTGTTATTAAATACTTATGTTTAGGGTAGTTAGGATGTTTATAGTGTATTGATAGATAATTTAAAATGTTTTGGGTGTTTTTGACGTGTTACTAATGATTTAGTTACGTCTGTTTGTTTACTGGTAGTGACGTAGTTTTCGAAGTAAATATTGTGATTAAATATGTGTTGTTTTTAAATGATGTAATTGTATTTATTAAATGTATTTGGGTGTGATTGTGTGGGTGGGTATGTTTTCTTCTGTTTTTCAGGTAAATGTTGATCGATGTGTTTTTCGAAGACCAACACGCGTTTTTTTTTTTAAAGCGTGTGTTACTTGATTTAATTAATATTGTTAACACACTTTTTAAGTTTTTACGGGATTTCATGGAGCGTTTATTTAGATTTTTAAATTGTTTTCGGGTTTTTGAGGGTTTGGATATTATGATGAAAAGAGAGACGTTTTTTTTTTTTTTTAAAGTGTGTTTTAGTTAATGGAACAAATAAAGTTATCACACTGTTTTTTTTAACCCGGATTTCCTGGAGCGTTTGTTACAATTTTGACCTTTTTTTCGGATTTTTGAATGTTTCACGTTTTTGGATTGGCCGAGGATGGATTTACATTGGATGTGTTTATTTTTTCTTTTTACTTGGTGGAATTCATCTTGTATGGGTACATCAATGGTAAGTTATATTTTGTGAACATTTGGGTGGGAAATGTTATTATAGTTTATTGTTATATATATTACATTTACAGAATTAATATTTAATTGTACATATATATTTCTTCTAAGAAAATGAAATGTTTCTGACAATTATATATTATTTCTGAAAATATAGTATTAATTTATGATTGCAATAGTTTATTGTATTGACCTATTTCATTTATTAGCTGTGTGTATGTTAATTATAAAATGCTTTTGGCTATTAGTGATAGGTAGTCTAGTCCACTTGTTGATGGGTATAGGTTTACTTGACTTTGTAGTAGATCAAACATTTGTTTGGTTTGTTTTGTTAATTTAGGACCTATTTGAGTCACAGATTGTTGCATCCGTAATTCTTGGTAGCTTTGTTCTTTTTGTAGAGATTCCACCAGTTTTTGTAGGGTAGGTTTCCCTCTGCTTGTAGTTGCTTGGAAGGCATTATGCCATCCTTCAACACTATTGTTTGTTTTGGATTGTTTATTTAAGGTACTCAGGTATACATTCCACCAAGGAATGTGGAACTTTGGTTGTCTTCTATGTCCTGATCTATGTAATCTTCCCACCCAGGTGTCCTCAAAGTAGTCTAGAAGTTGGCTTAATTTGTCTTCGTTCTTTTTGTAATAGGGACTTTCAATGAGAATATTATAGTGTTCTGCTACATCTGTTACAGGTACGTATGCTAGTGCTATTAGTTTTTTAACCTGGTAGGCAAAAGTACTATCTGTAGCATATTGTACACTTAGGGTGGACTTTTGCAGATGTCTCCATAGACTCTGGTTAAAATGATAATAGCAACCTTGGATTGCTGTGTGTGGATAATTTTTTAGTATTGAATTGATCATGGCTAATTCGAAATCAATAATTATTTTTTGTGGGAAAAAATTATCGGTTTCTTCTTGAATTTTGGTTAATATTTCTATGTATGTTGTTTGCTGTTTATTTGGTAAGAGGGCATAGATGAATGGAATGTTAGAATGGTGGTACAATCCATGCACTGTGTACAGCTGGTAAAATGGTTTTGGACAAACTTTAAAAGTTCCATCCATCATCCAAGTGTCACATTGTTGTAATTTCACTAAATTGTTTGCAGTAGCAAACATAATTATTCTTTTATCAGGAGATTTGTTGTAAAAAAAAATAAATGGTTCATTACTGTGAGTTATGCTTAATTCTGGGGGAATAATTACTGTCTCAAATGTTTTAGGGGTAGGTAAAGTTTTGGTAGTTAGTTTTTTTTGTCTAGCTATAGTTCTTTTTAAACAATCAATTGGGGGTAATTGTGCTGATGCATGGTGTGGTATTTTAATTAATTGTTCTTTGAGTATTTGGGTGGTGGGTTTATCAGTGCTAGTACTTGCTTCTTTAATGTTTTCAAGAGCATTTCTAACTTCTATCTCTGTAATATTGGGGGGGTGATTATGTTCTTTTACAGAAAGAACAGTGATTTCTTTTGTAATAGCTCTACCATAGCATTTGTTTGAGTAGTATTTGCTACATTTCCAAAACATTTTCAGACCACTTTGTTTTTCTTGTGTATATACATAACCCATATAACATAACAACATTTTATTTTTTTGAGATGTTATAAATTCTGCACCTTCAGTCATGTTGTTCTGTATTATGCTAGGGGAGATGAAAAAATATTTTGTAAATATAAACAATGTTATAGATATTTTAAATATATTTACATTTTAGTGAATATACTTACAATGTTTAATTTGATGTGTTGAAAGATGTTAATTAGCTGACTTCAAGCTTTCAGTTTAATCTTGGAGATAGATTATCTGTTGATAAGAAAAAAAAATATTGTTAATAGTTGGATACATTATTTTGAATGTGCTACTGTTTTAAGGGGGAAAGTAACATTCTGGATGCGTATTTTAGGCTGTTTAATGATTGAGGTTTATATACTTACTTATGTGTTTGGTCCAGTAGGTGATTGCGTAGAAGGTAGTTTTCGATGGTTCAGTGGTTTTCTGTAGAGGCGAGAAATAAGGAAAAAATATTTTTTAGAATAATTTTTTGTAATTAATAGTTGTAGGTCGGTAGGAAAAAGTAAAACAATACTTACATTGATTAATATTAGAGTTGTGGGGGTGTCCAAAATATTTCGGTAATTTTAGGAGGTATCTATAGAGGAGAAATGAATGTAATTAAATCAAGTGTAGTACATTCATTTATAGAAATAGTTTCAGCTGTAGAATTGTAGATTCGTTGCTTTATAAATAGAGTAAAACTTACTTTCTGTAGTTGTTAAATTTTCTTTAGGATTGTAATTCTTCTTTCAGGAAATAGTTGAGTAGAGTTTCGTCTTCTTTCTTCTTTTCAGTTTGTAGTGTGAAAGAGATGTTGAAATGTAGTGGTTTTATAGTGTGCAATTAATTAGTTGCTTCATTTCATTGGTTTAATTTGAAATGTGAGCATCTCATTGGTCCACATGAATTTTTTTTTTATCTACTGGCTGTTTGTTTCCTTGTAAGGAAAACGCTAATTAGCAACTTATTAGTAGTAAGTAATTGTTTATTTGTATTATTACATGCTTTAAATATATTTTTAAATTTGGTTTAATGGATGTATAATAATTATAACATTATTTATGTTATGAAATGTATTCATATAGTTTATGGAATGTTTATTTTTAAATGTATATGTTAGAAGGAAAATTTTAATGTTATTTAGGTGTTTTATTATGTATTACAATGTTAATGTATGTGTTGGGCTTAAAGTATATTATCTAAATATTTTTTTAGATAGTCGATATAGCGAAATTAACTATATTTTGGTTGTCTATATTTTTGTTTTCGATAATTTTAACATTTACATAGTAATTTAAGAGTAGACGATAATGTTGTTAACTATATTTTTAACTTCGATATAATCATATACGATAATTTGTAAAGACGATATTGTGTACTCGATATTTTAGTATTTTCTTAAATAAGTATGGTGAGTCGATAATATTGTAGTCGATAATTTGGCAACGATATTTTAAGTACTCGATATTTTGGTAATCGATATTATGTCAGTGATCCATTCCCATGCTTACTAATAAGCACTGTGTGGTATTTCAGATAGCAGTGTGTAACGCTAACACATTCAACATTACCAAGGCTCATTTCCTTTGCTCTAGTCTAATCACTCACCCAGGTTCCACATGCTCATGATCTCAAGTAGCTGTTAGGGCATTTGCTCTTTTCTGCCTCTCTAAACTATAAGCAAAATGTGTCAGGCTGTTACAGTAATTATCACTTGCTCTACGACAGTAGTAAATGTGCTTTGAAATTGCCAATCAAATATCGTTTTTTGCCTAGAATCACAACATGAGTCTGTGTGCACACAGGAATTGTTGTCAGAGATTTAATTTGTGTTGCTCTTGTTCTGTAAGACTTGCACTTGTAGGAAAGGGGCAGCTTGCTTTCTTGAACTGTGATGGTTAGCATTCAGCACAAATAACTATCTCACAGATGAGAGGCAAATGGTAACACATTTGAAAACAACAGGGTAGATTTCCTTCCACTCCTGCAATGGGTGAGGTAGTTCCTACATGTTCAAAACTCCAATTAACCCTTACCACAGGCGATCTTACATACATCTCTGCAGTCTTCATGCAGTTGTGTAAGCGTCCATGCAGATCTCTCTTGCACCTGACAATACACAGTCTCCAGAAACACACTCTTAGCACACAGGCAGCTTCTTCTCCTGCATTCCCATGCTTACTATTCAGCACTGTGTGGTATTTCAGATAGCAGTGTGTAACGCTAACACATTCAACATCACCAAGGCTCATTTCCTTTGCTCTAGGCTAATCACTCACCCAGGTTCTACAACTCATGGTCTCAAGTAGCTGTTAGGACATGTGCTCTTTTCTGCCTCTCTAAACTATAAGGAAAATGTGTCAGGCTGTTACAGTAATTATCACTTGCTCTACCACAGTAGTAAATGTGCTCTGAAATTGCCAATCAAATATCGTTTTCTGCCTAGAATCACACCATGAGTCTGTGTGCACACAGGAATTGTTGTCAGAGATTTAATTTGTGTTGCTCTTGTTCTGTAAGACTTGCACTCGTAGGAAAGCGGCAGCTTCCTTTCTTGAACTGTGATGGTTAGCATTCAGCACAAATCACTATCTCACAGATGAGAGGCAAATGGTAACACATTTGAAAACAACAGGGTAGATTTTCCTTCCACTCCTGCAATGGGTGAGGTAGTTCCTACATGTTCAAAACTCCAATTAACCCTTACCACAGGTGATCTTACATACATCTTTGCAGTCTTCATGCAGTTGTGTAAGCGTCCATGCAGATCTCTCTTGCACCTGACAATACACAGTCTCCAGAATCACACTCTTAGCACACAGGCAGCTGCTTCTCCTGCATTCCCATGCTTACTATTCAGCACTGTGTGGTATTTCAGATAGCAGTGCGTAACGCTAACACATTCAACATCACCAAGGCTCATTTCCTTTGCTCTAGTCTAATCACTCACCCAGGTTCCACATGCTCATGGTCTCAAGTAGCTGTTAGGACATATGCTCTTTTCTGCCTCTCTAAACTATAAGGAAAATGTGTCAGGCTGTTACAGTAAATATCACTTGCTCTACCACAGTAGTAAATGTGCTTTGAAATTGCCAATCAAATATCGTTTTCCGCCTAGAGTCACACCATGAGTCTGTGTGCACACAGGAATTGTTGTCAGAGATTTAATTCGTGTTGCTCTTGTTCTGTAAGACTTGCACTCGTAGGAAAGGGGCAGCTTGTTTTCTTGAACTGTGATGGTTAGCATTCAGCACAAATCACTATCTCACAGATGAGAGGCAAATGGTAACACATTTGAAAACAGCAGGTAGATTTTCCTTCCACTCCTGCAATGGGTGAGGTAGTTCCTACGTGTTCAAAACTCCAATTAATCCTTACCACAGGTGATCTTACATACATCTCTGCAGTCTTCATGCAGTTGTGCAAGCGTCCATGCAGATCTCTCTTGCACCTGACAATACACAGTCTCCAGAAACACACTCTTAGCACACAGGCAGCTGCTTCTCCTGCATTCCCTTGCTTACTATTCAGCACTGTGTGGTATTTCAGATAGCAGTGTGTAACGCTAACACATTCAACATCACCAAGGCTCATTTCCTTTGCTCTAGGCTAATCACTCACCCAGGTTCTACATGCTCATGGTCTCAAGTAGCTGTTAGGACATGTGCTCTTTTCTGCCTCTCTAAACTATAAGGAAAATGTGTCAGGCTGTTACAGTAATTATCACTTGCTCTACCACAGTAGTAAATGTGCTCTGAAATTGCCAATCAAATATCGTTTTCTGCCTAGAATCACACCATGAGTCTGTGTGCACACAGGAATTGTTGTCAGAGATTTAATTTGTGTTGCTCTTGTTCTGTAAGACTTGCACTCGTAGGAAAGGGGCAGCTTGCTTTCTTGAACTGTGATGGTTAGCATTCAGCACAAATCACTATCTCACAGATGAGAGGCAAATGGTAACACATTTGAAAACAACAGGGTAGATTTTCCTTCCACTCCTGCAATGGGTGAGGTAGTTCCTACATGTTCAAAACTCCAATTAACCCTTACCACAGGTGATCTTACATACATCTCTGCAGTCTTCATGCAGTTGTGTAAGCGTCCATGCAGATCTCTCTTGCACCTGACAATACACAGTCTCCAGAAACACACTCTTAGCACACAGGCAGCTTCTTCTCCTGCATTCCCATGCTTACTATTCAGCACTGTGTGGTATTTCAGATAGCAGTGTGTAACGCTAACACATTCAACATCACCAAGGCTCATTTCCTTTGCTCTAGGCTAATCACTCGCCCAGGTTCTACATGCTCATGGTCTCAAGTAGCTGTTAGGACATGTGCTCTTTTCTGCCTCTCTAAACTATAAGGAAAATGTGTCAGGCTGTTACAGTAATTATCACTTGCTCTACCACAGTAGTAAATGTGCTCTGAAATTGCCAATCAAATATCGTTTTCTGCCTAGAATCACACCATGAGTCTGTGTGCACACAGGAATTGTTGTCAGAGATTTAATTTGTGTTGCTCTTGTTCTGTAAGACTTGCACTCGTAGGAAAGGGGCAGCTTGTTTTCTTGAACTGTGATGGTTAGCATTCAGCACAAATCACTATCTCACAGATGAGAGGCAAATGGTAACACATTTGAAAACAGCAGGTAGATTTTCCTTCCACTCCTGCAATGGGTGAGGTAGTTCCTACATGTTCAAAACTCCAATTCATCCTTACCACAGGTGATCTTACATACATCTCTGCAGTCTTCATGCAGTTGTGCAAGCGTCCATGCAGAACTCTCTTGCACCTGACAATACACAGTCTCCAGAAACACACTCTTAGCACACAGGCAGCTGCTTCTCCTGCATTCCCATGCTTACTATTCAGCACTGTGTGGTATTTCAGATAGCAGTGTGTAACGCTAACACATTCAACATTACCAAGGCTCATTTCCTTTGCTCTAGTCTAATCACTCACCCAGGTTCCACATGCTCATGGTCTCAAGTAGCTGTTAGGACATGTGCTCTTTTCTGCCTCTCTAAACTATAAGGAAAATGTGTCAGGCTGTTACAGTAATTATCACTTGCTCTACCACAGTAGTAAATGTGCTTTGAAATTGCCAATCAAATATCGTTTTCCGCCTAGAATCACACCATGAGTCTGTGTGCACACAGGAATTGTTGTCAGAGATTTAATTCATGTTGCTCTTGTTCTGTAAGACTTGCACTCGTAGGAAAGGGGCAGCTTGTTTTCTTGCACTGTGATGGTTAGCAGTCAGCACAAATCACTATCTCACAGATGAGAGGCAAATGGTAACACATTTGAAAACAGCAGGTAGATTTTCCTTCCACTCCTGCAATGGGTGAGGTAGTTCCTACATGTTCAAAACTCCAATTAATCCTTACCACAGGTGATCTTACATACATCTCTGCAGTCTTCATGCAGTTGTGCAAGCGTCCATGCAGAACTCTCTTGCACCTGACAATACACAGTCTCCAGAAACACACTCTTAGCACACAGGCAGCTGCTTCTCCTGCATTCCCATGCTTACTATTCAGCACTGTGTGGTATTTCAGATAGCAGTGTGTAACGCTAACACATTCAACATCACCAAGGCTCATTTCCTTTGCTCTAGGCTAATCACTCACCCAGGTTCTACATGCTCATGGTCTCAAGTAGCTGTTAGGACATGTGCTCTTTTCTGCCTCTCTAAACTATAAGGAAAATGTGTCAGGCTGTTACAGTAATTATCACTTGCTCTACCACAGTAGTAAATGTGCTCTGAAATTGCCAATCAAATATCGTTTTCTGCCTAGAATCACACCATGAGTCTGTGTGCACACAGGAATTGTTGTCAGAGATTTAATTCGTGTTGCTCTTGTTCTGTAAGACTTGCACTCGTAGGAAAGGGGCAGCTTGTTTTCTTGAACTGTGATGGTTAGCATTCAGCACAAATCACTATCTCACAGATGAGAGGCAAATGGTAACACATTTGAAAACAGCAGGGTAGATTTTCCTTCACCTCCTGCAATGGGTGAGGTAGTTTCTACATGTTCAAAACTCCAATTAATCCTTACCACAGGTGATCTTACATACATCTCTACAGTCTTCATGCAGTTGTGCAAGCGTCCATGCAGATCTCTCTTGCACCTGACAATACACAGTCTCCAGAAACACACTCTTAGCACATAGGCAGCTGCTTCTCCTGCATTCCCATGCTTACTATTCAGCACTGTGAGGTATTTCAGATAGCAGTGTGTAACGCTAACACATTCAACATCACCACGGCTCATTTCCTTTGCTCTAGTCTAATCACTCACCCAGGTTCCACATGCTCATGGTCTCAAGTAGCTGTTAGGACATGTGCTCTTTTCTGCCTCTCTAAACTATAAGTAAAATGTGTCAGGCTGTTACAGTAATTATCACTTGCTCTACCACAGTGGTAAATGTGCTTTGAAATTGCCAATCAAATATCGTTTTTTGCCTAGAATCACACCATGAGTCTGTGTGCACACAGGAATTGTTGTCAGAGATTTAATTTGTGTTGCTCTTGTTCTGTAAGACTTGCACTCGTAGGAAAGGGGCAGCTTGTTTTCTTGAACTGTGATGGTTAGCATTCAGCACAAATCACTATCTCACAGATGAGAGGCAAATGGTAACACATTTGAAAACAACAGGGTACATTTTCCTTCCACTCCTGCAATGGGTGAGGTAGTTCCTACATGTTCAAAACTCCAATTAACCCTTACCACAGGTGATCTTACATACATCTCTGCAGTCTTCATGCAGTTGTGCAAGCGTCCATGCAGAACTCTCTTGCACCTGACAATACACAGTCTCCAGAAACACACTCTTAGCACACAGGCAGCTGCTTCTCCTGCATTCCCATGCTTACTATTCAGCACTGTGTGGTATTTCAGATAGCAGTGTGTAACGCTAACACATTCAACATTACCAAGGCTCATTTCCTTTGCTCTAGTCTAATCACTCACCCAGGTTCCACATGCTCATGGTCTCAAGTAGCTGTTAGGACATGTGCTCTTTTCTGCCTCTCTAAACTATAAGGAAAATGTGTCAGGCTGTTACAGTAATTATCACTTGCTCTACCACAGTGGTAAATGTGCTTTGAAATTGCCAATCAAATATCGTTTTCCGCCTAGAATCACACCATGAGTCTGTGTGCACACAGGAATTGTTGTCAGAGATTTAATTCGTGTTGCTCTTGTTCTGTAAGACTTGCACTCGTAGGAAAGGGGCAGCTTGCTTTCTTGAACTGTGATGGTTAGCATTCAGCACAAATCACTATCTCACAGATGAGAGGCAAATGGTAACACATTTGAAAACAACAGGGTAGATTTTCCTTCCACTCCTGCAATGGGTGAGGTAGTTCCTACATGTTCAAAACTCCAATTAACCCTTACCACAGGTGATCTTACATACATCTTTGCAGTCTTCATGCAGTTGTGTGAGCGTCCATGCAGATCTCTCTTGCACCTGACAATACACAGTCTCCAGAATCACACTCTTAGCACACAGGCAGCTGCTTCTCCTGCATTCCCATGCTTACTATTCAGCACTGTGTGGTATTTCAGATAGCAGTGTGTAACGCTAACACATTCAACATCACCAAGGCTCATTTCCTTTGCTCTTGTCTAATCACTCACCCAGGTTCCACATGCTCATGGTCTCAAGTAGCTGTTAGGACATATGCTCTTTTCTGCCTCTCTAAACTATAAGGAAAATGTATCAGGCTGTTACAGTAATTATCACTTGCTCTACCACAGTAGTAAATGTGCTTTGAAATTGCCAATCAAATATCGTTTTCCGCCTAGAGTCACACCATGAGTCTGTGTGCACACAGGAATTGTTGTCAGAGATTTAATTCGTGTTGCTCTTGTTCTGTAAGACTTGCACTCGTAGGAAAGGGGCAGCTTGTTTTCTTGAACTGTGATGGTTAGCATTCAGCACAAATCACTATCTCACAGATGAGAGGCAAATGGTAACACATTTGAAAACAGCAGGTAGATTTTCCTTCCACTCCTGCAATGGGTGAGGTAGTTCCTACATGTTCAAAACTCCAATTAACCCTTACCACAGGTGATCTTACATACATCTCTGCAGTCTTCATGCAGTTGTGTAAGCGTCCATGCAGATCTCTCTTGCACCTGACAATACACAGTCTCCAGAAACACACTCTTAGCACACAGGCAGCTTCTTCTCCTGCATTCCCATGCTTACTATTCAGCACTGTGTGGTATTTCAGATAGCAGTGTGTAACGCTAACACATTCAACATCACCAAGGCTCATTTCCTTTGCTCTAGGCTAATCACTCACCCAGGTTCTACATGCTCATGGTCTCAAGTAGATGTTAGGACATGTGCTCTTTTCTGCCTCTCCAAACTATAAGGAAAATGTGTCAGGCTGTTACAGTAATTATCACTTGCTCTACCACAGTAGTAAATGTGCTCTGAAATTGCCAATCAAATATCGTTTTCTGCCTAGAATCACACCATGAGTCTGTGTGCACACAGGAATTGTTGTCAGAGATTTAATTCGTGTTGCTCTTGTTCTGTAAGACTTGCACTCGTAGGAAAGCGGCAGCTTGCTTTCTTGAACTGTGATGGTTAGCATTCAGCACAAATCACTATCTCACAGATGAGAGGCAAATGGTAACACATTTGAAAACAACAGGGTAGATTTTCCTTCCACTCCTGCAATGGGTGAGGTAGTTCCTACATGTTCAAAACTCCAATTAACCCTTACCACAGGTGATCTTACATACATCTTTGCAGTCTTCATGCAGTTGTGTAAGCGTCCATGCAGATCTCTCTTGCACCTGACAATACACAGTCTCCAGAATCACACTCTTAGCACACAGGCAGCTGCTTCTCCTGCATTCCCATGCTTACTATTCAGCACTGTGTGGTATTTCAGATAGCAGTGTGTAACGCTAACACATTCAACATCACCAAGGCTCATTTCCTTTGCTCTTGTCTAATCACTCACCCAGGTTCCACATGCTCATGGTCTCAAGTAGCTGTTAGGACATATGCTCTTTTCTGCCTCTCTAAACTATAAGGAAAATGTGTCAGGCTGTTACAGTAATTATCACTTGCTCTACCACAGTAGTAAATGTGCTTTGAAATTGCCAATCAAATATCGTTTTCCGCCTAGAGTCACACCATGAGTCTGTGTGCACACAGGAATTGTTGTCAGAGATTTAATTCGTGTTGCTCTTGTTCTGTAAGACTTGCACTCGTAGGAAAGGGGCAGCTTGTTTTCTTGAACTGTGATGGTTAGCATTCAGCACAAATCACTATCTCACAGATGAGAGGCAAATGGTAACACATTTGAAAACAGCAGGTAGATTTTCCTTCCACTCCTGCAATGGGTGAGGTAGTTCCTACATGTTCAAAACTCCAATTAATCCTTACCACAGGTGATCTTACATACATCTCTGCAGTCTTCATGCAGTTGTGCAAGCGTCCATGCAGATCTCTCTTGCACCTGACAATACACAGTCTCCAGAAACACACTCTTAGCACACAGGCAGCTGCTTCTCCTGCATTCCCTTGCTTACTATTCAGCACTGTGTGGTATTTCAGATAGCAGTGTGTAACGCTAACACATTCAACATTACCAAGGCTCATTTCCTTTGCTCTAGTCTAATCACTCACCCAGGTTCCACATGCTCATGGTCTCAAGTAGCTGTTAACACATGTGCTCTTTTCTGCCTCTCTAAACTATAAGCAAAATGTGTCAGGCTGTTACAGTAATTATCACTTGCTCTACCACAGTAGTAAATGTGCTTTGAAATTGCCAATCAAATATCGTTTTCTGCCTAGAATCACACCATGAGTCTGTGTGCACACAGGAATTGTTGTCAGAGATTTAATTTGTGTTGCTCTTGTTCTGTAAGACTTGCACTTGTAGGAAAGGGGCAGCTTGCTTTCTTGAACTGTGATGGTTAGCATTCAGCACAAATCACTATCTCACAGATGAGAGGCAAATGGTAACACATTTGAAAACAACAGGGTAGATTTCCTTCCACTCCTGCAATGGGTGAGGTAGTTCCTACATGTTCAAAACTCCAATTAACCCTTACCACAGGTGATCTTACATACATCTCTGCAGTCTTCATGCAGTTGTGTAAGCGTCCATGCAGATCTCTCTTGCACCTGACAATACACAGTCTCCAGAAACACACTCTTAGCACACAGGCAGCTTCTTCTCCTGCATTCCCATGCTTACTATTCAGCACTGTGTGGTATTTCAGATAGCAGTGTGTAACGCTAACACATTCAACATCACCAAGGCTCATTTCCTTTGCTCTAGGCTAATCACTCACCCAGGTTCTACATGCTCATGGTCTCAAGTAGCTGTTAGGACATGTGCTCTTTTCTGCCTCTCTAAACTATAAGGAAAATGTGTCAGGCTGTTACAGTAATTATCACTTGCTCTACCACAGTAGTAAATGTGCTCTGAAATTGCCAATCAAATATCGTTTTCTGCCTAGAATCACACCATGAGCCTGTGTGCACACAGGAATTGTTGTCAGAGATTTAATTCGTGTTGCTCTTGTTCTGTAAGACTTGCACTCGTAGGAAAGCGGCAGCTTGCTTTCTTGAACTGTGATGGTTAGCATTCAGCACAAATCACTATCTCACAGATGAGAGGCCAATGGTAACACATTTGAAAACAACAGGGTAGATTTTCCTTCCACTCCTGCAATGGGTGAGGTAGTTCCTACATGTTCAAAACTCCAATTAACCCTTACCACAGGTGATCTTACATACATCTTTGCAGTCTTCATGCAGTTGTGTAAGCGTCCATGCAGATCTCTCTTGCACCTGACAATACACAGTCTCCAGAATCACACTCTTAGCACACAGGCAGCTGCTTCTCCTGCATTCCCATGCTTACTATTCAGCACTGTGTGGTATTTCAGATAGCAGTGTGTAACGCTAACACATTCAACATCACCATGGCTCATTTCCTTTGCTCTAGTCTAATCACTCACCCAGGTTCCACATGCTCATGGTCTCAAGTAGCTGTTAGGACATATGCTCTTTTCTGCCTCTCTAAACTATAAGGAAAATGTGTCAGGCTGTTACAGTAATTATCACTTGCTCTACCACAGTAGTAAATGTGCTTTGAAATTGCCAATCAAATATCGTTTTCCGCCTAGAGTCACACCATGAGTCTGTGTGCACACAGGAATTGTTGTCAGAGATTTAATTCGTGTTGCTCTTGTTCTGTAAGACTTGCACTCGTAGGAAAGGGGCAGCTTGTTTTCTTGAACTGTGATGGTTAGCATTCAGCACAAATCACTATCTCACAGATGAGAGGCAAATGGTAACACATTTGAAAACAGCAGGTAGATTTTCCTTCCACTCCTGCAATGGGTGAGGTAGTTCCTACGTGTTCAAAACTCCAATTAATCCTTACCACAGGTGATCTTACATACATCTCTGCAGTCTTCATGCAGTTGTGCAAGCGTCCATGCAGATCTCTCTTGCACCTGACAATACACAGTCTCCAGAAACACACTCTTAGCACACAGGCAGCTGCTTCTCCTGCATTCCCTTGCTTACTATTCAGCACTGTGTGGTATTTCAGATAGCAGTGTGTAACGCTAACACATTCAACATTACCAAGGCTCATTTCCTTTGCTCTAGTCTAATCACTCACCCAGGTTCCACATGCTCATGGTCTCAAGTAGCTGTTAGGACATGTGCTCTTTTCTGCCTCTCTAAACTATAAGCAAAATTTGTCAGGCTGTTACAGTAATTATCACTTGCTCTACCACAGTAGTAAATGTGCTTTGAAATTGCCAATCAAATATCGTTTTCTGCCTAGAATCACACCATGAGTCTGTGTGCACACAGGAATTGTTGTCAGAGATTTAATTTGTGTTGCTCTTGTTCTGTAAGACTTGCACTCGTAGGAAAGGGGCAGCTTGCTTTCTTGAACTGTGATGGTTAGCATTCAGCACAAATCACTATCTCACAGATGAGAGGCAAATGGTAACACATTTGAAAACAACAGGGTAGATTTTCCTTCCACTCCTGCAATGGGTGAGGTAGTTCCTACATGTTCAAAACTCCAATTAACCCTTACCACAGGTGATCTTACATACATCTCTGCAGTCTTCATGCAGTTGTGTAAGCGTCCATGCAGATCTCTCTTGCACCTGACAATACACAGTCTCCAGAAACACACTCTTAGCACACAGGCAGCTTCTTCTCCTGCATTCCCATGCTTACTATTCAGCACTGTGTGGTATTTCAGATAGCAGTGTGTAACGCTAACACATTCAACATCACCAAGGCTCATTTCCTTTGCTCTAGGCTAATCACTCACCCAGGTTCTACATGCTCATGGTCTCAAGTAGCTGTTAGGACATGTGCTCTTTTCTGCCTCTCTAAACTATAAGGAAAATGTGTCAGGCTGTTACAGTAATTATCACTTGCTCTACCACAGTAGTAAATGTGCTCTGAAATTGCCAATCAAATATCGTTTTCTGCCTAGAATCACACCATGAGTCTGTGTGCACACAGGAATTGTTGTCAGAGATTTAATTCGTGTTGCTCTTGTTCTGTAAGACTTGCACTCGTAGGAAAGGGGCAGCTTGTTTTCTTGAACTGTAATGGTTAGCATTCAGCACAAATCACTATCTCACAGATGAGAGGCAAATGGTAACACATTTGAAAACAGCAGGGTAGATTTTCCTTCACCTCCTGCAATGGGTGAGGTTGTTCCTACATGTTCAAAACTCCAATTAATCCTTACCACAGGTGATCTTACATACATCTCTACAGTCTTCATGCAGTTGTGCAAGCGTCCATGCAGATCTCTCTTGCACCTGACAATACACAGTCTCCAGAAACACACTCTTAGCACACAGGCAGCTGCTTCTCCTGCATTCCCATGCTTACTATTCAGCACTGTGAGGTATTTCAGATAGCAGTGTGTAACGCTAACACATTCAACATCACCAAGGCTCATTTCCTTTGCTCTAGGCTAATCACTCACCCAGGTTCCACATGCTCATGGTCTCAAGTAGCTATTAGGACATGTGCTCTTTTCTGCCTCTCTAAACTATAAGGAAAATGTGTCAGGCTGTTACAGTAATCATCACTTGCTCTACCACAGTGGTAAATGTGCTTTGAAATTGCCAATCAAATATCGTTTTCTGCCTAGAATCACACCATGAGTCTGTGTCCACAAAGGAATTGTTGTCAGAGATTTAATTTGTGTTGCTCTTGTTCTGTAAGACTTGCACTCGTAGGAAAGGGGCAGCTTGTTTTCTGGAACTGTGATGGTTAGCATTCAGCACAAATCACTATCTCACAGATGAGAGGCAAATGGTAACACATTTGAAAACAACAGGGTACATTTTCCTTCCACTCCTGCAATGGGTGAGGTAGTTCCTACATGTTCAAAACTCCAATTAACCCTTACCACAGGTGATCTTACATACATCTCTGCAGTCTTCATGC
Organism: Triturus cristatus; assembly: GCF_964204655.1. Lineage (NCBI taxonomy): Eukaryota > Metazoa > Chordata > Amphibia > Caudata > Salamandridae > Triturus > Triturus cristatus. The sequence continues at coordinate 291,584,364 of NC_140579.1, forward strand.
AGTTGTGCAAGCGTCCATGCAGATCTCTCTTGCACCTGACAATACACAGTCTCCAGAAACACACTCTTAGCACACAGGCAGCTACTTCTCCTGCATTCCCATGCTTACTATTCAGCACTGTGTGGTATTTCAGATAGAAGTGTGCAACGTTAACACATTCAACATCACCAAGGCTCATTTCCTTTGCTCTTGTCTAATCACTCACCCAGGTTCCACATGCTCATGGTCTCAAGTAGCTGTTAGGACATGTGCTCTTTCCTGCCTCTCTAAACTATAAGCAAAATGTGTCAGGCTGTTACAGTAATTATCACTTGCTCTACCACAGTAGTAAATGTGCTTTGAAATTGCCAATCAAATATCGTTTTCCGCCGAGAATCACACCATGAGTCTGTGTGCACACAGGAATTGTTGTCAGAGATTTAATTCGTGTTGCTCTTGTTCTTTAAGACTTGCACTCGTAGGAAAGGGGCAGCTTGCTTTCTTGAACTGTGATGGTTAGCATTCAGCACAATTCACTATCTCACAGATGAGAGACAAATGGTAACACATTTGAAAACAACAGGGTAGATTTTCCTTCCACTCCTGCAATGGGTGAGGTAGTTCCTACATGTTCAAAACTCCAATTAACCCTTACCACAGGTGATCTTACATACATCTTTGCAGTCTTCATGCAGTTGTGTAAGCGTCCATGCAGATCTCTCTTGCACCTGACAATACACAGTCTCCAGAAACACACTCTTAGCACACAGGCAGCTGTTTCTCCTGCATTCCCATGCTTACTATTCAGCACTGTGTGGTATTTCAGATAGCAGTGTGTAACGCTAACACATTAAACATCACCAAGGCTCATTTCCTTTGCTCTAGTCTAATCACTCACCCAGGTTCCACATGCTCATGGTCTCAAATAGCTGTTAGGACATGTGCTCTTTTCTGCCTCTCTAAACTATGAAGAAAATGTGTCGGGCTGTTACAGTAATTATCACTTGCTCTACCACAGTAGTAAATGTGCTTTGAAATTGCCAATCAAATATCGTTTTCTGCCTGAATCACACCATGAGTCTGTGTGCACACAGGAATTGTTGTCAGAGATTTAATTCGTGTTGCTCTTGTTCTGTAAGACTTGCACTCGTAGGAAAGGGGCAGCTTGTTTTCTTGAACTGTGATGGTTGGCATTCAGCACAAATCACTGTCTCACAGATGAGAGGCAAATGGTAACACATTTGAAAACAGCAGGGTAGATTTTCCTTCACCCCCTGCAATGGGTGAGGTAGTTCCTACATGTTCAAAACTCCAATTAATCCTTACCACAGGTGATCTTACATACATCTCTACAGTCTTCATGCAGTTGTGCAAGCGTCCATGCAGATCTCTCTTGCACCTGACAATACACAGTCTCCAGAAACACACTCTTGGCACACAGGCAGCTGCTTCTCCTGCATTCCCATGCTTACTATTCAGCACTGTGAGGTATTTCAGATAGCAGTGTGTAACGCTAACACATTCAACATCACCAAGGCTCATTTCCTTTGCTCTAGTCTAATCACTCACCCAGGTTCCACATGCTCATGGTCTCAAGTAGCTGTTAGGACATGTGCTCTTTCCTGCCTCTCTAAACTATAAGCAAAATGTGTCAGGCTGTTACAGTAATTATCACTTGCTCTACCACAGTAGTAAATGTGCTTTGAAATTGCCAATCAAATATCGTTTTCTGCCTAGAATCACACCATGAGTCTGTGTGCACACAGGAATTGCTGTCAGAGACTTAATTCGTGTTGCTCTTGTTCTGTAAGACTTGCACTCGTAGGAAAGGGGCAGCTTGTTTTCTTGAACTGTGATGGTTAGCATTCAGCACAAATCACTATCTCACAGATGAGAGGCAAATGGTAACACATTTGAAAACAACAGGGTAGATTTTCCTTCCACTCCTGCAATGGATGAGGTAGTTCCTACATGTTCAAAACTCCAATTAACCCTTACCACAGGTGATCTTACATATATCTCTGCAGTCTTCATGCAGTTGTGTAAGCGTCCATGCAGATCTCTCTTGCACCTGACAATACACAGTCTCCAGAAACACACTCTTAGCACACAGGCAGCTGCTTCTCCTGCATTCCCATGCTTACTATTCAGCACTGTGTGGTATTTCAGATAGCAGTGTATAACGCTAACACATTCAACATCACCAAGGCTCATTTCCTTTGCTCTAGGCTAATCACTCACCCAGGTTCCACATGCTCATGGTCTCAAGTAGCTGTTAGGACATGTGCTCTTTTCTGCCTCTCTAAACTATAAGGAAAATGTGTCAGGCTGTTACAGTAATCATCACTTGCTCTACCACAGTGGTAAATGTGCTTTGAAATTGCCAATCAAATATCGTTTTCTGCCTAGAATCACACCATGAGTCTGTGTCCACACAGGAATTGTTGTCAGAGATTTAATTTGTGTTGCTCTTGTTCTGTAAGACTTGCACTCGTAGGAAAGGGGCAGCTTGTTTTCTGGAACTGTGATGGTTAGCATTCAGCACAAATCACTATCTCACAGATGAGAGGCAAATGGTAACACATTTGAAAACAACAGGGTACATTTTCCTTCCACTCCTGCAATGGGTGAGGTAGTTCCTACATGTTCAAAACTCCAATTAACCCTTACCACAGGTGATCTTACATACATCTCTGCAGTCTTCATGCAGTTGTGTAAGCGTCCATGCAGATCTCTCTTGCACCTGACAATACACAGTCTCCAGAAACACACTCTTAGCACACAGGCAGCTGTTTCTCCTGCACTCCCATGCTTACTATTCAGCACTGTGTGGTATTTCAGATAGCAGTGTGTAACGCTAACACATTCAAAATCACCAAGGCTCATTTCCTTTGCTCTAGTCTAATCACTCACCCAGGTTCCACATGCTCATGGTCTCAAGTAGCTGTTAGGACATGTGCTCTTTCCTGCCTCTCTAAACTATAAGCAAAATGTGTCAGGCTGTTACAGTAATTATCACTTGCTCTACCACAGTAGTAAATGTGCTTTGAAATTGCCAATCAAATATCGTTTTCTGCCTAGAATCACACCATGAGTCTGTGTGCACACAGGAATTGCTGTCAGAGATTTATTTCGTGTTGCTCTTGTTCTGTAAGACTTGCACTCGTAGGAAAGGGGCAGCTTGTTTTCTTGAACTGTGATGGTTAGCATTCAGCACAAATCACTATCTCACAGATGAGAGGCAAATGGTAACACATTTGAAAACAACAGGGTAGATTTTCCTTCCACTCCTGCAATGGATGAGGTAGTTCCTACATGTTCAAAACTCCAATTAACCCTTACCAGAGGTGATCTTACATACATCTCTGCAGTCTTCATGCAGTTGTGTAAGCGTCCATGCAGATCTCTCTTGCACCTGACAATACACAGTCTCCAGAAACACACTCTTAGCACACAGGCAGCTGCTTCTCCTGCATTCCCATGCTTACTATTCAGCACTGTGTGGTATTTCAGATAGCAGTGTGTAACGCTAACACATTCAACATCACCAAGGCTCATTTCCTTTGCTCTAGGCTAATCACTCACCCAGGTTCCACATGCTCATGGTCTCAAGTAGCTGTTAGGACATGTGCTCTTTTCTGCCTCTCTAAACTATAAGGAAAATGTGTCAGGCTGTTACAGTAATCATCACTTGCTCTACCACAGTGGTAAATGTGCTTTGAAATTGCCAATCAAATATCGTTTTCTGCCTAGAATCACACCATGAGTCTGTGTCCACACAGGAATTGTTGTCAGAGATTTAATTTGTGTTGCTCTTGTTCTGTAAGACTTGCACTCGTAGGAAAGGGGCAGCTTGTTTTCTGGAACTGTGATGGTTAGCATTCAGCACAAATCACTATCTCACAGATGAGAGGCAAATGGTAACACATTTGAAAACAACAGGGTACATTTTCCTTCCACTCCTGCAATGGGTGAGGTAGTTTTTACATGTTCAAAACTCCAATTAACCCTTACCACAGGTGATCTTACATACATCTCTGCAGTCTTCATGCAGTTGTGTAAGCGTCCATGCAGATCTCTCTTGCACCTGACAATACACAGTCTCCAGAAACACACTCTTAGCACACAGGCAGCTGTTTCTCCTGCACTCCCATGCTTACTATTCAGCACTGTGTGGTATTTCAGATAGCAGTGTGTAACGCTAACACATTCAACATCACCAAGGCTCATTTCCTTTGCTCTAGTCTAATCACTCACCCAGGTTCCACATGCTCATGGTCTCAAGTAGCTGTGAGGACATGTGCTCTTTTCTGCCTCTCTAAACTATAAGGAAAATGTGTCAGGCTGTTACAGTAATTATCACTTGCTCTACCACAGTAGTAAATGTGCTTTGAAATTGCCAATCAAATATCGTTTTCCGCCTAGAATCACACCATGAGTCTGTGTGCACACAGGAATTGTTGTCAGAGATTTAATTCGTGTTGCTCTTGTTCTGTAAGACTTGCACTCGTAGGAAAGGGGCAGCTTGCTTTTTTGAACTGTGATGGTTAGCATTCAGCACAAATCACTATCTCACAGATGAGAGGCAAATGGTAACACATTTGAAAACAACAGGGTACATTTTCCTTCCACTCCTGCAATGGGTGAGGTAGTTCCTACATGTTCAAAACTCCAATTAACCCTTACCACAGGTGATCTTACATACATCTCTGCAGTCTTCATGCAGTTGTGCAAGCGTCCATGCAGATCTCTCTTGCACCTGACAATACACAGTCTCCAGAAACACTCTCTTAGCACACAGGCAGCTGCTTCTCCTGCATTCCCATGCTTACTATTCAGCACTGTGTGGTATTTCAGATAGCAGTGTGTAACGCTAACACATTCAACATCACCAAGGCTCATTTCCTTTGCTCTAGGCTAATCACTCACCCAGGTTCTACATGCTCATGGTCTCAAGTAGCTGTTAGGACATGTGCTCTTTTCTGCCTCTCTAAACTATAAGGAAAATGTGTCAGGCTGTTACAGTAATTATCACTTGCTCTACCACAGTAGTAAATGTGCTCTGAAATTGCCAATCAAATATCGTTTTCTGCCTAGAATCACACCATGAGTCTGTGTGCACACAGGAATTGTTGTCAGAGATTTAATTCGTGTTGCTCTTGTTCTGTAAGACTTGCACTCGTAGGAAAGGGGCAGCTTGTTTTCTTGAACTGTGATGGTTAGCATTCAGCACAAATCACTATCTCACAGATGAGAGGCAAATGGTAACACATTTGAAAACAGCAGGGTAGATTTTCCTTCACCTCCTGCAATGGGTGAGGTAGTTTCTACATGTTCAAAACTCCAATTAATCCTTACCACAGGTGATCTTACATACATCTCTACAGTCTTCATGCAGTTGTGCAAGCGTCCATGCAGATCTCTCTTGCACCTGACAATACACAGTCTCCAGAAACACACTCTTAGCACATAGGCAGCTGCTTCTCCTGCATTCCCATGCTTACTATTCAGCACTGTGAGGTATTTCAGATAGCAGTGTGTAACGCTAACACATTCAACATCACCACGGCTCATTTCCTTTGCTCTAGTCTAATCACTCACCCAGGTTCCACATGCTCATGGTCTCAAGTAGCTGTTAGGACATGTGCTCTTTTCTGCCTCTCTAAACTATAAGTAAAATGTGTCAGGCTGTTACAGTAATTATCACTTGCTCTACCACAGTGGTAAATGTGCTTTGAAATTGCCAATCAAATATCGTTTTTTGCCTAGAATCACACCATGAGTCTGTGTGCACACAGGAATTGTTGTCAGAGATTTAATTTGTGTTGCTCTTGTTCTGTAAGACTTGCACTCGTAGGAAAGGGGCAGCTTGTTTTCTTGAACTGTGATGGTTAGCATTCAGCACAAATCACTATCTCACAGATGAGAGGCAAATGGTAACACATTTGAAAACAACAGGGTACATTTTCCTTCCACTCCTGCAATGGGTGAGGTAGTTCCTACATGTTCAAAACTCCAATTAACCCTTACCACAGGTGATCTTACATACATCTCTGCAGTCTTCATGCAGTTGTGCAAGCGTCCATGCAGAACTCTCTTGCACCTGACAATACACAGTCTCCAGAAACACACTCTTAGCACACAGGCAGCTGCTTCTCCTGCATTCCCATGCTTACTATTCAGCACTGTGTGGTATTTCAGATAGCAGTGTGTAACGCTAACACATTCAACATTACCAAGGCTCATTTCCTTTGCTCTAGTCTAATCACTCACCCAGGTTCCACATGCTCATGGTCTCAAGTAGCTGTTAGGACATGTGCTCTTTTCTGCCTCTCTAAACTATAAGGAAAATGTGTCAGGCTGTTACAGTAATTATCACTTGCTCTACCACAGTGGTAAATGTGCTTTGAAATTGCCAATCAAATATCGTTTTCCGCCTAGAATCACACCATGAGTCTGTGTGCACACAGGAATTGTTGTCAGAGATTTAATTCGTGTTGCTCTTGTTCTGTAAGACTTGCACTCGTAGGAAAGGGGCAGCTTGCTTTCTTGAACTGTGATGGTTAGCATTCAGCACAAATCACTATCTCACAGATGAGAGGCAAATGGTAACACATTTGAAAACAACAGGGTAGATTTTCCTTCCACTCCTGCAATGGGTGAGGTAGTTCCTACATGTTCAAAACTCCAATTAACCCTTACCACAGGTGATCTTACATACATCTTTGCAGTCTTCATGCAGTTGTGTAAGCGTCCATGCAGATCTCTCTTGCACCTGACAATACACAGTCTCCAGAAACACACTTTTAGCACACAGGCAGCTGCTTTTCCTGCATTCCCATGCTTACTATTCAGCACTGTGTGGTATTTCAGATAGCAGTGTGTAACGCTAACACATTCAACATCACCAAGGCTCATTTCCTTTGCTCTAGTCTAATCACTCACCCAGGTTCCACATGCTCATGGTCTCAAGTAGCTGTTAGGACATATGCTCTTTTCTGCCTCTCTAAACTATAAGGAAAATGTGTCAGGCTGTTACAGTAATTATCACTTGCTCTACTACAGTAGTAAAAGTGCTTTGAAATTGCCAATTAAATATCGTTTTCCGCCTAGAATCACACCACGAGTCTGTGTGCACACAGGAATTGTTGTCAGAGATTTAATTCGTGTTACTCTTGTTCTGTAAGACTTGCACTCGTAGGAAAGGGGCAGCTTGTTTTCTTGAACTGTGATGGTTAGCATTCAGCACAAATCACTATCTCACAGATGAGAGGCAAATGGTAACACATTTGAAAACAGCAGGTAGATTTTCCTTCCACTCCTGCAATGGGTGAGGTAGTTCCTACATGTTCAAAACTCCAATTAACCCTTACCACAGGTGATCTTACATACATCTTTGCAGTCTTCATGCAGTTGTGTGAGCGTCCATGCAGATCTCTCTTGCACCTGACAATACACAGTCTCCAGAATCACACTCTTAGCACACAGGCAGCTGCTTCTCCTGCATTCCCATGCTTACTATTCAGCACTGTGTGGTATTTCAGATAGCAGTGTGTAACGCTAACACATTCAACATCACCAAGGCTCATTTCCTTTGCTCTTGTCTAATCACTCACCCAGGTTCCACATGCTCATGGTCTCAAGTAGCTGTTAGGACATATGCTCTTTTCTGCCTCTCTAAACTATAAGGAAAATGTGTCAGGCTGTTACAGTAATTATCACTTGCTCTACCACAGTAGTAAATGTGCTTTGAACTTGCCAATCAAATATCGTTTTCCGCCTAGAGTCACACCATGAGTCTGTGTGCACACAGGAATTGTTGTCAGAGATTTAATTCGTGTTGCTCTTGTTCTGTAAGACTTGCACTCGTAGGAAAGGGGCAGCTTGTTTTCTTGAACTGTGATGGTTAGCATTCAGCACAAATCACTATCTCACAGATGAGAGGCAAATGGTAACACATTTGAAAACAGCAGGTAGATTTTCCTTCCACTCCTGCAATGGGTGAGGTAGTTCCTACATGTTCAAAACTCCAATTAACCCTTACCACAGGTGATCTTACATACATCTCTGCAGTCTTCATGCAGTTGTGTAAGCGTCCATGCAGATCTCTCTTGCACCTGACAATACACAGTCTCCAGAAACACACTCTTAGCACACAGGCAGCTTCTTCTCCTGCATTCCCATGCTTACTATTCAGCACTGTGTGGTATTTCAGATAGCAGTGTGTAACGCTAACACATTCAACATCACCAAGGCTCATTTCCTTTGCTCTAGGCTAATCACTCACCCAGGTTCTACATGCTCATGGTCTCAAGTAGATGTTAGGACATGTGCTCTTTTCTGCCTCTCCAAACTATAAGGAAAATGTGTCAGGCTGTTACAGTAATTATCACTTGCTCTACCACAGTAGTAAATGTGCTCTGAAATTGCCAATCAAATATCGTTTTCTGCCTAGAATCACACCATGAGTCTGTGTGCACACAGGAATTGTTGTCAGAGATTTAATTCGTGTTGCTCTTGTTCTGTAAGACTTGCACTCGTAGGAAAGCGGCAGCTTGCTTTCTTGAACTGTGATGGTTAGCATTCAGCACAAATCACTATCTCACAGATGAGAGGCAAATGGTAACACATTTGAAAACAACAGGGTAGATTTTCCTTCCACTCCTGCAATGGGTGAGGTAGTTCCTACATGTTCAAAACTCCAATTAACCCTTACCACAGGTGATCTTACATACATCTTTGCAGTCTTCATGCAGTTGTGTAAGCGTCCATGCAGATCTCTCTTGCACCTGACAATACACAGTCTCCAGAATCACACTCTTAGCACACAGGCAGCTGCTTCTCCTGCATTCCCATGCTTACTATTCAGCACTGTGTGGTATTTCAGATAGCAGTGTGTAACGCTAACACATTCAACATCACCAAGGCTCATTTCCTTTGCTCTTGTCTAATCACTCACCCAGGTTCCACATGCTCATGGTCTCAAGTAGCTGTTAGGACATATGCTCTTTTCTGCCTCTCTAAACTATAAGGAAAATGTGTCAGGCTGTTACAGTAATTATCACTTGCTCTACCACAGTAGTAAATGTGCTTTGAAATTGCCAATCAAATATCGTTTTCCGCCTAGAGTCACACCATGAGTCTGTGTGCACACAGGAATTGTTGTCAGAGATTTAATTCGTGTTGCTCTTGTTCTGTAAGACTTGCACTCGTAGGAAAGGGGCAGCTTGTTTTCTTGAACTGTGATGGTTAGCATTCAGCACAAATCACTATCTCACAGATGAGAGGCAAATGGTAACACATTTGAAAACAGCAGGTAGATTTTCCTTCCACTCCTGCAATGGGTGAGGTAGTTCCTACATGTTCAAAACTCCAATTAATCCTTACCACAGGTGATCTTACATACATCTCTGCAGTCTTCATGCAGTTGTGCAAGCGTCCATGCAGATCTCTCTTGCACCTGACAATACACAGTCTCCAGAAACACACTCTTAGCACACAGGCAGCTGCTTCTCCTGCATTCCCTTGCTTACTATTCAGCACTGTGTGGTATTTCAGATAGCAGTGTGTAACGCTAACACATTCAACATTACCAAGGCTCATTTCCTTTGCTCTAGTCTAATCACTCACCCAGGTTCCACATGCTCATGGTCTCAAGTAGCTGTTAACACATGTGCTCTTTTCTGCCTCTCTAAACTATAAGCAAAATGTGTCAGGCTGTTACAGTAATTATCACTTGCTCTACCACAGTAGTAAATGTGCTTTGAAATTGCCAATCAAATATCGTTTTCTGCCTAGAATCACACCATGAGTCTGTGTGCACACAGGAATTGTTGTCAGAGATTTAATTTGTGTTGCTCTTGTTCTGTAAGACTTGCACTTGTAGGAAAGGGGCAGCTTGCTTTCTTGAACTGTGATGGTTAGCATTCAGCACAAATCACTATCTCACAGATGAGAGGCAAATGGTAACACATTTGAAAACAACAGGGTAGATTTCCTTCCACTCCTGCAATGGGTGAGGTAGTTCCTACATGTTCAAAACTCCAATTAACCCTTACCACAGGTGATCTTACATACATCTCTGCAGTCTTCATGCAGTTGTGTAAGCGTCCATGCAGATCTCTCTTGCACCTGACAATACACAGTCTCCAGAAACACACTCTTAGCACACAGGCAGCTTCTTCTCCTGCATTCCCATGCTTACTATTCAGCACTGTGTGGTATTTCAGATAGCAGTGTGTAACGCTAACACATTCAACATCACCAAGGCTCATTTCCTTTGCTCTAGGCTAATCACTCACCCAGGTTCTACATGCTCATGGTCTCAAGTAGCTGTTAGGACATGTGCTCTTTTCTGCCTCTCTAAACTATAAGGAAAATGTGTCAGGCTGTTACAGTAATTATCACTTGCTCTACCACAGTAGTAAATGTGCTCTGAAATTGCCAATCAAATATCGTTTTCTGCCTAGAATCACACCATGAGCCTGTGTGCACACAGGAATTGTTGTCAGAGATTTAATTCGTGTTGCTCTTGTTCTGTAAGACTTGCACTCGTAGGAAAGCGGCAGCTTGCTTTCTTGAACTGTGATGGTTAGCATTCAGCACAAATCACTATCTCACAGATGAGAGGCCAATGGTAACACATTTGAAAACAACAGGGTAGATTTTCCTTCCACTCCTGCAATGGGTGAGGTAGTTCCTACATGTTCAAAACTCCAATTAACCCTTACCACAGGTGATCTTACATACATCTTTGCAGTCTTCATGCAGTTGTGTAAGCGTCCATGCAGATCTCTCTTGCACCTGACAATACACAGTCTCCAGAATCACACTCTTAGCACACAGGCAGCTGCTTCTCCTGCATTCCCATGCTTACTATTCAGCACTGTGTGGTATTTCAGATAGCAGTGTGTAACGCTAACACATTCAACATCACCAAGGCTCATTTCCTTTGCTCTAGTCTAATCACTCACCCAGGTTCCACATGCTCATGGTCTCAAGTAGCTGTTAGGACATATGCTCTTTTCTGCCTCTCTAAACTATAAGGAAAATGTGTCAGGCTGTTACAGTAATTATCACTTGCTCTACCACAGTAGTAAATGTGCTTTGAAATTGCCAATCAAATATCGTTTTCCGCCTAGAGTCACACCATGAGTCTGTGTGCACACAGGAATTGTTGTCAGAGATTTAATTCGTGTTGCTCTTGTTCTGTAAGACTTGCACTCGTAGGAAAGGGGCAGCTTGTTTTCTTGAACTGTGATGGTTAGCATTCAGCACAAATCACTATCTCACAGATGAGAGGCAAATGGTAACACATTTGAAAACAGCAGGTAGATTTTCCTTCCACTCCTGCAATGGGTGAGGTAGTTCCTACGTGTTCAAAACTCCAATTAATCCTTACCACAGGTGATCTTACATACATCTCTGCAGTCTTCATGCAGTTGTGCAAGCGTCCATGCAGATCTCTCTTGCACCTGACAATACACAGTCTCCAGAAACACACTCTTAGCACACAGGCAGCTGCTTCTCCTGCATTCCCTTGCTTACTATTCAGCACTGTGTGGTATTTCAGATAGCAGTGTGTAACGCTAACACATTCAACATTACCAAGGCTCATTTCCTTTGCTCTAGTCTAATCACTCACCCAGGTTCCACATGCTCATGGTCTCAAGTAGCTGTTAGGACATGTGCTCTTTTCTGCCTCTCTAAACTATAAGCAAAATTTGTCAGGCTGTTACAGTAATTATCACTTGCTCTACCACAGTAGTAAATGTGCTTTGAAATTGCCAATCAAATATCGTTTTCTGCCTAGAATCACACCATGAGTCTGTGTGCACACAGGAATTGTTGTCAGAGATTTAATTTGTGTTGCTCTTGTTCTGTAAGACTTGCACTCGTAGGAAAGGGGCAGCTTGCTTTCTTGAACTGTGATGGTTAGCATTCAGCACAAATCACTATCTCACAGATGAGAGGCAAATGGTAACACATTTGAAAACAACAGGGTAGATTTTCCTTCCACTCCTGCAATGGGTGAGGTAGTTCCTACATGTTCAAAACTCCAATTAACCCTTACCACAGGTGATCTTACATACATCTCTGCAGTCTTCATGCAGTTGTGTAAGCGTCCATGCAGATCTCTCTTGCACCTGACAATACACAGTCTCCAGAAACACACTCTTAGCACACAGGCAGCTTCTTCTCCTGCATTCCCATGCTTACTATTCAGCACTGTGTGGTATTTCAGATAGCAGTGTGTAACGCTAACACATTCAACATCACCAAGGCTCATTTCCTTTGCTCTAGGCTAATCACTCACCCAGGTTCTACATGCTCATGGTCTCAAGTAGCTGTTAGGACATGTGCTCTTTTCTGCCTCTCTAAACTATAAGGAAAATGTGTCAGGCTGTTACAGTAATTATCACTTGCTCTACCACAGTAGTAAATGTGCTCTGAAATTGCCAATCAAATATCGTTTTCTGCCTAGAATCACACCATGAGTCTGTGTGCACACAGGAATTGTTGTCAGAGATTTAATTCGTGTTGCTCTTGTTCTGTAAGACTTGCACTCGTAGGAAAGGGGCAGCTTGTTTTCTTGAACTGTAATGGTTAGCATTCAGCACAAATCACTATCTCACAGATGAGAGGCAAATGGTAACACATTTGAAAACAGCAGGGTAGATTTTCCTTCACCTCCTGCAATGGGTGAGGTTGTTCCTACATGTTCAAAACTCCAATTAATCCTTACCACAGGTGATCTTACATACATCTCTACAGTCTTCATGCAGTTGTGCAAGCGTCCATGCAGATCTCTCTTGCACCTGACAATACACAGTCTCCAGAAACACACTCTTAGCACACAGGCAGCTGCTTCTCCTGCATTCCCATGCTTACTATTCAGCACTGTGAGGTATTTCAGATAGCAGTGTGTAACGCTAACACATTCAACATCACCAAGGCTCATTTCCTTTGCTCTAGTCTAATCACTCACCCAGGTTCCACATGCTCATGGTCTCAAGTAGCTGTTAGGACATGTGCTCTTTTCTGCCTCTCTAAACTATAAGGAAAATGTGTCAGGCTGTTACAGTAATTATCACTTGCTCTACCACAGTGGCAAATGTGCTTTGAAATTGCCAATCAAATATCGTTTTCTGCCTAGAATCACACCATGAGTCTGTGTCCACACAGGAATTGTTGTCAGAGATTTAATTTGTGTTACTCTTGTTCTGTAAGACTTGCACTCGTAGGAAAGGGGCAGCTTGTTTTCTTGAACTGTGATGGTTAGCGTTCAGCACAAATCACTATCGCACAGATGAGAGGCAAATGGTAACACATTTGAAAACAACAGGGTACATTTTCCTTCTACTCTTGCAATGGGTGAGATAGTTCCTACATGTTCAAAACTCCAATTAACCCTTACCACAGGTGATCTTACATACATCTCTGCAGTCTTCATGCAGTTGTGCAAGCGTCCATGCAGATCTCTCTTGCACCTGACAATACACAGTCTCCAGAAACACACTCTTAGCACACAGGCAGCTGTTTCTCCTGCATTCCCATGCTTACTATTCAGCACTGTGTGGTATTTCAGATAACAGTGTGTAACGCTAACACATTCAACATCACCAAGGCTCATTTCCTTTGCTCTAGTCTAATCACTCACCCAGGTTCCACATGCTCATGGTCTCAAATAGCTGTTAGGACATGTGCTCTTTTCTGCCTCTCTAAACTATAAGGAAAATGTGTCAGGCTGTTACAGTAATTATCACTTGCTCTACCACAGTAGTAAATGTGCTTTGAAATTGCCAATCAAATATCGTTTTCCGCCTAGAATCACACCATGAGTCTGTGTGCACACAGGAATTGTTGTCAGAGATTTAATTCATGTTGCTCTTGTTCTGTAAGACTTGCACTCGTAGGAAAGGGGCAGCTTGTTTTCTTGAACTGTGATGGTTAGCATTCAGCACAAATCACTATCTCACAGATGAGAGGCAAATGGTAACACATTTGAAAACAGCAGGTAGATTTTCCTTCCACTCCTGCAATGGGTGAGGTAGTTCCTACATGTTCAAAACACCAATCAATCCTTACCACAGGTGATCTTACATACATCTCTGCAGTCTTCATGCAGTTGTGCAAGCGTCCATGCAGAACTCTCTTGCACCTGACAATACACAGTCTCCAGAAACACACTCTTAGCACACAGGCAGCTGCTTCTCCTGCATTCCCATGCTTACTAATCAGCACTGTGTGGTATTTCAGATAGCAGTGTGTAACGCTAACACATTCAACATTACCAAGGCTCATTTCCTTTGCTCTAGTCTAATCACTCACCCAGGTTCCACATGCTCATGGTCTGAAGTAGCTGTTAGGACATGTGCTCTTTTCTGCCTCTCTAAACTATAAGCAAAATGTGTCAGGCTGTTACAGTAATTATCACTTGCTCTACCACAGTAGTAAATGTGCTTTGAAATTGCCAATCAAATATCGTTTTCTGCCTAGAATCACACCATGAGTCTGTGTGCACACAGGAATTGCTGTCAGAGATTTAATTCGTGTTGCTCTTGTTCTGTAAGACTTGCACTCGTAGGAAAGGGGCAGCTTGTTTTCTTGAACTGTGATGGTTAGCATTCAGCACAAATCACTATCTCACAGATGAGAGGCAAATGGTAACACATTTGAAAACAGCAGGTAGATTTTCCTTCCACTCCTGCAATGGGTGAGGTAGTTCCTACATGTTCAAAACTCCAATTAACCCTTACCACAGGTGATCTTACATACATCTCTGCAGTCTTCATGCAGTTGTGTAAGCGTCCATGCAGATCTCTCTTGCACCTGACAATACACAGTCTCCAGAAACACACTCTTAGCACACAGGCAGCTGCTTCTCCTGCATTCCCATGCTTACTATTCAGCACTGTGTGGTATTTCAGATAGCAGTGTGTAACGCTAACACATTCAACATCACCAAGGCTCATTTCCTTTGCTCTAGGCTAATCACTCACCCAGGTTCTACATGCTCATGGTCTCAAGTAGCTGTTAGGACATGTGCTCTTTTCTGCCTCTCTAAACTATAAGGAAAATGTGTCAGGCTGTTACAGTAATTATCACTTGCTCTACCACAGTAGTAAATGTGCTCTGAAATTGCCAATCAAATATCGTTTTCTGCCTAGAATCACACCATGAGTCTGTGTGCACACAGGAATTGTTGTCAGAGATTTAATTCGTGTTGCTCTTGTTCTGTAAGACTTGCACTCGTAGGAAAGGGGCAGCTTGCTTTCTTGAACTGTGATGGTTAGCATTCAGCACAAATCACTATCTCACAGATGAGAGGCAAATGGTAACACATTTGAAAACAACAGGGTAGATTTCCTTCCACTCCTGCAATGGGTGAGGTAGTTCCTACATGTTCAAAACTCCAATTAACCCTTACCACAGGTGATCTTACATACATCTCTGCAGTCTTCATGCAGTTGTGTAAGCGTCCATGCAGATCTCTCTTGCACCTGACAATACACAGTCTCCAGTAACACACTCTTAGCACACAGGCAGCTGCTTCTCCTGCATTCCCATGCTTACTATTCAGCACTGTGTGGTATTTCAGATAGCAGTGTGTAACGCTAACACATTCAACATCACCAAGGCTCATTTCCTTTGCTCTAGTCTAATCACTCACCCAGGTTCCACATGCTCATGGTCTCAAGTAGCTGTTAGGACATATGCTCTTTTCTGCCTCTCTAAACTATAAGGAAAATGTGTCAGGCTGTTACAGTAATTATCACTTGCTCTACCACAGTAGTAAATGTGCTTTGAAATTGCCAATCAAATATTGTTTTCCGCCTAGAGTCACACCATGAGTCTGTGTGCACACAGGAATTGTTGTCAGAGATTTAATTCGTGTTGCTCTTGTTCTGTAAGACTTGCACTCGTAGGAAAGGGGCAGCTTGTTTTCTTGAACTGTGATGGTTAGCATTCAGCACAAATCACTATCTCACAGATGAGAGGCAAATGGTAACACATTTGAAAACAACAGGGTACATTTTCCTTCTACTCTTGCAATGGGTGAGGTAGTCCCTACATGTTCAAAACTCCAATTAACCCTTACCACAGGTGATCTTACATACATCTCTGCAGTCTTCATGCAGTTGTGCAAGCGTCCATGCAGATCTCTCTTGCACCTGACAATACACAGTCTCCAGAAACACACTCTTAGCACACAGGCAGCTGTTTCTCCTGCATTCCCATGCTTACTATTCAGCACTGTGAGGTATTTCAGATAGCAGTGTGTAACGCTAACACATTCAACATCACCACGGCTCATTTCCTTTGCTCTAGTCTAATCACTCACCCAGGTTCCACATGCTCATGGTCTCAAGTAGCTGTTAGGACATGTGCTCTTTTCTGCCTCTCTAAACTATAAGTAAAATGTGTCAGGCTGTTACAGTAATTATCACTTGCTCTACCACAGTGGTAAATGTGCTTTGAAATTGCCAATCAAATATCGTTTTTTGCCTAGAATCACACCATGAGTCTGTGTGCACACAGGAATTGTTGTCAGAGATTTAATTTGTGTTGCTCTTGTTCTGTAAGACTTGCACTCGTAGGAAAGGGGCAGCTTGTTTTCTTGAACTGTGATGGTTAGCATTCAGCACAAATCACTATCTCACAGATGAGAGGCAAATGGTAACACATTTGAAAACAACAGGGTACATTTTCCTTCCACTCCTGCAATGGGTGAGGTAGTTCCTACATGTTCAAAACTCCAATTAACCCTTACCACAGGTGATCTTACATACATCTCTGCAGTCTTCATGCAGTTGTGCAAGCGTCCATGCAGAACTCTCTTGCACCTGACAATACACAGTCTCCAGAAACACACTCTTAGCACACAGGCAGCTGCTTCTCCTGCATTCCCATGCTTACTATTCAGCACTGTGTGGTATTTCAGATAGCAGTGTGTAACGCTAACACATTCAACATTACCAAGGCTCATTTCCTTTGCTCTAGTCTAATCACTCACCCAGGTTCCACATGCTCATGGTCTCAAGTAGCTGTTAGGACATGTGCTCTTTTCTGCCTCTCTAAACTATAAGGAAAATGTGTCAGGCTGTTACAGTAATTATCACTTGCTCTACCACAGTGGTAAATGTGCTTTGAAATTGCCAATCAAATATCGTTTTCCGCCTAGAATCACACCATGAGTCTGTGTGCACACAGGAATTGTTGTCAGAGATTTAATTCGTGTTGCTCTTGTTCTGTAAGACTTGCACTCGTAGGAAAGGGGCAGCTTGCTTTCTTGAACTGTGATGGTTAGCATTCAGCACAAATCACTATCTCACAGATGAGAGGCAAATGGTAACACATTTGAAAACAACAGGGTAGATTTTCCTTCCACTCCTGCAATGGGTGAGGTAGTTCCTACATGTTCAAAACTCCAATTAACCCTTACCACAGGTGATCTTACATACATCTTTGCAGTCTTCATGCAGTTGTGTAAGCGTCCATGCAGATCTCTCTTGCACCTGACAATACACAGTCTCCAGAAACACACTTTTAGCACACAGGCAGCTGCTTTTCCTGCATTCCCATGCTTACTATTCAGCACTGTGTGGTATTTCAGATAGCAGTGTGTAACGCTAACACATTCAACATCACCAAGGCTCATTTCCTTTGCTCTAGTCTAATCACTCACCCAGGTTCCACATGCTCATGGTCTCAAGTAGCTGTTAGGACATATGCTCTTTTCTGCCTCTCTAAACTATAAGGAAAATGTGTCAGGCTGTTACAGTAATTATCACTTGCTCTACTACAGTAGTAAAAGTGCTTTGAAATTGCCAATTAAATATCGTTTTCCGCCTAGAATCACACCACGAGTCTGTGTGCACACAGGAATTGTTGTCAGAGATTTAATTCGTGTTACTCTTGTTCTGTAAGACTTGCACTCGTAGGAAAGGGGCAGCTTGTTTTCTTGAACTGTGATGGTTAGCATTCAGCACAAATCACTATCTCACAGATGAGAGGCAAATGGTAACACATTTGAAAACAGCAGGTAGATTTTCCTTCCACTCCTGCAATGGGTGAGGTAGTTCCTACATGTTCAAAACTCCAATTAACCCTTACCACAGGTGATCTTACATACATCTTTGCAGTCTTCATGCAGTTGTGTGAGCGTCCATGCAGATCTCTCTTGCACCTGACAATACACAGTCTCCAGAATCACACTCTTAGCACACAGGCAGCTGCTTCTCCTGCATTCCCATGCTTACTATTCAGCACTGTGTGGTATTTCAGATAGCAGTGTGTAACGCTAACACATTCAACATCACCAAGGCTCATTTCCTTTGCTCTAGGCTAATCACTCACCCAGGTTCTACATGCTCATGGTCTCAAGTAGCTGTTAGGACATGTGCTCTTTTCTGCCTCTCCAAACTATAAGGAAAATGTGTCAGGCTGTTACAGTAATTATCACTTGCTCTACCACAGTAGTAAATGTGCTCTGAAATTGCCAATCAAATATCGTTTTCTGCCTAGAATCACACCATGAGTCTGTGTGCACACAGGAATTGTTGTCAGAGATTTAATTCGTGTTGCTCTTGTTCTGTAAGACTTGCACTCGTAGGAAAGCGGCAGCTTGCTTTCTTGAACTGTGATGGTTAGCATTCAGCACAAATCACTATCTCACAGATGAGAGGCAAATGGTAACACATTTGAAAACAACAGGGTAGATTTTCCTTCCACTCCTGCAATGGGTGAGGTAGTTCCTACATGTTCAAAACTCCAATTAACCCTTACCACAGGTGATCTTACATACATCTTTGCAGTCTTCATGCAGTTGTGTAAGCGTCCATGCAGATCTCTCTTGCACCTGACAATACACAGTCTCCAGAATCACACTCTTAGCACACAGGCAGCTGCTTCTCCTGCATTCCCATGCTTACTATTCAGCACTGTGTGGTATTTCAGATAGCAGTGTGTAACGCTAACACATTCAACATCACCAAGGCTCATTTCCTTTGCTCTTGTCTAATCACTCACCCAGGTTCCACATGCTCATGGTCTCAAGTAGCTGTTAGGACATATGCTCTTTTCTGCCTCTCTAAACTATAAGGAAAATGTGTCAGGCTGTTACAGTAATTATCACTTGCTCTACCACAGTAGTAAATGTGCTTTGAAATTGCCAATCAAATATCGTTTTCCGCCTAGAGTCACACCATGAGTCTGTGTGCACACAGGAATTGTTGTCAGAGATTTAATTCGTGTTGCTCTTGTTCTGTAAGACTTGCACTCGTAGGAAAGGGGCAGCTTGTTTTCTTGAACTGTGATGGTTAGCATTCAGCACAAATCACTATCTCACAGATGAGAGGCAAATGGTAACACATTTGAAAACAGCAGGTAGATTTTCCTTCCACTCCTGCAATGGGTGAGGTAGTTCCTACATGTTCAAAACTCCAATTAATCCTTACCACAGGTGATCTTACATACATCTCTGCAGTCTTCATGCAGTTGTGCAAGCGTCCATGCAGATCTCTCTTGCACCTGACAATACACAGTCTCCAGAAACACACTCTTAGCACACAGGCAGCTGCTTCTCCTGCATTCCCTTGCTTACTATTCAGCACTGTGTGGTATTTCAGATAGCAGTGTGTAACGCTAACACATTCAACATTACCAAGGCTCATTTCCTTTGCTCTAGTCTAATCACTCACCCAGGTTCCACATGCTCATGGTCTCAAGTAGCTGTTAGGACATGTGCTCTTTTCTGCCTCTCTAAACTATAAGCAAAATGTGTCAGGCTGTTACAGTAATTATCACTTGCTCTACCACAGTAGTAAATGTGCTTTGAAATTGCCAATCAAATATCGTTTTCTGCCTAGAATCACACCATGAGTCTGTGTGCACACAGGAATTGTTGTCAGAGATTTAATTTGTGTTGCTCTTGTTCTGTAAGACTTGCACTCGTAGGAAAGGGGCAGCTTGCTTTCTTGAACTGTGATGGTTAGCATTCAGCACAAATCACTATCTCACAGATGAGAGGCAAATGGTAACACATTTGAAAACAACAGGGTAGATTTTCCTTCCACTCCTGCAATGGGTGAGGTAGTTCCTACATGTTCAAAACTCCAATTAACCCTTACCACAGGTGATCTTACATACATCTCTGCAGTCTTCATGCAGTTGTGTAAACGTCCATGCAGATCTCTCTTGCACCTGACAATACACAGTCTCCAGAAACACACTCTTAGCACACAGGCAGCTTCTTCTCCTGCATTCCCATGCTTACTATTCAGCACTGTGTGGTATTTCAGATAGCAGTGTGTAACGCTAACACATTCAACATCACCAAGGCTCATTTCCTTTGCTCTAGGCTAATCACTCACCCAGGTTCTACATGCTCATGGTCTCAAGTAGCTGTTAGGACATGTGCTCTTTTCTGCCTCTCTAAACTATAAGGAAAATGTGTCAGGCTGTTACAGTAATTATCACTTGCTCTACCACAGTAGTAAATGTGCTCTGAAATTGCCAATCAAATATCGTTTTCTGCCTAGAATCACACCATGAGTCTGTGTGCACACAGGAATTGTTGTCAGAGATTGAATTCGTGTTGCTCTTGTTCTGTAAGACTTGCACTCGTAGGAAAGGGGCAGCTTGTTTTCTTGAACTGTAATGGTTAGCATTCAGCACAAATCACTATCTCACAGATGAGAGGCAAATGGTAACACATTTGAAAACAGCAGGGTAGATTTTCCTTCACCTCCTGCAATGGGTGAGGTTGTTCCTACATGTTCAAAACTCCAATTAATCCTTACCACAGGTGATCTTACATACATCTCTACAGTCTTCATGCAGTTGTGCAAGCGTCCATGCAGATCTCTCTTGCACCTGACAATACACAGTCTCCAGAAACACACTCTTAGCACACAGGCAGCTGCTTCTCCTAAATTCCCATGCTTACTATTCAGCACTGTGAGGTATTTCAGATAGCAGTGTGTAACGCTAACACATTCAACATCACCAAGGCTCATTTCCTTTGCTCTAGTCTAATCACTCACCCAGGTTCCACATGCTCATGGTCTCAAGTAGCTGTTAGGACATGTGCTCTTTTCTGCCTCTCTAAACTATAAGGAAAATGTGTCAGGCTGTTACAGTAATTATCACTTGCTCTACCACAGTGGTAAATGTGCTTTGAAATTGCCAATCAAATATCGTTTTCTGCCTAGAATCACACCATGAGTCTGTGTCCACACAGGAATTGTTGTCAGAGATTTAATTTGTGTTACTCTTGTTCTGTAAGACTTGCACTCGTAGGAAAGGGGCAGCTTGTTTTCTTGAACTGTGATGGTTAGCATTCAGCACAAATCACTATCTCACAGATGAGAGGCAAATGGTAACTCTTTTGAAAACAACAGGGTACATTTTCCTTCTACTCTTGCAATGGGTGAGGTAGTTCCTACATGTTCAAAACTCCAATTAACCCTTACCACAGGCGATCTTACATACATCTCTGCAGTCTTCATGCAGTTGTGCAAGCGTCCATGCAGATCTCTCTTGCACCTGACAATACACAGTCTCCAGAAACACACTCTTAGCACACAGGCAGCTGCTTCTCCTGTATTCCCATGCTTACTAATAAGCACTGTGTGGTATTTCAGATAGCAGTGTGTAACGCTAACACATTCAACATTACCAAGGCTCATTTCCTTTGCTCTAGTCTAATCACTCACCCAGGTTCCACATGCTCATGGTCTCAAGTAGCTGTTAGGGCATTTGCTCTTTTCTGCCTCTCTAAACTATAAGCAAAATGTGTCAGGCTGTTACAGTAATTATCACTTGCTCTACCACAGTAGTAAATGTGCTTTGAAATTGCCAATCAAATATCGTTTTCTGCCTAGAATCACACCATGAGTCTGTGTGCACACAGGAATTGTTGTCAGAGATTTAATTTGTGTTGCTCTTGTTCTGTAAGACTTGCACTTGTAGGAAAGGGGCAGCTTGCTTTCTTGAACTGTGATGGTTAGCATTCAGCACAAATCACTATCTCACAGATGAGAGGCAAATGGTAACACATTTGAAAACAACAGGGTAGATTTCCTTCCACTCCTGCAATGGGTGAGGTAGTTCCTACATGTTCAAAACTCCAATTAACCCTTACCACAGGTGATCTTACATACATCTCTGCAGTCTTCATGCAGTTGTGTAAGCGTCCATGCAGATCTCTCTTGCACCTGACAATACACAGTCTCCAGAAACACACTCTTAGCACACAGGCAGCTTCTTCTCCTGCATTCCCATGCTTACTATTCAGCACTGTGTGGTATTTCAGATAGCAGTGTGTAACGCTAACACATTCAACATCACCAAGGCTCATTTCCTTTGCTCTAGGCTAATCACTCACCCAGGTTCTACATGCTCATGGTCTCAAGTAGCTGTTAGGACATGTGCTCTTTTCTGCCTCTCTAAACTATAAGGAAAATGTGTCAGGCTGTTACAGTAATTATCACTTGCTCTACCACAGTAGTAAATGTGCTCTGAAATTGCCAATCAAATATCGTTTTCTGCCTAGAATCACACCATGAGCCTGTGTGCACACAGGAATTGTTGTCAGAGATTTAATTCGTGTTGCTCTTGTTCTGTAAGACTTGCACTCGTAGGAAAGCGGCAGCTTGCTTTCTTGAACTGTGATGGTTAGCATTCAGCACAAATCACTATCTCACAGATGAGAGGCCAATGGTAACACATTTGAAAACAACAGGGTAGATTTTCCTTCCACTCCTGCAATGGGTGAGGTAGTTCCTACATGTTCAAAACTCCAATTAACCCTTACCACAGGTGATCTTACATACATCTTTGCAGTCTTCATGCAGTTGTGTAAGCGTCCATGCAGATCTCTCTTGCACCTGACAATACACAGTCTCCAGAATCACACTCTTAGCACACAGGCAGCTGCTTCTCCTGCATTCCCATGCTTACTATTCAGCACTGTGTGGTATTTCAGATAGCAGTGTGTAACGCTAACACATTCAACATCACCAAGGCTCATTTCCTTTGCTCTAGTCTAATCACTCACCCAGGTTCCACATGCTCATGGTCTCAAGTAGCTGTTAGGACATATGCTCTTTTCTGCCTCTCTAAACTATAAGGAAAATGTGTCAGGCTGTTACAGTAATTATCACTTGCTCTACCACAGTAGTAAATGTGCTTTGAAATTGCCAATCAAATATCGTTTTCCGCCTAGAGTCACACCATGAGTCTGTGTGCACACAGGAATTGTTGTCAGAGATTTAATTCGTGTTGCTCTTGTTCTGTAAGACTTGCACTCGTAGGAAAGGGGCAGCTTGTTTTCTTGAACTGTGATGGTTAGCATTCAGCACAAATCACTATCTCACAGATGAGAGGCAAATGGTAACACATTTGAAAACAGCAGGTAGATTTTCCTTCCACTCCTGCAATGGGTGAGGTAGTTCCTACGTGTTCAAAACTCCAATTAATCCTTACCACAGGTGATCTTACATACATCTCTGCAGTCTTCATGCAGTTGTGCAAGCGTCCATGCAGATCTCTCTTGCACCTGACAATACACAGTCTCCAGAAACACACTCTTAGCACACAGGCAGCTGCTTCTCCTGCATTCCCTTGCTTACTATTCAGCACTGTGTGGTATTTCAGATAGCAGTGTGTAACGCTAACACATTCAACATTACCAAGGCTCATTTCCTTTGCTCTAGTCTAATCACTCACCCAGGTTCCACATGCTCATGGTCTCAAGTAGCTGTTAGGACATGTGCTCTTTTCTGCCTCTCTAAACTATAAGCAAAATTTGTCAGGCTGTTACAGTAATTATCACTTGCTCTACCACAGTAGTAAATGTGCTTTGAAATTGCCAATCAAATATCGTTTTCTGCCTAGAATCACACCATGAGTCTGTGTGCACACAGGAATTGTTGTCAGAGATTTAATTTGTGTTGCTCTTGTTCTGTAAGACTTGCACTCGTAGGAAAGGGGCAGCTTGCTTTCTTGAACTGTGATGGTTAGCATTCAGCACAAATCACTATCTCACAGATGAGAGGCAAATGGTAACACATTTGAAAACAACAGGGTAGATTTTCCTTCCACTCCTGCAATGGGTGAGGTAGTTCCTACATGTTCAAAACTCCAATTAACCCTTACCACAGGTGATCTTACATACATCTCTGCAGTCTTCATGCAGTTGTGTAAGCGTCCATGCAGATCTCTCTTGCACCTGACAATACACAGTCTCCAGAAACACACTCTTAGCACACAGGCAGCTTCTTCTCCTGCATTCCCATGCTTACTATTCAGCACTGTGTGGTATTTCAGATAGCAGTGTGTAACGCTAACACATTCAACATCACCAAGGCTCATTTCCTTTGCTCTAGGCTAATCACTCACCCAGGTTCTACATGCTCATGGTCTCAAGTAGCTGTTAGGACATGTGCTCTTTTCTGCCTCTCTAAACTATAAGGAAAATGTGTCAGGCTGTTACAGTAATTATCACTTGCTCTACCACAGTAGTAAATGTGCTCTGAAATTGCCAATCAAATATCGTTTTCTGCCTAGAATCACACCATGAGTCTGTGTGCACACAGGAATTGTTGTCAGAGATTTAATTCGTGTTGCTCTTGTTCTGTAAGACTTGCACTCGTAGGAAAGGGGCAGCTTGTTTTCTTGAACTGTAATGGTTAGCATTCAGCACAAATCACTATCTCACAGATGAGAGGCAAATGGTAACACATTTGAAAACAGCAGGGTAGATTTTCCTTCACCTCCTGCAATGGGTGAGGTTGTTCCTACATGTTCAAAACTCCAATTAATCCTTACCACAGGTGATCTTACATACATCTCTACAGTCTTCATGCAGTTGTGCAAGCGTCCATGCAGATCTCTCTTGCACCTGACAATACACAGTCTCCAGAAACACACTCTTAGCACACAGGCAGCTGCTTCTCCTGCATTCCCATGCTTACTATTCAGCACTGTGAGGTATTTCAGATAGCAGTGTGTAACGCTAACACATTCAACATCACCAAGGCTCATTTCCTTTGCTCTAGTCTAATCACTCACCCAGGTTCCACATGCTCATGGTCTCAAGTAGCTGTTAGGACATGTGCTCTTTTCTGCCTCTCTAAACTATAAGGAAAATGTGTCAGGCTGTTACAGTAATTATCACTTGCTCTACCACAGTGGCAAATGTGCTTTGAAATTGCCAATCAAATATCGTTTTCTGCCTAGAATCACACCATGAGTCTGTGTCCACACAGGAATTGTTGTCAGAGATTTAATTTGTGTTACTCTTGTTCTGTAAGACTTGCACTCGTAGGAAAGGGGCAGCTTGTTTTCTTGAACTGTGATGGTTAGCGTTCAGCACAAATCACTATCGCACAGATGAGAGGCAAATGGTAACACATTTGAAAACAACAGGGTACATTTTCCTTCTACTCTTGCAATGGGTGAGATAGTTCCTACATGTTCAAAACTCCAATTAACCCTTACCACAGGTGATCTTACATACATCTCTGCAGTCTTCATGCAGTTGTGCAAGCGTCCATGCAGATCTCTCTTGCACCTGACAATACACAGTCTCCAGAAACACACTCTTAGCACACAGGCAGCTGTTTCTCCTGCATTCCCATGCTTACTATTCAGCACTGTGTGGTATTTCAGATAACAGTGTGTAACGCTAACACATTCAACATCACCAAGGCTCATTTCCTTTGCTCTAGTCTAATCACTCACCCAGGTTCCACATGCTCATGGTCTCAAATAGCTGTTAGGACATGTGCTCTTTTCTGCCTCTCTAAACTATAAGGAAAATGTGTCAGGCTGTTACAGTAATTATCACTTGCTCTACCACAGTAGTAAATGTGCTTTGAAATTGCCAATCAAATATCGTTTTCCGCCTAGAATCACACCATGAGTCTGTGTGCACACAGGAATTGTTGTCAGAGATTTAATTCATGTTGCTCTTGTTCTGTAAGACTTGCACTCGTAGGAAAGGGGCAGCTTGTTTTCTTGAACTGTGATGGTTAGCATTCAGCACAAATCACTATCTCACAGATGAGAGGCAAATGGTAACACATTTGAAAACAGCAGGTAGATTTTCCTTCCACTCCTGCAATGGGTGAGGTAGTTCCTACATGTTCAAAACACCAATCAATCCTTACCACAGGTGATCTTACATACATCTCTGCAGTCTTCATGCAGTTGTGCAAGCGTCCATGCAGAACTCTCTTGCACCTGACAATACACAGTCTCCAGAAACACACTCTTAGCACACAGGCAGCTGCTTCTCCTGCATTCCCATGCTTACTATTCAGCACTGTGTGGTATTTCAGATAGCAGTGTGTAACGCTAACACATTCAACATTACCAAGGCTCATTTCCTTTGCTCTAGTCTAATCACTCACCCAGGTTCCACATGCTCATGGTCTGAAGTAGCTGTTAGGACATGTGCTCTTTTCTGCCTCTCTAAACTATAAGCAAAATGTGTCAGGCTGTTACAGTAATTATCACTTGCTCTACCACAGTAGTAAATGTGCTTTGAAATTGCCAATCAAATATCGTTTTCTGCCTAGAATCACACCATGAGTCTGTGTGCACACAGGAATTGCTGTCAGAGATTTAATTCGTGTTGCTCTTGTTCTGTAAGACTTGCACTCGTAGGAAAGGGGCAGCTTGTTTTCTTGAACTGTGATGGTTAGCATTCAGCACAAATCACTATCTCACAGATGAGAGGCAAATGGTAACACATTTGAAAACAGCAGGTAGATTTTCCTTCCACTCCTGCAATGGGTGAGGTAGTTCCTACATGTTCAAAACTCCAATTAACCCTTACCACAGGTGATCTTACATACATCTCTGCAGTCTTCATGCAGTTGTGTAAGCGTCCATGCAGATATCTCTCTTGCACCTGACAATACACAGTCTCCAGAAACACACTCTTAGCACACAGGCAGCTGCTTCTCCTGCATTCCCATGCTTACTATTCAGCACTGTGTGGTATTTCAGATAGCAGTGTGTAACGCTAACACATTCAACATCACCAAGGCTCATTTCCTTTGCTCTAGGCTAATCACTCACCCAGGTTCTACATGCTCATGGTCTCAAGTAGCTGTTAGGACATGTGCTCTTTTCTGCCTCTCTAAACTATAAGGAAAATGTGTCAGGCTGTTACAGTAATTATCACTTGCTCTACCACAGTAGTAAATGTGCTCTGAAATTGCCAATCAAATATCGTTTTCTGCCTAGAATCACACCATGAGTCTGTGTGCACACAGGAATTGTTGTCAGAGATTTAATTCGTGTTGCTCTTGTTCTGTAAGACTTGCACTCGTAGGAAAGGGGCAGCTTGCTTTCTTGAACTGTGATGGTTAGCATTCAGCACAAATCACTATCTCACAGATGAGAGGCAAATGGTAACACATTTGAAAACAACAGGGTAGATTTCCTTCCACTCCTGCAATGGGTGAGGTAGTTCCTACATGTTCAAAACTCCAATTAACCCTTACCACAGGTGATCTTACATACATCTCTGCAGTCTTCATGCAGTTGTGTAAGCGTCCATGCAGATCTCTCTTGCACCTGACAATACACAGTCTCCAGTAACACACTCTTAGCACACAGGCAGCTGCTTCTCCTGCATTCCCATGCTTACTATTCAGCACTGTGTGGTATTTCAGATAGCAGT
Organism: Triturus cristatus; assembly: GCF_964204655.1. NCBI lineage: Eukaryota > Metazoa > Chordata > Amphibia > Caudata > Salamandridae > Triturus > Triturus cristatus. Next base: position 291,612,043 of record NC_140579.1, read on the forward strand.
GTGTAACGCTAACACATTCAACATCACCAAGGCTCATTTCCTTTGCTCTAGTCTAATCACTCACCCAGGTTCCACATGCTCATGGTCTCAAGTAGCTGTTAGGACATGTGTTCTTTTCTGCCTCTCTAAACTATAAGGAAAATGTGTCAGGCTGTTACAGTAATTATCACTTGCTCTACCACAGTAGTAAATGTGCTTTGAAATTGCCAATCAAATATTGTTTTCCGCCTAGAGTCACACCATGAGTCTGTGTGCACACAGGAATTGTTGTCAGAGATTTAATTCGTGTTGCTCTTGTTCTGTAAGACTTGCACTCGTAGGAAAGGGGCAGCTTGTTTTCTTGAACTGTGATGGTTAGCATTCAGCACAAATCACTATCTCACAGATGAGAGGCAAATGGTAACACATTTGAAAACAGCAGGTAGATTTTCCTTCCACTCCTGCAATGGGTGAGGTAGTTCCTACATGTTCAAAACTCCAATTAATCCTTACCACAGGTGATCTTACATACATCTCTGCAGTCTTCATGCAGTTGTGCAAGCGTCCATGCAGATCTCTCTTGCACCTGACAATACACAGTCTCCAGAAACACACTCTTAGCACACAGGCAGCTGCTTCTCCTGCATTCCCATGCTTACTATTCAGCACTGTGTGGTATTTCAGATAGCAGTGTGTAACGCTAACACATTCAACATCACCAAGGCTCATTTCCTTTGCTCTAGTCTAATCACTCACCCAGGTTCCACATGCTCATGGTCTCAAGTAGCTGTTAGGACATATGCTCTTTTCTGCCTCTCTAAACTATAAGGAAAATGTGTCAGGCTGTTACAGTAATTATCACTTGCTCTACCACAGTAGTAAATGTGCTTTGAAATTGCCAATCAAATATTGTTTTCCGCCTAGAGTCACACCATGAGTCTGTGTGCACACAGGAATTGTTGTCAGAGATTTAATTCGTGTTGCTCTTGTTCTGTAAGACTTGCACTCGTAGGAAAGGGGCAGCTTGTTTTCTTGAACTGTGATGGTTAGCATTCAGCACAAATCACTATCTCACAGATGAGAGGCAAATGGTAACACATTTGAAAACAGCAGGTAGATTTTCCTTCCACTCCTGCAATGGGTGAGGTAGTTCCTACATGTTCAAAACTCCAATTAATCCTTACCACAGGTGATCTTACATACATCTCTGCAGTCTTCATGCAGTTGTGCAAGCGTCCATGCAGATCTCTCTTGCACCTGACAATACACAGTCTCCAGAAACACACTCTTAGCACACAGGCAGCTGCTTCTCCTGCATTCCCTTGCTTACTATTCAGCACTGTGTGGTATTTCAGATAGCAGTGTGTAACGCTAACACATTCAACATTACCAAGGCTCATTTCCTTTGCTCTAGTCTAATCACTCACCCAGGTTCCACATGCTCATGGTCTCAAGTAGCTGTTAGGACATGTGCTCTTTTCTGCCTCTCTAAACTATAAGCAAAATGAGTCAGGCTGTTACAGTAATTATCACTTGCTCTACCACAGTAGTAAATGTGCTTTGAAATTGCCAATCAAATATCGTTTTCTGCCTAGAATCACACCATGAGTCTGTGTGCACACAGGAATTGTTGTCAGAGATTTAATTTGTGTTGCTCTTGTTCTGTAAGACTTGCACTCGTAGGAAAGGGGCAGCTTGCTTTCTTGAACTGTGATGGTTAGCATTCAGCACAAATCACTATCTCACAGATGAGAGGCAAATGCTAACACATTTGAAAACAACAGGGTAGAATTTCCTTCCACTCCTGCAATGGGTGAGGTAGCTCCTACAAGTTCAAAACTCCAATTAACCCTTACCACAGGTGATCTTACATACATCTCTGCAGTCTTCATGCAGTTGTGTAAGCGTCCATGCAGATCTCTCTTGCACCTGACAATACACAGTCTCCAGAAACACACTCTTAGCACACAGGCAGCTTCTTCTCCTGCATTCCCATGCTTACTATTCAGCACTGTGTGGTATTTCAGATAGCAGTGTGTAACGCTAACACATTCAACATCACCAAGGCTCATTTCCTTTGCTCTAGGCTAATCACTCACCCAGGTTCTACATGCTCATGGTCTCAAATAGCTGTTAGGACATGTGCTCTTTTCTGCCTCTCTAAACTATAAGGAAAATGTGTCAGGCTGTTACAGTAATTATCACTTGCTCTATCACAGTAGTAAATGTGCTCTGAAATTGCCAATCAAATATCGTTTTCTGCCTAGAATCACACCATGAGTCTGTGTGCACACAGGAATTGTTGTCAGAGATTTAATTCGTGTTGCTCTTGTTTTGTAAGACTTGCACTCGTAGGAAACGGGCAGCTTGTTTTCTTGAACTGTGACGGTTAGCATTCAGCACAAATCACTATCTCACAGATGGGAGGCAAATGGTAACACATTTGAAAACAGCAGGGTAGATTTTCCTTCACCTCCTGCAATGGGTGAGGTAGTTCCTACATGTTCAAAACTCCAATTAATCCTTACCACAGGTGATCTTACATACATCTCTACAGTCTTCATGCAGTTGTGCAAGCGTCCATGCAGATCTCTCTTGCACCTGACAATACACAGTCTCCAGAAACACACTCTTAGCACACAGGCAGCTGCTTCTCCTGCATTCCCATGCTTACTATTCAGCACTGTGAGGTATTTCAGATAGCAGTGTGTAACGCTAACACATTCAACATCACCAAGGCTCATTTCCTTTGCTCTAGTCTAATCACTCACCCAGGTTCCACATGCTCATGGTCTCAAGTAGCTGTTAGGACATGTGCTCTTTTCTGCCTCTCTAAACTATAAGGAAAATGTGTCAGGCTGTTACAGTAATTATCACTTGCTCTACCACAGTGGTAAATGTGCTTTGAAATTGCCAATCAAATATCGTTTTCTGCCTAGAATCACACCATGAGTCTGTGTCCACACAGGAATTGTTGTCAGAGATTTAATTTGTGTTGCTCTTGTTCTGTAAGACTTGCACTCGTAGGAAAGGGGCAGCTTGTTTTCTTGAACTGTGATGGTTAGCATTCAGCACAAATCACTATCTCACAGATGAGAGGCAAATGGTAACACATTTGAAAACAACAGGGTACATTTTCCTTCTACTCTTGCAATGGGTGAGGTAGTCCCTACATGTTCAAAACTCCAATTAACCCTTACCACAGGTGATCTTACATACATCTCTGCAGTCTTCATGCAGTTGTGCAAGCGTCCATGCAGATCTCTCTTGCACCTGACAATACACAGTCTCCAGAAACACACTCTTAGCACACAGGCAGCTGTTTCTCCTGCATTCCCATGCTTACTATTCAGCACTGTGTGGTATTTCAGATAACAGTGTGTAACGCTAACACATTCAACATTACCAAGGCTCATTTCCTTTGCTCTAGTCTAATCACTCACCCAGGTTCCACATGCTCATGGTCTGAAGTAGCTGTTAGGACATGTGCTCTTTTCTGCCTCTCTCAACTATAAGCAAAATGTGTCAGGCTGTTACAGTAATTATCACTTGCTCTACCACAGTAGTAAATGTGCTTTGAAATTGCCAATCAAATATCGTTTTCTGCCTAGAATCACACCATGAGTCTGTGTGCACACAGGAATTGCTGTCAGAGATTTAATTTGTGTTGCTCTTGTTCTGTAAGACTTGCACTCGTAGGAAAGGGGCAGCTTGCTTTCTTGAACTGTGATGGTTAGCATTCAGCACAAATCACTATCTCACAGATGAGAGGGATATGGTAGCACATTTGAAAACAACAGGGTAGATTTTCCTTCCACTCCTGCAATGGGTGAGGTAGTTCCTACATGTTGAAAACTAAAATTAACCCTTACCACAGGTGATCTTACATACATCTCTGCAGTCTTCATGCAGTTGTGTAAGCGTCCATGCAGATCTCTCTTGCACCTGACAATACACAGTCTCCAGAAACACACTCTTAGCACACAGGCAGCTGCTTCTCCTGCATTCCCATGCTTACTATTCAGCACTGTGTGGTATTTCAGATAGCAGTGTGTAACGCTAACACATTCAACATCACCAAGGCTCATTTCCTTTGCTCTAGGCTAATCACTCACCCAGGTTCTACATGCTCATGGTCTCAAGTAGCTGTTAGGACATGTGCTCTTTTCTGCCTCTCTAAACTATAAGGAAAATGTGTCAGGCTGTTACAGTAATTATCACTTGCTCTACCACAGTAGTAAATGTGCTCTGAAATTTCCAATCAAATATCGTTTTCTGCCTAGAATCACACCATGAGTCTGTGTGCACACAGGAATTGTTGTCAGAGATTTAATTCGTGTTGCTCTTGTTTTGTAAGACTTGCACTCGTAGGAAAGGGGCAGCTTGTTTTCTTGAACTGTGATGGTTAGCATTCAGCACAAATCACTATCTCACAGATGGGAGGCAAATGGTAACACATTTGAAAACAGCAGGGTAGATTTTCCTTCACCTCCTGCAATGGGTGAGGTAGTTCCTACATGTTCAAAACTCCAATTAATCCTTACCACAGGTGATCTTACATACATCTCTACAGTCTTCATGCAGTTGTGCAAGCGTCCATGCAGATCTCTCTTGCACCTGACAATACACAGTCTCCAGAAACACATTGTTAGCACACAGGCAGCTGCTTCTCCTGCATTCCCATGCTTACTATTCAGCACTGTGAGGTATTTCAGATAGCAGTGTGTAACGCTAACACATTCAACATCACCAAGGCTCATTTCCTTTGCTCTAGTCTAATCACTCACTCAGGTTCCACATGCTCATGGTCTAAAGTAGCTGTTAGGACATGTGCTCTTTTCTGCCTCTCTAAACTATAAGGAAAATGTGTCAGGCTGTTACAGTAATTATCACTTGCTCTACCACAGTGGTAAATGTGCTTTGAAATTTCCAATCAAATATCGTTTTCTGCCTAGAATCACACCATGAGTCTGTGTCCACACAGGAATTGTTGTCAGAGATTTAATTTGTGTTGCTCTTGTTCTGTAAGACTTGCACTCGTAGGAAAGGGGCAGCTTGTTTTCTTGAACTGTGATGGTTAGCATTCAGCACAAATCACTATCTCACAGATGAGAGGCAAATGGTAACACATTTGAAAACAACAGGGTACATTTTCCTTCTACTCTTGCAATGGGTGTGGTAGTCCCTACATGTTCAAAACACCAATCAATCCTTACCACAGGTGATCTTACATACATCTCTGCATTCTTCATGCAGTTGTGCAAGCGTCCATGCAGATCTCTCTTGCACCTGACAATACACAGTCTCCAGAAACACACTCTTAGCACACAGGCAGCTGTTTGTCCTGCATTCCCATGCTTACTATTCAGCACTGTGTGGTATTTCAGATAACAGTGTCTAACGCTAACACATTCAACATCACCAAGGCTCATTTCCTTTGCTCTAGTCTAATCACTCACCCAGGTTCCACATGCTCATGGTCTCAAATAGCTGTTAGGACATGTGCTCTTTTCTGCCTCTCTAAACTATAAGGAAAATGTGTCAGGCTGTTACAGTAATTATCACTTGCTCTACCACAGTAGTAAATGTGCTTTGAAATTGCCAATCAAATATCGTTTTCCGCCTAGAATCACACCATGAGTCTGTGTGCACACAGGAATTGTTGTCAGAGATTTAATTCATGTTGCTCTTGTTCTGTAAGATTTGCACTCGTAGGAAAGGGGCAGCTTGTTTTCTTGAACTGTGATGGTTAGCATTCAGCACAAATCACTATCTCACAGATGAGAGGCAAATGGTAACACATTTGAAAACAGCAGGTAGATTTTCCTTCCACTCCTGCAATGGGTGAGGTAGTTCCTACATGTTTAAAACACCAATCAATCCTTACCACAGGTGATCTTACATACATCTCTGCAGTCTTCATGCAGTTGTGCAAGCGTCCATGCAGAACTCTCTTGCACCTGACAATACACAGTCTCCAGAAACACACTCTTAGCACACAGGCAGCTGCTTCTCCTGCATTCCAATGCTTACTATTCAGCACTGTGTGGTATTTCAGATAGCAGTTTGTAACGCTAACACATTCAACATTACCAAGGCTCATTTCCTTTGCTCTAGTCTAATCACTCACCCAGGTTCCACATGCTCATGGTCTGAAGTAGCTGTTAGGACATGCGCTCTTTTCTGCCTCTCTAAACTATAAGCAAAATGTGTCAGGCTGTTACAGTAATTATCACTTGCTCTACCACAGTAGTAAATGTGCTTTGAAATTGCCAATCAAATATCGTTTTCTGCCTAGAATCACACCATGAGTCTGTGTGCACACAGGAATTGCTGTCAGAGATTTAATTTGTGTTGCTCTTGTTCTGTAAGACATGCACTCGTAGGAAAGGGGCAGCTTGCTTTCTTGAACTGTGATGGTTAGCATTCAGCACAAATCACTATCTCACAGATGAGAGGCAAATGGTAGAACATTTGAAAACAACAGGGTACATTTTCCTTCCACTCCTGCAATGGGTGAGGTAGTTCCTACATGTTCAAAAACTCCAATTAACCCTTACCACAGGTGATGTTACATACATCTCTGCAGTCTTCATGCAGTTGTGCAAGCGTCCATGCAGAACTCTCTTGCACCTGACAATACACAGTCTCCAGAAACACACTCTTAGCACACAGGCAGCTGCTTCTCCTGCATTCCCATGCTTACTATTCAGCACTGTGTGGTATTTCAGATAGCAGTGTGTAACGCTAACACATTCAACATCACCAAGGCTCATTTCCTTTGCTCTAGTCTAATCACTCACCCAGGTTCCACATGCTCATGGTCTCAAGAAGCTGTTAGGACATGTGCTCTTTTCTGCCTCTCTAAACTATAAGCAAAATGTGTCAGGCTGTTACAGTAATTATCACTTGCTCTACCACAGTAGTAAATGTGCTTTGAAATTGCCAATCAAATATCGTTTTCTGCCTAGAATCACACCATGAGTCTGTGTGCACACAGGAATTGTTGTCAGAGATTTAATTTGTGTTGCTCTTGTTCTGTAAGACTTGCACTCGTAGGAAAGGGGCAGCTTGCTTTCTTGAACTGTGATGGTTAGCATTCAGCACAAATCACTATCTCACAGATGAGAGGCAAATGGTAACACATTTGAAAACAACAGGGTACATTTTCCTTCCACTCCTGCAATGGGTGAGGTAGTTCCTACATGTTCAAAACTCCAATTAACCCTTACCACAGGTGATCTTACATACATCTCTACAGTCTTCATGCAGTTGTGCAAGCGTCCATGCAGATCTCTCTTGCACCTGACAATACACAGTCTCCAGAAACACACTCTTAGCACACAGGCAGCTGCTTCTCCTGCATTCCCATGCTTACTATTCAGCACTGTGAGGTATTTCAGATAGCAGTGTGTAACGCTAACACATTCAACATCACCAAGGCTCATTTCCTTTGCTCTAGTCTAATCACTCACCCAGGTTCCACATGCTCATGGTCTCAAGTAGCTGTTAGGACATGTGCTCTTTTCTGCCTCTCTAAACTATAAGGAAAATGTGTCAGGCTGTTACAGTAATTATCACTTGCTCTACCACAGTGGTAAATGTGCTTTGAAATTGCCAATCAAATATCGTTTTCTGCCTAGAATCACACCATGAGTCTGTGTCCACACAGGAATTGTTGTCAGAGATTTAATTTGTGTTACTCTTGTTCTGTAAGACTTGCACTCGTAGGAAAGGGGCAGCTTGTTTTCTTGAACTGTGATGGTTAGCGTTCAGCACAAATCACTATCTCACAGATGAGAGGCAAATGGTAACACATTTGAAAACAACAGGGTACATTTTCCTTCTACTCTTGCAATGGGTGAGGTAGTTCCTACATGTTCAAAACTCCAATTAACCCTTACCACAGGTGATCTTACATACATCTCTGCAGTCTTCATGCAGTTGTGCAAGCGTCCATGCAGATCTCTCTTGCACCTGACAATACACAGTCTCCAGAAACACACTCTTAGCACACAGGCAGCTGTTTCTCCTGCATTCCCATGCTTACTATTCAGCACTGTGTGGTATTTCAGATAACAGTGTGTAACGCTAACACATTCAACATCACCAAGGCTCATTTCCTTTGCTCTAGTCTAATCACTCACCCAGGTTCCACATGCTCATGGTCTCAAATAGCTGTTAGGACATGTGCTCTTTTCTGCCTCTCTAAACTATAAGGAAAATGTGTCAGGCTGTTACAGTAATTATCACTTGCTCTACCATAGTAGTAAATGTGCTTTGAAATTGCCAATCAAATATCGTTTTCCGCCTAGAATCACACCATGAGTCTGTGTGCACACAGGAATTGTTGTCAGAGATTTAATTCATGTTGCTCTTGTTCTGTAAGATTTGCACTCGTAGGAAAGGGGCAGCTTGTTTTCTTGAACTGTGATGGTTAGCATTCAGCACAAATCCCTATCTCACAGATGAGAGGCAAATGGTAACACATTTGAAAACAGCAGGTAGATTTTCCTTCCACTCCTGCAATGGGTGAGGTAGTTCCTACATGTTCAAAACACCAATCAATCCTTACCACAGGTGATCTTACATACATCTCTGCAGTCTTCATGCAGTTGTGCAAGCGTCCATGCAGAACTCTCTTGCACCTGACAATACACAGTCTCCAGAAACACACTCTTAGCACACAGGCAGCTGCTTCTCCTGCATTCCCATGCTTACTATTCAGCACTGTGTGGTATTTCAGATAGCAGTGTGTAACGCTAACACATTCAACATTACCAAGGCTCATTTCCTTTGCTCTAGTCTAATCACTCACCCAGGTTCCACATGCTCATGGTCTGAAGTAGCTGTTAGGACATGTGCTCTTTTCTGCCTCTCTAAACTATAAGCAAAATGTGTCAGGCTGTTACAGTAATTATCAGTTGCTCTACCACAGTAGTAAATGTGCTTTGAAATTGCCAATCAAATATCGTTTTCTGCCTAGAATCACACCATGAGTCTGTGTGCACACAGGAATTGCTGTCAGAGATTTAATTTGTGTTGCTCTTGTTCTGTAAGACTTGCACTCGTAGGAAAGGGGCAGCTTGCTTTCTTGAACTGTGATGGTTAGCATTCAGCACAAATCACTATCTCACAGATGAGAGGCAAATGGTAGAACATTTGAAAACAACAGGGTACATTTTCCTTCCACTCCTGCAATGGGTGAGGTAGTTCCTACATGTTCAAAAACTCCAATTAACCCTTACCACAGGTGATGTTACATACATCTCTGCAGTCTTCATGCAGTTGTGCAAGCGTCCATGCAGAACTCTCTTGCACCTGACAATACACAGTCTCCAGAAACACACTCTTAGCACACAGGCAGCTGCTTCTCCTGCATTCCCATGCTTACTATTCAGCACTGTGTGGTATTTCAGATAGCAGTGTGTAACGCTAACACATTCAACATCACCAAGGCTCATTTCCTTTGCTCTAGGCTAATCACTCACCCAGGTTCTACATGCTCATGGTCTCAAGTAGCTGTTAGGACATGTGCTCTTTTCTGCCTCTCTAAACTATAAGGAAAATGTGTCAGACTGTTACAGTAATTATCACTTGCTCTACCACAGTAGTAAATGTGCTCTGAAATTGCCAAGCAAATATCGTTTTCTGCCTAGAATCACACCATGAGTCTGTGTGCACACAGGAATTGTTGTCAGAGATTTAATTCGTGTTGCTCTTGTTTTGTAAGACTTGCACTCGTAGGAAAGGGGCAGCTTGTTTTCTTGAACTGTGATGGTTAGCATTCAGCACAAATCACTATCTCACAGATGGGAGGCAAATGGTAACACATTTGAAAACAGCAGGGTAGATTTTCCTTCACCTCCTGCAATGGGTGAGGTAGTTCCTACATGTTCAAAACTCCAATTAATCCTTACCACAGGTGATCTTACATACATCTCTACAGTCTTCATGCAATTGTGCAAGCGTCCATGCAGATCTCTCTTGCACCTGACAATACACAGTCTCCAGAAACACACTCTTAGCACACAGGCAGCTGCTTCTCCTGCATTCCCATGCTTACTATTCAGCACTGTGAGGTATTTCAGATAGCAGTGTGTAACGCTAACACATTCAACATCACCAAGGCTCATTTCCTTTGCTCTAGTCTAATCACTCACCCAGGTTCCACATGCTCATGGTCTCAAGTAGCTGTTAGGACATGTGCTCTTTTCTGCCTCTCTAAACTATAAGGAAAATGTGTCAGGCTGTTACAGTAATTATCACTTGCTCTACCACAGTGGTAAATGTGCTTTGAAATTGCCAATCAAATATCGTTTTCTGCCTAGAATCACACCATGAGTCTGTGTCCACACAGGAATTGTTGTCAGAGATTTAATTTGTGTTGCTCTTGTTCTGTAAGACTTGCACTCGTAGGAAAGGGGCAGCTTGTTTTCTTGAACTGTGATGATTAGCATTCAGCACAAATCACTATCTCACAGATGAGAGGCAAATGGTAACACATTTGAAAACAACAGGGTACATTTTCCTTCTACTCTTGCAATGGGTGAGGTAGTCCCTACATGTTCAAAACTCCAATTAACCCTTACCACAGGTGATCTTACATACATCTCTGCAGTCTTCATGCAGTTGTGCAAGCGTCCATGCAGATCTCTCTTGCACCTGACAATACACAGTCTCCAGAAACACACTCTTAGCACACAGGCAGCTGTTTGTCCTGCATTCCCATGCTTACTATTCAGCACTGTGTGGTATTTCAGATAACAGTGTGTAACGCTAACACATTCAACATCACCAAGGCTCATTTCCTTTGCTCTAGTCTAATCACTCACCCAGGTTCCACATGCTCATGGTCTCAAATAGCTGTTAGGACATGTGCTCTTTTCTGCCTCTATAAACTATAAGGAAAATGTGTCAGGCTGTTACAGTAATTATCACTTGCTCTACCACAGTAGTAAATGTGCTTTGAAATTGCCAATCAAATATCGTTTTCCGCCTAGAATCACACCATGAGTCTGTGTGCACACAGGAATTGTTGTCAGAGATTTAATTCATGTTGCTCTTGTTCTGTAAGACTTGCACTCGTAGGAAAGGGGCAGCTTGTTTTCTTGAACTGTGATGGTTAGCATTCAGCACAAATCACTATCTCACAGATGAGAGGCAAATGGTAACACATTTGAAAACAGCAGGTAGATTTTCCTTCCACTCCTGCAATGGGTGAGGTAGTTCCTACATGTTCAAAACACCAATCAATCCTTACCACAGGTGATCTTACATACATCTCTGCAGTCTTCATGCAGTTGTGCAAGCGTCCATGCAGAACTCTCTTGCACCTGACAATACACAGTCTCCAGAAACACACTCTTAGCACACAGGCAGCTGCTTCTCCTGCATTCCCATGCTTACTATTCAGCACTGTGTGGTATTTCAGATAGCAGTGTGTAACGCTAACACATTCAACATTACCAAGGCTCATTTCCTTTGCTCTAGTCTAATCACTCACCCAGGTTCCACATGCTCATGGTCTGAAGTAGCTGTTAGGACATGTGCTCTTTTCTGCCTCTCTAAACTATGAGCAAAATGTGTCAGGCTGTTACAGTAATTATCACTTGCTCTACCACAGTAGTAAATGTGCTTTGAAATTGCCAATCAAATATCGTTTTCTGCCTAGAATCACACCATGAGTCTGTGTGCACACAGGAATTGCTGTCAGAGATTTAATTCGTGTTGCTCTTGTTCTGTAAGACTTGCACTCGTAGGAAAGGGGCAGCTTGTTTTCTTGAACTGTGATGGTTAGCATTCAGCACAAATCCCTATCTCACAGATGAGAGGCAAATGGTAGCACATTTGAAAACAACAGGGTAGATTTTCCTTCCACTCCTGCAATGGGTGAGGTAGTTCCTACATGTTGAAAACTCCAATTAACCCTTACCACAGGTGATCTTACATACATCTCTGCAGTCTTCATGCAGTTGTGTAAGCGTCCATGCAGATCTCTCTTGCACCTGACAATACACAGTCTCCAGAAACACACTCTTAGCACACAGGCAGCTGCTTCTCCTGCATTCCCATGCTTACTATTCAGCACTGTGTGGTATTTCAGATAGCAGTGTGTAACGCTAACACATTCAACATCACCAAGGCTCATTTCCTTTGCTCTAGGCTAATCACTCACCCAGGTTCTACATGCTCATGGTCTCAAGTAGCTGTTAGGACTTGTGCTCTTTTCTGCCTCTCTAAACTATAAGGAAAATGTGTCAGGCTGTTACAGTAATTATCACTTGCTCTACCACAGTAGTAAATGTGCTCTGAAATTGCCAATCAAATATCGTTTTCTGCCTAGAATCACACCATGAGTCTGTGTGCACACAGGAATTGTTGTCAGAGATTTAATTTGTGTTGCTCTTGTTCTGTAAGACTTGCACTCGTAGGAAAGGGGCAGCTTGTTTTCTTGAACTGTGATGGTTAGCATTCAGCACAAATCACTATCTCACAGATGAGAGGCAAATGGTAACACATTTGAAAACAGCAGGGTAGATTTTCCTTCACCTCCTGCAATGGGTGAGGTAGTTCCTACCTGTTCAAAACTCCAATTAATCCTTACCACAGGTGATCTTACATACATCTCTACAGTCTTCATGCAGTTGTGCAAGCGTCCATGCAGATCTCTCTTGCACCTGACAATACACAGTCTCCAGAAACACACTCTTAGCACACAGGCAGCTGCTTCTCCTGCATTCCCATGCTTACTATTCAGCACTGTGAGGTATTTCAGATAACAGTGTGTAACGCTAACACATTCAACATCACCAAGGCTCATTTCCTTTGCTCTAGTCTAATCACTCACCCAGGTTCCACATGCTCATGGTCTCAAATAGCTGTTAGGACATGTGCTCTTTTTTGCCTCTCTAAACTATAAGGAAAATGTGTCTGGCTGTTACAGTAATTATCACTTGCTCTACCACAGTGGTAAATGTGCTTTGAAATTGCCAATCAAATATCGTTTTCTTCCTAGAATCACACCATGAGTCTGTGTGCACACAGGAATTGTTGTCAGAGATTTAATTTGTGTTGCTCTTGTTCTGTAAGACTTGCACTCGTAGGAAAGGGGCAGCTTGTTTTCTTGAACTGTGATGGTTAGCATTCAGCACAAATCACTATCTCACAGATGAGAGGCAAATGGTAACACATTTGAAAACAACAGGGTACATTTTCCTTCCACTCCTGCAATGGGTGAGGTAGTTCCTACATGTTCAAAAACTCCAATTAACCCTTACCACAGGTGATGTTACATACATCTCTGCAGTCTTCATGCAGTTGTGCAAGCGTCCATGCAGAACTCTCTTGCACCTGACAATACACAGTCTCCAGAAACACACTCTTAGCACACAGGCAGCTGCTTCTCCTGCATTCCCATGCTTACTATTCAGCACTGTGTGGTATTTCAGATAGCAGTGTGTAACGCTAACACATTCAACATTACCAAGGCTCATTTCCTTTGCTCTCTTCTAATCACTCACCCAGGTTCCACATGTTCATGGTCTCAAGTAGCTGTTAGGACATGTGCTCTTTTCTGCCTCTCTAAACTATAAGGAAAATGTGTCAGGCTGTTACAGTAATTATCACTTGCTCTACCACAGTGGTAAATGTGCTTTGAAATTGCCAATCAAATATCGTTTTCCGCCTAGAATCACACCATGAGTCTGTGTGCACACAGGAATTGTTGTCAGAGATTTAATTCGTGTTGCTCTTGTTCTGTAAGACTTGCACTCGTAGGAAAGGGGCAGCTTGCTTTCTTGAACTGTGATGGTTAGCATTCATCACAAATCACTATCTCACAGATGAGAGGCAAATGGTAACACATTTGAAAACAACAGGGTAGATTTTCCTTCCACTCCTGCAATGGGTGAGGTAGTTCCTACCTGTTCAAAACTCCAATTAACCCTTACCACAGGTGATCTTACATACATCTCTACAGTCTTCATGCAGTTGTGCAAGCGTCCATGCAGATCTCTCTTGCACCTGACAATACACAGTCTCCAGAAACACACTCTTAGCACACAGGCAGCTGCTTCTCCTGCATTCCCATGCTTACTATTCAGCACTGTGAGGTATTTCAGATAGCAGTGTGTAACGCTAACACATTCAACATCACCAAGGCTCATTTCCTTTGCTCTAGTCTAATCACTCACCCAGGTTCCACATGCTCATGGTCTCAAGTAGCTGTTAGGACATGTGCTCTTTTCTGCCTCTCTAAACTATAAGGAAAATGTGTCAGGCTGTTACAGTAATTATCACTTGCTCTACCACAGTGGTAAATGTGCTTTGAAATTGCCAATCAAATATCGTTTTCTGCCTAGAATCACACCATGAGTCTGTGTCCACACAGGAATTGTTGTCAGAGATTTAATTTGTGTTGCTCTTGTTCTGTAAGACTTTCACTCGTAGGAAAGGGGCAGCTTGTTTTCTTGAACTGTGATGGTTAGCATTCAGCACAAATCACTATCTCACAGATGAGAGGCAAATGGTAACACATTTGAAAACAACAGGGTACATTTTCCTTCTACTCTTGCAATGGGTGAGGTAGTCCCTACATGTTCAAAACTCCAATTAACCCTTACCACAGGTGATCTTACATGCATCTCTGCAGTCTTCATGCAGTTGTGCAAGCGTCCATGCAGATCTCTCTTGCACCTGACAATACACAGTCTCCAGAAACACACTCTTAGCACACAGGCAGCTGTTTGTCCTGCATTCCCATGCTTACTATTCAGCACTGTGTGGTATTTCAGATAACAGTGTGTAACGCTAACACATTCAACATCACCAAGGCTCATTTCCTTTGCTCTAGTCTAATCACTCACCCAGGTTCCACATGCTCATGGTCTCAAATAGCTGTTAGGACATGTGCTCTTTTCTGCCTCTCTAAACTATAAGGAAAATGTGTCAGGCTGTTACAGTAATTATCACTTGCTCTACCACAGTAGTAAATGTGCTTTGAAATTGCCAATCAAATATCGTTTTCCGCCTAGAATCACACCATGAGTCTGTGTGCACACAGGAATTGTTGTCAGAGATTTAATTCATGTTGCTCTTGTTCTGTAAGACTTGCACTCGTAGGAAAGGGGCAGCTTGTTTTCTTGAACTGTGATGGTTAGCATTCAGCACAAATCACTATCTCACAGATGAGAGGCAAATGGTAACAAATTTGAAAACAGCAGGTAGATTTTCCTTCCACTCCTGCAATGGGTGAGGTAGTTCCTACATGTTCAAAACACCAATCAATCCTTACCACAGGTGATCTTACATACATCTCTGCAGTCTTCATGCAGTTGTGCAAGCGTCCATGCAGAACTCTCTTGCACCTGACAATACACAGTCTCCAGAAACACACTCTTAGCACACAGGCAGCTGCTTCTCCTGCATTCCCATGCTTACTATTCAGCACTGTGTGGTATTTCAGATAGCAGTGTGTAACGCTAACACATTCAACATTACCAAGGCTCATTTCCTTTGCTCTAGTCTAATCACTCACCCAGGTTCCACATGCTCATGGTCTGAAGTAGCTGTTAGGACATGTGCTCTTTTCTGCCTCTCTAAACTATAAGCAAAATGTGTCAGGCTGTTACAGTAATTATCACTTGCTCTACCACAGTAGTAAATGTGCTTTGAAATTGCCAATCAAATATCGTTTTCTGCCTAGAATCACACCATGAGTCTGTGTGCACACAGGAATTGCTGTCAGAGATTTAATTCGTGTTGCTCTTGTTCTGTAAGACTTGCACTCGTAGGAAAGGGGCAGCTTGTTTTCTTGAACTGTGATGGTTAGCATTCAGCACAAATCACTATCTCACAGATGAGAGGCAAATGGTAGCACATTTGAAAACAACAGGGTAGATTTTCCTTCCACTCCTGCAATGGGAGAGGTAGTTCCTACATGTTGAAAACTCCAATTAACCCTTACCACAGGTGATCTTACATACATCTCTGCAGTCTTCATGCAGTTGTGCAAGCGTCCATGCAGATCTCTCTTGCACCTGACAATACACAGTCTCCAGAAACACACTCTTAGCACACAGGCAGCTGCTTCTCCTGCATTCCCATGCTTACTATTCAGCACTGTGTGGTATTTCAGATAGCAGTGTGTAACGCTAACACATTCAACATCACCAAGGCTCATTTCCTTTGCTCTAGGCTAATCACTCACCCAGGTTCTACATGCTAATGGTCTCAAGTAGCTGTTAGGACATGTGCTATTTTCTGCCTCTCTAAACTATAAGGAAAATGTGTCAGGCTGTTACAGTAATTATCACTTGCTCTACCACAGTAGTAAATGTGCTCTGAAATTGCCAATCAAATATCGTTGTCTGCCTAGAATCACACCATGAGTCTGTGTGCACACAGGAATTGTTGTCAGAGATTTAATTCGTGTTGCTCTTGTTCTGTAAGACTTGCACTCGTAGGAAAGGGGCAGCTTGTTTTCTTGAACTGTGATGGTTAGCATTCAGCACAAATCACTATCTCACAGATGGGAGGCAAATGGTAACACATTTGAAAACAGCAGGGTAGATTTTCCTTCACCTCCTGCAATGGGTGAGGTAGTTCCTACCTGTTCAAAACTCCAATTAATCCTTACCACAGGTGATCTTACATACATCTCTACAGTCTTCATGCAGTTGTGCAAGCGTCCATGCAGATCTCTCTTGCACCTGACAATACACAGTCTCCAGAAACACACTCTTAGCACACAGGCAGCTGCTTCTCCTGCATTCCCATGCTTACTATTCAGCACTGTGAGGTATTTCAGATAGCAGTGTGTAACACTAACACATTCAACATCACCACGGCTCATTTCCTTTGCTCTAGTCTAATCACTCACCCAGGTTCCACATGCTCATGGTCTCAAGTAGCTGTTAGGACATGTGCTCTTTTTTGCCTCTCTAAACTATAAGGAAAATGTCTCTGGCTGTTACAGTAATTATCACTTGCTCTACCACAGTGGTAAATGTGCTTTGAAATTGCCAATCAAATATCGTTTTCTTCCTAGAATCACACCATGAGTCTGTGTGCACACAGGAATTGTTGTCAGAGGTTTAATTTGTGTTGCTCTTGTTCTGTAAGACTTGCACTCGTAGGAAAGGGGCAGCTTGTTTTCTTGAACTGTGATGGTTAGCATTCAGCACAAATCACTATCTCACAGATGAGAGGCAAATGGTAACACATTTGAAAACAACAGGGTACATTTTCCTTCCACTCCTGCAATGGGTGAGGTAGTTCCTACATGTTCAAAAACTCCAATTAACCGTTACCACAGGTGATGTTACATACATCTCTGCAGTCTTCATGCAGTTGTGCAAGCGTCCATGCAGAACTCTCTTGCACCTGACAATACACAGTCTCCAGAAACACACTCTTAGCACACAGGCAGCTGCTTCTCCTGCATTCCCATGCTTACTATTCAGCACTGTGTGGTATTTCAGATAGCAGTGTGTAACGCTAACACATTCAACATTACCAAGGCTCATTTCCTTTGCTCTCTTCTAATCACTCACCCAGGTTCCACATGCTCATGGTCTCAAGTAGCTGTTAGGACATGTGCTCTTTTCTGCCTCTCTAAACTATAAGGAAAATGTGTCAGGCTGTTACAGTAATTATCACTTGCTCTACCACAGTGGTAAATGTGCTTTGAAATTGCCAATCAAATATCGTTTTCTGCCTAGAATCACACCATGAGTCTGTGTGCACACAGGAATTGTTGTCAGAGATTTAATTCGTGTTGCTCTTGTTCTGTAAGACTTGCACTCGTAGGAAAGGGGCAGCTTGCTTTCTTGAACTGTGATGGTTAGCATTCAGCACAAATCACTATCTCACAGATGAGAGGCAAATGGTAACACACTTGAAAACAACAGGGTAGATTTTCCTTCCACTCCTGCAATGGGTGAGGTAGTTCCTACATGTTCAAAACTCCAATTAACCCTTACCACAGGTGATCTTACATACATCTTTGCAGTCTTCATGCAGTTGTGTAAGCGTCCATGCAGATCTCTCTTGCACCTGACAATACACAGTCTCCAGAAACACACTCTTAGCACACAGGCAGCTGCTTCTCCTGCATTCCCATGCTTACTATTCAGCACTGTGTGGTATTTCAGATAGCAGTGTGTAACGCTAACACATTCAACATTACCAAGGCTCATTTCCTTTGCTCTAGTCTAATCACTCACCCAGGTTCCACATGCTCATGGTCTCAAGTAGCTGTTAGGACATGTGCTCTTTTCTGCCTCTCTAAACTATAAGCAAAATGTGTCAGGCTGTTACAGTAATTATCACTTGCTCTACCACAGTAGTAAATGTGCTTTGAAATTGCCAATCAAATATAGTTTTCTGCCTAGAATCACACCATGAGTCTGTGTGCACACAGGAATTGTTGTCAGAGATTTAATTTGTGTTGCTCTTGTTCTGTAAGACTTGCACTCGTAGGA
Organism: Triturus cristatus; assembly: GCF_964204655.1. Classification (NCBI taxonomy): domain Eukaryota; kingdom Metazoa; phylum Chordata; class Amphibia; order Caudata; family Salamandridae; genus Triturus; species Triturus cristatus. Next base: position 291,630,507 of record NC_140579.1, read on the forward strand.
AAGGGGCAGCTTGCTTTCTTGAACTGTGATGGTTAGCATTCATCACAAATCACTATCTCACAGATGAGAGGCAAATGGTAACACATTTGAAAACAACAGGGTAGATTTTCCTTCCACTCCTGCAATGGGTGAGGTAGTTCCTACATGTTCAAAACTCCAATTAACCCTTACCACAGGTGATCTTACATACATCTCTGCAGTCTTCATGCAGTTGTGTAAGCGTCCATGCAGATCTCTCTTGCACCTGACAATACACAGTCTCCAGAAACACACTCTTAGCACACAGGCAGCTTCTTCTCCTGCATTCCCATGCTTACTATTCAGCACTGTGTGGTATTTCAGATAGCAGTGTGTAACGCTAACACATTCAACATCACCAAGGCTCATTTTCTTTGCTCTAGGCTAATCACTCACCCAGGTTCTACATGCTCATGGTCTCAAGTAGCTGTTAGGACATGTGCTCTTTTCTGCCTCTCTAAACTATAAGGAAATTGTGTCAGGCTGTTACAGTAATTATCACTTGCTCTACCACAGTAGTAAATGTGCTCTGAAATTGCCAATCAAATATCGTTTTCTGCCTAGAATCACACCATGAGTCTGTGTGCACACAGGAATTGTTGTCAGAGATTTAATTTGTGTTGCTCTTGTTCTGTAAGACTTGCACTCGTAGGAAAGGGGCAGCTTGTTTTCTTGAACTGTGATGGTTAGCATTCAGTACAAATCACTATCTCACAGATGAGAGGCAAATGGTAACACATTTGAAAACAGCAGGGTAGATTTTCCTTCACCTTCTGCAATGGGTGAGGTAGTTCCTACATGTTCAAAACTCCAAATAATCCTTACCACAGGTGATCTTACATACATCTCTACAGTCTTCATGCAGTTTGCAAGCGTCCATGCAGATCTCTCTTGCACCTGACAATACACAGTCTCCAGAAACACACTCTTAGCACACAGGAAGCTGCTTCTCCTGCATTCCCATGCTTACTATTCAGCACTGTGTGGTATTTCAGATAGCAGTGTGTAACGCTAACACATTCAACATCACCAAGGCTCATTTCCTTTGCTCTAGGCTAATCACTCACCCAGGTTCTACATGCTCATGGTCTCAAGTAGCTGTTAGGACATGTGCTCTTTTTTGCCTCTCTAAACTATAAGGAAAATGTGTCTGGCTGTTACAGTAATTATCACTTGCTCTACCACAGTGGTAAATGTGCTTTGAAATTGCCAATCAAATATCGTTTTCTGCCTAGTATCACACCATGAGTCTGTGTGCACACAGGAATTGTTGTCAGAGATTTAATTTGTGTTGCTCTTGTTCTGTAAGACTTGCACTCGTAGGAAAGGGGCAGCTTGTTTTCTTGAACTGTGATGGTTAGCATTCAGCACAAATCACTATCTCACAGATGAGAGGCAAATGGTAACACATTTGAAAACAACAGGGTACATTTTCCTTCCACTCCTGCAATGGGTGAGGTAGTACCTACATGTTCAAAAACTCCAATTAACCCTTACCACAGGTGATGTTACATACATCTCTGCAGTCTTCATGCAGTTGTGCAAGCGTCCATGCAGAACTCTCTTGCACCTGACAATACACAGTCTCCAGAAACACACTCTTAGCACACAGGCAGCTGCTTCTCCTGCATTCCCATGCTTACTATTCAGCACTGTGTGGTATTTCAGATAGCAGTGTGTAACGCTAACACATTCAACATCACCAAGGTTCATTTCCTTTGCTCTAGGCTAATCACTCACCCAGGTTCTACATGCTCATGGTCTCAAGTAGCTGTTAGGACATGTGCTCTTTTCTGCCTCTCTAAACTATAAGGAAAATGTGTCAGGCTGTTACAGTAATTATCACTTGCTCTACCAAAGTAGTAAATGTGCTCTGAAATTGCCAATCAAATATCGTTTTCTGCCTAGAATCACACCATGAGTCTGTGTGCACACAGGAATTGTTGTCAGAGATTTAATTCGTGTTGCTCTTGTTTTGTAAGACTTGCACTCGTAGGAAAGGGGCAGCTTGTTTTCTTGAACTGTGATGGTTAGCATTCAGCACAAATCACTATCTCACAGATGGGAGGCAAATGGTAACACATTTGAAAACAGCAGGGTAGATTTTCCTTCACCTCCTGCAATGGGTGAGGTAGTTCCTACATGTTCAAAACTCCAATTAATCCTTACCACAGGTGATCTTACATACATCTCTACAGTCTTCATGCAGTTGTGCAAGCGTCCATGCAGATCTCTCTTGCACCTGACAATACACAGTCTCCAGAAACACACTCTTAGCACACAGGCAGCTGCTTCTCCTGCATTCCCATGCTTACTATTCAGCACTGTGAGGTATTTCAGATAGCAGTGTGTAACGCTAACACATTCAACATCACCAAGGCTCATTTCCTTTGCTCTAGTCTAATCACTCACCCAGGTTCCACATGCTCATGGTCTCAAGTAGCTGTTAGGACATGTGCTCTTTTCTGCCTCTCTAAACTATAAGGAAAATGTGTCAGGCTGTTACAGTAATTATCACTTGCTCTACCACAGTGGTAAATGTGCTTTGAAATTGCCAATCAAATATCGTTTTCTGCCTAGAATCACACCATGAGTCTGTGTCCACACAGGAATTGTTGTCAGAGATTTAATTTGTGTTGCTCTTGTTCTGTAAGACTTGCACTCGTAGGAAAGGGGCAGCTTGTTTTCTTGAACTGTGATGGTTAGCATTCAGCACAAATCACTATCTCACAGATGAGAGGCAAATGGTAACACATTTGAAAACAACAGGGTACATTTTCCTTCTACTCTTGCAATGGGTGAGGTAGTCCCTACATGTTCAAAACTCCAATTAACCCTTACCACAGGTGATCTTACATACATCTCTGCAGTCTTCATGCAGTTGTGCAAGCGTCCATGCAGATCTCTCTTGCACCTGACAATACACAGTCTCCAGAAACACACTCTTAGCACACAGGCAGCTGTTTGTCCTGCATTCCCATGCTTACTATTCAGCAGTGTGTGGTATTTCAGATAACAGTGTGTAACGCTAACACATTCAACATCACCAAGGCTCATTTCCTTTGCTCTAGTCTAATCACTCACCCAGGTTCCACATGCTCATGGTCTCAAATAGCTGTTAGGACATGTGCTCTTTTCTGACTCTCTAAACTATAAGGAAAATGTGTCAGGCTGTTACAGTAATTTTCACTTGCTCTACCACAGTAGTAAATGTGCTTTGAAATTGCCAATCAAATATCGTTTTCCGCCTAGAATCACACCATGAGTCTGTGTGCACAAAGGAATTGTCGTCAGAGATTTAATTCGTGTTGCTCTTGTTCTGTAAGACTTGCACTCGTAGGAAAGGGGCAGCTTGTTTTCTTGAAGTGTGATGGTTAGCATTCAGCACAAATCACTATCTCACAGATGAGAGGCAAATGGTAACACATTTGAAAACAGCAGGGTAGATTTTCCTTCACCTCCTGCAATGGGTGAGTTAGTTCCTACCTGTTCAAAACTCCAATTAATCCTTACCACAGGTGATCTTACATACATCTCTACAGTCTTCATGCAGTTGTGCAAGCGTCCATGCAGATCTCTCTAGCACCTGACAATACACAGTCTCCAGAAACACACTCTTAGCACACAGGCAGCTGCTTCTCCTGCATTCCCATGCTTACTATTCAGCACTGTGAGGTATTTCAGATAGCAGTGTGTAACGCTAACACATTCAACATCACCACGGCTCATTTCCTTTGCTCTAGTCTAATCACTCACCCAGGTTCCACATGCTCATGGTCTCAAGTAGCTGTTAGGACATGTGCTCTTTTTTGCCTCTCTAAACTATAAGGAAAATGTGTCTGGCTGTTACAGTAATTATCACTTGCTCTACCACAGTGGTAAATGTGCTTTGAAATTGCCAATCAAATATCGTTTTCTGCCTAGAATCACACCATGAGTCTGTGTGCACACAGGAATTGTTGTCAGAGATTTAATTTGTGTTGCTCTTGTTCTGTAAGACTTGCACTCGTAGGAAAGGGGCAGCTTGTTTTCTTGAACTGTGATGGTTAGCATTCAGCACAAATCACTATCTCACAGATGAGAGGCAAATGGTAACACATTTGAAAACAACAGGGTACATTTTCCTTCCACTCCTGCAATGGGTGAGGTAGTTCCTACATGTTCAAAAACTCCAATTAACCCTTACCACAGGTGATGTTACATACATCTCTGCAGTCTTCATGCAGTTGTGCAAGCGTCCATGCAGAACTCTCTTGCACCTGACAATACACAGTCTCCAGAAACACACTCTTAGCACACAGGCAGCTGATTCTCCTGCATTCCCATGCTTACTATTCAGCACTGTGTGGTATTTCAGATAGCAGTGTGTAACGCTAACACATTCAACATCACCAAGGCTCATTTCCTTTGCTCTATGCTAATCACTCACCCAGGTTCTACATGCTCATGGTCTCAAGTAGCTGTTAGGACATGTGCTCTTTTCTGCCTCTCTAAACTATAAGGAAAATGTGTCAGGCTGTTACAGTAATTATCACTTGCTCTACCACAGTAGTAAATGTGCTCTGAAATTGCCAATCAAATATCGTTTTCTGCCTAGAATCACACCATGAGTCTGTGTGCACACAGGAATTGTTGTCAGAGATTTAATTCGTGTTGCTCTTGTTTTGTAAGACTTGCACTCGTAGGAAAGGGGCAGCTTGTTTTCTTGAACTGTGATGGTTAGCATTCAGCACAAATCACTATCTCACAGATGGGAGGCAAATGGTAACACATTTGAAAACAGCAGGGTAGATTTTCCTTCACCTCCTGCAATGGGTGAGGTAGTTCCTACATGTTCAAAACTCCAATTAATCCTTACCACAGGTGATCTTACATACATCTCTACAGTCTTCATACAGTTGTGCAAGCGTCCATGCAGATCTCTCTTGCACCTGACAATACACAGTCTCCAGAAACACACTCTTAGCACACAGGCAGCTGCTTCTCCTGCATTCCCATGCTTACTCCTGCATTCCCATGCTTACTATTCAGCACTGTGAGGTATTTCAGATAGCAGTGTGTAACGCTAACACATTCAACATCACCAAGGCTCATTTCCTTTGCTCTAGTCTAATCACTCACCCAGGTTCCACATGCTCATGGTCTCAAGTAGCTGTTAGGACATGTGCTCTTTTCTGCCTCTCTAAACTATAAGGAAAATGTGTCAGGCTGTTACAGTAATTATCACTTGCTCTACCACAGTGGTAAATGTGCTTTGAAATTGCCAATCAAATATCGTTTTCTGCCTAGAATCACACCATGAGTCTGTGTCCACACAGGAATTGTTGTCAGAGATTTAATTTTTGTTGCTCTTGTTCTGTAAGACTTACACTCGTAGGAAAGGGGCAGCTTGTTTTCTTGAACTGTGATGGTTAGCATTCAGCACAAATCACTATCTCACAGATGAGAGGCAAATGGTAACACATTTGAAAACAACAGGGTACATTTTCCTTCTACTCTTGCAATGGGTGAGGTAGTCCCTACATGTTCAAAACTCCAATTAACCCTTACCACAGGTGATCTTACATACATCTCTGCAGTCTTCATGCAGTTGTGTAAGCGTCCATGCAGATCTCTCTTGCACCTGACAATACACAGTCTCCAGAAACACACTCTTAGCACACAGGCAGCTTCTTCTCCTGCATTCCCATGCTTACTATTCAGCACTGTGTGGTATTTCAGATAGCAGTGTGTAACGCTAACACATTCAACATCACCAAGGCTCATTTTCTTTGCTCTAGGCTAATCACTCACCCAGGTTCTACATGCTCATGGTCTCAAGTAGCTGTTAGGACATGTGCTCTTTTCTGCCTCTCTAAACTATAAGGAAATTGTGTCAGGCTGTTACAGTAATTATCACTTGCTCTACCACAGTAGTAAATGTGCTCTGAAATTGCCAATCAAATATCGTTTTCTGCCTAGAATCACACCATGAGTCTGTGTGCACACAGGAATTGTTGTCAGAGATTTAATTTGTGTTGCTCTTGTTCTGTAAGACTTGCACTCGTAGGAAAGGGGCAGCTTGTTTTCTTGAACTGTGATGGTTAGCATTCAGCACAAATCACTATCTCACAGATGAGAGGCAAATGGTAACACATTTGAAAACAGCAGGGTAGATTTTCCTTCACCTTCTGCAATGGGTGAGGTAGTTCCTACATGTTCAAAACTCCAAATAATCCTTACCACAGGTGATCTTACATACATCTCTACAGTCTTCATGCAGTTTGCAAGCGTCCATGCAGATCTCTCTTGCACCTGACAATACACAGTCTCCAGAAACACACTCTTAGCACACAGGAAGCTGCTTCTCCTGCATTCCCATGCTTACTATTCAGCACTGTGTGGTATTTCAGATAGCAGTGTGTAACGCTAACACATTCAACATCACCAAGGCTCATTTCCTTTGCTCTAGGCTAATCACTCACCCAGGTTCTACATGCTCATGGTCTCAAGTAGCTGTTAGGACATGTGCTCTTTTTTGCCTCTCTAAACTATAAGGAAAATGTGTCTGGCTGTTACAGTAATTATCACTTGCTCTACCACAGTGGTAAATGTGCTTTGAAATTGCCAATCAAATATCGTTTTCTGCCTAGTATCACACCATGAGTCTGTGTGCACACAGGAATTGTTGTCAGAGATTTAATTTGTGTTGCTCTTGTTCTGTAAGACTTGCACTCGTAGGAAAGGGGCAGCTTGTTTTCTTGAACTGTGATGGTTAGCATTCAGCACAAATCACTATCTCACAGATGAGAGGCAAATGGTAACACATTTGAAAACAACAGGGTACATTTTCCTTCCACTCCTGCAATGGGTGAGGTAGTACCTACATGTTCAAAAACTCCAATTAACCCTTACCACAGGTGATGTTACATACATCTCTGCAGTCTTCATGCAGTTGTGCAAGCGTCCATGCAGAACTCTCTTGCACCTGACAATACACAGTCTCCAGAAACACACTCTTAGCACACAGGCAGCTGATTCTCCTGCATTCCCATGCTTACTATTCCGCACTGTGTGGTATTTCAGATAGCAGTGTGTAACGCTAACACATTCAACATCACCAAGGCTCATTTCCTTTGCTCTAGGCTAATCACTCACCCAGGTTCTACATGCTCATGGTCTCAAGTAGCTGTTAGGACATGTGCTCTTTTCTGCCTCTCTAAACTATAAGGAAAATGTGTCAGGCTGTTACAGTAATTATCACTTGCTCTACCACAGTGGTAAATGTGCTTTGAAATTGCCAATCAAATATCGTTTTCTGCCTAGAATCACACCATGAGTCTGTGTCCACACAGGAATTGTTGTCAGAGATTTAATTTTTGTTGCTCTTGTTCTGTAAGACTTACACTCGTAGGAAAGGGGCAGCTTGTTTTCTTGAACTGTGATGGTTAGCATTCAGCACAAATCACTATCTCACAGATGAGAGGCAAATGGTAACACATTTGAAAACAACAGGGTACATTTTCCTTCTACTCTTGCAATGGGTGAGGTAGTCCCTACATGTTCAAAACTCCAATTAACCCTTACCACAGGTGATCTTACATACATCTCTGCAGTCTTCATGCAGTTGTGTAAGCGTCCATGCAGATCTCTCTTGCACCTGACAATACACAGTCTCCAGAAACACACTCTTAGCACACAGGCAGCTTCTTCTCCTGCATTCCCATGCTTACTATTCAGCACTGTGTGGTATTTCAGATAGCAGTGTGTAACGCTAACACATTCAACATCACCAAGGCTCATTTTCTTTTCTCTAGGCTAATCACTCACCCAGGTTCTACATGCTCATGGTCTCAAGTAGCTGTTAGGACATGTGCTCTTTTCTGCCTCTCTAAACTATAAGGAAATTGTGTCAGGCTGTTACAGTAATTATCACTTGCTCTACCACAGTAGTAAATGTGCTCTGAAATTGCCAATCAAATATCGTTTTCTGCCTAGAATCACACCATGAGTCTGTGTGCACACAGGAATTGTTGTCAGAGATTTAATTTGTGTTGCTCTTGTTCTGTAAGACTTGCACTCGTAGGAAAGGGGCAGCTTGTTTTCTTGAACTGTGATGGTTAGCATTCAGCACAAATCACTATCTCACAGATGAGAGGCAAATGGTAACACATTTGAAAACAGCAGGGTAGATTTTCCTTCACCTTCTGCAATGGGTGAGGTAGTTCCTACATGTTCAAAACTCCAAATAATCCTTACCACAGGTGATCTTACATACATCTCTACAGTCTTCATGCAGTTTGCAAGCGTCCATGCAGATCTCTCTTGCACCTGACAATACACAGTCTCCAGAAACACACTCTTAGCACACAGGAAGCTGCTTCTCCTGCATTCCCATGCTTACTATTCAGCACTGTGTGGTATTTCAGATAGCAGTGTGTAACGCTAACACATTCAACATCACCAAGGCTCATTTCCTTTGCTCTAGGCTAATCACTCACCCAGGTTCTACATGCTCATGGTCTCAAGTAGCTGTTAGGACATGTGCTCTTTTTTGCCTCTCTAAACTATAAGGAAAATGTGTCTGGCTGTTACAGTAATTATCACTTGCTCTACCACAGTGGTAAATGTGCTTTGAAATTGCCAATCAAATATCGTTTTCTGCCTAGTATCACACCATGAGTCTGTGTGCACACAGGAATTGTTGTCAGAGATTTAATTTGTGTTGCTCTTGTTCTGTAAGACTTGCACTCGTAGGAAAGGGGCAGCTTGTTTTCTTGAACTGTGATGGTTAGCATTCAGCACAAATCACTATCTCACAGATGAGAGGCAAATGGTAACACATTTGAAAACAACAGGGTACATTTTCCTTCCACTCCTGCAATGGGTGAGGTAGTACCTACATGTTCAAAAACTCCAATTAACCCTTACCACAGGTGATGTTACATACATCTCTGCAGTCTTCATGCAGTTGTGCAAGCGTCCATGCAGAACTCTCTTGCACCTGACAATACACAGTCTCCAGAAACACACTCTTAGCACACAGGCAGCTGCTTCTCCTGCATTCCCATGCTTACTATTCAGCACTGTGTGGTATTTCAGATAGCAGTGTGTAACGCTAACACATTCAACATCACCAAGGCTCATTTCCTTTGCTCTAGGCTAATCACTCACCCAGGTTCTACATGCTCATGGTCTCAAGTAGCTGTTAGGACATGTGCTCTTTTCTGCCTCTCTAAACTATAAGGAAAATGTGTCAGGCTGTTACAGTAATTATCACTTGCTCTACCACAGTAGTAAATGTGCTCTGAAATTGCCAATCAAATATCGTTTTCTGCCTAGAATCACACCATGAGTCTGTGTGCACACAGGAATTGTTGTCAGAGATTTAATTTGTGTTGCTCTTGTTTTGTAAGACTTGCACTCGTAGGAAAGGGGCAGCTTGTTTTCTTGAACTGTGATGGTTAGCATTCAGCACAAATCACTATCTCACAGATGGGAGGCAAATGGTAACACATTTGAAAACAGCAGGGTAGATTTTCCTTCACCTCCTGCAATGGGTGAGGTAGTTCCTACATGTTCAAAACTCCAATTAATCCTTACCACAGGTGATCTTACATACATCTCTACAGTCTTCATGCAGTTGTGCAAGCGTCCATGCAGATCTCTCTTGCACCTGACAATACACAGTCTCCAGAAACACACTCTTAGCACACAGGCAGCTGCTTCTCCTGCATTCCCATGCTTACTATTCAGCACTGTGAGGTATTTCAGATAGCAGTGTGTAACGCTAACACATTCAACATCACCAAGGCTCATTTCCTTTGCTCTAGTCTAATCACTCACCCAGGTTCCACATGCTCATGGTCTCAAGTAGCTGTTAGGACATGTGCTCTTTTCTGCCTCTCTAAACTATAAGGAAAATGTGTCAGGCTGTTACAGTAATTATCACTTGCTCTACCACAGTGGTAAATGTGCTTTGAAATTGCCAATCAAATATCGTTTTCTGCCTAGAATCACACCATGAGTCTGTGTCCACACAGGAATTGTTGTCAGAGATTTAATTTGTGTTGCTCTTGTTCTGTAAGACTTGCACTCGTAGGAAAGGGGCAGCTTGTTTTCTTGAACTGTGATGGTTAGCATTCAGCACAAATCACTATCTCACAGATGAGAGGCAAATGGTAACACATTTGAAAACAACAGGGTACATTTTCCTTCTACTCTTGCAATGGGTGAGGTAGTCCCTACATGTTCAAAACTCCAATTAACCCTTACCACAGGTGATCTTACATACATCTCTGCAGTCTTCATGCAGTTGTGCAAGCGTCCATGCAGATCTCTCTTGCACCTGACAATACACAGTCTCCAGAAACACACTCTTAGCACACAGGCAGCTGTTTGTCCTGCATTCCCATGCTTACTATTCAGCAGTGTGTGGTATTTCAGATAACAGTGTGTAACGCTAACACATTCAACATCACCAAGGCTCATTTCCTTTGCTCTAGTCTAATCACTCACCCAGGTTCCACATGCTCATGGTCTCAAATAGCTGTTAGGACATGTGCTCTTTTCTGACTCTCTAAACTATAAGGAAAATGTGTCAGGCTGTTACAGTAATTATCACTTGCTCTACCACAGTAGTAAATGTGCTTTGAAATTGCCAATCAAATATCGTTTTCCGCCTAGAATCACACCATGAGTCTGTGTGCACAAAGGAATTGTCGTCAGAGATTTAATTCGTGTTGCTCTTGTTCTGTAAGACTTGCACTCGTAGGAAAGGGGCAGCTTGTTTTCTTGAAGTGTGATGGTTAGCATTCAGCACAAATCACTATCTCACAGATGAGAGGCAAATGGTAACACATTTGAAAACAGCAGGGTAGATTTTCCTTCACCTCCTGCAATGGGTGAGTTAGTTCCTACCTGTTCAAAACTCCAATTAATCCTTACCACAGGTGATCTTACATACATCTCTACAGTCTTCATGCAGTTGTGCAAGCGTCCATGCAGATCTCTCTAGCACCTGACAATACACAGTCTCCAGAAACACACTCTTAGCACACAGGCAGCTGCTTCTCCTGCATTCCCATGCTTACTATTCAGCACTGTGAGGTATTTCAGATAGCAGTGTGTAACGCTAACACATTCAACATCACCACGGCTCATTTCCTTTGCTCTAGTCTAATCACTCACCCAGGTTCCACATGCTCATGGTCTCAAGTAGCTGTTAGGACATGTGCTCTTTTTTGCCTCTCTAAACTATAAGGAAAATGTGTCTGGCTGTTACAGTAATTATCACTTGCTCTACCACAGTGGTAAATGTGCTTTGAAATTGCCAATCAAATATCGTTTTCTGCCTAGAATCACACCATGAGTCTGTGTGCACACAGGAATTGTTGTCAGAGATTTAATTTGTGTTGCTCTTGTTCTGTAAGACTTGCACTCGTAGGAAAGGGGCAGCTTGTTTTCTTGAACTGTGATGGTTAGCATTCAGCACAAATCACTATCTCACAGATGAGAGGCAAATGGTAACACATTTGAAAACAACAGGGTACATTTTCCTTCCACTCCTGCAATGGGTGAGGTAGTTCCTACATGTTCAAAAACTCCAATTAACCCTTACCACAGGTGATGTTACATACATCTCTGCAGTCTTCATGCAGTTGTGCAAGCGTCCATGCAGAACTCTCTTGCACCTGACAATACACAGTCTCCAGAAACACACTCTTAGCACACAGGCAGCTGATTCTCCTGCATTCCCATGCTTACTATTCAGCACTGTGTGGTATTTCAGATAGCAGTGTGTAACGCTAACACATTCAACATCACCAAGGCTCATTTCCTTTGCTCTAGGCTAATCACTCACCCAGGTTCTACATGCTCATGGTCTCAAGTAGCTGTTAGGACATGTGCTCTTTTCTGCCTCTCTAAACTATAAGGAAAATGTGTCAGGCTGTTACAGTAATTATCACTTGCTCTACCACAGTAGTAAATGTGCTCTGAAATTGCCAATCAAATATCGTTTTCTGCCTAGAATCACACCATGAGTCTGTGTGCACACAGGAATTGTTGTCAGAGATTTAATTCGTGTTGCTCTTGTTTTGTAAGACTTGCACTCGTAGGAAAGGGGCAGCTTGTTTTCTTGAACTGTGATGGTTAGCATTCAGCACAAATCACTATCTCACAGATGGGAGGCAAATGGTAACACATTTGAAAACAGCAGGGTAGATTTTCCTTCACCTCCTGCAATGGGTGAGGTAGTTCCTACATGTTCAAAACTCCAATTAATCCTTACCACAGGTGATCTTACATACATCTCTACAGTCTTCATGCAGTTGTGCAAGCGTCCATGCAGATCTCTCTTGCACCTGACAATACACAGTCTCCAGAAACACACTCTTAGCACACAGGCAGCTGCTTCTCCTGCATTCCCATGCTTACTATTCAGCACTGTGAGGTATTTCAGATAGCAGTGTGTAACGCTAACACATTCAACATCACCAAGGCTCATTTCCTTTGCTCTAGTCTAATCACTCACCCAGGTTCCACATGCTCATGGTCTCAAGTAGCTGTTAGGACATGTGCTCTTTTCTGCCTCTCTAAACTATAAGGAAAATGTGTCAGGCTGTTACAGTAATTATCACTTGCTCTACCACAGTGGTAAATGTGCTTTGAAATTGCCAATCAAATATCGTTTTCTGCCTAGAATCACACCATGAGTCTGTGTCCACACAGGAATTGTTGTCAGAGATTTAATTTTTGTTGCTCTTGTTCTGTAAGACTTACACTCGTAGGAAAGGGGCAGCTTGTTTTCTTGAACTGTGATGGTTAGCATTCAGCACAAATCACTATCTCACAGATGAGAGGCAAATGGTAACACATTTGAAAACAACAGGGTACATTTTCCTTCTACTCTTGCAATGGGTGAGGTAGTCCCTACATGTTCAAAACTCCAATTAACCCTTACCACAGGTGATCTTACATACATCTCTGCAGTCTTTATGCAGTTGTGCAAGCGTCCATGCAGATCTCTCTTGCACCTGACAATACACAGTCTCCAGAAACACACTCTTAGCACACAGGCAGCTGTTTGTCCTGCATTCCCATGCTTACTATTCAGCACTGTGTGGTATTTCAGATAACAGTGTGTAACGCTAACACATTCAACATCACCAAGGCTCATTTCCTTTGCTCTAGTCTAATCACTCACCCAGGTTCCACATGCTCATGGTCTCAAATAGCTGTTAGGACATGTGCTCTTTTCTGCCTCTCTAAACTATAAGGAAAATGTGTCAGGCTGTTACAGTAATTATCACTTGCTCTACCACAGTAGTAAATGTGCTTTGAAATTGCCAATCAAATATCGTTTTCTGCCTAGAATCACACCATGAGTCTGTGTGCACACAGGAATTGCTGTCAGAGATTTAATTCGTGTTGCTCTTGTTCTGTAAGACTTGCACTCGTAGGAAAGGGGCAGCTTGCTTTCTTGAACTGTGATGGTTAGCATTCAGCACAAATCACTATCTCACAGATGAGAGGCAAATGGTAGCACATTTGAAAACAACAGGGTAGATTTTCCTTCCACTCCTGCAATGGGTGAGGTAGTTCCTACATGTTGAAAACTCCAATTAACCCTTACCACAGGTGATCTTACATACATCTCTACAGTCTTCATGCAGTTGTGCAAGCGTCCATGCAGATCTCTCTTGCACCTGACAATACACAGTCTCCAGAAACACACTCTTAGCACACAGGCAGCTGCTTCTCCTGCATTCCCATGCTTACTATTCAGCACTGTGAGGTATTTCAGATAGCAGTGTGTAACGCTAACACATTCAACATCACCACGGCTCATTTCCTTTGCTCTAGTCTAATCACTCACCCAGGTTCCACATGCTCATGGTCTCAAGTAGCTGTTAGGACATGTGCTCTTTTTTGCCTCTCTAAACTATAAGGAAAATGTGTCTGGCTGTTACAGTAATTATCACTTGCTCTACCACAGTGGGAAATGTGCTTTGAAATTGCCAATCAAATATCGTTTTCTGCCTAGAATCACACCATGAGTCTGTGTGCACACAGGAATTGTTGTCAGAGATTTAATTTGTGTTGCTCTTGTTCTGTAAGACTTGCACTCGTAGGAAAGGGGCAGCTTGTTTTCTTGAACTGTGATGGTTAGCATTCAGCACAAATCACTATCTCACAGATGAGAGGCAAATGGTAACACATTTGAAAACAACAGGGTACATTTTCCTTCCACTCCTGCAATGGGTGAGGTAGTTCCTACATGTTCAAAAACTCCAATTAACCCTTACCACAGGTGATGTTACATACATCTCTGCAGTCTTCATGCAGTTGTGCAAGCGTCCATGCAGAACTCTCTTGCACCTGACAATACACAGTCTCCAGAAACACACTCTTAGCACACAGGCAGCTGCTTCTCCTGCATTCCCATGCTTACTATTCAGCACTGTGTGGTATTTCAGATAGCAGTGTGTAACGCTAACACATTCAACATCACCAAGGCTCATTTCCTTTGCTCTAGGCTAATCACTCACCCAGGTTCTACATGCTCATGGTCTCAAGTAGCTGTTAGGACATGTGCTCTTTTCTGCCTCTCTAAACTATAAGGAAAATGTGTCAGGCTGTTACAGTAATTATCACTTGCTCTACCACAGTAGTAAATGTGCACTGAAATTGCCAATCAAATATCGTTTTCTGCCTAGAATCACACCATGAGTCTGTGTGCACACAGGAATTGTTGTCAGAGATTTAATTCGTGTTGCTCTTGTTTTGTAAGACTTGCACTCGTAGGAAAGGGGCAGCTTGTTTTCTTGAACTGTGATGGTTAGCATTCAGCACAAATCACTATCTCACAGATGGGAGGCAAATGGTAACACATTTGAAAACAGCAGGGTAGATTTTCCTTCACCTCCTGCAATGGGTGAGGTAGTTCCTACATGTTCAAAACTCCAATTAATCCTTACCACAGGTGATCTTACATACATCTCTACAGTCTTCATGCAGTTGTGCAAGCGTCCATGCAGATCTCTCTTGCACCTGACAATACACAGTCTCCAGAAACACACTCTTAGCACACAGGCAGCTGCTTCTCCTGCATTCCCATGCTTACTATTCAGCACTGTGAGGTATTTCAGATAGCAGTGTGTAACGCTAACACATTCAACATCACCAAGGCTCATTTCCTTTGCTCTAGTCTAATCACTCACCCAGGTTCCACATGCTCATGGTCTCAAGTAGCTGTTAGGACATGTGCTCTTTTCTGCCTCTCTAAACTATAAGGAAAATGTGTCAGGCTGTTACAGTAATTATCACTTGCTCTACCACAGTGGTAAATGTGCTTTGAAATTGCCAATCAAATATCGTTTTCTGCCTAGAATCACACCATGAGTCTGTGTCCACACAGGAATTGTTGTCAGAGATTTAATTTGTGTTGCTCTTGTTCTGTAAGACTTGCACTCGTAGGAAAGGGGCAGCTTGTTTTCTTGAACTGTGATGGTTAGCATTCAGCACAAATCACTATCTCACAGATGAGAGGCAAATGGTAACACATTTGAAAACAACAGGGTACATTTTCCTTTTACTCTTGCAATGGGTGAGGTAGTCCCTACATGTTCAAAACTCCAATTAACCCTTACCACAGGTGATCTTACATACATCTCTGCAGTCTTCATGCAGTTGTGCAAGCGTCCATGCAGATCTCTCTTGCACCTGACAATACACAGTCTCCAGAAACACAATCTTAGCACACAGGCAGCTGTTTGTCCTGCATTCCCATGCTTACTATTCAGCACTGTGTGGTATTTCAGATAACAGTGTGTAACGCTAACACATTCAACATCACCAAGGCTCATTTCCTTTGCTCTAGTCTAATCACTCACCCAGGTTCCACATGCTCATGGTCTCAAATAGCTGTTAGGACATGTGCTCTTTTCTGCCTCTCTAAACTATAAGGAAAATGTGTCAGGCTGTTACAGTAATTATCACTTGCTCTGCCACAGTAGTAAATGTGCTTTGAAATTGCCAATCAAATATCGTTTTCCGCCTAGAATCACACCATGAGTCTGTGTGCACACAGGAATTGTTGTCAGAGATTTAATTCATGTTGCTCTTGTTGTGTAAGACTTGCACTCGTACGAAAGGGGCAGCTTGTTTTCTTGAACTGTGATGGTTAGCATTCAGCACAAATCACTATCTCACAGATGAGAGGCAAATGGTAACACATTTGAAAACAGCAGGTAGATTTTCCTTCCACTCCTGCAATGGGTGAGGTAGTTCCTACATGTTCAAAACACCAATCAATCCTTACCACAGGTGATCTTACATACATCTCTGCAGTCTTCATGCAGTTGTGCAAGCGTCTATGCAGAACTCTCTTGCACCTGACAATACACAGTCTCCACAAACACACTCTTAGCACACAGGCAGCTGCTTCTCCTGCATTCCCATGCTTACTATTCAGCACTGTGTGGTATTTCAGATAGCAGTGTGTAACGCTAACACATTCAACATTACCAAGGCTCATTTCCTTTGCTCTAGTCTAATCACTCACCCAGGTTCCACATGCTCATGGTCTGAAGTAGCTGTTAGGACATGTGCTCTTTTCTGCCTCTCTAAACTATAAGCAAAATGTGTCAGGCTGTTACAGTAATTATCACTTGCTCTACCACAGTAGTAAATGTGCTTTGAAATTGCCAATCAAATATCGTTTTCTGCCTAGAATCACACCATGAGTCTGTGTGCACACAGGAATTGTTGTCAGAGATTTAATTCGTGTTGCTCTTGTTCTGTAAGACTTGCACTCGTAGGAAAGGGGCAGCTTGTTTTCTTGAACTGTGATGGTTAGCATTCAGCACAAATCACTATCTCACAGATGAGAGGCAAATGGTAACACATTTGAAAACAACAGGGTAGATTTTCCTTCCACTCCTGCAATGGGTGAGTTAGTTCCTACATGTTGAAAACTCCAATTAACCCTTACCACAGGTGATCTTACATACATCTCTGCAATCTTCATGCAGTTGTGTAAGCGTCCATGCAGATCTCTCTTGCACCTGACAATACACAGTCTCAAGAAACACACTCTTAGCACACAGGCAGCTGCTTCTCCTGCATTCCCATGCTTACTATTCAGCACTGTGTGGTATTTCAGATAGCAGTGTGTAACGCTAACACATTCAACATCACCAAGGCTCATTTCCTTTGCTCTAGGCTAATCACTCACCCAGGTTCTACATGCTCATGGTCTCAAGTAGCTGTTAGGACTTGTGCTCTTTTCTGCCTCTCTAAACTATAAGGAAAATGTGTCAGGCTGTTATAGTAATTATCACTTGCTCTACCACAGTAGTAAATGTGCTCTGAAATTGCCAATCAAATATCGTTTTCTGCCTAGAATCACACCATGAGTCTGTGTGCACACAGGAATTGTTGTCAGAGATTTAATTCGTGTTGCTCTTGTTCTGTAAGACTTGCACTCGTAGGAAAGGGGCAGCTTGTTTTCTTGAACTGTGATGGTTAGCATTCAGCACAAATCACTATCTCACAGATGAGAGGCAAATGGTAACACATTTGAAAACAGCAGGGTAGATTTTCCTTCACCTCCTGCAATGGGTGAGGTAGTTCCTACCTGTTCAAAACTCCAATTAATCCTTACCACAGGTGATCTTACATACATCTCTGCAGTCTTCATGCAGTTGTGCAAGCGTCCATGCAGATCTCTCTTGCACCTGACAATACACAGTCTCCAGAAACACACTCTTAGCACACAGGCAGCTGTTTGTCCTGCATTCCCATGCTTACTATTCAGCAGTGTGTGGTATTTCAGATAACAGTGTGTAACGCTAACACATTCAACATCACCAAGGCTCATTTCCTTTGCTCTAGTCTAATCACTCACCCAGGTTCCACATGCTCATGGTCTCAAGTAGCTGTTAGGACATGTGCTCTTTTCTGCCTCTCTAAACTATAAGGAAAATGTGTCAGGCTGTTACAGTAATTATCACTTGCTCTACCACAGTGGTAAATGTGCTTTGAAATTGCCAATCAAATATCGTTTTCCGCCTAGAATCACACCATGAGTCTGTGTCCACACAGGAATTGTTGTCAGAGATTTAATTTGTGTTGCTCTTGTTCTGTAAGACTTGCACTCGTAGGAAAGGGGCAGCTTGTTTTCTTGAACTGTGATGGTTAGCATTCAGCACAAATCACTATCTCACAGATGAGAGGCAAATGGTAACACATTTGAAAACAACAGGGTACATTTTCCTTCTACTCTTGCAATGGGTGAGGTAGTCCCTACATGTTCAAAACTCCAATTAACCCTTACCACAGGTGATCTTACATACATCTCTGCAGTCTTCATGCAGTTGTGCAAGCGTCCATGCAGATCTCTCTTGCACCTGACAATACACAGTCTCCAGAAACACAATCTTAGCACACAGGCAGCTGTTTGTCCTGCATTCCCATGCTTACTATTCAGCACTGTGTGGTATTTCAGATAACAGTGTGTAACGCTAACACATTCAACATCACCAAGGCTCATTTCCTTTGCTCTAGTCTAATCACTCACCCAGGTTCCACATGCTCATGGTCTCAAATAGCTGTTAGGACATGTGCTCTTTTCTGCCTCTCTAAACTATAAGGAAAATGTGTCAGGCTGTTACAGTAATTATCACTTGCTCTGCCACAGTAGTAAATGTGCTTTGAAATTGCCAATCAAATATCGTTTTCCGCCTAGAATCACACCATGAGTCTGTGTGCACACAGGAATTGTTGTCAGAGATTTAATTCATGTTGCTCTTGTTCTGTAAGACTTGCACTCGTACGAAAGGGGCAGCTTGTTTTCTTGAACTGTGATGGTTAGCATTCAGCACAAATCACTATCTCACAGATGAGAGGCAAATGGTAACACATTTGAAAACAGCAGGTAGATTTTCCTTCCACTCCTGCAATGGGTGAGGTAGTTCCTACATGTTCAAAACACCAATCAATCCTTACCACAGGTGATCTTACATACATCTCTGCAGTCTTCATGCAGTTGTGCAAGCGTCCATGCAGAACTCTCTTGCACCTGACAATACACAGTCTCCACAAACACACTCTTAGCACACAGGCAGCTGCTTCTCCTGCATTCCCATGCTTACTATTCAGCACTGTGTGGTATTTCAGATAGCAGTGTGTAACGCTAACACATTCAACATTACCAAGGCTCATTTCCTTTGCTCTAGTCTAATCACTCACCCAGGTTCCACATGCTCATGGTCTGAAGTAGCTGTTAGGACATGTGCTCTTTTCTGCCTCTCTAAACTATAAGCAAAATGTGTCAGGCTGTTACAGTAATTATCACTTGCTCTACCACAGTAGTAAATGTGCTTTGAAATTGCCAATCAAATATCGTTTTCTGCCTAGAATCACACCATGAGTCTGTGTGCACACAGGAATTGTTGTCAGAGATTTAATTCGTGTTGCTCTTGTTCTGTAAGACTTGCACTCGTAGGAAAGGGGCAGCTTGCTTTCTTGAACTGTGATGGTTAGCATTCAGCACAAATCACTATCTCACAGATGAGAGGCAAATGGTAACACATTTGAAAACAACAGGGTAGATTTTCCTTCCACTCCTGCAATGGGTGAGGTAGTTCCTACATGTTCAAAACTCCAATTAACCCTTACCACAGGTGATCTTACATACATCTTTGCAGTCTTCATGCAGTTGTGTAAGCGTCCATGCAGATCTCTCTTGCACCTGACAATACACAGTCTCCAGAAACACACTCTTAGCACACAGGCAGCTGCTTCTCCTGCATTCCCATGCTTACTATTCAGCACTGTGTGGTATTTCAGATAGCAGTGTGTAACGCTAACACATTCAACATTACCAAGGCTCATTTCCTTTGCTCTAGTCTAATCACTCACCCAGGTTCCACATGCTCATGGTCTCAAGTAGCTGTTAGGACATGTGCTCTTTTCTGCCTCTCTAAACTATAAGCAAAATGTGTCAGGCTGTTACAGTAATTATCACTTGCTCTACCACAGTAGTAAATGTGCTTTGAAATTGCCAATCAAATATAGTTTTCTGCCTAGAATCACACCATGAGTCTGTGTGCACACAGGAATTGTTGTCAGAGATTTAATTTGTGTTGCTCTTGTTCTGTAAGACTTGCACTCGTAGGAAAGGGGCAGCTTGCTTTCTTGAACTGTGATGGTTAGCATTCATCACAAATCACTATCTCACAGATGAGAGGCAAATGGTAACACATTTGAAAACAACAGGGTAGATTTTCCTTCCACTCCTGCAATGGGTGAGGTAGTTCCTACATGTTCAAAACTCCAATTAACCCTTACCACAGGTGATCTTACATACATCTCTGCAGTCTTCATGCAGTTGTGTAAGCGTCCATGCAGATCTCTCTTGCACCTGACAATACACAGTCTCCAGAAACACACTCTTAGCACACAGGCAGCTTCTTCTCCTGCATTCCCATGCTTACTATTCAGCACTGTGTGGTATTTCAGATAGCAGTGTGTAACGCTAACACATTCAACATCACCAAGGCTCATTTTCTTTGCTCTAGGCTAATCACTCACCCAGGTTCTACATGCTCATGGTCTCAAGTAGCTGTTAGGACATGTGCTCTTTTCTGCCTCTCTAAACTATAAGGAAATTGTGTCAGGCTGTTACAGTAATTATCACTTGCTCTACCACAGTAGTAAATGTGCTCTGAAATTGCCAATCAAATATCGTTTTCTGCCTAGAATCACACCATGAGTCTGTGTGCACACAGGAATTGTTGTCAGAGATTTAATTTGTGTTGCTCTTGTTCTGTAAGACTTGCACTCGTAGGAAAGGGGCAGCTTGTTTTCTTGAACTGTGATGGTTAGCATTCAGCACAAATCACTATCTCACAGATGAGAGGCAAATGGTAACACATTTGAAAACAGCAGGGTAGATTTTCCTTCACCTTCTGCAATGGGTGAGGTAGTTCCTACATGTTCAAAACTCCAAATAATCCTTACCACAGGTGATCTTACATACATCTCTACAGTCTTCATGCAGTTTGCAAGCGTCCATGCAGATCTCTCTTGCACCTGACAATACACAGTCTCCAGAAACACACTCTTAGCACACAGGAAGCTGCTTCTCCTGCATTCCCATGCTTACTATTCAGCACTGTGTGGTATTTCAGATAGCAGTGTGTAACGCTAACACATTCAACATCACCAAGGCTCATTTCCTTTGCTCTAGGCTAATCACTCACCCAGGTTCTACATGCTCATGGTCTCAAGTAGCTGTTAGGACATGTGCTCTTTTCTGCCTCTCTAAACTATAAGGAAAATGTGTCAGGCTGTTACAGTAATTATCACTTGCTCTACCACAGTAGTAAATGTGCTCTGACATTGCCAATCAAATATCGTTTTCTGCCTAGAATCACACCATGAGTCTGTGTGCACACAGGAATTGTTGTCAGAGATTTAATTCGTGTTGCTCTTGTTCTGTAAGACTTGCACTCGTAGGAAAGGGGCAGCTTGTTTTCTTGAAGTGTGATGGTTAGCATTCAGCACAAATCACTATCTCACAGATGAGAGGCAAATGGTAACACATTTGAAAACAGCAGGGTAGATTTTCCTTCACTTCCTGCAATGGGTGAGGTAGTTCCTACCTGTTCAAAACTCCAATTAATCCTTACCACAGGTGATCTTACATACATCTCTACAGTCTTCATGCAGTTGTGCAAGCGTCCATGCAAATCTCTCTTGCACCTGACAATACACAGTCTCCAGAAACACACTCTTAGCACACAGGCAGCTGCTTCTCCTGCATTCCCATGCTTACTATTCAGCACTGTGAGGTATTTCAGATAGCAGTGTGTAACGCTAACACATTCAACATCACCACGGCTCATTTCCTTTGCTCTAGTCTAATCACTCACCCAGGTTCCACATGCTCATGGTCTCAAGTAGCTGTTAGGACATGTGCTCTTTTTTGCCTCTCTAAACTATAAGGAAAATGTGTCTGGCTGTTACAGTAATTATCACTTGCTCTACCACAGTGGTAAATGTGCTTTGAAATTGCCAATCAAATATCGTTTTCTGCCTAGTATCACACCATGAGTCTGTATGCACACAGGAATTGTTGTCAGAGATTTAATTTGTGTTGCTCTTGTTCTGTAAGACTTGCACTCGTAGGAAAGGGGCAGCTTGTTTTCTTGAACTGTGATGGTTAGCATTCAGCACAAATCACTATCTCACAGATGAGAGGCAAATGGTAACACATTTGAAAACAACAGGGTACATTTTCCTTCCACTCCTGCAATGGGTGAGGTAGTACCTACATGTTCAAAAACTCCAATTAACCCTTACCACAGGTGATGTTACATACATCTCTGCAGTCTTCATGCAGTTGTGCAAGCGTCCATGCAGAACTCTCTTGCACCTGACAATACACAGTCTCCAGAAACACACTCTTAGCACACAGGCAGCTGCTTCTCCTGCATTCCCATGCTTACTATTCAGCACTGTGTGGTATTTCAGATAGCAGTGTGTAACGCTAACACATTCAACATCACCAAGGCTCATTTCCTTTGCTCTAGGCTAATCACTCACCCAGGTTCTACATGCTCATGGTCTCAAGTAGCTGTTAGGACATGTGCTCTTTTCTGCCTCTCTAAACTATAAGGAAAATGTGTCAGGCTGTTACAGTAATTATCACTTGCTCTACCACAGTAGTAAATGTGCTCTGAAATTGCCAATCAAATATCGTTTTCTGCCTAGAATCACACCATGAGTCTGTGTGCACACAGGAATTGTTGTCAGAGATTTAATTCGTGTTGCTCTTGTTTTGTAAGACTTGCACTCGTAGGAAAGGGGCAGCTTGTTTTCTTGAACTGTGATGGTTAGCATTCAGCACAAATCACTATCTCACAGATGGGAGGCAAATGGTAACACATTTGAAAACAGCAGGGTAGATTTTCCTTCACCTCCTGCAATGGGTGAGGTAGTTCCTACATGTTCAAAACTCCAATTAATCCTTACCACAGGTGATCTTACATACATCTCTACAGTCTTCATGCAGTTGTGCAAGCGTCCATGCAGATCTCTCTTGCACCTGACAATACACAGTCTCCAGAAACACACTCTTAGCACACAGGCAGCTGTTTGTCCTGCATTCCCATGCTTACTATTCAGCAGTGTGTGGTATTTCAGATAACAGTGTGTAACGCTAACACATTCAACATCACCAAGGCTCATTTCCTTTGCTCTAGTCTAATCACTCACCCAGGTTCCACATGCTCATGGTCTCAAATAGCTGTTAGGACATGTGCTCTTTTCTGACTCTCTAAAATATAAGGAAAATGTGTCAGGCTGTTACAGTAATTATCACTTGCTCTACCACAGTAGTAAATGTGCTTTGAAATTGCCAATCAAATATCGTTTTCCGCCTAGAATCACACCATGAGTCTGTGTGCACAAAGGAATTGTCGTCAGAGATTTAATTCGTGTTGCTCTTGTTCTGTAAGACTTGCACTCGTAGGAAAGGGGCAGCTTGTTTTCTTGAAGTGTGATGGTTAGCATTCAGCACAAATCACTATCTCACAGATGAGAGGCAAATGGTAACACATTTGAAAACAGCAGGGTAGATTTTCCTTCACCTCCTGCAATGGGTGAGTTAGTTCCTACCTGTTCAAAACTCCAATTAATCCTTACCACAGGTGATCTTACATACATCTCTACAGTCTTCATGCAGTTGTGCAAGCGTCCATGCAGATCTCTCTAGCACCTGACAATACACAGTCTCCAGAAACACACTCTTAGCACACAGGCAGCTGCTTCTCCTGCATTCCCATGCTTACTATTCAGCACTGTGAGGTATTTCAGATAGCAGTGTGTAACGCTAACACATTCAACATCACCACGGCTCATTTCCTTTGCTCTAGTCTAATCACTCACCCAGGTTCCACATGCTCATGGTCTCAAGTAGCTGTTAGGACATGTGCTCTTTTTTGCCTCTCTAAACTATAAGGAAAATGTGTCTGGCTGTTACAGTAATTATCACTTGCTCTACCACAGTGGTAAATGTGCTTTGAAATTGCCAATCAAATATCGTTTTCTGCCTAGAATCACACCATGAGTCTGTGTGCACACAGGAATTGTTGTCAGAGATTTAATTTGTGTTGCTCTTGTTCTGTAAGACTTGCACTCGTAGGAAAGGGGCAGCTTGTTTTCTTGAACTGTGATGGTTAGCATTCAGCACAAATCACTATCTCACAGATGAGAGGCAAATGGTAACACATTTGAAAACAACAGGGTACATTTTCCTTCCACTCCTGCAATGGGTGAGGTAGTTCCTACATGTTCAAAAACTCCAATTAACCCTTACCACAGGTGATGTTACATACATCTCTGCAGTCTTCATGCAGTTGTGCAAGCGTCCATGCAGAACTCTCTTGCACCTGACAATACACAGTCTCCAGAAACACACTCTTAGCACACAGGCAGCTGATTCTCCTGCATTCCCATGCTTACTATTCAGCACTGTGTGGTATTTCAGATAGCAGTGTGTAACGCTAACACATTCAACATCACCAAGGCTCATTTCCTTTGCTCTAGGCTAATCACTCAACCAGGTTCTACATGCTCATGGTCTCAAGTAGCTGTTAGGACATGTGCTCTTTTCTGCCTCTCTAAACTATAAGGAAAATGTGTCAGGCTGTTACAGTAATTATCACTTGCTCTACCACAGTAGTAAATGTGCTCTGAAATTGCCAATCAAATATCGTTTTCTGCCTAGAATCACACCATGAGTCTGTGTGCACACAGGAATTGTTGTCAGAGATTTAATTCGTGTTGCTCTTGTTTTGTAAGACTTGCACTCGTAGGAAAGGGGCAGCTTGTTTTCTTGAACTGTGATGGTTAGCATTCAGCACAAATCACTATCTCACAGATGGGAGGCAAATGGTAACACATTTGAAAACAGCAGGGTAGATTTTCCTTCACCTCCTGCAATGGGTGAGGTAGTTCCTACATGTTCAAAACTCCAATTAATCCTTACCACAGGTGATCTTACATACATCTCTACAGTCTTCATGCAGTTGTGCAAGCGTCCATGCAGATCTCTCTTGCACCTGACAATACACAGTCTCCAGAAACACACTCTTAGCACACAGGCAGCTGCTTCTCCTGCATTCCCATGCTTACTATTCAGCACTGTGAGGTATTTCAGATAGCAGTGTGTAAGGCTAACACATTCAACATCACCAAGGCTCATTTCCTTTGCTCTAGTCTAATCACTCACCCAGGTTCCACATGCTCATGGTCTCAAGTAGCTGTTAGGACATGTGCTCTTTTCTGCCTCTCTAAACTATAAGGAAAATGTGTCAGGCTGTTACAGTAATTATCACTTGCTCTACCACAGTGGTAAATGTGCTTTGAAATTGCCAATCAAATATCGTTTTCTGCCTAGAATCACACCATGAGTCTGTGTCCACACAGGAATTGTTGTCAGAGATTTAATTTGTGTTGCTCTTGTTCTGTAAGACTTACACTCGTAGGAAAGGGGCAGCTTGTTTTCTTGAACTGTGATGGTTAGCATTCAGCACAAATCACTATCTCACAGATGAGAGGCAAATGGTAACACATTTGAAAACAACAGGGTACATTTTCCTTCTACTCTTGCAATGGGTGAGGTAGTCCCTACATGTTCAAAACTCCAATTAACCCTTACCACAGGTGATCTTACATACATCTCTGCAGTCTTCATGCAGTTGTGCAAGCGTCCATGCAGATCTCTCTTGCACCTGACAATACACAGTCTCCAGAAACACACTCTTAGCACACAGGCAGCTGTTTGTCCTGCATTCCCATGCTTACTATTCAGCACTGTGTGGTATTTCAGATAACAGTGTGTAACGCTAACACATTCAACATCACCAAGGCTCATTTCCTTTGCTCTAGTCTAATCACTCACCCAGGTTCCACATGCTCATGGTCTCAAATAGCTGTTAGGACATGTGCTCTTTTCTGCCTCTCTAAACTATAAGGAAAATGTGTCAGGCTGTTACAGTAATTATCACTTGCTCTACCACAGTAGTAAATGTGCTTTGAAATTGCCAATCAAATATCGTTTTCCGCCTAGAATCACACCATGAGTCTGTGTGCACACAGGAATTGTTGTCAGAGATGTAATTCATGTTGCTCTTGTTCTGTAAGACTTGCACTCGTAGGAAAGGGGCAGCTTGTTTTCTTGAACTGTGATGGTTAGCATTCAGCACGAATCACTATCTCACAGATGAGAGGCAAATGGTAACACATTTGAAAACAGCAGGTAGATTTTCCTTCCACTCCTGCAATGGGTGAGGTAGTTCCTATATGTTCAAAACACCAATCAATCCTTACCACAGGTGATCTTACATACATCTCTGCAGTCTTCATGCAGTTGTACAAGCGTCCATGCAGAACTCTCTTGCACCTGACAATACACAGTCTCCAGAAACACACTCTTAGCACACAGGCAGCTGCTTCTCCTGCATTCCCATGCTTACTATTCAGCACTGTGTGGTATTTCAGATAGCAGTGTGTAACGCTAACACATTCAACATTACCAAGGCTCATTTCCTTCGCTCTAGTCCAATCACTCACCCAGGTTCCACATGCTCATGGTCTGAAGTAGCTGTTAGGACATGTGCTCTTTTCTGCCTCTCTAAACTATAAGCAAAATGTGTCAGGCTGTTACAGTAATTATCACTTGCTCTACCACAGTAGTAAATGTGCTTTGAAATTGCCAATCAAATATCGTTTTCTGCCTAGAATCACACCATGAGTCTGTGTGCACACAGGAATTGCTGTCAGAGATTTAATTCGTGTTGCTCTTGTTCTGTAAGACTTGCACTCGTAGGAAAGGGGCAGCTTGCTTTCTTGAACTGTGATGGTTAGCATTCAGCACAAATCACTATCTCACAGATGAGAGGCAAATGGTAGCACATTTGAAAACAACAGGGTAGATTTTCCTTCCACTCCTGCAATGGGTGAGGTAGTTCCTACATGTTGAAAACTCCAATTAACCCTTACCACAGGTGATCTTACATACATCTCTACAGTCTTCATGCAGTTGTGCAAGCGTCCATGCAGATCTCTCTTGCACCTGACAATACACAGTCTCCAGAAACACACTCTTAGCACACAGGCAGCTGCTTCTCCTGCATTCCCATGCTTACTATTCAGCACTGTGAGGTATTTCAGATAGCAGTGTGTAACGCTAACACATTCAACATCACCACGGCTCATTTCCTTTGCTCTAGTCTAATCACTCACCCAGGTTCCACATGCTCATGGTCTCAAGTAGCTGTTAGGACATGTGCTCTTTTTTGCCTCTCTAAACTATAAGGAAAATGTGTCTGGCTGTTACAGTAATTATCACTTGCTCTACCACAGTGGGAAATGTGCTTTGAAATTGCCAATCAAATATCGTTTTCTGCCTAGAATCACACCATGAGTCTGTGTGCACACAGGAATTGTTGTCAGAGATTTAATTCGTGTTGCTCTTGTTTTGTAAGACTTGCACTCGTAGGAAAGGGGCAGCTTGTTTTCTTGAACTGTGATGGTTAGCATTCAGCACAAATCACTATCTCACAGATGGGAGGCAAATGGTAACACATTTGAAAACAGCAGGGTAGATTTTCCTTCACCTCCTGCAATGGGTGAGGTAGTTCCTACATGTTCAAAACTCCAATTAATCCTTACCACAGGTGATCTTACATACATCTCTACAGTCTTCATGCAGTTGTGCAAGCGTCCATGCAGATCTCTCTTGCACCTGACAATACACAGTCTCCAGAAACACACTCTTAGCACACAGGCAGCTGCTTCTCCTGCATTCCCATGCTTACTATTCAGCACTGTGAGGTATTTCAGATAGCAGTGTGTAACGCTAACACATTCAACATCACCAAGGCTCATTTCCTTTGCTCTAGTCTAATCACTCACCCAGGTTCCACATGCTCATGGTCTCAAGTAGCTGTTAGGACATGTGCTCTTTTCTGCCTCTCTAAACTATAAGGAAAATGTGTCAGGCTGTTACAGTAATTATCACTTGCTCTACCACAGTGGTAAATGTGCTTTGAAATTGCCAATCAAATATCGTTTTCTGCCTAGAATCACACCATGAGTCTGTGTCCACACAGGAATTGTTGTCAGAGATTTAATTTGTGTTGCTCTTGTTCTGTAAGACTTGCACTCGTAGGAAAGGGGCAGCTTGTTTTCTTGAACTGTGATGGTTAGCATTCAGCACAAATCACTATCTCACAGATGAGAGGCAAATGGTAACACATTTGAAAACAACAGGGTACATTTTCCTTCTACTCTTGCAATGGGTGAGGTAGTCCCTACATGTTCAAAACTCCAATTAACCCTTACCACAGGTGATCTTACATACATCTCTGCAGTCTTCATGCAGTTGTGCAAGCGTCCATGCAGATCTCTCTTGCACCTGACAATACACAGTCTCCAGAAACACAATCTTAGCACACAGGCAGCTGTTTGTCCTGCATTCCCATGCTTACTATTCAGCACTGTGTGGTATTTCAGATAACAGTGTGTAACGCTAACACATTCAACATCACCAAGGCTCATTTCCTTTGCTCTAGTCTAATCACTCACCCAGGTTCCACATGCTCATGGTCTCAAATAGCTGTTAGGACATGTGCTCTTTTCTGCCTCTCTAAACTATAAGGAAAATGTGTCAGGCTGTTACAGTAATTATCACTTGCTCTGCCACAGTAGTAAATGTGCTTTGAAATTGCCAATCAAATATCGTTTTCCGCCTAGAATCACACCATGAGTCTGTGTGCACACAGGAATTGTTGTCAGAGATTTAATTCATGTTGCTCTTGTTCTGTAAGACTTGCACTCGTACGAAAGGGGCAGCTTGTTTTCTTGAACTGTGATGGTTAGCATTCAGCACAAATCACTATCTCACAGATGAGAGGCAAATGGTAACACATTTGAAAACAGCAGGTAGATTTTCCTTCCACTCCTGCAATGGGTGAGGTAGTTCCTACATGTTCAAAACACCAATCAATCCTTACCACAGGTGATCTTACATACATCTCTGCAGTCTTCATGCAGTTGTGCAAGCGTCCATGCAGAACTCTCTTGCACCTGATAATACACAGTCTCCACAAACACACTCTTAGCACACAGGCAGCTGCTTCTCCTGCATTCCCATGCTTACTATTCAGCACTGTGTGGTATTTCAGATAGCAGTGTGTAACGCTAACACATTCAACATTACCAAGGCTCATTTCCTTTGCTCTAGTCTAATCACTCACCCAGGTTCCACATGCTCATGGTCTGAAGTAGCTGTTAGGACATGTGCTCTTTTCTGCCTCTCTAAACTATAAGCAAAATGTGTCAGGCTGTTACAGTAATTATCACTTGCTCTACCACAGTAGTAAATGTGCTTTGAAATTGCCAATCAAATATCGTTTTCTGCCTAGAATCACACCATGAGTCTGTGTGCACACAGGAATTGTTGTCAGAGATTTAATTCGTGTTGCTCTTGTTCTGTAAGACTTGCACTCGTAGGAAAGGGGCAGCTTGTTTTCTTGAACTGTGATGGTTAGCATTCAGCACAAATCACTATCTCACAGATGAGAGGCAAATGGTAACACATTTGAAAACAACAGGGTAGATTTTCCTTCCACTCCTGCAATGGGTGAGTTAGTTCCTACATGTTGAAAACTCCAATTAACCCTTACCACAGGTGATCTTACATACATCTCTGCAGTCTTCATGCAGTTGTGTAAGCGTCCATGCAGATCTCTCTTGCACCTGACAATACACAGTCTCCAGAAACACACTCTTAGCACACAGGCAGCTGCTTCTCCTGCATTCCCATGCTTACTATTCAGCACTGTGTTGTATTTCAGATAGCAGTGTGTAACGCTAACACATTCAACATCACCAAGGCTCATTTCCTTTGCTCTAGGCCAATCACTCACCCAGGTTCTACATGCTCATGGTCTCAAGTAGCTGTTAGGACTTGTGCTCTTTTCTGCCTCTCTAAACTATAAGGAAAATGTGTCAGGCTGTTACAGTAATTATCACTTGCTCTACCACAGTAGTAAATGTGCTCTGAAATTGCCAATCAAATATCGTTTTCTGCCTAGAATCACACCATGAGTCTGTGTGCACACAGGAATTGTTGTCAGAGATTTAATTCGTGTTGCTCTTGTTCTGTAAGACTTGCACTCGTAGGAAAGGGGCAGCTTGTTTTCTTGAACTGTGATGGTTAGCATTCAGCACAAATCACTATCTCACAGATGAGAGGCAAATGGTAACACATTTGAAAACAGCAGGGTAGATTTTCCTTCACCTCCTGCAATGGGTGAGGTAGTTCCTACCTGTTCAAAACTCCAATTAATCCTTACCACAGGTGATCTTACATACATCTCTGCAGTCTTCATGCAGTTGTGCAAGCGTCCATGCAGATCTCTCTTGCACCTGACAATACACAGTCTCCAGAAACACACTCTTAGCACACAGGCAGCTGTTTGTCCTGCATTCCCATGCTTACTATTCAGCAGTGTGTGGTATTTCAGATAACAGTGTGTAACGCTAACACATTCAACATCACCAAGGCTCATTTCCTTTGCTCTAGTCTAATCACTCACCCAGGTTCCACATGCTCATGGTCTCAAGTAGCTGTTAGGACATGTGCTCTTTTCTGCCTCTCTAAACTATAAGGAAAATGTGTCAGGCTGTTACAGTAATTATCACTTGCTCTACCACAGTGGTAAATGTGCTTTGAAATTGCCAATCAAATATCGTTTTCCGCCTAGAATCACACCATGAGTCTGTGTCCACACAGGAATTGTTGTCAGAGATTTAATTTGTGTTGCTCTTGTTCTGTAAGACTTGCACTCGTAGGAAAGGGGCAGCTTGTTTTCTTGAACTGTGATGGTTAGCATTCAGCACAAATCACTATCTCACAGATGAGAGGCAAATGGTAACACATTTGAAAACAACAGGGTACATTTTCCTTCTACTCTTGCAATGGGTGAGGTAGTCCCTACATGTTCAAAACTCCAATTAACCCTTACCACAGGTGATGTTACATACATCTCTGCAGTCTTCATGCAGTTGTGCAAGCGTCCATGCAGATCTCTCTTGCACCTGACAATACACAGTCTCCAGAAACACAATCTTAGCACACAGGCAGCTGTTTGTCCTGCATTCCCATGCTTACTATTCAGCACTGTGTGGTATTTCAGATAACAGTGTGTAACGCTAACACATTCAACATCACCAAGGCTCATTTCCTTTGCTCTAGTCTAATCACTCACCCAGGTTCCACATGCTCATGGTCTCAAATAGCTGTTAGGACATGTGCTCTTTTCTGCCTCTCTAAACTATAAGGAAAATGTGTCAGGCTGTTACAGTAATTATCACTTGCTCTGCCACAGTAGTAAATGTGCTTTGAAATTGCCAATCAAATATCGTTTTCCGCCTAGAATCACACCATGAGTCTGTGTGCACACAGGAATTGTTGTCAGAGATTTAATTCATGTTGCTCTTGTTCTGTAAGACTTGCACTCGTACGAAAGGGGCAGCTTGTTTTCTTGAACTGTGATGGTTAGCATTCAGCACAAATCACTATCTCACAGATGAGAGGCAAATGGTAACACATTTGAAAACAGCAGGTAGATTTTCCTTCCACTCCTGCAATGGGTGAGGTAGTTCCTACATGTTCAAAACACCAATCAATCCTTACCACAGGTGATCTTACATACATCTCTGCAGTCTTCATGCAGTTGTGCAAGCGTCCATGCAGAACTCTCTTGCACCTGACAATACACAGTCTCCACAAACACACTCTTAGCACACAGGCAGCTGCTTCTCCTGCATTCCCATGCCTACTATTCAGCACTGTGTGGTATTTCAGATAGCAGTGTGTAACGCTAACACATTCAACATTACCAAGGCTCATTTCCTTTGCTCTAGTCTAATCACTCACCCAGGTTCCACATGCTCATGGTCTGAAGTAGCTGTTAGGACATGTGCTCTTTTCTGCCTCTCTAAACTATAAGCAAAATGTGTCAGGCTGTTACAGTAATTATCACTTGCTCTACCACAGTAGTAAATGTGCTTTGAAATTGCCAATCAAATATCGTTTTCTGCCTAGAATCACACCATGAGTCTGTGTGCACACAGGAATTGTTGTCAGAGATTTAATTCGTGTTGCTCTTGTTCTGTAAGACTTGCACTCGTAGGAAAGGGGCAGCTTGTTTTCTTGAACTGTGATGGTTAGCATTCAGCACAAATCACTATCTCACAGATGAGAGGCAAATGGTAACACATTTGAAAACAACAGGGTAGATTTTCCTTCCACTCCTGCAATGGGTGAGTTAGTTCCTACATGTTGAAAACTCCAATTAACCCTTACCACAGGTGATCTTACATACATCTCTGCAGTCTTCATGCAGTTGTGTAAGCGTCCATGCAGATCTCTCTTGCACCTGACAATACACAGTCTCCAGAAACACACTCTTAGCACACAGGCAGCTGCTTCTCCTGCATTCCCATGCTTACTATTCAGCACTGTGTGGTATTTCAGATAGCAGTGTGTAACGCTAACACATTCAACATCACCAAGGCTCATTTCCTATGCTCTAGGCTAATCACTCACCCAGGTTCTACATGCTCATGGTCTCAAGTACCTGTTAGGACTTGTGCTCTTTTCTGCCTCTCTAAACTATAAGGAAAATGTGTCAGGCTGTTACAGTAATTATCACTTGCTCTACCACAGTAGTAAATGTGCTCTGAAATTGCCAATCAAATATCGTTTTCTGCCTAGAATCACACCATGAGTCTGTGTGCACACAGGAATTGTTGTCAGAGATTTAATTTGTGTTGCTCTTGTTCTGTAAGACTTGCACTCGTAGGAAAGGGGCAGCTTGTTTTCTTGAACTGTGATGGTTAGCATTCAGCACAAATCACTATCTCACAGATGAGAGGCAAATGGTAACACATTTGAAAACAGCAGGGTAGATTTTCCTTCACCTCCTGCAATGGGTGAGGTAGTTCCTACCTGTTCAAAACTCCAATTAATCCTTACCACAGGTGATCTTACATACATCTCTGCAGTCTTCATGCAGTTGTGCAAGCGTCCATGCAGATCTCTCTTGCACCTGACAATACACAGTCTCCAGAAACACACTCTTAGCACACAGGCAGCTGTTTGTCCTGCATTCCCATGCTTACTATTCAGCAGTGTGTGGTATTTCAGATAACAGTGTGTAACGCTAACACATTCAACATCACCAAGGCTCATTTCCTTTGCTCTAGTCTAATCACTCACCCAGGTTCCACATGCTCATGGTCTCAAATAGCTGTTAGGACATGTGCTCTTTTCTGACTCTCTAAACTATAAGGAAAATGTGTCAGGCTGTTACAGTAATTATCACTTGCTCTACCACAGTAGTAAATGTGCTTTGAAATTGCCAATCAAATATCGTTTTCCGCCTAGAATCACACCATGAGTCTGTGTGCACAAAGGAATTGTCGTCAGAGATTTAATTCGTGTTGCTCTTGTTCTGTAAGACTTGCACTCGTAGGAAAGGGGCAGCTTGTTTTCTTGAAGTGTGATGGTTAGCATTCAGCACAAATCACTATCTCACAGATGAGAGGCAAATGGTAACACATTTGAAAACAGCAGGGTAGATTTTCCTTCACCTCCTGCAATGGGTGAGTTAGTTCCTACCTGTTCAAAACTCCAATTAATCCTTACCACAGGTGATCTTACATACATCTCTACAGTCTTCATGCAGTTGTGCAAGCGTCCATGCAGATCTCTCTAGCACCTGACAATACACAGTCTCCAGAAACACACTCTTAGCACACAGGCAGCTGCTTCTCCTGCATTCCCATGCTTACTATTCAGCACTGTGAGGTATTTCAGATAGCAGTGTGTAACGCTAACACATTCAACATCACCACGGCTCATTTCCTTTGCTCTAGTCTAATCACTCACCCAGGTTCCACATGCTCATGGTCTGAAGTAGCTGTTAGGACATGTGCTCTTTTCTGCCTCTCTAAACTATAAGCAAAATGTGTCAGGCTGTTACAGTAATTATCACTTGCTCTACCACAGTAGTAAATGTGCTTTGAAATTGCCAATCAAATATCGTTTTCTGCCTAGAATCACACCATGAGTCTGTGTGCACACAGGAATTGCTGTCAGAGATTTAATTCGTGTTGCTCTTGTTCTGTAAGACTTGCACTCGTAGGAAAGGGGCAGCTTGCTTTCTTGAACTGTGATGGTTAGCATTCAGCACAAATCACTATCTCACAGATGAGAGGCAAATGGTAGCACATTTGAAAACAACAGGGTAGATTTTCCTTCCACTCCTGCAATGGGTGAGGTAGTTCCTACATGTTGAAAACTCCAATTAACCCTTACCACAGGTGATCTTACATACATCTCTACAGTCTTCATGCAGTTGTGCAAGCGTCCATGCAGATCTCTCTTGCACCTGACAATACACAGTCTCCAGAAACACACTCTTAGCACACAGGCAGCTGCTTCTCCTGCATTCCCATGCTTACTATTCAGCACTGTGAGGTATTTCAGATAGCAGTGTGTAACGCTAACACATTCAACATCACCACGGCTCATTTCCTTTGCTCTAGTCTAATCACTCACCCAGGTTCCACATGCTCATGGTCTCAAGTAGCTGTTAGGACATGTGCTCTTTTTTGCCTCTCTAAACTATAAGGAAAATGTGTCTGGCTGTTACAGTAATTATCACTTGCTCTACCACAGTGGTAAATGTGCTTTGAAATTGCCAATCAAATATCGTTTTCTGCCTAGAATCACACCATGAGTCTGTGTGCACACAGGAATTGTTGTCAGAGATTTAATTTGTGTTGCTCTTGTTCTGTAAGACTTGCACTCGTAGGAAAGGGGCAGCTTGTTTTCTTGAACTGTGATGGTTAGCATTCAGCACAAATCACTATCTCACAGATGAGAGGCAAATGGTAACACATTTGAAAACAACAGGGTACATTTTCCTTCCACTCCTGCAATGGGTGAGGTAGTTCCTACATGTTCAAAAACTCCAATTAACCCTTACCACAGGTGATGTTACATACATCTCTGCAGTCTTCATGCAGTTGTGCAAGCGTCCATGCAGAACTCTCTTGCACCTGACAATACACAGTCTCCAGAAACACACTCTTAGCACACAGGCAGCTGCTTCTCCTGCATTCCCATGCTTACTATTCAGCACTGTGTGGTATTTCAGATAGCAGTGTGTAACGCTAACACATTCAACATCACCAAGGCTCATTTCCTTTGCTCTAGGCTAATCACTCACCCAGGTTCTACATGCTCATGGTCTCAAGTAGCTGTTAGGACATGTGCTCTTTTCTGCCTCTCTAAACTATAAGGAAAATGTGTCAGGCTGTTACAGTAATTATCACTTGCTCTACCACAGTAGTAAATGTGCACTGAAATTGCCAATCAAATATCGTTTTCTGCCTAGAATCACACCATGAGTCTGTGTGCACACAGGAATTGTTGTCAGAGATTTAATTCGTGTTGCTCTTGTTTTGTAAGACTTGCACTCGTAGGAAAGGGGCAGCTTGTTTTCTTGAACTGTGATGGTTATCATTCAGCACAAATCACTATCTCACAGATGGGAGGCAAATGGTAACACATTTGAAAACAGCAGGGTAGATTTTCCTTCACCTCCTGCAATGGGTGAGGTAGTTCCTACATGTTCAAAACTCCAATTAATCCTTACCACAGGTGATCTTACATACATCTCTACAGTCTTCATGCAGTTGTGCAAGCGTCCATGCAGATCTCTCTTGCACCTGACAATACACAGTCTCCAGAAACACACTCTTAGCACACAGGCAGCTGCTTCTCCTGCATTCCCATGCTTACTATTCAGCACTGTGAGGTATTTCAGATAGCAGTGTGTAACGCTAACACATTCAACATCACCAAGGCTCATTTCCTTTGCTCTAGTCTAATCACTCACCCAGGTTCCACATGCTCATGGTCTCAAGTAGCTGTTAGGACATGTGCTCTTTTCTGCCTCTCTAAACTATAAGGAAAATGTGTCAGGCTGTTACAGTAATTATCACTTGCTCTACCACAGTGGTAAATGTGCTTTGAAATTGCCAATCAAATATCGTTTTCTGCCTAGAATCACACCATGAGTCTGTGTCCACACAGGAATTGTTGTCAGAGATTTAATTTGTGTTGCTCTTGTTCTGTAAGACTTGCACTCGTAGGAAAGGGGCAGCTTGTTTTCTTGAACTGTGATGGTTAGCATTCAGCACAAATCACTATCTCACAGATGAGAGGCAAATGGTAACACATTTGAAAACAACAGGGTACATTTTCCTTCTACTCTTGCAATGGGTGAGGTAGTCCCTACATGTTCAAAACTCCAATTAACCCTTACCACAGGTGATCTTACATACATCTCTGCAGTCTTCATGCAGTTGTGCAAGCGTCCATGCAGATCTCTCTTGCACCTGACAATACACAGTCTCCAGAAACACAATCTTAGCACACAGGCAGCTGTTTGTCCTGCATTCCCATGCTTACTATTCAGCACTGTGTGGTATTTCAGATAACAGTGTGTAACGCTAACACATTCAACATCACCAAGGCTCATTTCCTTTGCTCTAGTCTAATCACTCACCCAGGTTCCACATGCTCATGGTCTCAAATAGCTGTTAGGACATGTGCTCTTTTCTGCCTCTCTAAACTATAAGGAAAATGTGTCAGGCTGTTACAGTAATTATCACTTGCTCTGCCACAGTAGTAAATGTGCTTTGAAATTGCCAATCAAATATCGTTTTCCGCCTAGAATCACACCATGAGTCTGTGTGCACACAGGAATTGTTGTCAGAGATTTAATTCATGTTGCTCTTGTTCTGTAAGACTTGCACTCGTACGAAAGGGGCAGCTTGTTTTCTTGAACTGTGATGGTTAGCATTCAGCACAAATCACTATCTCACAGATGAGAGGCAAATGGTAACACATTTGAAAACAGCAGGTAGATTTTCCTTCCACTCCTGCAATGGGTGAGGTAGTTCCTACATGTTCAAAACACCAATCAATCCTTACCACAGGTGATCTTACATACATCTCTGCAGTCTTCATGCAGTTGTGCAAGCGTCCATGCAGAACTCTCTTGCACCTGACAATACACAGTCTCCACAAACACACTCTTAGCACACAGGCAGCTGCTTCTCCTGCATTCCCATGCTTACTATTCAGCACTGTGTGGTATTTCAGATAGCAGTGTGTAACGCTAACACATTCAACATTACCAAGGCTCATTTCCTTTGCTCTAGTCTAATCACTCACCCAGGTTCCACATGCTCATGGTCTGAAGTAGCTGTTAGGACATGTGCTCTTTTCTGCCTCTCTAAACTATAAGCAAAATGTGTCAGGCTGTTACAGTAATTATCACTTGCTCTACCACAGTAGTAAATGTGCTTTGAAATTGCCAATCAAATATCGTTTTCTGCCTAGAATCACACCATGAGTCTGTGTGCACACAGGAATTGTTGTCAGAGATTTAATTCGTGTTGCTCTTGTTCTGTAAGACTTGCACTCGTAGGAAAGGGGCAGCTTGTTTTCTTGAACTGTGATGGTTAGCATTCAGCACAAATCACTATCTCACAGATGAGAGGCAAATGGTAACACATTTGAAAACAACAGGGTAGATTTTCCTTCCACTCCTGCAATGGGTGAGTTAGTTCCTACATGTTGAAAACTCCAATTAACCCTTACCACAGGTGATCTTACATACATCTCTGCAGTCTTCATGCAGTTGTGTAAGCGTCCATGCAGATCTCTCTTGCACCTGACAATACACAGTCTCCAGAAACACACTCTTAGCACACAGGCAGCTGCTTCTCCTGCATTCCCATGCTTACTATTCAGCACTGTGTGGTATTTCAGATAGCAGTGTGTAACGCTAACACATTCAACATCACCAAGGCTCATTTCCTTTGCTCTAGGCTAATCACTCACCCAGGTTCTACATGCTCATGGTCTCAAGTAGCTGTTAGGACTTGTGCTCTTTTCTGCCTCTCTAAACTATAAGGAAAATGTGTCAGGCTGTTACAGTAATTATCACTTGCTCTACCACAGTAGTAAATGTGCTCTGAAATTGCCAATCAAATATCGTTTTCTGCCTAGAATCACACCATGAGTCTGTGTGCACACAGGAATTGTTGTCAGAGATTTAATTCGTGTTGCTCTTGTTCTGTAAGACTTGCACTCGTAGGAAAGGGGCAGCTTGTTTTCTTGAACTGTGATGGTTAGCATTCAGCACAAATCACTATCTCACAGATGAGAGGCAAATGGTAACACATTTGAAAACAGCAGGGTAGATTTTCCTTCACCTCCTGCAATGGGTGAGGTAGTTCCTACCTGTTCAAAACTCCAATTAATCCTTACCACAGGTGATCTTACATACATCTCTACAGTCTTCATGCAGTTGTGCAAGCGTCCATGCAGATCTCTCTTGCACCTGACAATACACAGTCTCCAGAAACACACTCTTAGCACACAGGCAGCTGCTTCTCCTGCATTCCCATGCTTACTATTCAGCACTGTGAGGTATTTCAGATAGCAGTGTGTAACGCTAACACATTCAACATCACCACGGCTCATTTCCTTTGCTCTAGTCTAATCACTCACCCAGGTTCCACATGCTCATGGTCTCAAGTAGCTGTTAGGACATGTGCTCTTTTTTGCCTCTCTAAACTATAAGGAAAATGTGTCTGGCTGTTACAGTAATTATCACTTGCTCTACCACAGTGGTAAATGTGCTTTGAAATTGCCAATCAAATATCGTTTTCTTCCTAGAATCACACCATGAGTCTGTGTGCACACAGGAATTGTTGTCAGAGATTTAATTTGTGTTGCTCTTGTTCTGTAAGACTTGCACTCGTAGGAAAGGGGCAGCTTGTTTTCTTGAACTGTGATGGTTAGCATTCAGCACAAATCACTATCTCACAGATGAGAGGCAAATGGTAACACATTTGAAAACAACAGGGTACATTTTCCTTCCACTCCTGCAATGGGTGAGGTAGTTCCTACATGTTCAAAAACTCCAATTAACCCTTACCACAGGTGATGTTACATACATCTCTGCAGTCTTCATGCAGTTGTGCAAGCGTCCATGCAGAACTCTCTTGCACCTGACAATACACAGTCTCCAGAAACACACTCTTAGCACACAGGCAGCTGCTTCTCCTGCATTCCCATGCTTACTATTCAGCACTGTGTGGTATTTCAGATAGCAGTGTGTAACGCTAACACATTCAACATTACCAAGGCTCATTTCCTTTGCTCTCTTCTAATCACTCACCCAGGTTCCACATGCTCATGGTCTCAAGTAGCTGTTAGGACATGTGCTCTTTTCTGCCTCTCTAAACTATAAGGAAAATGTGTCAGGCTGTTACAGTAATTATCACTTGCTCTACCACAGTGGTAAATGTGCTTTGAAATTGCCAATCAAATATCGTTTTCCGCCTAGAATCACACCATGAGTCTGTGTGCACACAGGAATTGTTGTCAGAGATTTAATTCGTGTTGCTCTTGTTCTGTAAGACTTGCACTCGTAGGAAAGGGGCAGCTTGCTTTCTTGAACTGTGATGGTTAGCATTCAGCACAAATCACTATCTCACAGATGAGAGGCAAATGGTAACACATTTGAAAACAACAGGGTAGATTTTCCTTCCACTCCTGCAATGGGTGAGGTAGTTCCTACATGTTCAAAACTCCAATTAACCCTTACCACAGGTGATCTTACATACATCTTTGCAGTCTTCATGCAGTTGTGTAAGCGTCCATGCAGATCTCTCTTGCACCTGACAATACACAGTCTCCAGAAACACACTCTTAGCACACAGGCAGCTGCTTCTCCTGCATTCCCATGCTTACTATTCAGCACTGTGTGGTATTTCAGATAGCAGTGTGTAACGCTAACACATTCAACATTACCAAGGCTCATTTCCTTTGCTCTAGTCTAATCACTCACCCAGGTTCCACATGCTCATGGTCTCAAGTAGCTGTTAGGACATGTGCTCTTTTCTGCCTCTCTAAACTATAAGCAAAATGTGTCAGGCTGTTACAGTAATTATCACTTGCTCTACCACAGTAGTAAATGTGCTTTGAAATTGCCAATCAAATATCGTTTTCTGCCTAGAATCACACCATGAGTCTGTGTGCACACAGGAATTGTTGTCAGAGATTTAATTTGTGTTGCTCTTGTTCTGTAAGACTTGCACTCGTAGGAAAGGGGTAGCTTGCTTTCTTGAACTGTGATGGTTAGCATTCATCACAAATCACTATCTCACAGATGAGAGGCAAATGGTAACACATTTGAAAACAACAGGGTAGATTTTCCTTCCACTCCTGCAATGGGTGAGGTAGTTCCTACATGTTCAAAACTCCAATTAACCCTTACCACAGGTGATCTTACATACATCTCTGCAGTCTTCATGCAGTTGTGTAAGCGTCCATGCAGATCTCTCTTGCACCTGACAATACACAGTCTCCAGAAACACACTCTTAGCACACAGGCAGCTTCTTCTCCTGCATTCCCATGCTTACTATTCAGCACTGTGTGGTATTTCAGATAGCAGTGTGTAACGCTAACACATTCAACATCACCAAGGCTCATTTTCTTTGCTCTAGGCTAATCACTCACCCAGGTTCTACATGCTCATGGTCTCAAGTAGCTGTTAGGACATGTGCTCTTTTCTGCCTCTCTAAACTATAAGGAAATTGTGTCAGGCTGTTACAGTAATTATCACTTGCTCTACCACAGTAGTAAATGTGCTCTGAAATTGCCAATCAAATATCGTTTTCTGCCTAGAATCACACCATGAGTCTGTGTGCACACAGGAATTGTTGTCAGAGATTTAATTCGTGTTGCTCTTGTTCTGTAAGACTTGCACTCGTAGGAAAGGGGCAGCTTGTTTTCTTGAACTGTGATGGTTAGCATTCAGCACAAATCACTATCTCACAGATGAGAGGCAAATGGTAACACATTTGAAAACAGCAAGGTAGAATTTCCTTCACTTCCTGCAATGGGTGAGGTAGTTCCTACATGTTCAAAACTCCAAATAATCCTTACCACAGGTGATCTTACATACATCTCTACAGTCTTCATGCAGTTTGCAAGCGTCCATGCAGATCTCTCTTGCACCTGACAATACACAGTCTCCAGAAACACACTCTTAGCACACAGGCAGCTGCTTCTCCTGCATTCCCATTCTTACTATTCAGCACTGTGAGGTATTTCAGATAGCAGTGTGTAACGCTAACACATTCAACATCACCAAGGCTCATTTCCTTTGCTCTAGTCTAATCACTCACCCAGGTTCCACATGCTCATGGTCTCAAGTAGCTGTTAGGACATGTGCTCTTTTCTGCCTCTCTAAACTATAAGGAAAATGTGTCAGGCTGTTACAGTAATTATCACTTGCTCTACCACAGTGGTAAATGTGCTTTGAAATTGCCAATCAAATATCGTTTTCTGCCTAGAATCACACCATGAGTCTGTGTCCACACAGGAATTGTTGTCAGAGATTTAATTTGTGTTGCTGTTGTTCTGTAAGACTTGCACTCGTAGGAAAGGGGCAGATTGTTTTCTTGAACTGTGATGGTTAGCATTCAGCACAAATCACTATCTCACAGATGAGAGGCAAATGGTAATACATTTGAAAACAACAGGGTACATTTTCCTTCCACTCCTGCAATGGGTGAGGTAGTTCCTACATGTTCAAAACTCCAATTAACCCTTACCACAGGTGATCTTACATACATCTCTGCAGTCTTCATGCAGTTGTGCAAGCGTCCATGCAGATCTCTCTTGCACCTGACAATACACAGACTCCAGAAACACACTCTTAGCACACAGGCAGCTGTTTCTCCTGCATTCCCATGCTTACTATTCAGCACTGTGTGGTATTTCAGATAGCAGTGTGTAACGCTAACACATTCAACATCACCAAGGCTCATTTCCTTTGCTCTAGTCGAATCACTCACCCAGGTTCCACATGCTCATGGTCTCAAATAGCTGTTAGGACATGTGCTCTTTTCTGCCTCTCTAAACTATAAGGAACATGTGTCAGGCTGTTACAGTAATTATCACTTGCTCTACCACAGTAGTAAATGTGCTTTGAAATTGCCAATCAAATATCGTTTTCCGCCTAGAATCACACCATGAGTCTGTGTGCACACAGGAATTGTTGTCAGAGATTTAATTTGTGTTGCTCTTGTTCTGTAAGACTTGCACTCGTAGGAAAGGGGCAGCTTGTTTTCTTGAACTGTGATGGTTAGCATTCAGCACAAATCACTATCTCACAGATGAGAGGCAAATGGTAACACATTTGAAAACAGCAGGTAGATTTTCCTTCCACTCCTGCAATGGGTGAGGTAGTTCCTACATGTTCAAAACTCCAATTAACCCTTACCACAGGTGATCTTACATACATCTTTGCAGTCTTCATGCAGTTGTGTAAGCGTCCATGCAGATCTCTCTTGCACCTGACAATACACAGTCTCCAGAAACACACTCTTAGCACACAGGCAGCTGTTTCTCCTGCATTCCCATGCTTACTATTCAGCACTGTGTGGTATTTCAGATAGCAGTGTGTAACGCTAACACATTCAACATCACCAAGGCTCATTTCCTTTGCTCTAGTCTAATCACTCACCCAGGTTCCACATGCTCATGGTCTCAAATAGCTGTTAGGACATGTGCTCTTTTCTGCCTCTCTAAACTATAAGGAAAATGTGTCAGGCTGTTACAGTAATTATCACTTGCTCTACCACAGTAGTAAATGTGCTTTGAAATTGCCAATCAAATATCGTTTTCCGCCTAGAATCACACCATGAGTCTGTGTGCACACAGGAATTGTTGTCAGAGATTTAATTCGTGTTGCTCTTGTTCTGTAAGACTTGCACTCGTAGGAAAGGGGCAGCTTGTTTTCTTGAACTGTGATGGTTAGCATTCAGCACAAATCACTATCTCACAGATGAGAGGCAAATGGTAACACATTTGAAAACAGCAGGGTAGATTTTCCTTCACCTCCTGCAATGGGTGAGGTAGTTCCTACCTGTTCAAAACTCCAATTAATCCTTACCACAGGTGATCTTACATACATCTCTACAGTCTTCATGCAGTTGTGCAAGCGTCCATGCAGATCTCT
The DNA here is from genome assembly GCF_964204655.1 of Triturus cristatus. Taxonomy (NCBI): domain Eukaryota; kingdom Metazoa; phylum Chordata; class Amphibia; order Caudata; family Salamandridae; genus Triturus; species Triturus cristatus. The sequence continues at coordinate 291,673,770 of NC_140579.1, forward strand.
CTTGCACCTGACAATACACAGTCTCCAGAAACACACTCTTAGCACACAGGCAGCTGCTTCTCCTGCATTCCCATGCTTACTATTCAGCACTGTGAGGTATTTCAGATAGCAGTGTGTAACGCTAACACATTCAACATCACCACGGCTCATTTCCTTTGCTCTAGTCTAATCACTCACCCAGGTTCCACATGCTCATGGTCTCAAGTAGCTGTTAGGACATGTGCTCTTTTTTGCCTCTCTAAACTATAAGGAAAATGTGTCTGGCTGTTACAGTAATTATCACTTGCTCTACCACAGTGGTAAATGTGCTTTGAAATTGCCAATCAAATATCGTTTTCTTCCTAGAATCACACCATGAGTCTGTGTGCACACAGGAATTGTTGTCAGAGATTTAATTTGTGTTGCTCTTGTTCTGTAAGACTTGCACTCGTAGGAAAGGGGCAGCTTGTTTTCTTGAACTGTGATGGTTAGCATTCAGCACAAATCACTATCTCACAGATGAGAGGCAAATGGTAACACATTTGAAAACAACAGGGTACATTTTCCTTCCACTCCTGCAATGGGTGAGGTAGTTCCTACATGTTCAAAAACTCCAATTAACCCTTACCACAGGTGATGTTACATACATCTCTGCAGTCTTCATGCAGTTGTGCAAGCGTCCATGCAGAACTCTCTTGCACCTGACAATACACAGTCTCCAGAAACACACTCTTAGCACACAGGCAACTGCTTCTCCTGCATTCCCATGCTTACTATTCAGCACTGTGTGGTATTTCAGATAGCAGTGTGTAACGCTAACACATTCAACATTACCAAGGCTCATTTCCTTTGCTCTCTTCTAATCACTCACCCAGGTTCCACATGCTCATGGTCTCAAGTAGCTGTGAGGACATGTGCTTTTTTCTGCCTCTCTAAACTATAAGGAAAATGTGTCAGGCTGTTACAGTAATTATCACTTGCTCTACCACAGTGGTAAATGTGCTTTGAAATTGCCAATCAAATATCGTTTTCCGCCTAGAATCACACCATGAGTCTGTGTGCACACAGGAATTGTTGTCAGAGATTTAATTCGTGTTGCTCTTGTTCTGTAAGACTTGCACTCGTAGGAAAGGGGCAGCTTGCTTTCTTGAACTGTGATGGTTAGCATTCAGCACAAATAACTATCTCACAGATGAGAGGCAAATGGTAACACATTTGAAAACAACAGGGTAGATTTTCCTTCCACTCCTGCAATGGGTGAGGTAGTTCCTACATGTTCAAAACTCCAATTAACCCTTACCACAGGTGATCTTACATACATCTTTGCAGTCTTCATGCAGTTGTGTAAGCGTCCATGCAGATCTCTCTTGCACCTGACAATACACAGTCTCCAGAAACACACTCTTAGCACACAGGCAGCTGCTTCTCCTGCATTCCCATGCTTACTATTCAGCACTGTGTGGTATTTCAGATAGCAGTGTGTAACGCTAACACATTCAACATTACCAAGGCTCATTTCCTTTGCTCTAGTCTAATCACTCACCCAGGTTCCACATGCTCATGGTCTCAAGTAGCTGTTAGGACATGTGCTCTTTTCTGCCTCTCTAAACTATAAGCAAAATGTGTCAGGCTGTTACAGTAATTATCACTTGCTCTACCACAGTAGTAAATGTGCTTTGAAATTGCCAATCAAATATCGTTTTCTGCCTAGAATCACACCATGAGTCTGTGTGCACACAGGAATTGTTGTCAGAGATTTAATTTGTGTTGCTCTTGTTCTGTAAGACTTGCACTCGTAGGAAAGGGGTAGCTTGCTTTCTTGAACTGTGATGGTTAGCATTCATCACAAATCACTATCTCACAGATGAGAGGCAAATGGTAACACATTTGAAAACAACAGGGTAGATTTTCCTTCCACTCCTGCAATGGGTGAGGTAGTTCCTACATGTTCAAAACTCCAATTAACCCTTACCACAGGTGATCTTACATACATCTCTGCAGTCTTCATG